>NC_091470.1:305455952-306087005 GCF_036971445.1 Narcine bancroftii
CATCTGATTCCCCGCCTCTGATTGACCGCCACTGATTCCCATCCTCTGATTCCCCATCTCTGATTCACCACCTCTGATTCCCCACCTCTGATCCCTACCTTTGATTCCCCAAATATGATTCACTGCCTCTGATTCTCTGCCTCTGATTCCACACCTCTGATTCCCTGCCTCTGATTCCACACCTCTGATTCCCCGCTTCTGATTCCCCATCTGTGATTCATCACCTCTGATTCCCCACCTCTGATTCCACTCCTCTGATTCCCCAACTCTGTTTCCTCGCATCTGATTCCCCACCTCTGATTCCCCACCTCTGATTCCCCACCTCTGATTCCCCAACTCTGATTCCCCACCTCTGATTCCATGCCTTAGATTCATCACCTCAGATTCCCCGCCTCTGATTCCCCATCTCTGATTCCCCACCTCTGATTCCCCGCCTCTGATTCCCCGCCTCTGATTCCCCGCTTCTGATTCCCGGCCTCTGATTCCCCACCTCTGATTCTCTGCTTCTGATTCACCGCCTCTGATTCCCTGCCTCTGTTTCCCCGCATCTGATTCCCCATCTCTGATTCATCACCTCTGATTCCCCACCTCTGATTCCACGCCTCTGATTCCCCACCTCTGATTCCACAACTCTGAATCTCTACCTCTGATTCCCCATCTCTGATTCCTCGCCTCTGATTCCCCATCTCTGATTCCCAAACTCTGATTCCCAAACTCTGATTCCCCGCCTTTAATTCTTTGCCTCTGATTCCATAACTCTGATTCTCCACCTCTCATTCCCCATCTCTGACTCCCCATCTCTGATTCCTCGCCTCTGATTCCCCATCTCTGATTCCCCGCCTCTGATTCCCCACCTCTGATTCCCAGCCTCTGATTCCCCACCTCTGATTCCCTGCCGCTGATTCCCCATTTCTGATTCATCACCTCTGATTCCCCACCTCTGATTCCCCCCCTCTGATTCCCCAAATTTGATTCATTGCATCTCATTCCCCGCCTCTGATTCCCCGCCTCTGATTCCCCAACTCTGATTCCCCGCCACTGATTCCCCGCCTCTGATTCCCGACCTCTGATTCTCCGCCTCTGATTCCCTGCCTCTGATTCACCGCCTCTGATTCCCCGCCTCTGATTTCCCACCTCTGATTCCCCATCTCTGATTTCCCAACTCTGATTCTGCTCCTCTGATTCCCGGCCTCTGACTCCCCGCCTCTGATTCCCTGCCTCTGATTCCCTGCCTCTGATTCCCTGCCTCTGATTCCCCATCTTTGATTCATCACCTCTGATTTCCCACCTCTGATTCCCCGCCTCTGATTCCCCAACTCTGATTCCCCGCATCTGATTCCCTGCCTCTGATTCCCCGCCTCTGATTCCCCGCTTCTGATTCTCTGCCTCTGAATCTGTGCCTCTGATTCTCTGCCTCTGATTCCCTGCCTCTGATTCCCCATCACTGATTCCCCACCTCTGATTCCCCACCTCTGAATCCCCGCCTCTGATTCCCCGCCTCTGATTCCCCGACTCTGATTTCCCACATCTGATTCCCTGCCTCTGATTCCCCATCTCTGATTCATCACCTCTCATTCCCCACCTCTGATTCCCCGCCTCTGATTCCCCAACTTTGATTCGCTGCATCTGATTCCCTGCCTCTGATTCCCCGCATCTGATTCCCCAACTCTGATTCCCCGCTTCTGATTCCCATCCTCTGATTCCACAACACTGATTCCCCTCCTCTGAATCCCCATCTCTGATTCCCCAACTCTGATTCCCCGCCTCTGATTCCCCATCTCTGATTCCCCATCTCTGATTCCCCATTTCTGATTCCCCGCCATTGATTCCCCAACTCTGATTCCTCGCCTCTGATTCCCCGCTTCTGATTCCCGGCCTCTGATTCCCCGCCTCTGATTCTCTGCTTCTGATTCCCGGCCTCTGATTCCCCGCCTCTGATTCTCTGCTTCTGATTCACCGCCTCTGATTCCCCACCTCTCATACCCCATCTCTGATTCCCCATCTCTGATTCCTCGCCTCTGATTCCCCATCTCTGATTCCCCGCCTCTGATTCCCCAACTCTGATTCCCCGCCTCTAATTCGTTGCCTCTGATTCCACAACTCTGATTCTCCACCTCTCATTCCCCATCTCTGACTCCCCATCTCTGATTCCTCGCCTCTGATTCCCCGCATCTGATACACCAACTCTGATTCACCGCTTCTGATGACCCTCCTCGCATTCCCCATCTCTGATTCCCCATCTCTGATTCCCTGCCTCTGATTCCCAATCTCTGATTCCCAATCTCTGATTCCCCGCCTCTGATTCCCCAACTCTGATTCCCCGCCACTGATTCCCCGCCTCTGATTCCCGGCCTCTGATTCTCCGCCTCTGATTCCCTGCCTCTGATTCACCGCCTCTGATTCCCCGCCTCTGATTTCCCACCTCTGATTCCCCATCTCTGATTCCCCAACTCTGATTCCGCGCCTCTGATTCCCGGCCTCTGACTCCCCGCCTCTAATTCCCTGCCTCTGATTCCCTGCCTCTGATTACCTGCCTCTGATTCCCCATCTTTGATTCATCACCTCTGATTCCCCACCTCTGATTCCCTGCCTCTGATTCCCCAACTCTGGTTCGCCGCATCTGATTTCCTGCCTCTGATTCCCCGCCTCTGATTCCCCGCCTCTGATTCTCTGCCTCTGATTCCCTGCCTCTGATTCCCAATCTCTGATTCCCCGCCTCTGATTCCCTGCCTTGGAATCTGTGCCTCTGATTCCCCGCCTCTGATTCCCCGCCTCTGATTCCCCGACTCTGATTCCCTGCCTCTGATTCCCCAACTTTGATTCCCTGCATCTGATTCCCCACCTCTGATTCTCTGCTTCTGATTCACCGCCTCTGATTCCCTGCCTCTGTTTCCCCGCATCTGATTCCCCATCTCTGATTCATCACCTCGGATTCCCCACCTCTGATTCCACAACTCTGATTCTCTACCTCTGATTCCCCATCTCTGATTCCTCGCCTCTGATTCCCCATCTCTGATTCCCAAACTCTGATTCCCAAACTCTGATTCCCCGCCTTTAATTCTTTGCCTCTGATTCCACAACTCTGATTCTCCACCTCTCATTCCCCATCTCTGACTCCCCATCTCTGATTCCTCGCCTCTGATTCCCCATCTCTGATTCCCCGCCTCTGATTCCCCGCCTCTGATTCCCAGCCTCTGATTCCCCACCTCTGATTCCCTGCCGCTGATTCCCCATTTCTGATTCATCACCTCTGATTCCCCACCTCTGATTCCCCCCCTCTGATTCCCCAAATTTGATTCATTGCATCTCATTCCCCGCCTCTGATTCCCCGCCTCTGATTCCCCAACTCTGATTCCCCGCCACTGATTCCCCGCCTCTGATTCCCGACCTCTGATTCTCCGCCTCTGATTCCCTGCCTCTGATTCACCGCCTCTGATTCCCCGCCTCTGATTTCCCACCTCTGATTCCCCATCTCTGATTTCCCAACTCTGATTCTGCTCCTCTGATTCCCGGCCTCTGACTCCCCGCCTCTGATTCCCTGCCTCTGATTCCCTGCCTCTGATTCCCTGCCTCTGATTCCCCATCTTTGATTCATCACCTCTGATTTCCCACCTCTGATTCCCCGCCTCTGATTCCCCAACTCTGATTCCCCGCATCTGATTCCCTGCCTCTGATTCCCCGCCTCTGATTCCCCGCTTCTGATTCTCTGCCTCTGAATCTGTGCCTCTGATTCTCTGCCTCTGATTCCCTGCCTCTGATTCCCCATCACTGATTCCCCACCTCTGATTCCCCACCTCTGAATCCCCGCCTCTGATTCCCCGCCTCTGATTCCCCGACTCTGATTTCCCACATCTGATTCCCTGCCTCTGATTCCCCATCTCTGATTCATCACCTCTCATTCCCCACCTCTGATTCCCCGCCTCTGATTCCCCAACTTTGATTCGCTGCATCTGATTCCCTGCCTCTGATTCCCCGCATCTGATTCCCCAACTCTGATTCCCCGCTTCTGATTCCCATCCTCTGATTCCACAACACTGATTCCCCTCCTCTGAATCCCCATCTCTGATTCCCCAACTCTGATTCCCCGCCTCTGATTCCCCATCTCTGATTCCCCATCTCTGATTCCCCATTTCTGATTCCCCGCCATTGATTCCCCAACTCTGATTCCTCGCCTCTGATTCCCCGCTTCTGATTCCCGGCCTCTGATTCCCCGCCTCTGATTCACTGCTTCTGATTCCCGGCCTCTGATTCCCCGCCTCTGATTCTCTGCTTCTGATTCACCGCCTCTGATTCCCCACCTCTCATACCCCATCTCTGATTCCCCATCTCTGATTCCTCGCCTCTGATTCCCCATCTCTGATTCCCCGCCTCTGATTCCCCAACTCTGATTCCCCGCCTCTAATTCGTTGCCTCTGATTCCACAACTCTGATTCTCCACCTCTCATTCCCCATCTCTGACTCCCCATCTCTGATTCCTCGCCTCTGATTCCCCGCATCTGATACACCAACTCTGATTCACCGCTTCTGATGACCCTCCTCGCATTCCCCATCTCTGATTCCCCATCTCTGATTCCCTGCCTCTGATTCCCAATCTCTGATTCCCAATCTCTGATTCCCCGCCTCTGATTCCCCAACTCTGATTCCCCGCCACTGATTCCCCGCCTCTGATTCCCGGCCTCTGATTCTCCGCCTCTGATTCCCTGCCTCTGAATCACCGCCTCTGATTCCCCGCCTCTGATTTCCCACCTCTGATTCCCCATCTCTGATTCCCCAACTCTGATTCCGCGCCTCTGATTCCCGGCCTCTGACTCCCCGCCTCTAATTCCCTGCCTCTGATTCCCTGCCTCTGATTACCTGCCTCTGATTCCCCATCTTTGATTCATCACCTCTGATTCCCCACCTCTGATTCCCTGCCTCTGATTCCCCAACTCTGGTTCGCCGCATCTGATTTCCTGCCTCTGATTCCCCGCCTCTGATTCCCCGCCTCTGATTCTCTGCCTCTGATTCCCTGCCTCTGATTCCCAATCTCTGATTCCCCGCCTCTGATTCCCTGCCTTGGAATCTGTGCCTCTGATTCCCCGCCTCTGATTCCCCGCCTCTGATTCCCCGACTCTGATTCCCTGCCTCTGATTCCCCAACTTTGATTCCCTGCATCTGATTCCCCACCTCTGATTCTCTGCTTCTGATTCACCGCCTCTGATTCCCTGCCTCTGTTTCCCCGCATCTGATTCCCCATCTCTGATTCATCACCTCTGATTCCCCACCTCTGATTCCACAACTCTGATTCTCTACCTCTGATTCCCCATCTCTGATTCCTCGCCTCTGATTCCCCATCTCTGATTCCCAAACTCTGATTCCCAAACTCTGATTCCCCGCCTTTAATTCTTTGCCTCTGATTCCACAACTCTGATTCTCCACCTCTCATTCCCCATCTCAGACTCCCCATCTCTGATTCCTCGCCTCTGATTCCCCATCTCTGATTCCCCGCCTCTGATTCCCCGCCTCTGATTCCCAGCCTCTGATTCCCCACCTCTGATTCCCTGCCGCTGATTCCCCATTTCTGATTCATCACCTCTGATTCCCCACCTCTGATTCCCCCCCTCTGATTCCCCAAATTTGATTCATTGCATCTCATTCCCCGCCTCTGATTCCCCGCCTCTGATTCCCCAACTCTGATTCCCCGCCACTGATTCCCCGCCTCTGATTCCCGACCTCTGATACTCCGCCTCTGATTCCCTGCCTCTGATTCACCGCCTCTGATTCCCCGCCTCTGATTTCCCACTTCTGATTCCCCATCTCTGATTTCCCAACTCTGATTCTGCTCCTCTGATTCCCGGCCTCTGACTCCCCGCCTCTGATTCCCTGCCTCTGATTCCCTGCCTCTGATTCCCTGCCTCTGATTCCCCATCTTTGATTCATCACCTCTGATTTCCCACCTCTGATTCCCCGCCTCTGATTCCCCAACTCTGATTCCCCGCATCTGATTCCCTGCCTCTGATTCCCCGCCTCTGATTCCCCATCACTGATTCCCCACCTCTGATTCCCCACCTCTGAATCCCCGCCTCTGATTCCCCGCCTCTGATTCCCCGACTCTGATTTCCCACATCTGATTCCCTGCCTCTGATTCCCCATCTCTGATTCATCACCTCTCATTCCCCACCTCTGATTCCCCGCCTCTGATTCCCCAACTTTGATTCCCTGCATCTGATTCCCTGCCTCTGATTCCCCGCATCTGATTCCCCAACTCTGATTCCCCGCTTCTGATTCCCATCCTCTGATTTCACAACACTGATTCCCCTCCTCTGAATCCCCATCTCTGATTCCCCAACTCTGATTCCCCGCCTCTGATTCCCCATCTCTGATTCCCCATCTCTGATTCCCCATTTCTGATTCCCCGCCATTGATTCCCCAACTCTGATTCCTCGCCTCTGATTCCCCGCTTCTGATTCCCGGCCTCTGATTCCCCGCCTCTGATTCTCTGCTTCTGATTCCCGGCCTCTGATTCCCCGCCTCTGATTCTCTGCTTCTGATTCACCGCCTCTGATTCCCCACCTCTCATTCCCCATCTCTGACTCCCCATCTCTGATTCCTCGCCTCTGATTCCCCGCATCTGATTCCCCAACTCTGATTCCCCGCTTCTGATTCCCATCCTCTGATTCCACAACACTGATTCCCCACCTCTGAATCCCCATCTCTGATTCCCCAACTCTGATTCCCCGCCTCTGATTCCCCATCTCTGATTCCCCATCTCTGATTCCCCATTTCTGATTCCCCGCCATTGATTCCCCAACTCTGATTCCTCGCCTCTGATTCCCCGCTTCTGATTCCCGGCCTCTGATTCCCCGCCTCTGATTCTCTGCTTCTGATTCCCGGCCTCTGATTCCCCGCCTCTGATTCTCTGCTTCTGATTCACCACCTCTGATTCCCCACCTCTCATACCCCATCTCTGATTCCCCATCTCTGATACCTCGCCTCTGATTCCCCATCTCTGATTCCTCGCCTCTGATTCCCCATCTCTGATTCCACAACTCTGATTCTCCACCTCTGATTCCCCATCTCTGATTCCCCAACTCTGATTCCCCGCCTCTGATTCCCCACGTCTCATTCCCCATCTCTGATTCCCCATCTCTGATTCCTCGCCTCTGATTCCCCATCTCTGATTCCCCGTCTCTGATTCCCCAACTCTGATTCCCCGCCTCTAATTCTTTGCCTCTGATTCCACAACTCTGATTCTCCACCTCTCATTCCCCATCTCTGACTCCCCATCTCTGATCCCTCGCCTCTGATTCCCCATCTCTGATTCCCCGCCTCTGATTCCCCAACTCTGATTCCCCGTCTCTGATTTCCCGCCTCTGATTCCCAGCCTCTGATTCACCGCCTCTGATTCCCTGCCGCTGATTCCCCATTTCTGATTCATCACCTCTGATTCCCCACCTCTGATTCCCCCCCTCTGATTACCCAAATTTGATTCATTGCATCTCATTCCCCGCCTCCGATTCCCCGCATCTGATACACCAACTCTGATTCACCGCTTCTGATGACCCACCTCTCATTCCCCATCTCTGAATCCCCATCTCTGATTCCCCGCCTCTGATTCCCCAACTCTGATTCCCCGCCACTGATTCCCCGCCTCTGATTCCTGGCCTCTGATTCTCCGCCTCTGATTCCCTGCCTCTGATTCCCTGCCTCTGATTCACCGCCTCTGATTCCCCGCCTCTGATTTCCCACCTCTGATTCCCCATCTCTGATTCCCCAACTCTGATTCCGCGCCTCTGATTCCCTGCCTCTGACTCCCCGCCTCTGATTCCCTGCCTCTGATTCCCTGCCTCTGATTCCCTGCCTCTGATTCCCCATCTTTGATTCATCATCTCTGATTCCCCACCTCTGATTCCCCGCCTCTGATTCCCCAACTCTGATTCCCCGCATCTGAATCCCTGCCTCTGAATCCCCGCCTCTGATTCCCCGCCTCTGATTCATCACCTCTGATTCCCCACCTCTGATTCCCCGCCTCTGATTAGCCAACTTTGATTCCCCGCATCTGATTCCCCAACTCTGATTCCCCGCTTCTGATTCCCATCCTCTGATTCCACAACACTGATTCCCCTCCTCTGAATCCCCAACTCTGATTCCCCAACTCTGATTCCCCGCCTCTGATTCCCCATCTCTGATACCCCATCTCTGATTCCCCAATTCTGATTCCCTGCCTCCAATGCCCCACCTTTCATTCCCCATCTCTGATTCCCCATCTCTGATTCCCCGCCTCTGATTCCCCATTTCTGATTCCCCGCCATTGATTCCCCAACTCTGATTCCACGCCTCTGATTCCCCGGCACTGATTCCCGGCCTCTGATTCCCCGCCTCTGATTCCCTGCCTCTGATTCCCCGCCTCTGATTCCCCGCCTCTGATTCCTGGCCTATGATTCCCCGCCTCTAATTCCTGCCTCTGAATCCCCGCCTCTTATTCCCCGCCTCTGATTCCCCATATCTGATTCATCACCTCTGATTCCGCACCTCTGATTCCCCGCCTCTGATTCCCCGCATCTGATTCCCCATCTCTCATTCCCCGCATCTGATTCCCCGCCTCTGATTGACCGCCACTGATTCCCATCCTCTGATTCCCCATCTCTGATTCACCACCTCTGATTCCCCACCTCTGATCCCTACCTTTGATTCCCCAAATATGATTCACTGCCTCTGATTCTCTGCCTCTGATTCCACACCTCTGATTCCCTGCCTCTGATTCCACACCTCTGATTCCCCGCTTCTGATTCCCCATCTGTGATTCATCACCTCTGATTCCCCACCTCTGATTCCACTCCTCTGATTCCCCAACTCTGTTTCCTCGCATCTGATTCCCCACCTCTGATTCCCCACCTCTGATTCCCCACCTCTGATTCCCCAACTCTGATTCCCCACCTCTGATTCCATGCCTTAGATTCATCACCTCAGATTCCCCGCCTCTGATTCCCCATCTCTGATTCCCCACCTCTGATTCCCCGCCTCTGATTCCCCGCCTCTGATTCCCCGCTTCTGATTCCCGGCCTCTGATTCCCCACCTCTGATTCTCTGCTTCTGATTCACCGCCTCTGATTCCCTGCCTCTGTTTCCCCGCATCTGATTCCCCATCTCTGATTCATCACCTCTGATTCCCCACCTCTGATTCCACGCCTCTGATTCCCCACCTCTGATTCCACAACTCTGAGTCTCTACCTCTGATTCCCCATCTCTGATTCCTCGCCTCTGATTCCCCATCTCTGATTCCCAAACTCTGATTCCCAAACTCTGATTCCCCGCCTTTAATTCTTTGCCTCTGATTCCATAACTCTGATTCTCCACCTCTCATTCCCCATCTCTGACTCCCCATCTCTGATTCCTCGCCTCTGATTCCCCATCTCTGATTCCCCGCCTCTGATTCCCCACCTCTGATTCCCAGCCTCTGATTCCCCACCTCTGATTCCCTGCCGCTGATTCCCCATTTCTGATTCATCACCTTCGATTCCCCACCTCTGATTCCCCCCCTCTGATTCCCCAAATTTGATTCATTGCATCTCATTCCCCGCCTCTGATTCCCCGCCTCTGATTCCCCAACTCTGATTCCCCGCCACTGATTCCCCGCCTCTGATTCCCGACCTCTGATTCTCCGCCTCTGATTCCCTGCCTCTGATTCACCGCCTCTGATTCCCCGCCTCTGATTTCCCACCTCTGATTCCCCATCTCTGATTTCCCAACTCTGATTCTGCTCCTCTGATTCCCGGCCTCTGACTCCCCGCCTCTGATTCCCTGCCTCTGATTCCCTGCCTCTGATTCCCTGCCTCTGATTCCCCATCTTTGATTCATCACCTCTGATTTCCCACCTCTGATTCCCCGCCTCTGATTCCCCAACTCTGATTCCCCGCATCTGATTCCCTGCCTCTGATTCCCCGCCTCTGATTCCCCGCTTCTGATTCTCTGCCTCTGAATCTGTGCCTCTGATTCTCTGCCTCTGATTCCCTGCCTCTGATTCCCCATCACTGATTCCCCACCTCTGATTCCCCACCTCTGAATCCCCGCCTCTGATTCCCCGCCTCTGATTCCCCGACTCTGATTTCCCACATCTGATTCCCTGCCTCTGATTCCCCATCTCTGATTCATCACCTCTCATTCCCCACCTCTGATTCCCCGCCTCTGATTCCCCAACTTTGATTCGCTGCATCTGATTCCCTGCCTCTGATTCCCCGCATCTGATTCCCCAACTCTGATTCCCCGCTTCTGATTCCCATCCTCTGATTCCACAACACTGATTCCCCTCCTCTGAATCCCCATCTCTGATTCCCCAACTCTGATTCCCCGCCTCTGAATCCCCATCTCTGATTCCCCATCTCTGATTCCCCATTTCTGATTCCCCGCCATTGATTCCCCAACTCTGATTCCTCGCCTCTGATTCCCCGCTTCTGATTCCCGGCCTCTGATTCCCCGCCTCTGATTCTCTGCTTCTGATTCCCGGCCTCTGATTCCCCGCCTCTGATTCTCTGCTTCTGATTCACCGCCTCTGATTCCCCACCTCTCATACCCCATCTCTGATTCCCCATCTCTGATTCCTCGCCTCTGATTCCCCATCTCTGATTCCCCGCCTCTGATTCCCCAACTCTGATTCCCCGCCTCTAATTCGTTGCCTCTGATTCCACAACTCTGATTCTCCACCTCTCATTCCCCATCTCTGACTCCCCATCTCTGATTCCTCGCCTCTGATTCCCCGCATCTGATACACCAACTCTGATTCACCGCTTCTGATGACCCTCCTCGCATTCCCCATCTCTGATTCCCAATCTCTGATTCCCAATCTCTGATTCCCCGCCTCTGATTCCCCAACTCTGATTCCCCGCCACTGATTCCCCGCCTCTGATTCCCGGCCTCTGATTCTCCGCCTCTGATTCCCTGCCTCTGATTCACCGCCTCTGATTCCCCGCCTCTGATTTCCCACCTCTGATTCCCCATCTCTGATTCCCCAACTCTGATTCCGCGCCTCTGATTCCCGGCCTCTGACTCCCCGCCTCTAATTCCCTGCCTCTGATTCCCTGCCTCTGATTACCTGCCTCTGATTCCCCATCTTTGATTCATCACCTCTGATTCCCCACCTCTGATTCCCTGCCTCTGATTCCCCAACTCTGGTTCGCCGCATCTGATTTCCTGCCTCTGATTCCCCGCCTCTGATTCCCCGCCTCTGATTCTCTGCCTCTGATTCCCTGCCTCTGATTCCCAATCTCTGATTCCCCGCCTCTGATTCCCTGCCTTGGAATCTGTGCCTCTGATTCCCCGCCTCTGATTCCCCGCCTCTGATTGCCCGACTCTGATTCCCTGCCTCTGATTCCCCAACTTTGATTCCCTGCATCTGATTCCCCACCTCTGATTCTCTGCTTCTGATTCACCGCCTCTGATTCCCTGCCTCTGTTTCCCCGCATCTGATTCCCCATCTCTGATTCATCACCTCTGATTCCCCACCTCTGATTCCACAACTCTGATTCTCTACCTCTGATTCCCCATCTCTGATTCCTCGCCTCTGATTCCCCATCTCTGATTCCCAAACTCTGATTCCCAAACTCTGATTCCCCGCCTTTAATTCTTTGCCTCTGATTCCACAACTCTGATTCTCCACCTCTCATTCCCCATCTCTGACTCCCCATCTCTGATTCCTCGCCTCTGATTCCCCATCTCTGATTCCCCGCCTCTGATTCCCCGCCTCTGATTCCCAGCCTCTGATTCCCCATCTCTGATTCCCTGCCGCTGATTCCCCATTTCTGATTCATCACCTCTGATTCCCCACCTCTGATTCCCCCCCTCTGATTCCCCAAATTTGATTCATTGCATCTCATTCCCCGCCTCTGATTCCCCGCCTCTGATTCCCCAACTCTGATTCCCCGCCACTGATTCCCCGCCTCTGATTCCCGACCTCTGATTCTCCGCCTCTGATTCCCTGCCTCTGATTCACCGCCTCTGATTCCCCGCCTCTGATTTCCCACTTCTGATTCCCCATCTCTGATTTCCCAACTCTGATTCTGCTCCTCTGATTCCCGGCCTCTGACTCCCCGCCTCTGATTCCCTGCCTCTGATTCCCTGCCTCTGATTCCCTGCCTCTGATTCCCCATCTTTGATTCATCACCTCTGATTTCCCACCTCTGATTCCCCGCCTCTGATTCCCCAACTCTGATTCCCCGCATCTGATTCCCTGCCTCTGATTCCCCGCCTCTGATTCCCCGCTTCTGATTCTCTGCCTCTGAATCTGTGCCTCTGATTCTCTGCCTCTGATTCCCTGCCTCTGATTCCCCATCACTGATTCCCCACCTCTGATTCCCCACCTCTGAATCCCCGCCTCTGATTCCCCGCCTCTGATTCCCCGACTCTGATTTCCCACATCTGATTCCCTGCTTCTGATTCCCCATCTCTGATTCATCACCTCTCATTCCCCACCTCTGATTCCCCGCCTCTGATTCCCCAACTTTGATTCCCTGCATCTGATTCCCTGCCTCTGATTCCCCGCATCTGATTCCCCAACTCTGATTCCCCGCTTCTGATTCCCATCCTCTGATTCCACAACACTGATTCCCCTCCTCTGAATCCCCATCTCTGATTCCCCAACTCTGATTCCCCGCCTCTGATTCCCCATCTCTGATTCCCCATCTCTGATTCCCCATTTCTGATTCCCCGCCATTGATTCCCCAACTCTGATTCCTCGCCTCTGATTCCCCGCTTCTGATTCCCGGCCTCTGATTCCCCGCCTCTGATTCTCTGCTTCTGATTCCCGGCCTCTGATTCCCCGCCTCTGATTCTCTGCTTCTGATTCACCGCCTCTGATTCCCCACCTCTCATACCCCATCTCTGATTCCCCATCTCTGATTCCTCGCCTCTGATTCCCCATCTCTGATTCCCCGCCTCTGATTCCCCAACTCTGATTCCCCGCCTCTAATTCGTTGCCTCTGATTCCACAACTCTGATTCTCCACCTCTCATTCCCCATCTCTGACTCCCCATCTCTGATTCCTCGCCTCTGATTCCCCGCATCTGATACACCAACTGTGATTCACCGCTTCTGATGACCCTCCTCTCATTCCCCATCTCTGATTCACAATCTCTGATTCCCCGCCTCTGATTCCCCAACTCTGATTCCCCGCCACTGATTCCCCGCCTCTGATTCCCGGCCTCTGATTCTCCGCCTCTGATTCCCTGCCTCTGATTCACCGCCTCTGATTCCCCGCCTCTGATTTCCCACCTCTGATTCCCCATCTCTGATTCCCCAACTCTGATTCCGCGCCTCTGATTCCCGGCCTCTGACTCCCCGCCTCTAATTCCCTGCCTCTGATTCCCTGCCTCTGATTACCTGCCTCTGATTCCCCATCTTTGATTCATCACCTCTGATTCCCCACCTCTGATTCCCTGCCTCTGATTCCCCAACTCTGGTTCCCCGCATCTGATTTCCTGCCTCTGATTCCCCGCCTCTGATTCCCCGCCTCTGATTCTCTGCCTCTGATTCCCTGCCTTGGAATCTGTGCCTCTGATTCCCCGCCTCTGATTCCCCGCCTCTGATTTCCCGACTCTGATTTCCCACATCTGATTCCCTGCCTCTGATTCCCCAACTTTGATTCCCTGCATCTGATTCCCTGCCTCTGATTCCCCGCATCCGATTCCCCAACTCTGATTCCCCGCTTCTGATTCCCATCCTCTGATTCCACAACACTGATTCCCCTCCTCTGAATCCTTATCTCTGATTCCCCAACTCTGATTCCCCGCCTCTGACTCCCCATCTCTGATACCCCATCTCTGATTCCCCAATTCTGATTCCCCGCCTCCAATGCCCCACCTCTCATTCCCCATCTCTGATTCCCCATTTCTGATTCCCCGCCATTGATTCCAAAACTCTGATTCCATGCCTCTGATTCCCCGGCACTGATTCCCGGCCACTGATTCCCCGCCTCTGATTCACTGCCTCTGATTCCCCGCCTCTGATTCCCCGCCTCTGATTCCTGGCCTCTGATTCCCCGCCTATGATTCCATCCTCTGAATCCCCGCCTCTGATTCCCCGCGTCTGATTCCCAATCTCTCATTCCCCGCCTCTGATTCCCCGCCTCTGATTGACCGCCACTGATTCCCATCCTCTGATTCCCCATCTCTGATTCACCACCTCTGATTCCCCACCTCTGATCCCTACCTTTGATTCCCCAACTCTGATTCCCTGCCTCTGATTCTCTGCCTCTGATTCCCCAATTCTGATTCCCTGCCTCTGATTTCCCGCCTCTGATTCCACACCTCTGATTCCCCGCTTCTGATTCCCCATCTGTGATTCATCACCTCTGATTCCCCACCTCTGATTCCCCTCCTCTGATTCCCCAACTCTGTTTCCTCGCATCTGATTCCCCACCTCTGATTCCCCACCTCTGATTCCCCACCTCTGATTCCCCAACTCTGATTCCCCACCTCTGATTCCATGCCTTAGATTCATCACCTCAGATTCCCCGCCTCTGATTCCCCAAATTTGATTCATTGCATCTCATTCCCCGCCTCTGATTCCCTGCATCTGATACACCAACTCTGATTCACCGCCTCTGATGACCCACCTCTCATTCCCCATCTCTGATTCCCCATCTCTGATTCCCTGCCTCTGATTCCCAATCTCTGATTCCCCGCTCTGATTCCCCAACTCTGATTCCCCGCCACTGATTCCCCGCCTCTGATTCCCGACCTCTGATACTCCGCCTCTGATTCCCTGCCTCTGATTCACCGCCTCTGATTCCCCGCCTCTGATTTCCCACCTCTGATTCCCCATCTCTTATTTCCCAACTCTGATTCTGCGCCTCTGATTCCCGGCCTCTGACTCCCTGCCTCTGATTCCCTGCCTCTGATTCCCTGCCTCTGAATCCCTGCCTCTGATTCCCCATCTTTGATTCATCACCTCTGATTCCCCACCTCTGATTCCCCGCCTCTGATTCCCCAACTCTGATTCCCCGCATCTGATTCCCTGCCTCTGATTCCCCACCTCTGATTCCCCGCTTCTGATTCTCTGCCTCTGAATCTGTGCCTCTGATTCTCTGCCTCTGATTCCCTGCCTCTGATTCCCCATCACTGATTCCCCACCTCTGATTCCCCACCTCTGAATCCCCGCCTCTGATTCCCCGCCTCTGATTCCCCGACTCTGATTTCCCACATCTGATTCCCTGCCTCTGATTCCCCATCTCTGATTCATCACCTCTGATTCCCCACCTCTGATTCCCTGCATCTGATTCCCTGCCTCTGATTCCCCGCATCTGATTCCCCAACTCTGATTCCCCGCTTCTGATTCCCATCCTCTGATTCCACAACACTGATTCCCCTCCTCTGAATCCCCATCTCTGATTACCCAACTCTGATTCCCCGCCTCTGATTCCCCATCTCTGATTCCCCATCTCTGATGCCCCATCTCTGATTCCCCAATTCTGATTTCCCGCCTCCGATACCCCACCTCTCATTCCCCATCTCTGATACCCCATCTCTGATTCCCCGCCTCTGATTCACCATTTCTGATTCCCCGCCATTGATTCCCCAACTCTGATTCCTCGCCTCTGTTTCCCCGCATCTGATAACCCATCTCTGATTCCACGCCTCTGATTCCCAACCTCTGATTCCACAACTCTGATTCCCCAACTCTGGTTCCCCGCCTCTGATTCCCCACCTCTCATACCCCATCTCTGATTCCCCATCTCTGATTCCTCACCTCTGATTCCCCATCTCTGATTCCCCGCCTCTGATTCCCCAACTCTGATTCCCCGCCTCTGATTCCCCAACTCTGATTCCACAACTCTAATTCTCCACCTCTCATTCCCCATCTCTGACTCCCCATCTCTGATTCCTCGCCTCTGATTCCCCATCTCTGAATCCCCGCCTCTGCTTCCCCAACTCTGATTCCCCGTCTCTGATTTCCCGCCTCTGATTCCCAGCCTCTGATTCCCCGCCTCTGATTCCCTGCCGCTGATTCCCCATTTCTGATTCATCACCTCTGATTCCCCACCTCTGATTCCCCCACTCTGATTACCCAAATTTGATTCATTACATCTCATTCCCCGCCTCCGATTCCCCGCATCTGATACACCAACTCTGATTCACCGCTTCTGATGACCCACCTCTCATTCCCCATCTCTGACTCCCCATCTCTGATTCCCTGCCTCTGATTCCCAATCTCTGATTGCCAATCTCTGATTCCCCGCCTCTGATTCCCCAACTCTGATTCCCCGCCACTGATTCCCCGCCTCTGATTCCCGGCCTCTGATTCTCCGCCTCTGATTCCCTGCCTCTGATTCACCGCCTCTGATTCCCCGCCTCTGATTTCCCACCTCTGATTCCCCATCTCTGATTCCCCAACTCTGATTCTGCGCCTCTGATTCCCAGCCTCTGACTCCCCGCCTCTAAGTCCCTGCCTCTCATTCCCTGCCTCTGATTCCCTGCCTCTGATTCCCCATCTTTGATTCATCACCTCTGATTCCCCACCTCTGATTCCCTGCCTCTGATTCCCCAACTCTGATTCCCCGCATCTGATTTCCTGCCTCTGATTCTCCGCCTCTGATTCCCCGCCTCTGATTCCCTGCCTCTGAATCTGTGCCTCTGATTCCCCGACTCTGATTCCCCGACTCTGATTTCCCACATCTGAATCCCCATCTCTGATTCCCCAACTTTGTATCCCTGCATCTGATTCCCTGCCTCTGATTCCACAACACTGATTCCCCTCCTCTGAATCCCCATCTCTGATTCCCCAACTCTGATTCCCCGCTTCTGATTCCCATCCTCTGATTCCACAACACTGATTCCCCTCCTCTGAATCCCCATCTCTGATTCCCCAACTCTGATTCCCCGCCTCTGATTCCCCATCTCTGATACCCCATCTCTGATTCCCCAATTCTGATTCCCCGCCTCCAATGCCCCACCTCTCATTCCCCATCTCTGATTCCCCATTTCTGATTCCCCACCATTGATTCCCCAACTCTGATTCCACGCCTCTGATTCCCCGGCACTGATTCCCGGCCTCTGATTCCCCGCCTCTGATTCCCTGCCTCTGATTCCCCGCCTCTGATTCCCCGCCTCTGAGTCCTGGCCACTGATTCCCCGCCTCTGATTCCTGCCTCTGAATCCCCGCCTCTGATTCCCCGCCTCTGATTCCCCATATCTGATTCATCACCTCTGATTCCGCACCTCTGATACCCCGCCTCTGATTCCCCGCGTCTGATTCCCCATCTCTCATTCCCCGCCTCTGATTCCCCACCTCTGATTCCCTGCCTCTGATTCCCCGCCTCTGATTCCACGCCACTGATTCCCCGCTTCTGATTCCCCATTTCTGATTCATCACCTCTGATTCCCCACCTCTGAATCCCGTCCTCTGATTCCCCAACTCTGATTCTCTGCCTCTGATTCCACACCTCTGATTCCCCGCTTCTGATTCCCCATCTGTGATTCATCACCTCTGATTCCCCACCTCTGATTCCCCTCCTCTGATTCCCCAACTCTGTTTCCTCGCATTTGATTCCCCACCTCTGATTCCTCGCCTCTGATTCCACAACTCTGATTCCCCGCATCTGATTCCCTGCCTCTGATCCCCCGCCTCTGATTCCCCGCTTCTGATTCCCGGCCTCTGATTCCCCACCTCTGATTCTCTGCTTCTGATTCACCGCCTCTGATTCCACAACTCTGATTCCCCGCCTCTGATTCCCCACCTCTCATTCCCCATCTCTGATTCCCCATCTCTGATTCCTCGCCTCTGATTCCCCATCTCTGATTCCCCGCCTCTGATTCCCCAACTCTAATTCCCCGCCTCTAATTCTTTGCCTCTGATTCCACAACTCTGATTCTCCACCTCTCATTCCCCATCTCTGATTCCCCATCTCTTATTCCCCGCCTCTGATTTCCCATCTCTGATTCCACGTCTCTGATTTCCCGCCTCTGATTCCCAGCCTCTGATTCCCCGCCTCTGATTCATCACCTCTGATTCCCCACCTCTGATTCCACGCCTCTGATTCCCCACCTCTGATTCCACAACTCTGATTCTCTACCTCTGATTCCCCATCTCTGATTCCACAACTCTGATTCCCCGCCTCTGATTCCCCACCTCTCATTCCCCATCTCTGATTCCCCATCTCTGATTCCTCGCCTCTGATTCCCCATCTCTGATTCCACGCCTCTGATTCCCCAACTCTAATTCCCCGCCTCTAATTCTTTGCCTCTGATTCCACAACTCTGATTCTCCACCTCTCATTCCCCATCTCTGATTCCAAATCTCTGATTCCTTGCTTCTGATTCCCCATCTCTGATTCCCCGCCTCTGATTCCCCATCTCTGATTCCACGTCTCTGATTTCCCGCCTCTGATTCCCAGCCTCTGATTCCCCGCCTCTGATTCCCTGCCTCTGATTCCCCATTTCTGATTCATCACCTCTGATTCCCCACCTCTGATTCCCCCACTCTGATTCCCCAACTTTGATTCATTGCATCTCATTCCCCGCCTCTGATTCTCCTCATCTGATACACCAACTCTGATTCACCGCCTCTGATGACCCACCTCTCATTCCCCATCTCTGATTCCCCATCTCTCATTCCCCGCCTCTGATTCCCCATCTCTGATTCCCCGCCTCTGATTCCCCAACTCTGATTCCCCACCACTGATTCCCCGCCTCTGATTCCCGGCCTCTGATTCACCGCCTCTGATTCCCCGCCTCTGATTTCCCACATCTGAATCCCCATCTCTGATTCCCCAACTCTGATTCTGCGCCTCTGATTCCCGGCCTCTGACTCCCTGCCTCTGATTCCCTGCCTCTGATTCCCTGCCTCTGATTCCCTGCCTCTGATTCCTCATCTTTGATTCATCACCTCTGATTCCCCACCGCTGATTCCCCGCCTCTGATTCCCCAACTCTGATTCCCCGCTTCTGATTCCCTGCCTCTGATTCCCCGCCTCTGATTCCCTGCCTCTGAATCTGTGCCTCTGATTCTCTGCCTCTGATTCCCCACCTCTGATTCCCCATCTCTGATTCCCAGCCTCTGAATCACCATCTCCGATTCCCTGCCTCTGATTCCCCAACTCTGATTCCCCGCCTCTGATTCCCCAACTTTGATTCCCCACCTCTGATTCCCTGCCTCTGATTCCCGGACCCTGAATCCCACCTCTGATTCCCCACCTCTGATTCCCCATCTCTGATTCATCACCTCTGATTCCCCATCTCTGATTCCCCACCTCTGATTCCCCTCCTCTGATTCCCCAACTCTGTTTCCACGCATCTGATTCCCCACCTCTCATTCCCCACCTCTGATTCCCCACCTCTGATTCCCCAACTCTGATTCCCCACCTCTGATTCCATGCCTTAGATTCATCACCTCAGATTCCCCGCCTCTGATTCCCCAAATTTGATTCATTGCATCTCATTCCCCGCCTCTGATTCCCTGCATCTGATACACCAACTCTGATTCACCGCCTCTGATGACCCACCTCTCATTCCCCATCTCTGATTCCCCATCTCTGATTCCCTGCCTCTGATTCCCAATCTCTGATTCCCCGCTCTGATTCCCCAACTCTGATTCCCCGCCACTGATTCCCCGCCTCTGATTCCCGACCTCTGATACTCCGCCTCTGATTCCCTGCCTCTGATTCACCGCCTCTGATTCCCCGCCTCTGATTTCCCACCTCTGATTCCCCATCTCTTATTTCCCAACTCTGATTCTGCGCCTCTGATTCCCGGCCTCTGACTCCCTGCCTCTGATTCCCTGCCTCTGATTCCCTGCCTCTGAATCCCTGCCTCTGATTCCCCATCTTTGATTCATCACCTCTGATTCCCCACCTCTGATTCCCCGCCTCTGATTCCCCAACTCTGATTCCCCGCATCTGATTCCCTGCCTCTGATTCCCCACCTCTGATTCCCCGCTTCTGATTCTCTGCCTCTGAATCTGTGCCTCTGATTCTCTGCCTCTGATTCCCTGCCTCTGATTCCCCATCACTGATTCCCCACCTCTGATTCCCCACCTCTGAATCCCCGCCTCTGATTCCCCGCCTCTGATTCCCCGACTCTGATTTCCCACATCTGATTCCCTGCCTCTGATTCCCCATCTCTGATTCATCACCTCTGATTCCCCACCTCTGATTCCCTGCATCTGATTCCCTGCCTCTGATTCCCCGCATCTGATTCCCCAACTCTGATTCCCCGCTTCTGATTCCCATCCTCTGATTCCACAACACTGATTCCCCTCCTCTGAATCCCCATCTCTGATTACCCAACTCTGATTCCCCGCCTCTGATTCCCCATCTCTGATTCCCCATCTCTGATGCCCCATCTCTGATTCCCCAATTCTGATTTCCCGCCTCCGATACCCCACCTCTCATTCCCCATCTCTGATACCCCATCTCTGATTCCCCGCCTCTGATTCACCATTTCTGATTCCCCGCCATTGATTCCCCAACTCTGATTCCTCGCCTCTGTTTCCCCGCATCTGATAACCCATCTCTGATTCCACGCCTCTGATTCCCAACCTCTGATTCCACAACTCTGATTCCCCAACTCTGGTTCCCCGCCTCTGATTCCCCACCTCTCATACCCCATCTCTGATTCCCCATCTCTGATTCCTCACCTCTGATTCCCCATCTCTGATTCCCCGCCTCTGATTCCCCAACTCTGATTCCCCGCCTCTGATTCCCCAACTCTGATTCCACAACTCTAATTCTCCACCTCTCATTCCCCATCTCTGACTCCCCATCTCTGATTCCTCGCCTCTGATTCCCCATCTCTGAATCCCCGCCTCTGCTTCCCCAACTCTGATTCCCCGTCTCTGATTTCCCGCCTCTGATTCCCAGCCTCTGATTCCCCGCCTCTGATTCCCTGCCGCTGATTCCCCATTTCTGATTCATCACCTCTGATTCCCCACCTCTGATTCCCCCACTCTGATTACCCAAATTTGATTCATTACATCTCATTCCCCGCCTCCGATTCCCCGCATCTGATACACCAACTCTGATTCACCGCTTCTGATGACCCACCTCTCATTCCCCATCTCTGACTCCCCATCTCTGATTCCCTGCCTCTGATTCCCAATCTCTGATTGCCAATCTCTGATTCCCCGCCTCTGATTCCCCAACTCTGATTCCCCGCCACTGATTCCCCGCCTCTGATTCCCGGCCTCTGATTCTCCGCCTCTGATTCCCTGCCTCTGATTCACCGCCTCTGATTCCCCGCCTCTGATTTCCCACCTCTGATTCCCCATCTCTGATTCCCCAACTCTGATTCTGCGCCTCTGATTCCCAGCCTCTGACTCCCCGCCTCTAAGTCCCTGCCTCTCATTCCCTGCCTCTGATTCCCTGCCTCTGATTCCCCATCTTTGATTCATCACCTCTGATTCCCCACCTCTGATTCCCTGCCTCTGATTCCCCAACTCTGATTCCCCGCATCTGATTTCCTGCCTCTGATTCTCCGCCTCTGATTCCCCGCCTCTGATTCCCTGCCTCTGAATCTGTGCCTCTGATTCCCCGACTCTGATTCCCCGACTCTGATTTCCCACATCTGAATCCCCATCTCTGATTCCCCAACTTTGTATCCCTGCATCTGATTCCCTGCCTCTGATTCCACAACACTGATTCCCCTCCTCTGAATCCCCATCTCTGATTCCCCAACTCTGATTCCCCGCTTCTGATTCCCATCCTCTGATTCCACAACACTGATTCCCCTCCTCTGAATCCCCATCTCTGATTCCCCAACTCTGATTCCCCGCCTCTGATTCCCCATCTCTGATACCCCATCTCTGATTCCCCAATTCTGATTCCCCGCCTCCAATGCCCCACCTCTCATTCCCCATCTCTGATTCCCCATTTCTGATTCCCCACCATTGATTCCCCAACTCTGATTCCACGCCTCTGATTCCCCGGCACTGATTCCCGGCCTCTGATTCCCCGCCTCTGATTCCCTGCCTCTGATTCCCCGCCTCTGATTCCCCGCCTCTGAGTCCTGGCCACTGATTCCCCGCCTCTGATTCCTGCCTCTGAATCCCCGCCTCTGATTCCCCGCCTCTGATTCCCCATATCTGATTCATCACCTCTGATTCCGCACCTCTGATACCCCGCCTCTGATTCCCCGCGTCTGATTCCCCATCTCTCATTCCCCGCCTCTGATTCCCCACCTCTGATTCCCTGCCTCTGATTCC
The DNA here is from genome assembly GCF_036971445.1 of Narcine bancroftii. Taxonomy (NCBI): domain Eukaryota; kingdom Metazoa; phylum Chordata; class Chondrichthyes; order Torpediniformes; family Narcinidae; genus Narcine; species Narcine bancroftii. The sequence goes on from NC_091470.1 coordinate 305,478,116, forward strand.
CCGCCTCTGATTCCACGCCACTGATTCCCCGCTTCTGATTCCCCATTTCTGATTCATCACCTCTGATTCCCCACCTCTGAATCCCGTCCTCTGATTCCCCAACTCTGATTCTCTGCCTCTGATTCCACACCTCTGATTCCCCGCTTCTGATTCCCCATCTGTGATTCATCACCTCTGATTCCCCACCTCTGATTCCCCTCCTCTGATTCCCCAACTCTGTTTCCTCGCATTTGATTCCCCACCTCTGATTCCTCGCCTCTGATTCCACAACTCTGATTCCCCGCATCTGATTCCCTGCCTCTGATCCCCCGCCTCTGATTCCCCGCTTCTGATTCCCGGCCTCTGATTCCCCACCTCTGATTCTCTGCTTCTGATTCACCGCCTCTGATTCCACAACTCTGATTCCCCGCCTCTGATTCCCCACCTCTCATTCCCCATCTCTGATTCCCCATCTCTGATTCCTCGCCTCTGATTCCCCATCTCTGATTCCCCGCCTCTGATTCCCCAACTCTAATTCCCCGCCTCTAATTCTTTGCCTCTGATTCCACAACTCTGATTCTCCACCTCTCATTCCCCATCTCTGATTCCCCATCTCTTATTCCCCGCCTCTGATTTCCCATCTCTGATTCCACGTCTCTGATTTCCCGCCTCTGATTCCCAGCCTCTGATTCCCCGCCTCTGATTCATCACCTCTGATTCCCCACCTCTGATTCCACGCCTCTGATTCCCCACCTCTGATTCCACAACTCTGATTCTCTACCTCTGATTCCCCATCTCTGATTCCACAACTCTGATTCCCCGCCTCTGATTCCCCACCTCTCATTCCCCATCTCTGATTCCCCATCTCTGATTCCTCGCCTCTGATTCCCCATCTCTGATTCCACGCCTCTGATTCCCCAACTCTAATTCCCCGCCTCTAATTCTTTGCCTCTGATTCCACAACTCTGATTCTCCACCTCTCATTCCCCATCTCTGATTCCAAATCTCTGATTCCTTGCTTCTGATTCCCCATCTCTGATTCCCCGCCTCTGATTCCCCATCTCTGATTCCACGTCTCTGATTTCCCGCCTCTGATTCCCAGCCTCTGATTCCCCGCCTCTGATTCCCTGCCTCTGATTCCCCATTTCTGATTCATCACCTCTGATTCCCCACCTCTGATTCCCCCACTCTGATTCCCCAACTTTGATTCATTGCATCTCATTCCCCGCCTCTGATTCTCCTCATCTGATACACCAACTCTGATTCACCGCCTCTGATGACCCACCTCTCATTCCCCATCTCTGATTCCCCATCTCTCATTCCCCGCCTCTGATTCCCCATCTCTGATTCCCCGCCTCTGATTCCCCAACTCTGATTCCCCACCACTGATTCCCCGCCTCTGATTCCCGGCCTCTGATTCACCGCCTCTGATTCCCCGCCTCTGATTTCCCACATCTGAATCCCCATCTCTGATTCCCCAACTCTGATTCTGCGCCTCTGATTCCCGGCCTCTGACTCCCTGCCTCTGATTCCCTGCCTCTGATTCCCTGCCTCTGATTCCCTGCCTCTGATTCCTCATCTTTGATTCATCACCTCTGATTCCCCACCGCTGATTCCCCGCCTCTGATTCCCCAACTCTGATTCCCCGCTTCTGATTCCCTGCCTCTGATTCCCCGCCTCTGATTCCCTGCCTCTGAATCTGTGCCTCTGATTCTCTGCCTCTGATTCCCCACCTCTGATTCCCCATCTCTGATTCCCAGCCTCTGAATCACCATCTCCGATTCCCTGCCTCTGATTCCCCAACTCTGATTCCCCGCCTCTGATTCCCCAACTTTGATTCCCCACCTCTGATTCCCTGCCTCTGATTCCCGGACCCTGAATCCCACCTCTGATTCCCCACCTCTGATTCCCCATCTCTGATTCATCACCTCTGATTCCCCGTATCTGATTCCCGCCTCTGATTCCCCGCCTCTGAATCCCCAACTCTGATTCCCCAACTCTGATTCCCCACCTCTGATTCCCTGCCTCTGATTCACCACCTCTGATTCCCCGCCTCTGATTCCCCATCTCTGATTCACCACCTCTGATTCCCCACCTCTGAATCCCCGCCTCTGATTCCCCAACTCTGATTCCCCGCATCTCATTCCCTGCCTCTGATTCCCCGCCTCTGATTTCCCGTCCTCTTATTCCACAACTCTGATTCCCCGCCTCTGAATCCCCATCTCTGATTCCCCAACTCTGATCCCCTCCTCTAATTCCCGATCTCTGATTCCCCATCTTTGATTCCCCAATTCTGCTTCCCCCCTCTGATGCCCCACCTCTCATTCCCCATCTCTGATTTCCCAACTCTGATTCCCCGCCTCTGATTCCCCATCTCTGATTCCCCATCTCTGATGCCCCATCTCTGATTCCCCAATTCTAATTTCCCGCCTCCGATACCCCACCTCTCATTCCCCATCTCTGATACCCCATCTCTGATTCCCCGCCTCTGATTCCCCATTTCTGATTCCCCGCCATTGATTCCCCAACTCTGATTCCCCGCCATTGATTCCCCACCTCTGATTCCCCACCTCTGAATCCCCGCCTCTGATTCCCCAACTCTGATTCCCCGCATCTCATTCCCTGCCTCTGATTCCCCGCCTCTGATTTCCCGTCCTCTTATTCCACAACTCTGATTCCCCATCTTTGATTCCCCAATTCTGCTTCCCCCCTCTGATGCCCCACCTCTCATTCCCCATCTCTGATTTCCCAACTCTGATTCCCCGCCTCTGATTCCCCACCTCTGATTCCCCATCTCTGATGCCCCATCTCTGATTCCCCAATTCTAATTTCCCGCCTCCGATACCCCACCTCTCATTCCCCATCTCTGATACCCCATCTCTGATTCCCCGCCTCTGATTCCCCATTTCTGATTCCCCGCCATTGATTCCCCAACTCTGATTCCTCGCCTCTGATTCCCCGCTTCTGATTCCCGGCCTCTGATTCCCCGCCTCTGATTCTCTGCTTCTGATTCACCGCCTCTGATTCCCCGCCTCTGTTTCCCCGCATCTGATAACCCATCTCTGATTCCACGCCTCTGATTCCCAACCTCTGATTCCACAACTCTGATTCCCCAACTCTGATTCCCCGCCTCTGATTCCCCACCTCTCATACCCCATCTCTGATTCCCCATCTCTGATTCCTCACCTCTGATTCCCCATCTCTGATTCCCTGCCTCTGATTCCCCAACTCTGATTCCCCGCCTCTGATTCCCCACCTCTCATACCCCATCTCTGATTCCCCATCTCTGATTCCTCCCCTCTGATTCCCCATCTCTGATTCCCTGCCTCTGATTCCCCAACTCTGATTCCCCGCCTCTAATTCTTTGCCTCTGATTCCACAACTCTGATTCTCCACCTCTCATTCCCCATCTCTGACTCCCCATCTCTGATTCCTCGCCTCTGATTCCCCATCTCTGATTCCCCGCCTCTGTTTCCCCAACTCTGATTCCCAGCCTCTGATTCCCCGCCTCTGATTCCCTGCCGCTGATTCCCCATTTCTGATTCATCACCTCTGATTCCCCACCTCTGATTCCCCCACTCTGATTACCCAAATTTGATTCATTGCATCTCATTCCCCGCCTCAGATTCCCCGCATCTGATACACCAACTCTGATTCACCGCTTCTGATGACCCACCTCTCATTCCCCATCTCTGATTCCCCATCTCTGATTCCCTGTCTCTGATTCCCAATCTCTGATTGCCAATCTCTGATTCCCCGCCTCTGATTCCCCAACTCTGATTCCCCGCCACTGATTCCCCGCCTCCGATTCCCGGCCTCTGATGCTCCGCCTCTGATTCCCTGCCTCTGATTCACCGCCTCTGATTCCCCGCCTCTGATTTCCCAACTCTGATTCCCCATCTCTGATTCCCCAACTCTGATTCCGCGCCTCTGATTCCCAGCCTCTGACACCCCGCCTCTAATTCCCTGCCTCTCATTCCCTGCCTCTGATTCCCTGCCTCTGATTCCCCATCTTTGATTCATCACCTCTGATTCCCCACCTCTGATTCCCTGCCTCTGATTCCCCAACTCTGATTCCCCGCATCTGATTTCCTGCCTCTGATTCTCCGCCTCTGATTCCCTGCCTCTGATTCCCCATCTCTGATTCCCCGCCTCTGATTCCCTGCCTCTGAATCTGTGCCTCTGATTCCCCGCCTCTGATTCCCCGACTCTGATTTCCCACATCTGATTCCCTGCCTCTGATTCCCCAACTTTGTATCGCTGCATCTGATTCCCTGCCTCTGATTCCCCGCTTCTGATTCCCATCCTCTGATTCCACAACACTGATTCCCCTCCTCTGAATCCCCATCTCTGATTCCCCAACTCTGATTCCCCGCCTCTGATTCCCCATCTCTGATACCCCATCTCTGATTCCCCAATTCTGATTCCCCGCCTCCAATGCCCCACCTCTCATTCCCCATCTCTGATTCCCCATCTCTGATTCCCCGCCTCTGATTCCCCATTTCTGATACCCCACCATTGATTCCCCAACTCTGATTCCACGCCTCTGATTCCCCGGCACTGATTCCCTGCCTCTGATTCCCCGCCTCTGATTCCCCGCCTCTGAGTCCTGGCCTCTGATTCCCCGCCTCTGATTCCTGCCTCTGAATCCCCGCCTCTGATTCCCCGCCTCTGATTCCCCATATCTGATTCATCACCTCTGATTCCGCACCTCTGATACCCCGCCTCTGATTCCCCGCGTCTGATTCCCCATCTCTCATTCCCCGCCTCTGATTCCCAGCCTCTGATTCCCCGCCTCTGATTCATCACCTCTGATTCCCCACCTCTGATTCCACGCCTCTGATTCCCCACCTCTGATTCCACAACTCTGATTCTCTACCTCTGATTCCCCATCTCTGATTCCACAACTCTGATTCCCCGCCTCTGATTCCCCACCTCTCATTCCCCATCTCTGATTCCCCATCTCTGATTCCTCGCCTCTGATTCCCCATCTCTGATTCCACGCCTCTGATTCCCCAACTCTAATTCCCCGCCTCTAATTCTTTGCCTCTGATTCCACAACTCTGATTCTCCACCTCTCATTCCCCATCTCTGATTCCAAATCTCTGATTCCTTGCTTCTGATTCCCCATCTCTGATTCCCCGCCTCTGATTCCCCATCTCTGATTCCACGTCTCTGATTTCCCGCCTCTGATTCCCAGCCTCTGATTCCCCGCCTCTGATTCCCTGCCTCTGATTCCCCATTTCTGATTCATCACCTCTGATTCCCCACCTCTGATTCCCCCACTCTGATTCCCCAACTTTGATTCATTGCATCTCATTCCCCGCCTCTGATTCTCCTCATCTGATACACCAACTCTGATTCACCGCCTCTGATGACCCACCTCTCATTCCCCATCTCTGATTCCCCATCTCTTATTCCCCGCCTCTGATTCCCCAACTCTGATTCCCCGCATCTCATTCCCTGCCTCTGATTCCCCGCCTCTGATTTCCCGTCCTCTTATTCCACAACTCTGATTCCCCGCCTCTGAATCCCCATCTCTGATTCCCCAACTCTGATCCCCTCCTCTAATTCCCGATCTCTGATTCCCCATCTTTGATTCCCCAATTCTGCTTCCCCCCTCTGATGCCCCACCTCTCATTCCCCATCTCTGATTTCCCAACTCTGATTCCCCGCCTCTGATTCCCCATCTCTGATTCCCCATCTCTGATGCCCCATCTCTGATTTCCCAATTCTAATTTCCCACCTCCGATACCCCACCTCTCATTCCCCATCTCTGATACCCCATCTCTGATTCCCCGCCTCTGATTCCCCATTTCTGATTCCCCGCCATTGATTCCCCAACTCTGATTCCTCGCCTCTGATTCCCCGCTTCTGATTCTCTGCTTCTGATTCACCGCCTCTGATTCCCCGCCTCTGTTTCCCCGCATCTGATAACCCATCTCTGATTCCACGCCTCTGATTCCCAACCTCTGATTCCACAACTCTGATTCCCCAACTCTGATTCCCCGCCTCTGATTCCCCACCTCTCATACCCCATCTCTGATTCCCCATCTCTGATTCCTCCCCTCTGATTCCCCATCTCTGATTCCCTGCCTCTGATTCCCCAACTCTGATTCCCCGCCTCTAATTCTTTGCCTCTGATTCCACAACTCTGATTCTCCACCTCTCATTCCCCATCTCTGACTCCCCATCTCTGATTCCTCGCCTCTGATTCCCCATCTCTGATTCCCCGCCTCTGTTTCCCCAACTCTGATTCCCCGTCTCTGATTTCCCGCCTCTGATTCCCAGCCTCTGATTCCCCGCCTCTGATTCCCTGCCGCTGATTCCCCATTTCTGATTCATCACCTCTGATTCCCCACCTCTGATTCCCCCACTCTGATTACCCAAATTTGATTCATTGCATCTCATTCCCCGCCTCCGATTCCCCGCATCTGATACACCAACTCTGATTCACCGCTTCTGATGACCCACCTCTCATTCCCCATCTCTGATTCCCCATCTCTGATTCCCTGTCTCTGATTCCCAATCTCTGATTGCCAATCTCTGATTCCCCGCCTCTGATTCCCCAACTCTGATTCCCCGCCACTGATTCCCCGCCTCAGATTCCCGGCCTCTGATTCTCCACCTCTGATTCCCTGCCTCTGATTCACCGCCTCTGATTCCCCGCCTCTGATTTCCCAACTCTGATTCCCCATCTCTGATTCCCCAACTCTGATTCCGCGCCTCTGATTCCAAGCCTCTGACTCCCCGCCTCTAATTCCCTGCCTCTCATTCCCTGCCTCTGATTCCCCGCTTCTGATTCCCCATCTGTGATTCATCACCTCTGATTCCCCACCTCTGATTCCCCTCCTCTGATTCCCCAACTCTGTTTCCTCGCATCTGATTCCCCACCTCTGATTCCCCGCCTCTGATTCCCCACCTCTGATTCCCCAACTCTGATTCCCCACCTCTGATTCCCCGCCTCTGATTCCCCATCTCTGATTCCCCACCTCTTATTCCCCGCCTCTGATTCCCCGCCTCTGATTCCCCGCTTCTGATTCCCGGCCTCTGATTCCCCACCTCTGATTCTCTGCTTCTGATTCACCGCCTCTGATTCCCTGCCTCTGTTTCCCCGCATCTGATTCCCCATCTCTGATTCATCACCTCTGATTCCCCACCTCTGATTCCACGCCTCTGATTCCCCACCTCTGATTCCCCGCATCTGATTCCCCATCTCTGATTCATCACCTCTGATTCCCCACCTCTGATTCTCTACCTCTGACTCCCCATCTCTGATTCCTCGCCTCTGATTCCCCATCTCTGATTCCCCGCCTCTGATTCCCCAACTCTGATTCCCCGTCTCTGATTTCCCGCCTCTGATTCCCAGCCTCTGATTCCCCGCCTCTGATTCCCCCCCTCTGATTCCCCAAATTTGATTCATTGCATCTCATTCCCCGCCTCTGATTCCCCGCATCTGATACACCAACTCTGATTCACCGCCTCTGATGACCCACCTCTCATTCCCCATCTCTGATTCCCCATCTCTGATTCCCTGCCTCTGATTCCCAATCTCTGATTCCCCGCTCTGATTCCCCAACTCTGATTCCCCGCCACTGATTCCCCGCCTCTGATTCCCGACCTCTGATACTCCGCCTCTGATTCCCTGCCTCTGATTCACCGCCTCTGATTCCCCGCCTCTGATATCCCACCTCTGATTCCCCATCTCTTATTTCCCAACTCTGATTCTGCGCCTCTGATTCCCGGCCTCTGACTCCCCGCCTCTGATTCCCTGCCTCTGATTCCCTGCCTCTGAATCCCTGCCTCTGATTCCCCATCTTTGATTCATCACCTCTGATTCCCCACCTCTGATTCCCCGCCTCTGATTCCCCAACTCTGATTCCCCGCATCTGATTCCCTGCCTCTGATTCCCCACCTCTGATTCCCCGCTTCTGATTCTCTGCCTCTGAATCTGTGCCTCTGATTCTCTGCCTCTGATTCCCTGCCTCTGATTCCCCATCACTGATTCCCCACCTCTGATTCCCCACCTCTGAATCCCCGCCTCTGATTCCCCGCCTCTGATTCCCCGACTCTGATTTCCCACATCTGATTCCCTGCCTCTGATTCCCCATCTCTGATTCATCACCTCTGATTCCCCACCTCTGATTCCCTGCATCTGATTCCCTGCCTCTGATTCCCCGCATCTGATTCCCCAACTCTGATTCCCCGCTTCTGATTCCCATCCTCTGATTCCACAACACTGATTCCCCTCCTCTGAATCCCCATCTCTGATTACCCAACTCTGATTCCCCGCCTCTGATTCCCCATCTCTGATTCCCCATCTCTGATGCCCCATCTCTGATTCCCCAATTCTGATTTCCTGCCTCCGATACCCCACCTCTCATTCCCCATCTCTGATACCCCATCTCTGATTCCCCGCCTCTGATTCACCATTTCTGATTCCCCGCCATTGATTCCCCAACTCTGATTCCTCGCCTCTGTTTCCCCGCATCTGATAACCCATCTCTGATTCCACGCCTCTGATTCCCAACCTCTGATTCCACAACTCAGATTCCCCAACTCTGGTTCCCCGCCTCTGATTCCCCACCTCTCATACCCCATCTCTGATTCCCCATCTCTGATTCCTCACCTCTGATTCCCCATCTCTGATTCCCCGCCTCTGATTCCCCAACTCTGATTCCCCGCCTCTGATTCCCCAACTCTGATTCCACAACTCTGATTCTCCACCTCTCATTCCCCATCTCTGACTCCCCATCTCTGATTCCTCGCCTCTGATTCCCCATCTCTGAATCCCCGCCTCTGCTTCCCCAACTCTGATTCCCCGTCTCTGATTTCCCGCCTCTGATTCCCAGCCTCTGATTCCCCGCCTCTGATTCCCTGCCGCTGATTCCCCATTTCTGATTCATCACCTCTGATTCCCCACCTCTGATTCCCCCACTCTGATTACCCAAATTTGATTCATTGCATCTCATTCCCCGCCTCCGATTCCCCGCATCTGATACACCAACTCTGATTCACCGCTTCTGATGACCCACCTCTCATTCCCCATCTCTGACTCCCCATCTCTGATTCCCTGCCTCTGATTCCCAATCTCTGATTGCCAATCTCTGATTCCCCGCCTCTGATTCCCCAACTCTGATTCCCCGCCACTGATTCCCCGCCTCTGATTCCCGGCCTCTGATTCTCCGCCTCTGATTCCCTGCCTCTGATTCACCGCCTCTGATTCCCCGCCTCTGATTTCCCACCTCTGATTCCCCATCTCTGATTCCCCAACTCTGATTCTGCGCCTCCGATTCCCAGCCTCTGACTCCCCGCCTCTAAGTCCCTGCCTCTCATTCCCTGCCTCTGATTCCCTGCCTCTGATTCCCCATCTTTGATTCATCACCTCTGATTCCCCACCTCTGATTCCCTGCCTCTGATTCCCCAACTCTGATTCCCCGCATCTGATTTCCTGCCTCTGATTCTCCGCCTCTGATTCCCCGCCTCTGATTCCCCGACTCTGATTTCCCACATCTGAATCCCCATCTCTGATTCCCCAACTTTGTATCCCTGCATCTGATTCCCTGCCTCTGATTCCACAACACTGATTCCCCTCCTCTGAATCCCCATCTCTGATTCCCCAACTCTGATTCCCCGCTTCTGATTCCCATCCTCTGATTCCACAACACTGATTCCCCTCCTCTGAATCCCCATCTCTGATTCCCCAACTCTGATTCCCCGCCTCTGATTCCCCATCTCTGATACCCCATCTCTGATTCCCCAATTCTGATTCCCCGCCTCCAATGCCCCACCTCTCATTCCCCATCTCTGATTCCCCATCTCTGATTCCCCGCCTCTGATTCCCCATTTCTGATTCCCCACCATTGATTCCCCAACTCTGATTCCACGCCTCTGATTCCCCGGCACTGATTCCCGGCCTCTGATTCCCCGCCTCTGATTCCCTGCCTCTGATTCCCCGCCTCTGATTCCCCGCCTCTGAGTCCTGGCCACTGATTCCCCGCCTCTGATTCCTGCCTCTGAATCCCCGCCTCTGATTCCCCGCCTCTGATTCCCCATATCTGATTCATCACCTCTGATTCCGCACCTCTGATACCCCGCCTCTGATTCCCCGCGTCTGATTCCCCATCTCTCATTCCCCGCCTCTGATTCCCCACCTCTGATTCCCTGCCTCTGATTCCCCGCCTCTGATTCCACGCCACTGATTCCCCGCTTCTGATTCCCCATTTCTGATTCATCACCTCTGATTCCCCACCTCTGAATCCCGTCCTCTGATTCCCCAACTCTGATTCTCTGCCTCTGATTCCACACCTCTGATTCCCCGCTTCTGATTCCCCATCTTTGATTCATCACCTCTGATTCCCCACCTCTGATTCCCCTCCTCTGATTCCCCAACTCTGTTTCCTCGCATTTTATTCCCCACCTCTGATTCCTCGCCTCTGATTCCACAACTCTGATTCCCCGCATCTGATTCCCTGCCTCTGATCCCCCGCCTCTGATTCCCCGCTTCTGATTCCCGGCCTCTGATTCCCCACCTCTGATTCTCTGCTTCTGATTCACCGCCTCTGATTCCACAACTCTGATTCCCCGCCTCTGATTCCCCACCTCTCATTCCCCATCTCTGATTCCCCATCTCTGATTCCTCGCCTCTGATTCCCCATCTCTGATTCCCCGCCTCTGATTCCCCAACTCTAATTCCCCGCCTCTAATTCTTTGCCTCTGATTCCACAACTCTGATTCTCCACCTTTCATTCCCCATCTCTGATTCCCCATCTCTTATTCCCCGCCTCTGATTTCCCATCTCTGATTCCACGTCTCTGATTTCCCGCCTCTGATTCCCAGCCTCTGATTCCCCGCCTCTGATTCATCACCTCTGATTCCCCACCTCTGATTCCACGCCTCTGATTCCCCACCTCTGATTCCACAACTCTGATTCTCTACCTCTGATTCCCCATCTCTGATTCCACAACTCTGATTCCCCGCCTCTGATTCCCCACCTCTCATTCCCCATCTCTGATTCCCCATCTCTGATTCCTCGCCTCTGATTCCCCATCTCTGATTCCACGCCTCTGATTCCCCAACTCTAATTCCCCGCCTCTAATTCTTTGCCTCTGATTCCACAACTCTGATTCTCCACCTCTCATTCCCCATCTCTGATTCCAAATCTCTGATTCCTTGCTTCTGATTCCCCATCTCTGATTCCCCGCCTCTGATTCCCCATCTCTGATTCCACGTCTCTGATTTCCCGCCTCTGATTCCCAGCCTCTGATTCCCCGCCTCTGATTCCCTGCCTCTGATTCCCCATTTCTGATTCATCACCTCTGATTCCCCACCTCTGATTCCCCCACTCTGATTCCCCAACTTTGATTCATTGCATCTCATTCCCCGCCTCTGATTCTCCTCATCTGATACACCAACTCTGATTCACCGCCTCTGATGACCCACCTCTCATTCCCCATCTCTGATTCCCCATCTCTCATTCCCCGCCTCTGATTCCCCATCTCTGATTCCCCGCCTCTGATTCCCCAACTCTGATTCCCCACCACTGATTCCCCGCCTCTGATTCCCGGCCTCTGATTCACCGCCTCTGATTCCCCGCCTCTGATTTCCCACCTCTGTTTCCCCATCTCTGATTCCCCAACTCTGATTCTGCGCCTCTGATTCCCGGCCTCTGACTCCCTGCCTCTGATTCCCTGCCTCTGATTCCCTGCCTCTGATTCACTGCCTCTGATTCCTCATCTTTGATTCATCACCTCTGATTCCCCACCGCTGATTCCCCGCCTCTGATTCCCCAACTCTGATTCCCCGCTTCTGATTCCCTGCCTCTGATTCCCCGCCTCTGATTCCCTGCCTCTGAATCTGTGCCTCTGATTCTCTGCCTCTGATTCCCCACCTCTGATTCCCCATCTCTGATTCCCAGCCTCTGATTCACCATCTCCGATTCCCTGCCTCTGATTCCCCAACTCTGATTCCCCGCCTCTGATTCCCCAACTTTGATTCCCCACCTCTGATTCCCTGCCTCTGATTCCCGGCCCCTGAATCCCGCCTCTGATTCCCCACCTCTGATTCCCCATCTCTGATTCATCACCTCTGATTCCCCGTATCTGATTCCCGCCTCTGATTCCCCGCCTCTGAATCCCCAACTCTGATTCCCCAACTCTGATTCCCCACCTCTGATTCCCTGCCTCTGATTCACCACCTCTGATTCCCCGCCTCTGATTCCCCATCTCTGATTCACCACCTCTGATTCCCCACCTCTGAATCCCCGCCTCTGATTCCCCAACTCTGATTCCCCGCATCTCATTCCCTGCCTCTGATTCCCCGCCTCTGATTTCCCGTCCTCTTATTCCACAACTCTGATTCCCCGCCTCTGAATCCCCATCTCTGATTCCCCAACTCTGATCCCCTCCTCTAATTCCCGATCTCTGATTCCCCATCTTTGATTCCCCAATTCTGCTTCCCCCCTCTGATGCCCCACCTCTCATTCCCCATCTCTGATTTCCCAACTCTGATTCCCCGCCTCTGATTCCCCATCTCTGATTCCCCATCTCTGATGCCCCATCTCTGATTCCCCAATTCTAATTTCCCGCCTCCGATACCCCACCTCTCATTCCCCATCTCTGATACCCCATCTCTGATTCCCCGCCTCTGATTCCCCATTTCTGATTCCCCGCCATTGATTCCCCAACTCTGATTCCTCGCCTCTGATTCCCCGCTTCTGATTCCCGGCCTCTGATTCCCCGCCTCTGATTCTCTGCTTCTGATTCACCGCCTCTGATTCCCCGCCTCTGTTTCCCCGCATCTGATAACCCATCTCTGATTCCACGCCTCTGATTCCCAACCTCTCATACCCCATCTCTGATTCCCCATCTCTGATTCCTCACCTCTGATTCCCCAACTCTGATTCCCCGCCTCTGATTCCCCACCTCTCATACCCCATCTCTGATTCCCCATCTCTGATTCCTCACCTCTGATTCCCCATCTCTGATTCCCTGCCTCTGATTCCCCAACTCTGATTCCCCGCCTCTGATTCCCCACCTCTCATACCCCATCTCTGATTCCCCATCTCTGATTCCTCCCCTCTGATTCCCCATCTCTGATTCCCTGCCTCTGATTCCGCAACTCTGATTCCCCGCCTCTAATTCTTTGCCTCTGATTCCACAACTCTGATTCTCCACCTCTCATTCCCCATCTCTGACTCCCCATCTCTGATTCCTCGCCTCTGATTCCCCATCTCTGATTCCCCGCCTCTGTTTCCCCAACTCTGATTCCCAGCCTCTGATTCCCCGCCTCTGATTCCCTGCCGCTGATTCCCCATTTCTGATTCATCACCTCTGATTCCCCACCTCTGATTCCCCCACTCTGATTACCCAAATTTGATTCATTGCATCTCATTCCCCGCCTCCGATTCCCCGCATCTGATACACCAACTCTGATTCACCGCTTCTGATGACCCACCTCTCATTCCCCATCTCTGATTCCCCATCTCTGATTCCCTGTCTCTGATTCCCAATCTCTGATTGCCAATCTCTGATTCCCCGCCTCTGATTCCCCAACTCTGATTCCCCGCCACTGATTCCCCGCCTCTGATTCCCGGCCTCTGATGCTCCGCCTCTGATTCCCTGCCTCTGATTCACCGCCTCTGATTCCCCGCCTCTGATTTCCCAACTCTGATTCCCCATCTCTGATTCCCCAACTCTGATTCCGCGCCTCTGATTCCCAGCCTCTGACTCCCCGCCTCTAATTCCCTGCCTCTCATTCCCTGCCTCTGATTCCCTGCCTCTGATTCCCCATCTTTGATTCATCACCTCTGATTCCCCACCTCTGATTCCCTGCCTCTGATTCCCCAACTCTGATTCCCCGCATCTGATTTCCTGCCTCTGATTCTCCGCCTCTGATTCCCTGCCTCTGATTCCCCATCTCTGATTCCCCGCCTCTGATTCCCTGCCTCTGAATCTGTGCCTCTGATTCCCCGCCTCTGATTCCCCGACTCTGATTTCCCACATCTGATTCCCTGCCTCTGATTCCCCAACTTTGTATCCCTGCATCTGATTCCCTGCCTCTGATTCCCCGCTTCTGATTCCCATCCTCTGATTCCACAACACTGATTCCCCTCCTCTGAATCCCCATCTCTGATTCCCCAACTCTGATTCCCCGCCTCTGATTCCCCATCTCTGATACCCCATCTCTGATTCCCCAATTCTGATTCCCCGCCTCCAATGCCCCACCTCTCATTCCCCATCTCTGATTCCCCATCTCTGATTCCCCGCCTCTGATTCCCCATTTCTGATACCCCACCATTGATTCCCCAACTCTGATTCCACGCCTCTGATTCCCCGGCACTGATTCCCGGCCTCTGATTCCCCGCCTCTGATTCCCTGCCTCTGATTCCCCGCCTCTGATTCCCCGCCTCTGAGTCCTGGCCTCTGATTCCCCGCGTCTGATTCCCCATCTCTCATTCCCCGCCTCTGATTCCCAGCCTCTGATTCCCCGCCTCTGATTCATCACCTCTGATTCCCCACCTCTGATTCCACGCCTCTGATTCCCCACCTCTGATTCCACAACTCTGATTCTCTACCTCTGATTCCCCATCTCTGATTCCACAACTCTGATTCCCCACCTCTGATTCCCCACCTCTCATTCCCCATCTCTGATTCCCCATCTCTGATTCCTCGCCTCTGATTCCCCATCTCTGATTCCACGCCTCTGATTCCCCAACTCTAATTCCCCGCCTCTAATTCTTTGCCTCTGATTCCACAACTCTGATTCTCCACCTCTCATTCCCCATCTCTGATTCCAAATCTCTGATTCCTTGCTTCTGATTCCCCATCTCTGATTCCCCGCCTCTGATTCCCAATCTCTGATTGCCAATCTCTGATTCCCCGCCTCTGATTCCCCAACTCTGATTCCCCGCCACTGATTCCCCGCCTCCGATTCCCGGCCTCTGATGCTCCGCCTCTGATTCCCTGCCTCTGATTCACCGCCTCTGATTCCCCGCCTCTGATTTCCCAACTCTGATTCCCCATCTCTGATTCCCCAACTCTGATTCCGCGCCTCTGATTCCCAGCCTCTGACTCCCCGCCTCTAATTCCCTGCCTCTCATTCCCTGCCTCTGATTCCCTGCCTCTGATTCCCCATCTTTGATTCATCACCTCTGATTCCCCACCTCTGATTCCCTGCCTCTGATTCCCCAACTCTGATTCCCCGCATCTGATTTCCTGCCTCTGATTCTCCGCCTCTGATTCCCTGCCTCTGATTCCCCATCTCTGATTCCCCGCCTCTGATTCCCTGCCTCTGAATCTGTGCCTCTGATTCCCCGCCTCTGATTCCCCGACTCTGATTTCCCACATCTGATTCCCTGCCTCTGATTCCCCAACTTTGTATCCCTGCATCTGATTCCCTGCCTCTGATTCCCCGCTTCTGATTCCCATCCTCTGATTCCACAACACTGATTCCCCTCCTCTGAATCCCCATCTCTGATTCCCCAACTCTGATTCCCCGCCTCTGATTCCCCATCTCTGATTCCCCATCTCTGATACCCCATCTCTGATTCCCCAATTCTGATTCCCCGCCTCCAATGCCCCACCTCTCATTCCCCATCTCTGATTCCCCATCTCTGATTCCCCGCCTCTGATTCCCCATTTCTGATACCCCACCATTGATTCCCCAACTCTGATTCCACGCCTCTGATTCCCCGGCACTGATTCCCGGCCTCTGATTCCCCGCCTCTGATTCCCTGCCTCTGATTCCCCGCCTCTGATTCCCCGCCTCTGAGTCCTGGCCTCTGATTCCCCGCCTCCGATTCCTGCCTCTGAATCCCCGCCTCTGATTCCCCGCCTCTGATTCCCCATATCTGATTCATCACCTCTGATTCCGCACCTCTGATACCCCGCCTCTGATTCCCCGCGTCTGATTCCCCATCTCTCATTCCCCGCCTCTGATTCCCAGCCTCTGATTCCCCGCCTCTGATTCATCACCTCTGATTCCCCACCTCTGATTCCACGCCTCTGATTCCCCACCTCTGATTCCACAACTCTGATTCTCTACCTCTGATTCCCCATCTCTGATTCCACAACTCTGATTCCCCGCCTCTGATTCCCCACCTCTCATTCCCCATCTCTGATTCCCCATCTCTGATTCCTCGCCTCTGATTCCCCATCTCTGATTCCACGCCTCTGATTCCCCAACTCTAATTCCCCGCCTCTAATTCTTTGCCTCTGATTCCACAACTCTGATTCTCCACCTCTCATTCCCCATCTCTGATTCCAAATCTCTGATTCCTTGCTTCTGATTCCCCATCTCTGATTCCCCGCCTCTGATTCCCCATCTCTGATTCCACGTCTCTGATTTCCCGCCTCTGATTCCCAGCCTCTGATTCCCCGCCTCTGATTCCCTGCCTCTGATTCCCCATTTCTGATTCATCACCTCTGATTCCCCACCTCTGATTCCCCCACTCTGATTCCCCAACTTTGATTCATTGCATCTCATTCCCCGCCTCTGATTCTCCTCATCTGATACACCAACTCTGATTCACCGCCTCTGATGACCCACCTCTCATTCCCCATCTCTGATTCCCCATCTCTTATTCCCCGCCTCTGATTCCCCAACTCTGATTCCCCGCATCTCATTCCCTGCCTCTGATTCCCCGCCTCTGATTTCCCGTCCTCTTATTCCACAACTCTGATTCCCCGCCTCTGAATCCCCATCTCTGATTCCCCAACTCTGATCCCCTCCTCTAATTCCCGATCTCTGATTCCCCATCTTTGATTCCCCAATTCTGCTTCCCCCCTCTGATGCCCCACCTCTCATTCCCCATCTCTGATTTCCCAACTCTGATTCCCCGCCTCTGATTCCCCATCTCTGATTCCCCATCTCTGATGCCCCATCTCTGATTCCCCAATTCTAATTTCCCGCCTCCGATACCCCACCTCTCATTCCCCATCTCTGATACCCCATCTCTGATTCCCCGCCTCTGATTCCCCATTTCTGATTCCCCGCCATTGATTCCCCAACTCTGATTCCTCGCCTCTGATTCCCCGCTTCTGATTCTCTGCTTCTGATTCACCGCCTCTGATTCCCCGCCTCTGTTTCCCCGCATCTGATAACCCATCTCTGATTCCACGCCTCTGATTCCCAACCTCTGATTCCACAACTCTGATTCCCCAACTCTGATTCCCCGCCTCTGATTCCCCACCTCTCATACCCCATCTCTGATTCCCCATCTCTGATTCCTCCCCTCTGATTCCCCATCTCTGATTCCCTGCCTCTGATTCCCCAACTCTGATTCCCCGCCTCTAATTCTTTGCCTCTGATTCCACAACTCTGATTCTCCACCTCTCATTCCCCATCTCTGACTCCCCATCTCTGATTCCTCGCCTCTGATTCCCCATCTCTGATTCCCCGCCTCTGTTTCCCCAACTCTGATTCCCCGTCTCTGATTTCCCGCCTCTGATTCCCAGCCTCTGATTCCCCGCCTCTGATTCCCTGCCGCTGATTCCCCATTTCTGATTCATCACCTCTGATTCCCCACCTCTGATTCCCCCACTCTGATTACCCAAATTTGATTCATTGCATCTCATTCCCCGCCTCCGATTCCCCGCATCTGATACACCAACTCTGATTCACCGCTTCTGATGACCCACCTCTCATTCCCCATCTCTGATTCCCCATCTCTGATTCCCTGTCTCTGATTCCCAATCTCTGATTGCCAATCTCTGATTCCCCGCCTCTGATTCCCCAACTCTGATTCCCCGCCACTGATTCCCCGCCTCTGATTCCCGGCCTCTGATTCTCCACCTCTGATTCCCTGCCTCTGATTCACCGCCTCTGATTCCCCGCCTCTGATTTCCCAACTCTGATTCCCCATCTCTGATTCCCCAACTCTGATTCCGCGCCTCTGATTCCAAGCCTCTGACTCCCCGCCTCTAATTCCCTGCCTCTCATTCCCTGCCTCTGATTCCCTGCCTCTGATTCCCCATCTTTGATTCATCACCTCTGATTCCCCACCTCTGATTCCCTGCCTCTGATTCCCCAACTCTGATTCCCCGCATCTGATTTCCTGCCTCTGATTCTCCGCCTCTGATTCCCTGCCTCTGATTCCCCATCTCTGATTCCCCGCCTCTGATTCCCTGCCTCTGAATCTGTGCCTCTGATTCCCCGCCTCTGATTCCCCGCCTCTGATTCCCCGACTCTGATTCCCTGCCTCTGATTCCCCAACTTTGTATCCCTGCATCTGATTCCCTGCCTCTGATTCCCCGCTTCTGATTCCCATCCTCTGATTCCACAACACTGATTCCCCTCCTCTGAATCCCCATCTCTGATTCCCCAACTCTGATTCCCCGCCTCTGATTCCCCATCTCTGATACCCCATCTCTGATTCCCCAATTCTGATTCCCCGCCTCCAATGCCCCACCTCTCATTCCCCATCTCTGATTCCCCATCTCTGATTCCCCGCCTCTGATTCCCCATTTCTGATACCCCACCATTGATTCCACAACTCTGATTCCACGCCTCTGATTCCCCGGCACTGATTCCCGACCTCTGATTCCCCGCCTCTGATTCCCTGCCTCTGATTCCCCGCCTCTGATTCCCCGCCTCTGAGTCCTGGCCTCTGATTCCCCGCCTCTGATTCCTGCCTCTGAATCCCCGCCTCTGATTCCCCGCCTCTGATTCCCCATATCTGATTCATCACCTCTGATTCCGCACCTCTGATACCCCGCCTCTGATTTCCCGCGTCTGATTCCCCATCTCTCATTCCCCGCCTCTGATTCCCAGCCTCTGATTCCCCGCCTCTGATTCATCACCTCTGATTCCCCACCTCTGATTCCACGCCTCTGATTCCCCACCTCTGATTCCACAACTCTGATTCTCTACCTCTGATTCCCCATCTCTGATTCCACAACTCTGATTCCCCGCCTCTGATTCCCCACCTCTCATTCCCCATCTCTGATTCCCCATCTCTGATTCCTCGCCTCTGATTCCCCATCTCTGATTCCACGCCTCTGATTCCCCAACTCTAATTCCCCGCCTCTAATTCTTTGCCTCTGATTCCACAACTCTGATTCTCCACCTCTCATTCCCCATCTCTGATTCCAAATCTCTGATTCCTTGCTTCTGATTCCCCATCTCTGATTCCCCGCCTCTGATTCCCCATCTCTGATTCCACGTCTCTGATTTCCCACCTCTGATTCCCAGCCTCTGATTCCCCGCCTCTGATTCCCTGCCTCTGATTCCCCATTTCTGATTCATCACCTCTGATTCCCTGCCTCTGATTCCCCGCCTCTGTTACCCCGCCTCTGATTCACCGCCTCTGATTCCCCATATCTCATTCCCCGCCTCTGATTCCCCATCTCTGATTCACGGACTCTGTTTCCACACCTCAGATTCCCAGTCCTCTTATTCCCAGCATCTGATTCCCGCCTCTGATTCCCGGCCTCTGATTCCCTGCCACTGATTCCCCGCCCCTGATTCCCCATATCTGATTCCCCGCCTCTGTTTCCCTGCCTCTGATTCGCCCCCTCTGATACCCCGCCTCTGATTCCCCGCCTCTGATTCCCCATATCTGATTCCCCGCCTCTGTTTCCCCGCCTTTGAATCCCGGACTCTGATTCCCCACCTCTGATTCCCGGCCTCTGATTCCGGGCCTCTGATTCCCGGCCTCTGATTCCCCCCTTCTGATTCTGATTCCCTGCCTGTGACTCCCCATCTCTGATTCCCCACATCTGATTCCCTGCCTCTGATTCCCTGCCTCTGATTCCCCGCCTCTGATTCCCCTCCTCTAATTCCCCACCTCTGATTCCCAACCTATGATTCCCCACTTCTGATTCCCCATATTGGATTCCCCGCCTCTGTTTCCCCGCCTCTGATTCCCCGCCTCTGTTTCCCCATATCTGATTCCCGGACTCTGATTCCCCACCTCTGATTCCCCATCTCTGATTCCGCACATCCGATTCCCTGCCTCTGATTCCCCGCCTCTGATTCCCCGCGTCTGATTCCCTGCCTCTGATTCCCAACCTATGATTCCCCACCTTTGATTCCCTATATCTGATTCTCCGCCTCTGTTTCCCCGCCTCTGATTCCCCGCCTCTGTTTCCCCATATCTGATTCCCCGCCTCTGATACCCCGCGTCTGATTCCCTGCCTCTGATGCCCTGCCTCTGATTCCTCATCTCTGAATCCCCGCCTCTGATTCCCCGTGTCTGATTCCCTGCGTCTGATTCCCCATATCTGATTCCCTGCCTCAGTTTCCCCGCCTCTGATTCCCCGCCTCTGATTCCCCATATCTGATTCCCCGCCTCTGATTCCCCAACTCTGATTCCCCACCTCTGATTCGCCAGCTATGATTCCCCGCCTCTGATTCCCCGCATCTGATTCCCTGCCTCTGATTCCCCGCCTCTGATTCCCCATCTCTGATTCACCACCTCTGATTCCCTGCGTCTGATTCCCCACCTCTGATTCCCCACCTCTGATTCCCCAGCTTTGATTCCCCACCTCTGATTCCCTGCCTCTGATTCCCAACCTCTGATTCCCCACCTCTGATTCCTCACATCTGATTCCCCGCGTCTGTTTCCCCGCCTCTGACTCCCCGCCTCTAAGTCCCTGCCTCTCATTCCCTGCCTCTGATTCCCTGCCTCTGATTCCCCATCTTTGATTCATCACCTCTGATTCCCCACCTCTGATTCCCTGCCTCTGATTCCCCAACTCTGATTCCCCGCATCTGATTTCCTGCCTCTGATTCTCCGCCTCTGATTCCCCGCCTCTGATTCCCCGACTCTGATTTCCCACATCTGAATCCCCATCTCTGATTCCCCAACTTTGTATCCCTGCATCTGATTCCCTGCCTCTGATTCCACAACACTGATTCCCCTCCTCTGAATCCCCATCTCTGATTCCCCAACTCTGATTCCCCGCTTCTGATTCCCATCCTCTGATTCCACAACACTGATTCCCCTCCTCTGAATCCCCATCTCTGATTCCCCAACTCTGATTCCCCGCCTCTGATTCCCCATCTCTGATACCCCATCTCTGATTCCCCAATTCTGATTCCCCGCCTCCAATGCCCCACCTCTCATTCCCCATCTCTGATTCCCCATCTCTGATTCCCCGCCTCTGATTCCCCATTTCTGATTCCCCACCATTGATTCCCCAACTCTGATTCCACGCCTCTGATTCCCCGGCACTGATTCCCGGCCTCTGATTCCCCGCCTCTGATTCCCTGCCTCTGATTCCCCGCCTCTGATTCCCCGCCTCTGAGTCCTGGCCACTGATTCCCCGCCTCTGATTCCTGCCTCTGAATCCCCGCCTCTGATTCCCCGCCTCTGATTCCCCATATCTGATTCATCACCTCTGATTCCGCACCTCTGATACCCCGCCTCTGATTCCCCGCGTCTGATTCCCCATCTCTCATTCCCCGCCTCTGATTCCCCACCTCTGATTCCCTGCCTCTGATTCCCCGCCTCTGATTCCACGCCACTGATTCCCCGCTTCTGATTCCCCATTTCTGATTCATCACCTCTGATTCCCCACCTCTGAATCCCGTCCTCTGATTCCCCAACTCTGATTCTCTGCCTCTGATTCCACACCTCTGATTCCCCGCTTCTGATTCCCCATCTGTGATTCATCACCTCTGATTCCCCACCTCTGATTCCCCTCCTCTGATTCCCCAACTCTGTTTCCTCGCATTTGATTCCCCACCTCTGATTCCTCGCCTCTGATTCCACAACTCTGATTCCCCGCATCTGATTCCCTGCCTCTGATCCCCCGCCTCTGATTCCCCGCTTCTGATTCCCGGCCTCTGATTCCCCACCTCTGATTCTCTGCTTCTGATTCACCGCCTCTGATTCCACAACTCTGACTCCCCGCCTCTGATTCCCCACCTCTCATTCCCCATCTCTGATTCCCCATCTCTGATTCCTCGCCTCTGATTCCCCATCTCTGATTCCCCGCCACTGATTCCCCAACTCTAATTCCCCGCCTCTAATTCTTTGCCTCTGATTCCACAACTCTGATTCTCCACCTTTCATTCCCCATCTCTGATTCCCCATCTCTTATTCCCCGCCTCTGATTTCCCATCTCTGATTCCACGTCTCTGATTTCCCGCCTCTGATTCCCAGCCTCTGATTCCCCGCCTCTGATTCATCACCTCTGATTCCCCACCTCTGATTCCACGCCTCTGATTCCCCACCTCTGATTCCACAACTCTGATTCTCTACCTCTGATTCCCCATCTCTGATTCCACAACTCTGATTCCCCGCCTCTGATTCCCCACCTCTCATTACCCATCTCTGATTCCCCATCTCTGATTCCTCGCCTCTGATTCCCCATCTCTGATTCCACGCCTCTGATTCCCCAACTCTAATTCCCCGCCTCTAATTCTTTGCCTCTGATTCCACAACTCTGATTCTCCACCTCTCATTCCCCATCTCTGATTATAAATCTCTGATTCCTTGCTTCTGATTCCCCATCTCTGATTCCCCGCCTCTGATTCCCCATCTCTGATTCCACGTCTCTGATTTCCCGCCTCTGATTCCCAGCCTCTGATTCCCCGCCTCTGATTCCCTGCCTCTGATTCCCCATTTCTGATTCATCACCTCTGATTCCCCACCTCTGATTCCCCCACTCTGATTCCCCAACTTTGATTCATTGCATCTCATTCCCCGCCTCTGATTCTCCTCATCTGATACACCAACTCTGATTCACCGCCTCTGATGACCCACCTCTCATTCCCCATCTCTGATTCCCCATCTCTCATTCCCCGCCTCTGATTCCCCATCTCTGATTCCCCGCCTCTGATTCCCCAACTCTGATTCCCCACCACTGATTCCCCGCCTCTGATTCCCGGCCTCTGATTCACCGCCTCTGATTCCCCGCCTCTGATTTCCCACCTCTGTTTCCCCATCTCTGATTCCCCAACTCTGATTCTGCGCCTCTGATTCCCGGCCTCTGACTCCCTGCCGCTGATTCCCTGCCTCTGATTCCCTGCCTCTGATTCCCTGCCTCTGATTCCTCATCTTTGATTCATCACCTCTGATTCCCCACCGCTGATTCCCCGCCTCTGATTCCCCAACTCTGATTCCCCGCTTCTGATTCCCTGCCTCTGATTCCCCGCCTCTGATTCCCTGCCTCTGAATCTGAGCCTCTGATTCTCTGCCTCTGATTCCCCACCTCTGATTCCCCATCTCTGATTCCCAGCCTCTGATTCACCATCTCCGATTCCCTGCCTCTGATTCCCCAACTCTGATTCCCCGCCTCTGATTCCCCAACTTTGATTCCCCACCTCTGATTCCCTGCCTCTGATTCCCGGCCCCTGAATCCCGCCTCTGATTCCCCACCTCTGATTCCCCATCTCTGATTCATCACCTCTGATTCCCCGTATCTGATTCCCGCCTCTGATTCCCCGCCTCTGAATCCCCAACTCTGATTCCCCAACTCTGATTCCCCACCTCTGATTCCCTGCCTCTGATTCACCACCTCTGATTCCCCGCCTCTGATTCCCCATCTCTGATTCACCACCTCTGATTCCCCACCTCTGAATCCCCGCCTCTGATTCCCCAACTCTGATTCCCCGCATCTCATTCCCTGCCTCTGATTCCCCGCCTCTGATTTCCCGTCCTCTTATTCCACAACTCTGATTCCCCGCCTCTGAATCCCCATCTCTGATTCCCCAACTCTGATCCCCTCCTCTAATTCCCGATCTCTGATTCCCCATCTTTGATTCCCCAATTCTGCTTCCCCCCTCTGATGCCCCACCTCTCATTCCCCATCTCTGATTTCCCAACTCTGATTCCCCGCCTCTGATTCCCCATCTCTGATTCCCCATCTCTGATGCCCCATCTCTGATTCCCCAATTCTAATTTCCCGCCTCCGATACCCCACCTCTCATTCCCCATCTCTGATACCCCATCTCTGATTCCCCGCCTCTGATTCCCCATTTCTGATTCCCCGCCATTGATTCCCCAACTCTGATTCCTCGCCTCTGATTCCCCGCTTCTGATTCCCGGCCTCTGATTCCCCGCCTCTGATTCTCTGCTTCTGATTCACCGCCTCTGATTCCCCGCCTCTGTTTCCCCGCATCTGATAACCCATCTCTGATTCCACGCCTCTGATTCCCAACCTCTCATACCCCATCTCTGATTCCCCATCTCTGATTCCTCACCTCTGATTCCCCAACTCTGATTCCCCGCCTCTGATTCCCCACCTCTCATACCCCATCTCTGATTCCCCATCTCTGATTCCTCACCTCTGATTCCCCATCTCTGATTCCCTGCCTCTGATTCCCCAACTCTGATTCCCCGCCTCTGATTCCCCACCTCTCATACCCCATCTCTGATTCCCCATCTCTGATTCCTCCCCTCTGATTCCCCATCTCTGATACCCTGCCTCTGATTCCCCAACTCTGATTCCCCGCCTCTAATTCTTTGCCTCTGATTCCACAACTCTGATTCTCCACCTCTCATTCCCCATCTCTGACTCCCCATCTCTGATTCCTCGCCTCTGATTCCCCATCTCTGATTCCCCGCCTCTGTTTCCCCAACTCTGATTCCCAGCCTCTGATTCCCCGCCTCTGATTCCCTGCCGCTGATTCCCCATTTCTGATTCATCACCTCTGATTCCCCACCTCTGATTCCCCCACTCTGATTACCCAAATTTGATTCATTGCATCTCATTCCCCGCCTCCGATTCCCCGCATCTGATACACCAACTCTGATTCACCGCTTCTGATGACCCACCTCTCATTCCCCATCTCTGATTCCCCATCTCTGATTCCCTGTCTCTGATTCCCAATCTCTGATTGCCAATCTCTGATTCCCCGCCTCTGATTCCCCAACTCTGATTCCCCGCCACTGATTCCCCGCCTCCGAT
Source organism: Narcine bancroftii (assembly GCF_036971445.1). Taxonomy (NCBI): domain Eukaryota; kingdom Metazoa; phylum Chordata; class Chondrichthyes; order Torpediniformes; family Narcinidae; genus Narcine; species Narcine bancroftii. Next base: position 305,502,952 of record NC_091470.1, read on the forward strand.
TCCCGGCCTCTGATGCTCCGCCTCTGATTCCCTGCCTCTGATTCACCGCCTCTGATTCCCCGCCTCTGATTTCCCAACTCTGATTCCCCATCTCTGATTCCCCAACTCTGATTCCGCGCCTCTGATTCCCAGCCTCTGACTCCCCGCCTCTAATTCCCTGCCTCTCATTCCCTGCCTCTGATTCCCTGCCTCTGATTCCCCATCTTTGATTCATCACCTCTGATTCCCCACCTCTGATTCCCTGCCTCTGATTCCCCAACTCTGATTCCCCGCATCTGATTTCCTGCCTCTGATTCTCCGCCTCTGATTCCCTGCCTCTGATTCCCCATCTCTGATTCCCCGCCTCTGATTCCCTGCCTCTGAATCTGTGCCTCTGATTCCCCGCCTCTGATTCCCCGACTCTGATTTCCCACATCTGATTCCATGCCTCTGATTCCCCAACTTTGTATCCCTGCATCTGATTCCCTGCCTCTGATTCCCCGCTTCTGATTCCCATCCTCTGATTCCACAACACTGATTCCCCTCCTCTGAATCCCCATCTCTGATTCCCCAACTCTGATTCCCCGCCTCTGATTCCCCATCTCTGATACCCCATCTCTGATTCCCCAATTCTGATTCCCCGCCTCCAATGCACCACCTCTCATTCCCCATCTCTGATTCCCCATCTCTGATTCCCCGCCTCTGATTCCCCATTTCTGATACCCCACCATTGATTCCCCAACTCTGATTCCACGCCTCTGATTCCCCGGCACTGATTCCCGGCCTCTGATTCCCCGCCTCTGATTCCCTGCCTCTGATTCCCCGCCTCTGATTCCCCGCCTCTGAGTCCTGGCCTCTGATTCCCCGCGTCTGATTCCCCATCTCTCATTCCCCGCCTCTGATTCCCAGCCTCTGATTCCCCGCCTCTGATTCATCACCTCTGATTCCCCACCTCTGATTCCACGCCTCTGATTCCCCACCTCTGATTCCACAACTCTGATTCTCTACCTCTGATTCCCCATCTCTGATTCCACAACTCTGATTCCCCGCCTCTGATTCCCCACCTCTCATTCCCCATCTCTGATTCCCCATCTCTGATTCCTCGCCTCTGATTCCCCATCTCTGATTCCACGCCTCTGATTCCCCAACTCTAATTCCCCGCCTCTAATTCTTTGCCTCTGATTCCACAACTCTGATTCTCCACCTCTCATTCCCCATCTCTGATTCCAAATCTCTGATTCCTTGCTTCTGATTCCCCATCTCTGATTCCCCGCCTCTGATTCCCAATCTCTGATTGCCAATCTCTGATTCCCCGCCTCTGATTCCCCAACTCTGATTCCCCGCCACTGATTCCCCGCCTCCGATTCCCGGCCTCTGATGCTCCGCCTCTGATTCCCTGCCTCTGATTCACCGCCTCTGATTCCCCGCCTCTGATTTCCCAACTCTGATTCCCCATCTCTGATTCCCCAACTCTGATTCCGCGCCTCTGATTCCCAGCCTCTGACTCCCCGCCTCTAATTCCCTGCCTCTCATTCCCTGCCTCTGATTCCCTGCCTCTGATTCCCCATCTTTGATTCATCACCTCTGATTCCCCACCTCTGATTCCCTGCCTCTGATTCCCCAACTCTGATTCCCCGCATCTGATTTCCTGCCTCTGATTCTCCGCCTCTGATTCCCTGCCTCTGATTCCCCATCTCTGATTCCCCGCCTCTGATTCCCTGCCTCTGAATCTGTGCCTCTGATTCCCCGCCTCTGATTCCCCGACTCTGATTTCCCACATCTGATTCCCTGCCTCTGATTCCCCAACTTTGTATCCCTGCATCTGATTCCCTGCCTCTGATTCCCCGCTTCTGATTCCCATCCTCTGATTCCACAACACTGATTCCCCTCCTCTGAATCCCCATCTCTGATTCCCCAACTCTGATTCCCCGCCTCTGATTCCCCATCTCTGATACCCCATCTCTGATTCCCCAATTCTGATTCCCCGCCTCCAATGCCCCACCTCTCATTCCCCATCTCTGATTCCCCATCTCTGATTCCCCGCCTCTGATTCCCCATTTCTGATACCCCACCATTGATTCCCCAACTCTGATTCCACGCCTCTGATTCCCCGGCACTGATTCCCGGCCTCTGATTCCCCGCCTCTGATTCCCTGCCTCTGATTCCCCGCCTCTGATTCCCCGCCTCTGAGTCCTGGCCTCTGATTCCCCGCCTCTGATTCCTGCCTCTGAATCCCCGCCTCTGATTCCCCGCCTCTGATTCCCCATATCTGATTCATCACCTCTGATTCCGCACCTCTGATACCCCGCCTCTGATTCCCCGCGTCTGATTCCCCATCTCTCATTCCCCGCCTCTGATTCCCAGCCTCTGATTCCCCGCCTCTGATTCATCACCTCTGATTCCCCACCTCTGATTCCACGCCTCTGATTCCCCACCTCTGATTCCACAACTCTGATTCTCTACCTCTGATTCCCCATCTCTGATTCCACAACTCTGATTCCCCGCCTCTGATTCCCCACCTCTCATTCCCCATCTCTGATTCCCCATCTCTGATTCCTCGCCTCTGATTCCCCATCTCTGATTCCACGCCTCTGATTCCCCAACTCTAATTCCCCGCCTCTAATTCTTTGCCTCTGATTCCACAACTCTGATTCTCCACCTCTCATTCCCCATCTCTGATTCCAAATCTCTGATTCCTTGCTTCTGATTCCCCATCTCTGATTCCCCGCCTCTGATTCCCCATCTCTGATTCCACGTCTCTGATTTCCCGCCTCTGATTCCCAGCCTCTGATTCCCCGCCTCTGATTCCCTGCCTCTGATTCCCCATTTCTGATTCATCACCTCTGATTCCCCACCTCTGATTCCCCCACTCTCATTCCCCAACTTTGATTCATTGCATCTCATTCCCCGCCTCTGATTCTCCTCATCTGATACACCAACTCTGATTCACCGCCTCTGATGACCCACCTCTCATTCCCCATCTCTGATTCCCCATCTCTTATTCCCCGCCTCTGATTCCCCAACTCTGATTCCCCGCATCTCATTCCCTGCCTCTGATTCCCCGCCTCTGATTTCCCGTCCTCTTATTCCACAACTCTGATTCCCCGCCTCTGAATCCCCATCTCTGATTCCCCAACTCTGATCCCCTCCTCTAATTCCCGATCTCTGATTCCCCATCTTTGATTCCCCAATTCTGCTTCCCCCCTCTGATGCCCCACCTCTCATTCCCCATCTCTGATTTCCCAACTCTGATTCCCCGCCTCTGATTCCCCATCTCTGATTCCCCATCTCTGATGCCCCATCTCTGATTCCCCAATTCTAATTTCCCGCCTCCGATACCCCACCTCTCATTCCCCATCTCTGATACCCCATCTCTGATTCCCCGCCTCTGATTCCCCATTTCTGATTCCCCGCCATTGATTCCCCAACTCTGATTCCTCGCCTCTGATTCCCCGCTTCTGATTCTCTGCTTCTGATTCACCGCCTCTGATTCCCCGCCTCTGTTTCCCCGCATCTGATAACCCATCTCTGATTCCACGCCTCTGATTCCCAACCTCTGATTCCACAACTCTGATTCCCCAACTCTGATTCCCCGCCTCTGATTCCCCACCTCTCATACCCCATCTCTGATTCCCCATCTCTGATTCCTCCCCTCTGATTCCCCATCTCTGATTCCCTGCCTCTGATTCCCCAACTCTGATTCCCCGCCTCTAATTCTTTGCCTCTGATTCCACAACTCTGATTCTCCACCTCTCATTCCCCATCTCTGACTCCCCATCTCTGATTCCTCGCCTCTGATTCCCCATCTCTGATTCCCCGCCTCTGTTTCCCCAACTCTGATTCCCCGTCTCTGATTTCCCGCCTCTGATTCCCAGCCTCTGATTCCCCGCCTCTGATTCCCTGCCGCTGATTCCCCATTTCTGATTCATCACCTCTGATTCCCCACCTCTGATTCCCCCACTCTGATTACCCAAATTTGATTCATTGCATCTCATTCCCCGCCTCCGATTCCCCGCATCTGATACACCAACTCTGATTCACCGCTTCTGATGACCCACCTCTCATTCCCCATCTCTGATTCCCCATCTCTGATTCCCTGTCTCTGATTCCCAATCTCTGATTGCCAATCTCTGATTCCCCGCCTCTGATTCCCCAACTCTGATTCCCCGCCACTGATTCCCCGCCTCTGATTCCCGGCCTCTGATTCTCCACCTCTGATTCCCTGCCTCTGATTCACCGCCTCTGATTCCCCGCCTCTGATTTCCCAACTCTGATTCCCCATCTCTGATTCCCCAACTCTGATTCCGCGCCTCTGATTCCAAGCCTCTGACTCCCCGCCTCTAATTCCCTGCCTCTCATTCCCTGCCTCTGATTCCCTGCCTCTGATTCCCCATCTTTGATTCATCACCTCTGATTCCCCACCTCTGATTCCCTGCCTCTGATTCCCCAACTCTGATTCCCCGCATCTGATTTCCTGCCTCTGATTCTCCGCCTCTGATTCCCTGCCTCTGATTCCCCATCTCTGATTCCCCGCCTCTGATTCCCTGCCTCTGAATCTGTGCCTCTGATTCCCCTCCTCTGATTCCCCGCCTCTGATTCCCCGACTCTGATTCCCTGCCTCTGATTCCCCAACTTTGTATCCCTGCATCTGATTCCCTGCCTCTGATTCCCCGCTTCTGATTCCCATCCTCTGATTCCACAACATTGATTCCCCTCCTCTGAATCCCCATCTCTGATTCCCCAACTCTGATTCCCCGCCTCTGATCCCCCATCTCTGATACCCCATCTCTGATTCCCCAATTCTGATTCCCCGCCTCCAATGCCCCACCTCTCATTCCCCATCTCTGATTCCCCATCTCTGATTCCCCGCCTCTGATTCCCCATTTCTGATACCCCACCATTGATTCCCCAACTCTGATTCCACGCCTCTGATTCCCCGGCACTGATTCCCGGCCTCTGATTCCCCGCCTCTGATTCCCTGCCTCTGATTCCCCGCCTCTGATTCCCCGCCTCTGAGTCCTGGCCTCTGATTCCCCGCCTCTGATTCCTGCCTCTGAATCCCCGCCTCTGATTCCCCGCCTCTGATTCCCCATATCTGATTCATCACCTCTGATTCCGCACCTCTGATATCCCGCCTCTGATTCCCCGCGTCTGATTCCCCATCTCTCATTCCCCGCCTCTGATTCCCAGCCTCTGATTCCCCGCCTCTGATTCATCACCTCTGATTCCCCACCTCTGATTCCACGCCTCTGATTCCCCACCTCTGATTCCACAACTCTGATTCTCTACCTCTGATTCCCCATCTCTGATTCCACAACTCTGATTACCCGCCTCTGATTCCCCACCTCTCATTCCCCATCTCTGATTCCCCATCTCTGATTCCTCGCCTCTGATTCCCCATCTCTGATTCCACGCCTCTGATTCCCCAACTCTAATTCCCCGCCTCTAATTCTTTGCCTCTGATTCCACAACTCTGATTCTCCACCTCTCATTCCCCATCTCTGATTCCAAATCTCTGATTCCTTGCTTCTGATTCCCCATCTCTGATTCCCCGCCTCTGATTCCCCATCTCTGATTCCACGTCTCTGATTTCCCACCTCTGATTCCCAGCCTCTGATTCCCCGCCTCTGATTCCCTGCCTCTGATTCCCCATTTCTGATTCATCACCTCTGATTCCCTGCCTCTGATTCCCCGCCTCTGTTACCCCGCCTCTGATTCACCGCCTCTGATTCCCCATATCTCATTCCCCGCCTCTGATTCCCCATCTCTGATTCACGGACTCTGTTTCCACACCTCAGATTCCCAGTCCTCTTATTCCCAGCATCTGATTCCCGCCTCTGATTCCCGGCCTCTGATTCCCTGCCACTGATTCCCCGCCCCTGATTCCCCATATCTGATTCCCCGCCTCTGTTTCCCTGCCTCTGATTCGCCCCCTCTGATACCCCGCCTCTGATTCCCCGCCTCTGATTCCCCATATCTGATTCCCCGCCTCTGTTTCCCCGCCTTTGAATCCCGGACTCTGATTCCCCACCTCTGATTCCCGGCCTCTGATTCCGGGCCTCTGATTCCCGGCCTCTGATTCCCCCTTTCTGATTCTGATTCCCTGCCTCTGACTCCCCATCTCTGATTCCCCACATCTGATTCCCTGCCTCTGATTCCCTGCCTCTGATTCCCCGCCTCTGATTCCCCTCCTCTAATTCCCCACCTCTGATTCCCAACCTATGATTCCCCACTTCTGATTCCCCATATTGGATTCCCCGCCTCTGTTTCCCCGCCTCTGATTCCCTGCCTCTGTTTCCCCATATCTGATTCCCGGACTCTGATTCCCCATCTCTGATTCCTCGCCTCTGATTCCCCATCTCTGATTCCACGCCTCTGATTCCCCAACTCTAATTCCCCGCCTCTAATTCTTTGCCTCTGATTCCACAACTCTGATTCTCCACCTCTCATTCCCCATCTCTGATTCCAAATCTCTGATTCCTTGCTTCTGATTCCCCATCTCTGATTCCCCGCCTCTGATTCCCAATCTCTGATTGCCAATCTCTGATTCCCCGCCTCTGATTCCCCAACTCTGATTCCCCGCCACTGATTCCCCGCCTCCGATTCCCGGCCTCTGATGCTCCGCCTCTGATTCCCTGCCTCTGATTCACCGCCTCTGATTCCCCGCCTCTGATTTCCCAACTCTGATTCCCCATCTCTGATTCCCCAACTCTGATTCCGCGCCTCTGATTCCCAGCCTCTGACTCCCCGCCTCTAATTCCCTGCCTCTCATTCCCTGCCTCTGATTCCCTGCCTCTGATTCCCCATCTTTGATTCATCACCTCTGATTCCCCACCTCTGATTCCCTGCCTCTGATTCCCCAACTCTGATTCCCCGCATCTGATTTCCTGCCTCTGATTCTCCGCCTCTGATTCCCTGCCTCTGATTCCCCATCTCTGATTCCCCGCCTCTGATTCCCTGCCTCTGAATCTGTGCCTCTGATTCCCCGCCTCTGATTCCCCGACTCTGATTTCCCACATCTGATTCCCTGCCTCTGATTCCCCAACTTTGTATCCCTGCATCTGATTCCCTGCCTCTGATTCCCCGCTTCTGATTCCCATCCTCTGATTCCACAACACTGATTCCCCTCCTCTGAATCCCCATCTCTGATTCCCCAACTCTGATTCCCCGCCTCTGATTCCCCATCTCTGATACCCCATCTCTGATTCCCCAATTCTGATTCCCCGCCTCCAATGCCCCACCTCTCATTCCCCATCTCTGATTCCCCATCTCTGATTCCCCGCCTCTGATTCCCCATTTCTGATACCCCACCATTGATTCCCCAACTCTGATTCCACGCCTCTGATTCCCCGGCACTGATTCCCGGCCTCTGATTCCCCGCCTCTGATTCCCTGCCTCTGATTCCCCGCCTCTGATTCCCCGCCTCTGAGTCCTGGCCTCTGATTCCCCGCCTCTGATTCCTGCCTCTGAATCCCCGCCTCTGATTCCCCGCCTCTGATTCCCCATATCTGATTCATCACCTCTGATTCCGCACCTCTGATACCCCGCCTCTGATTCCCCGCGTCTGATTCCCCATCTCTCATTCCCCGCCTCTGATTCCCAGCCTCTGATTCCCCGCCTCTGATTCATCACCTCTGATTCCCCACCTCTGATTCCACGCCTCTGATTCCCCACCTCTGATTCCACAACTCTGATTCTCTACCTCTGATTCCCCATCTCTGATTCCACAACTCTGATTCCCCGCCTCTGATTCCCCACCTCTCATTCCCCATCTCTGATTCCCCATCTCTGATTCCTCGCCTCTGATTCCCCATCTCTGATTCCACGCCTCTGATTCCCCAACTCTAATTCCCCGCCTCTAATTCTTTGCCTCTGATTCCACAACTCTGATTCTCCACCTCTCATTCCCCATCTCTGATTCCAAATCTCTGATTCCTTGCTTCTGATTCCCCATCTCTGATTCCCCGCCTCTGATTCCCCATCTCTGATTCCACGTCTCTGATTTCCCGCCTCTGATTCCCAGCCTCTGATTCCCCGCCTCTGATTCCCTGCCTCTGATTCCCCATTTCTGATTCATCACCTCTGATTCCCCACCTCTGATTCCCCCACTCTCATTCCCCAACTTTGATTCATTGCATCTCATTCCCCGCCTCTGATTCTCCTCATCTGATACACCAACTCTGATTCACCGCCTCTGATGACCCACCTCTCATTCCCCATCTCTGATTCCCCATCTCTTATTCCCCGCCTCTGATTCCCCAACTCTGATTCCCCGCATCTCATTCCCTGCCTCTGATTCCCCGCCTCTGATTTCCCGTCCTCTTATTCCACAACTCTGATTCCCCGCCTCTGAATCCCCATCTCTGATTCCCCAACTCTGATCCCCTCCTCTAATTCCCGATCTCTGATTCCCCATCTTTGATTCCCCAATTCTGCTTCCCCCCTCTGATGCCCCACCTCTCATTCCCCATCTCTGATTTCCCAACTCTGATTCCCCGCCTCTGATTCCCCATCTCTGATTCCCCATCTCTGATGCCCCATCTCTGATTCCCCAATTCTAATTTCCCGCCTCCGATACCCCACCTCTCATTCCCCATCTCTGATACCCCATCTCTGATTCCCCGCCTCTGATTCCCCATTTCTGATTCCCCGCCATTGATTCCCCAACTCTGATTCCTCGCCTCTGATTCCCCGCTTCTGATTCTCTGCTTCTGATTCACCGCCTCTGATTCCCCGCCTCTGTTTCCCCGCATCTGATAACCCATCTCTGATTCCACGCCTCTGATTCCCAACCTCTGATTCCACAACTCTGATTCCCCAACTCTGATTCCCCGCCTCTGATTCCCCACCTCTCATACCCCATCTCTGATTCCCCATCTCTGATTCCTCCCCTCTGATTCCCCATCTCTGATTCCCTGCCTCTGATTCCCCAACTCTGATTCCCCGCCTCTAATTCTTTGCCTCTGATTCCACAACTCTGATTCTCCACCTCTCATTCCCCATCTCTGACTCCCCATCTCTGATTCCTCGCCTCTGATTCCCCATCTCTGATTCCCCGCCTCTGTTTCCCCAACTCTGATTCCCCGTCTCTGATTTCCCGCCTCTGATTCCCAGCCTCTGATTCCCCGCCTCTGATTCCCTGCCGCTGATTCCCCATTTCTGATTCATCACCTCTGATTCCCCACCTCTGATTCCCCCACTCTGATTACCCAAATTTGATTCATTGCATCTCATTCCCCGCCTCCGATTCCCCGCATCTGATACACCAACTCTGATTCACCGCTTCTGATGACCCACCTCTCATTCCCCATCTCTGATTCCCCATCTCTGATTCCCTGTCTCTGATTCCCAATCTCTGATTGCCAATCTCTGATTCCCCGCCTCTGATTCCCCAACTCTGATTCCCCGCCACTGATTCCCCGCCTCTGATTCCCGGCCTCTGATTCTCCACCTCTGATTCCCTGCCTCTGATTCACCGCCTCTGATTCCCCGCCTCTGATTTCCCAACTCTGATTCCCCATCTCTGATTCCCCAACTCTGATTCCGCGCCTCTGATTCCAAGCCTCTGACTCCCCGCCTCTAATTCCCTGCCTCTCATTCCCTGCCTCTGATTCCCTGCCTCTGATTCCCCATCTTTGATTCATCACCTCTGATTCCCCACCTCTGATTCCCTGCCTCTGATTCCCCAACTCTGATTCCCCGCATCTGATTTCCTGCCTCTGATTCTCCGCCTCTGATTCCCTGCCTCTGATTCCCCATCTCTGATTCCCCGCCTCTGATTCCCTGCCTCTGAATCTGTGCCTCTGATTCCCCTCCTCTGATTCCCCGCCTCTGATTCCCCGACTCTGATTCCCTGCCTCTGATTCCCCAACTTTGTATCCCTGCATCTGATTCCCTGCCTCTGATTCCCCGCTTCTGATTCCCATCCTCTGATTCCACAACATTGATTCCCCTCCTCTGAATCCCCATCTCTGATTCCCCAACTCTGATTCCCCGCCTCTGATCCCCCATCTCTGATACCCCATCTCTGATTCCCCAATTCTGATTCCCCGCCTCCAATGCCCCACCTCTCATTCCCCATCTCTGATTCCCCATCTCTGATTCCCCGCCTCTGATTCCCCATTTCTGATACCCCACCATTGATTCCCCAACTCTGATTCCACGCCTCTGATTCCCCGGCACTGATTCCCGGCCTCTGATTCCCCGCCTCTGATTCCCTGCCTCTGATTCCCCGCCTCTGATTCCCCGCCTCTGAGTCCTGGCCTCTGATTCCCCGCCTCTGATTCCTGCCTCTGAATCCCCGCCTCTGATTCCCCGCCTCTGATTCCCCATATCTGATTCATCACCTCTGATTCCGCACCTCTGATACCCCGCCTCTCATTCCCCGCGTCTGATTCCCCATCTCTCATTCCCCGCCTCTGATTCCCAGCCTCTGATTCCCCGCCTCTGATTCATCACCTCTGATTCCCCACCTCTGATTCCACGCCTCTGATTCCCCACCTCTGATTCCACAACTCTGATTCTCTACCTCTGATTCCCCATCTCTGATTCCACAACTCTGATTACCCGCCTCTGATTCCCCACCTCTCATTCCCCATCTCTGATTCCCCATCTCTGATTCCTCGCCTCTGATTCCCCATCTCTGATTCCACGCCTCTGATTCCCCAACTCTAATTCCCCGCCTCTAATTCTTTGCCTCTGATTCCACAACTCTGATTCTCCACCTCTCATTCCCCATCTCTGATTCCAAATCTCTGATTCCTTGCTTCTGATTCCCCATCTCTGATTCCCCGCCTCTGATTCCCCATCTCTGATTCCACGTCTCTGATTTCCCACCTCTGATTCCCAGCCTCTGATTCCCCGCCTCTGATTCCCTGCCTCTGATTCCCCATTTCTGATTCATCACCTCTGATTCCCTGCCTCTGATTCCCCGCCTCTGTTACCCCGCCTCTGATTCACCGCCTCTGATTCCCCATATCTCATTCCCCGCCTCTGATTCCCCATCTCTGATTCACGGACTCTGTTTCCACACCTCAGATTCCCAGTCCTCTTATTCCCAGCATCTGATTCCCGCCTCTGATTCCCGGCCTCTGATTCCCTGCCACTGATTCCCCGCCCCTGATTCCCCATATCTGATTCCCCGCCTCTGTTTCCCTGCCTCTGATTCGCCCCCTCTGATACCCCGCCTCTGATTCCCCGCCTCTGATTCCCCATATCTGATTCCCCGCCTCTGTTTCCCCGCCTTTGAATCCCGGACTCTGATTCCCCACCTCTGATTCCCGGCCTCTGATTCCGGGCCTCTGATTCCCGGCCTCTGATTCCCCCTTTCTGATTCTGATTCCCTGCCTCTGACTCCCCATCTCTGATTCCCCACATCTGATTCCCTGCCTCTGATTCCCTGCCTCTGATTCCCCGCCTCTGATTCCCCTCCTCTAATTCCCCACCTCTGATTCCCAACCTATGATTCCCCACTTCTGATTCCCCATATTGGATTCCCCGCCTCTGTTTCCCCGCCTCTGATTCCCTGCCTCTGTTTCCCCATATCTGATTCCCGGACTCTGATTCCCCACCTCTGATTCCCCATCTCTGATTCCGCACATCCGATTCCCTGCCTCTGATTCCCCGCCTCTGATTCCCCGCGTCTGATTCCCTGCCTCTGATTCCCAACCTATGATTCCCCACCTTTGATTCCCTATATCTGATTCTCCGCCTCTGTTTCCCCGCCTCTGATTCCCCGCCTCTGTTTCCCCATATCTGAATCCCCGCCTCTGATACCCCGCGTCTGATTCCCTGCCTCTGATGCCCTGCCTCTGATTCCTCATCTCTGAATCCCCGCCTCTGATTCCCCGTGTCTGATTCCCTGCGTCTGATTCCCCATATCTGATTCCCTGCCTCAGTTTCCCCGCCTCTGATTCCCCGCCTCTGATTCCCCATATCTGATTCCCCGCCTCTGATTCCCCAACTCTGATTCCCCACCTCTGATTCGCCAGCTATGATTCTCCGCCTCTGATTCCCCGCATCTGATTCCCTGCCTCTGATTCCCCGCCTCTGATTCCCCATCTCTGATTCACCACCTCTGATTCCCTGCGTCTGATTCCCCACCTCTGATTCCCCACCTCTGATTCCCCAGCTTTGATTCCCCGCCTCTGATTCCCTGCCTCTGATTCCCAACCTCTGATTCCCCACCTCTGATTCCTCACATCTGATTCCCCGCGTCTGTTTCCCCGCCTCTGATTCCACGCCTCTGTTTCCCCATATCTGATTCCCCGCCTCTGATTCCCCAACTCTGAATCCCGGCCTCTGATTCCCCAGCTCTAATTCATCACATCTGATTCCCCACCACGGCTTCCCCATCTCTGGTACACTGCCTCTGATTCGCCACCTCTGATTCCCCATATGATTCCCTGCCTATGTTTCCCCACTTCTGATTCCCCGCCTCTGATTCCCCATATCGGATTCCCCGCCTCTGATTCCCCATCTCTGAATCCCGGACTCTGATTCCCGGCCTCTGATTCCCGGCCTGTGATTCCCGGCCTCTGATTCCCCGTCTCTGATTCCCTGCCTCTGATTCCCTGTCTCTGATTCCCCGCCTCTGATTCCCCGCCTCTGATTCCCAACCTCTGATTCCCCACCTCTGATTCCCCATATCTGATTCCCTGCCTCTGTTTTACCGCCTCTGATTCCCCGCCTCTGATTCCCAGCCTCTGATTCCCTGCCTCTGATTCCCCGCCTCTGATTCCCCATCTCTGATTCAACACCTCTGATTCCCCGCGTCTGATTCCCCGCCTCTGATTCCCCATCGCTGATTCCCCATCTCTGATTCCCCAATTCTGATTCCCCGCCTTTGATTCCCCAGCTCTGATTTCCCGCCTCTGATTCCCTGCCTCTTATTCCCAACCTCTGATTCCCCACCTCTGATTCCCCATATCTGATTCCCCGCCACTGTATCCCTGCCTCTGATTCCCCGCCTCTGTTTCCCCATATCTGATTCCCCGCCTCTGATTCCCCAGCTCTGATTCCCGTGTTTGATTCCCTGCCTCTGATTCCCCGCCTCTATTTCCCCGCCTCTGATTCCCCGCCTCTGATTCCCCATATCTCATTCCCCGCCTCTGATTCCCCATCTCTGATTCACGGACTCTGTTTCCACACCTCTGATTCCCAGTCCTCATATTCCCAGCATCTGATTCCCGGCCTCTGATTCCCAGCCTCTGATTCCCTGCCACTGATTCCCCGCCCCTGATTCCCCACATCTGATTCCCCATATCTGATTTCCCGCCTCTGTTTCCCTGCCTCTGATTCGCCCCCTCTGATACCCCGCCTCTGATTCCCCGCCTCTGATTCCCCGCCTCTGATTCCCTCCTCTGATTCCCCAACTCTGATTCGCCGCCTCTGATTCCCCAGCTCTGATTCCCCGCCTCTGATTCCCCCCGTCTGATTCCCTGCCTCTGATTCCCCGCCTCTGATTCCCCATCTCTGATTCACAACCTCTGATTCCCCACCTCTGATTCCGCATGTCTGATTCCCCGCCTCAGTTTCCCCGCCTCTGATTCCCCGCCTCTGATTCCCCATATCTGATTGCCCGGCTCTGATTCACCACCTCTGATTCCCCGCCTCTGATTCACCAGCTATGATTCCCCGCCTCTGGTTCCCGGCGTCTGATTCCCTGCCTCTGTTTCCCCGCCTCTGATTCCCCATCTCTCATTCAACACCTCTGATTCCCCGCATCTGATTCCCCACCTCTGATTCCCCATCGCTGATTCCCCATTTTTGATTCCCCAATTCTGATTCCCCGCCTCTGATTCCCCAGCTCTGATTCCCCATATCTGATTCCCTGTCTCTTATTCCCAACCTCTGATTCCACACCTCTGATTCCCCATATCTGATTCCCCGCCTCTGTTTCCCTGCCTCTGATTCCCCGCCTCTGTTTCCCCATATCTGATTCCCCGCCTCTGATTCACAAGCTCTGATTCCCCGTGTTTGATTCCCTGCCTCTGATTCCCCGCCTCTATTTCCCCGCCTCTGATTCCCCGCCTCTGATTCCCCATATCTCATTCGCCGCCTCTTATTCCCCATCTCTGATTCATGGACTCTGTTTCCACATCTCTGATTCCCAGTCCTCATATTCCCAGCATCTGATTCCCGGCCTCTGATTCCCAGCCTCTGATTTTCTGCCTCTGATTCCCCGCCTCTGATTCCCCATCTCTGATTCAACACCTATGATTCCTCGCGTCTGATTCCCCGCCTCTGATTCCCAATCGCTGATTCCCTATCTCTGATTCCCCAATTCTGATTCCCCGCCTCTGATTCCCCAGCTCTGATTTCCCGCCTCTGATTCCCCGCGTCTGATTCCCTGCCTCTGATTCCCCGCCTCTATTTCCCCGCCTCTGATTCCCCGCCTCTGATTCCCCATCTCTGATTCACGGACTCTGTTTCCACACCTCTGATTCCCAGTCCTCATATTCCCAGCATCTGATTCCCGGCCTCTGATTCCCAGCCTCTGATTCCCTGCCTCTGATTCCCCGCCTCTGATTCCCCATCTCTGATTCAACACCTCTGATTCCCCGCGTCTGATTCCCCACCTCTGATTCCCCATCGCTGATTCCCCATCTCTGATTCCCCAATTCTGATTCCCCGCCTCTGATTCCCCAGCTCTGATTCCCCGCCTCTGATTCCGCGCGTCTGATTCCCCATTTCTGATTTCCAACCTCTGATTCCCCACCTCTTATTCCCCATATATGATTCCGCGCCTCTGATTCCCCACCTCTGATTCCCCGCCTCTGATTCTCCTCATCTGATATACCAACTCTGATTCACCGCCTCTGATGACCCACCTCTCATTCCCCATCTCTGATTCCCCATCTCTTATTCCCCGCCTCTGATTCCCCATCTCTGATTCCCCGCCTCTGATTCCCCAACTCTGATTCCCCACCACTGATTCCCCGCCTCTGATTCCCGGCCTCTGATTCACCGCCTCTGATTCCCCGCCTCTGATTTCCCACCTCTGTTTCGCCATCTCTGATTCCACAACTCTGATTCTGCGCCTCTGATTCCCGGCCTCTGACTCCCTGCCTCTGATTCCCTGCCTCTGACTCCCTGCCTCTGATTCCCTGCCTCTGATTCCCCACCGCTGATTCCCCGCCTCTGATTCCCCAACTCTGATTCCCCGCTTCTGATTCCCTGCCTCTGATTCCCCGCCTCTGATTCCCTGCCTCTGAATCTGTGCCTCTGATTCTCTGCCTCTGATTCCCCACCTCTGATTCCCCATCTCTGATTCCCAGCCTCTGATTCACCATCTCCGATTCCCTGCCTCTGATTCCCCAACTCTGATTCCCCGCCTCTGATTCCCCAACTTTGATTCCCCACCTCTGATTCCCTGCCTCTGATTCCCGGCCCCTGAATCCCGCCTCTGATTCCCCACCTCTGATTCCCCATCTCTGATTCATCACCTCTGATTCCCCGTATCTGATTCCCGCCACTGATTCCCCGCCTCTGAATCCCCAACTCTGATTCCCCAACTCTGATTCCCCACCTCTGATTCCCTGCCTCTGATTCACCACCTCTGATTCCCCGCCTCTGATTCCCCATCTCTGATTCACCACCTCTGATTCCCCACCTCTGAATCCCCGCCTCTGATTCCCCAACTCTGATTCCCCGCATCTCATTCCCTGTCTCTGATTCCCCGCCTCTGATTTCCCGTCCTCTTATTCCACAACTCTGACTCCCCGCCTCTGAATCCCCATCTCTGATTCCCCAACTCTGATCCCCTCCTCTAATTCCCGATCTCTGATTCCCCATCTTTGATTCCCCAATTCTGCTTCCCCCCTCTGATGCCCCACCTCTCATTCCCCATCTCTGATTTCCCAACTCTAATTCCCCGCCTCTAATTCTTTGCCTCTGATTCCACAACTCTGATTCTCCACCTCTCATTCCCCATCTCTGATTCCAAATCTCTGATTCCTTGCTTCTGATTCCCCATCTCTGATTCCCCGCATCTGATTCCACATCTCTGATTCACCGTCTCTGATTTCCCGCCTCTGATTCCCAGCCTCTGATTCCCCGCCTCTGATTCCCTGCCTCTGATTCCCCATTTCTGATTCATCACCTCTGATTCCCCACCTCTGAATCCCCCACTCTGATTCCCCAACTTTGATTCATTGCATCTCATTCCCCGCCTCTGATTCTCCTCATCTGATACACCAACTCTGATTCACCGCCTCTGATGACCCACCTCTCATTCCCCATCTCTGATTCCCCATCTCTTATTCCCCGCCTCTGATTCCCCATCTCTGATTCCCCGCCTCTGATTCCCCAACTCTGATTCCCCACCACTGATTCCCCGCCTCTGATTCCCGGCCTCTGATTCACCGCCTCTGATTCCCCGCCTCTGATTTCCCACCTCTGTTTCCCCATCTCTGATTCCCCAACTCTGATTCTGCGCCTCTGATTCCCGGCCTCTGATTCCCTGCCTCTGATTCCCTGCCTCTGATTCCCCATTTCTGATTCATCACCTCTGATTCCCCACCTCTGATTCCCCCACTCTGATTCCCCAACTTTGATTCATTGCATCTCATTCCCCGCCTCTGATTCTCCTCATCTGATACACCAACTCTGATTCACCGCCTCTGATGACCCACCTCTCATTCCCCATCTCTGATTCCCCATCTCTTATTCCCCGCCTCTGATTCCCCATCTCTGATTCCCCGCCTCTGATTCCCCAACTCTGATTCCCCACCACTGATTCCCCGCCTCTGATTCCCGGCCTCTGATTCACCGCCTCTGATTCCCCGCCTCTGATTTCCCACCTCTGTTTCCCCATCTCTCATTCCCCAACTCTGATTCTGCGCCTCTGATTCCCTGCCTCTGATTCCCTGCCTCTGATTCCCTGCCTCTGATTCCTCATCTTTGATTCATCACCTCTGATTCCCCACCGCTGATTCCCCGCCTCTGATTCCCCAACTCTGATTCCCCGCTTCTGATTCCCTGCCTCTGATTCCCCGCCTCTGATTCCCTGCCTCTGAATCTGTGCCTCTGATTCTCTGCCTCTGATTCCCCACCTCTGATTCCCCGCTTCTGATTCCCCGCTTCTGATTCCCTGCCTCTGATTCCCAGCCTCTGATTCACCATCTCCGATTCCCTGCCTCTGATTCCCCAACTCTGATTCCCCGCCTCTGATTCGCCAACTTTGATTCCCCACCTCTGATTCCCTGCCTCTGATTCCCGGCCCCTGAATCCCGCCTCTGATTCCCCACCTCTGATTCCCCATCTCTGATTCATCACCTCTGATTCCCCGTATCTGATTCCCGCCTCTGATTCCCCGCCTCTGAATCCCCAACTCTGATTCCCCAACTCTGATTCCCCACCTCTGATTCCCTGCCTCTGATTCACCACCTCTGATTCCCCGCCTCTGATTCCCCATCTCTGATTCACCACCTCTGATTCCCCACCTCTGAATCCCCGCCTCTGATTCCCCAACACTGATTCCCCGCATCTCATTCCCTGCCTCTGATTCCCCGCCTCTGATTTCCCGTCCTCTTATTCCACAACTCTGATTCCCCGCCTCTGAATCCCCATCTCTGATTCCCCAACTCTGATCCCCTCCTCTAATTCCCGATCTCTGATTCCCCATCTTTGATTCCCCAATTCTGCTTCCCCCCTCTGATGCCCCACCTCTCATTCCCCATCTCTGATTTCCCAACTCTGATTCCCCGCCTCTGATTCCCCATCTCTGATTCCCCATCTCTGATGCCCCATCTCTGATTCCCCAATTCTAATTTCCCGCCTCCGATACCCCACCTCTCATTCCCCATCTCTGATACCCCATCTCTGATTCCCCGCCTCTGATTCCCCATTTCTGATTCCCCGCCATTGATTCCCCAACTCTGATTCCTCGCCTCTGATTCCCCGCTTCTGATTCCCGGCCTCTGATTCCCCGCCTCTGATTCTCTGCTTCTGATTCACCGCCTCTGATTCCCCGCCTCTGTTTCCCCGCATCTGATAACCCATCTCTGATTCCACGCCTCTGATTCCCAACCTCTGATTCCACAACTCTGATTCCCCAACTCTGATTCCCCGCCTCTGATTCCCCACCTCTCATACCCCATCTCTGATTCCCCATCTCTGATTCCTCACCTCTGATTCCCCATCTCTGATTCCCTGCCTCTGATTCCCCAACTCTGATTCCCCGCCTCTAATTCTTTGCCTCTGATTCCACAACTCTGATTCTCCACCTCTCATTCCCCATCTCTGACTCCCCATCTCTGATTCCTCGCCTCTGATTCCCCATCTCTGATTCCCCGCCTCTGTTTCCCCAACTCTGATTCCCCGTCTCTGATTTCCCGCCTCTGATTCCCAGCCTCTGATTCCCCGCCTCTGATTCCCTGCCGCTGATTCCCCATTTCTGATTCATCACCTCTGATTCCCCACCTCTGATTCCCCCACTCTGATTACCCAAATTTGATTCATTGCATCTCATTCCCCGCCTCCGATTCCCCGCATCTGATACACCAACTCTGATTCACCGCTTCTGATGACCCACCTCTCATTCCCCATCTCTGATTCCCCATCTCTGATTCCCTGTCTCTGATTCCCAATCTCTGATTGCCAATCTCTGATTCCCCGCCTCTGATTCCCCAACTCTGATTCCCCGCCACTGATTCCCCGCCTCCGATTCCCGGCCTCTGATTCTCCGCCTCTGATTCCCTGCCTCTGATTCACCGCCTCTGATTCCCCGCCTCTGATTTCCCAACTCTGATTCCCCATCTCTGATTCCCCAACTCTGATTCCGCGCCTCTGATTCCCAGCCTCTGACTCCCCGCCTCTAATTCCCTGCCTCTCATTCCCTGCCTCTGATTCCCTGCCTCTGATTCCCCATCTTTGATTCATCACCTCTGATTCCCCACCTCTGATTCCCTGCCTCTGATTCCCCAACTCTGATTCCCCGCATCTGATTTCCTGCCTCTGATTCTCCGCCTCTGATTCCCTGCCTCTGATTCCCCATCTCTGATTCCCCGCCTCTGATTCCCCGACTCTGATTCCCCAACTCTGATTCCCCGCCTCTGATTCCCCATCTCTGATACCCCATCTCTGATTCCCCAATTCTGATTCCCCGCCTCCAATGCCCCACCTCTCATTCCCCATCTCTGATTCCCCATCTCTGATTCCCCGCCTCTGATTCCCCATTTCTGATACCCCACCATTGATTCCCCAACTCTGATTCCACGCCTCTGATTCCCCGGCACAGATTCCCGGCCCCTGAATCCCGCCTCTGATTCCCCACCTCTGATTCCCCATCTCTGATTCATCACCTCTGATTCCCCGTATCTGATTCCACGCCTCTGATTCCCCGGCACTGATTCCCGGCCTCTGATTCCCCGCCTCTGATTCCCTGCCTCTGATTCCCCGCCTCTGATTCCCCGCCTCTGAGTCCTGGCCTCTGATTCCCCGCCTCTGATTCCTGCCTCTGAATCCCCGCCTCTGATTCCCCGCCTCTGATTCCCCATATCTGATTCATCACCTCTGATTCCGCACCTCTGATACCCCGCCTCTGATTCCCCGCGTCTGATTCCCCATCTCTCATTCCCCGCCTCTGATTCCCAGCCTCTGATTCCCCGCCTCTGATTCATCACCTCTGATTCCCCACCTCTGATTCCACGCCTCTGATTCCCCACCTCTGATTCCACAACTCTGATTCTCTACCTCTGATTCCCCATCTCTGATTCCACAACTCTGATTCCCCGCCTCTGATTCCCCACCTCTCATTCCCCATCTCTGATTCCCCATCTCTGATTCCTCGCCTCTGATTCCCCATCTCCGATTCCACGCCTCTGATTCCCCAACTCTAATTCCCCGCCTCTAATTCTTTGCCTCTGATTCCACAACTCTGATTCTCCACCTCTCATTCCCCATCTCTGATTCCAAATCTCTGATTCCTTGCTTCTGATTCCCCATCTCTGATTCCCCGCCTCTGATTCCCCATCTCTGATTCCACGTCTCTGATTTCCAGCCTCTGATTCCCAGCCTCTGATTCCCCGCCTCTGATTCCCTGCCTCTGATTCCCCATTTCTGATTCATCACCTCTGATTCCCCACCTCTGATTCCCCCACTCTGATTCCCCAACTTTGATTCATTGCATCTCATTCCCCGCCTCTGATTCTCCTCATCTGATACACCAACTCTGATTCACCGCCTCTGATGACCCACCTCTCATTCCCCATCTCTGATTCCCCATCTCTTATTCCCCGCCTCTGATTCCCCAACTCTGATTCCCCGCATCTCATTCCCTGCCTCTGATTCCCCGCCTCTGATTTCCCGTCCTCTTATTCCACAACTCTGATTCCCCGCCTCTGAATCCCCATCTCTGATTCCCCAACTCTGATCCCCTCCTCTAATTCCCGATCTCTGATTCCCCATCTTTGATTCCCCAATTCTGCTTCCCCCCTCTGATGCCCCACCTCTCATTCCCCATCTCTGATTTCCCAACTCTGATTCCCCGCCTCTGATTCCCCATCTCTGATTCCCCATCTCTGATGCCCCATCTCTGATTCCCCAATTCTAATTTCCCGCCTCCGATACCCCACCTCTCATTCCCCATCTCTGATACCCCATCTCTGATTCCCCGCCTCTGATTCCCCATTTCTGATTCCCCGCCATTGATTCCCCAACTCTGATTCCTCGCCTCTGATTCCCCGCTTCTGATTCCCGGCCTCTGATTCCCCGCCTCTGTTTCTCTGCTTCTGATTCACCGCCTCTGATTCCCCGCCTCTGTTTCCCCGCATCTGATAACCCATCTCTGATTCCACGCCTCTGATTCCCAACCTCTGATTCCACAACTCTGATTCCCCAACTCTGATTCCCCGCCTCTGATTCCCCACCTCTCATACCCCATCTCTGATTCCCCATCTCTGATTCCTCCCCTCTGATTCCCCATCTCTGATTCCCTGCCTCTGATTCCCCAACTCTGATTCCCCGCCTCTAATTCTTTGCCTCTGATTCCACAACTCTGATTCTCCACCTCTCATTCCCCATCACTGACTCCCCATCTCTGATTCCTCGCCTCTGATTCCCCATCTCTGATTCCCCGCCTCTGTTTCCCCAACTCTGATTCCCCGTCTCTGATTTCCCACCTCTGATTCCCAGCCTCTGATTCCCCGCCTCTGATTCCCTGCCGCTGATTCCCCATTTCTGATTCATCACCTCTGATTCCCCACCTCTGATTCCCCCACTCTGATTACCCAAATTTGATTCATTGCATCTCATTCCCCGCCTCCGATTCCACGCATCTGATACACCAACTCTGATTCACCGCTTCTGATGACCCACCTCTCATTCCCCATCTCTGATTCCCCATCTCTGATTCCCTGTCTCTGATTCCCAATCTCTGATTGCCAATCTCTGATTCCCCGCCTCTGATTCCCCAACTCTGATTCCCCGCCACTGATTCCCCGCCTCCGATTCCCGGCCTCTGATTCTCCGCCTCTGATTCCCTGCCTCTGATTCACCGCCTCTGATTCCCCGCCTCTGATTTCTCAACTCTGATTCCCCATCTCTGATTCCCCAACTCTGATTCCGCGCCTCTGATTCCCAGCCTCTGACTCCCCGCCTCTAATTCCCTGCCTCTCATTCCCTGCCTCTGATTCCCTGCCTCTGATTCCCCATCTTTGATTCATCACCTCTGATTCCCCACCTCTGATTCCCTGCCTCTGATTTCCTGCCTCTGATTCTCCGCCTCTGATTCCCTGCCTCTGATTCCCCATCTCTGATTCCCCGCCTCTGATTCCCTGCCTCTGAATCTGTGCCTCTGATTCCCCGCCTCTGATTCCCCGCCTCTGATTCCCCGACTCTGATTCCCTGCCTCTGATTCCCCAACTTTGTATCCCTGCATCTGATTCCCTGCCTCTGATTCCCCGCTTCTGATTCCCATCCTCTGATTCCACAACACTGATTCCCCTCCTCTGAATCCCCATCTCTGATTCCCCAATTCTGATTCCCCGCCTCCAATGCCCCACCTCTCATTCCCCATCTCTGATTCCCCATCTCTGATTCCCCGCCTCTGATTCCCCATTTCTGATACCCCACCATTGATTCCCCAACTCTGATTCCACGCCTCTGATTCCCCGGCACTGATTCCCGGCCTCTGATTCCCCGCCTCTGATTCCCTGCCTCTGATTCCCCGCCTCTGATTCCCCGCCTCTGAGTCCTGGCCTCTGATTCCCCGCCTCTGATTCCTGCCTCTGAATCCCCGCCTCTGATTCCCCGCCTCTGATTCCCCATATCTGATTCATCACCTCTGATTCCGCACCTCTGATACCCCGCCTCTGATTCCCCGCGTCTGATTCCCCATCTCTCATTCCCCGCCTCTGATTCCCCATCTCTGATTCCACGTCTCTGATTCCCCACCACTGATTCCCCGCCTCTGATTCCCGGCCTCTGATTCACCGCCTCTGATTCCCCGCCTCTGATTTCCCACCTCTGTTTCCCCATCTCTGATTCCCCAACTCTGATTCTGCGCCTCTGATTCCCGGCCTCTGATTCCCTGCCTCTGATTCCCTGCCTCTGATTCCCCATTTCTGATTCATCACCTCTGATTCCCCACCTCTGATTCCCCAACTTTGATTCATTGCATCTCATTCCCCGCCTCTGATTCTCCTCATCTGATACACCAACTCTGATTCACCGCCTCTGATGACCCACCTCTCATTCCCCATCTCTGATTCCCCATCTCTTATTCCCCGCCTCTGATTCCCCATCTCTGATTCCCCGCCTCTGATTCCCCAACTCTGATTCCCCACCACTGATTCCCCGCCTCTGATTCCCGGCCTCTGATTCACCGCCTCTGATTCCCCGCCTCTGATTTCCCACCTCTGTTTCCCCATCTCTGATTCCCCAACTCTGATTCTGCGCCTCTGATTCCCTGCCTCTGATTCACCATCTCCGATTCCCTGCCTCTGATACCCCAACTCTGATTCCCCGCCTCTGATTCCCCAACTTTGATTCCCCACCTCTGATTCCCTGCCTCTGATTCCCGGCCCCTGAATCCCGCCTCTGATTCCCCACCTCTGATTCCCCATCTCTGATTCATCACCTCTGATTCCCCGTATCTGATTCCCGCCTCTGATTCCCCGCCTCTGAATCCCCAACTCTGATTCCCCAACTCTGATTCCCCACCTCTGATTCCCTGCCTCTGATTCACCACCTCTGATTCCCCGCCTCTGATTCCCCATCTCTGATTCACCACCTCTGATTCCCCACCTCTGAATCCCCGCCTCTGATTCCCCAACTCTGATTCCCCGCATCTCATTCCCTGCCTTTGATTCCCCGCCTCTGATTTCCCGTCCTCTTATTCCACAACTCTGATTCCCCGCCTCTGAATCCCCATCTCTGATTCCCCAACTCTGATCCCCTCCTCTAATTCCCGATCTCTGATTCCCCATCTTTGATTCCCCAATTCTGCTTCCCCCCTCTGATGCCTCACCTCTCATTCCCCATCTCTGATTTCCCAACTCTGATTCCCCGCCTCTGATTCCCCATCTCTGATTCCCCATCTCTGATGCCCCATCTCTGATTCCCCAATTCTAATTTCCCGCCTCCGATACCCCACCTCTCATTCCCCATCTCTGATACCCCATCTCTGATTCCCCGCCTCTGATTCCCCATTTCTGATTCCCCGCCATTGATTCCCCAACTCTGATTCCTCGCCTCTGATTCCCCGCTTCTGATTCCCGGCCTCTGATTCCCCGCCTCTGATTCTCTGCTTCTGATTCACCGCCTCTGATTCCCCGCCTCTGTTTCCCCGCATCTGATAACCCATCTCTGATTCCACGCCTCTGATTCCCAACCTCTGATTCCACAACTCTGATTCCCCAACTCTGATTCCCCGCCTCTGATTCCCCACCTCTCATACCCCATCTCTGATTCCCCATCTCTGATTCCTCACCTCTGATTCCCCATCTCTAATTCCCTGCCTCTGATTCCCCAACTCTGATTCTCCGCCTCTGATTCCCTGCCTCTGATTCCCCATCTCTGATTCCCCGCCTCTGATTCCCTGCCTCTGAATCTGTGCCTCTGATTCCCCGCCTCTGATTCCCCGCCTCTGATTCCCCGACTCTGATTCCCTGCCTCTGATTCCCCAACTTTGTATCCCTGCATCTGATTCCCTGCCTCTGATTCCCCGCTTCTGATTCCCATCCTCTGATTCCACAACACTGATTCCCCTCCTCTGAATCCCCATCTCTGATTCCCCAACTCTGATTCCCCGCCTCTGATTCCCCATCTCTGATACCCCATCTCTGATTCCCCAATTCTGATTCCCCGCCTCCAATGCCCCACCTCTCATTCCCCATCTCTGATTCCCCATCTCTGATTCCCCGCCTCTGATTCCCCATTTCTGATACCCCACCATTGATTCCCCAACTCTGATTCCACGCCTCTGATTCCCCGGCACTGATTCCCGGCCTCTGATTCACCGCCTCTGATTCCCTGCCTCTGATTCCCCACCTCTGATTCCCCGCCTCTGAGTCCTGGCCTCTGATTCCCCGCCTCTGATTCCTGCCTCTGAATCCCCGCCTCTGATTCCCCGCCTCTGATTCCCCATATCTGATTCATCACCTCTGATTCCGCACCTCTGATACCCCGCCTCTGATTCCCCGCGTCTGATTCCCCATCTCTCATTCCCCGCCTCTGATTCCCCATCTCTGATTCCACGTCTCTGATTCCCCACCACTGATACCCCGCCTCTGATTCCCGGCCTCTGATTCACCGCCTCTGATTCCCCGCCTCTGATTTCCCACCTCTGTTTCCCCATCTCTGATTCCCCAACTCTGATTCTGCGCCTCTGATTCCCGGCCTCTGATTCCCTGCCTCTGATTCCCTGCCTCTGATTCCCCATTTCTGATTCAATACCTCGGATTCCCCACCTCTGATTCCCCCACTCTGATTCCCCAACTTTGATTCATTGCATCTCATTCCCCGCCTCTGATTCTCCTCATCTGATACACCAACTCTGATTCACCGCCTCTGATGACCCACCTCTCATTCCCCATCTCTGATTCCCCATCTCTTATTCCCCGCCTCTGATTCCCCATCTCTGATTCCCCGCCTCTGATTCCCCAACTCTGATTCCCCACCACTGATTCCCCGCCTCTGATTCCCGGCCTCTGATTCACCGCCTCAGATTCCCCGCCTCTGATTTCCCACCTCTGTTTCCCCATCTCTGATTCCCCAACTCTGATTCTGCGCCTCTGATTCCCTGCCTCTGATTCCCTGCCTCTGATTCCCTGCCTCTGATTCCTCATCTTTGATTCATCACCTCTGATTCCCCACCGCTGATTCCCCGCCTCTGATTCCCCAACTCTGATTCCCCATCTCTGATTCCCAGCCTCTGATTCACCATCTCCGATTCCCTGCCTCTGATTCCCCAACTCTGATTCCCCGCCTCTGATTCCCCAACTTTGATTCCCCACCTCTGATTCCCTGCCTCTGATTCCCGGCCCCTGAATCCCGCCTCTGATTCCCCACCTCTGATTCCCCATCTCTGATTCATCACCTCTGATTCCCCGTATCTGATTCCCGCCTCTGATTCCCCGCCTCTGAATCCCCAACTCTGATTCCCCAACTCTGATTCCCCACCTCTGATTCCCTGCCTCTGATTCACCACCTCTGATTCCCCGCCTCTGATTCCCCATCTCTGATTCACCACCTCTGATTCCCCACCTCTGAATCCCCGCCTCTGATTCCCCAACTCTGATTCCCCGCATCTCATTCCCTGCCTCTGATTCCCCGCCTCTGATTTCCCGTCCTCTTATTCCACAACTCTGATTCCCCGCCTCTGAATCCCCATCTCTGATTCCCCAACTCTGATCCCCTCCTCTAATTCCCGATCTCAGATTCCCCATCTTTGATTCCCCAATTCTGCTTCCCCCCTCTGATGCCCCACCTCTCATTCCCCATCTCTGATTTCCCAACTCTGATTCCCCGCCTCTGATTCCCCATCTCTGATTCCCCATCTCTGATGCCCCATCTCTGATTCCCCAATTCTAATTTCCCGCCTCCGATACCCCACCTCTCATTCCCCATCTCTGATTCCCCATCTCTGATTCCCTGTCTCTGATTCCCAATCTCTGATTGCCAATCTCTGATTCCCCGCCTCTGATTCCCCAACTCTGATTCCCCGCCACTGATTCCCCGCCTCCGATTCCCGGCCTCTGATTCTCCGCCTCTGATTCCCTGCCTCTGATTCACCGCCTCTGATTCCCCAACTCTGATTCCGCGCCTCTGATTCCCAGCCTCTGACTCCCCGCCTCTAATTCCCTGCCTCTCATTCCCTGCCTCTGATTCCCTGCCTCTGATTCCCCATCTTTGATTCATCACCTCTGATTCCCCACCTCTGATTCCCTGCCTCTGATTCCCCAACTCTGATTCCCCGCATCTGATTTCCTGCCTCTGATTCTCCGCCTCTGATTCCCTGCCTCTGATTCCCCATCTCTGATTCCCCGCCTCTGATTCCCCGACTCTGATTCCCCAACTCTGATTCCCCGCCTCTGATTCCCCATCTCTGATACCCCATCTCTGATTCCCCAATTCTGATTCCCCGCCTCCAATGCCCCACCTCTCATTCCCCATCTCTGATTCCCCATCTCTGATTCCCCGCCTCTGATTCCCCATTTCTGATACCCCACCATTGATTCCCCAACTCTGATTCCACGCCTCTGATTCCCCGGCACAGATTCCCGGCCCCTGAATCCCGCCTCTGATTCCCCACCTCTGATTCCCCATCTCTGATTCATCACCTCTGATTCCCCGTATCTGATTCCACGCCTCTGATTCCCTGGCACTGATTCCCGGCCTCTGATTCCCCGCCTCTGATTCCCTGCCTCTGATTCCCCGCCTCTGATTCCCCGCCTCTGAGTCCTGGCCTCTGATTCCCCGCCTCTGATTCCTGCCTCTGAATCCCCGCCTCTGATTCCCCGCCTCTGATTCCCCATATCTGATTCATCACCTCTGATTCCGCACCTCTGATACCCCGCCTCTGATTCCCCGCGTCTGATTCCCCATCTCTCATTCCCCGCCTCTGATTCCCAGCCTCTGATTCCCCGCCTCTGATTCATCACCTCTGATTCCCCACCTCTGATTCCACGCCTCTGATTCCCCACCTCTGATTCCACAACTCTGATTCTCTACCTCTGATTCCCCATCTCTGATTCCACAACTCTGATTCCCCGCCTCTGATTCCCCACCTCTCATTCCCCATCTCTGATTCCCCATCTCTGATTCCTCGCCTCTGATTCCCCATCTCCGATTCCACGCCTCTGATTCCCCAACTCTAATTCCCCGCCTCTAATTCTTTGCCTCTGATTCCACAACTCTGATTCTCCACCTCTCATTCCCCATCTCTGATTCCAAATCTCTGATTCCTTGCTTCTGATTCCCCATCTCTGATTCCCCGCCTCTGATTCCCCATCTCTGATTCCACGTCTCTGATTTCCCGCCTCTGATTCCCAGCCTCTGATTCCCCGCCTCTGATTCCCTGCCTCTGATTCCCCATTTCTGATTCATCACCTCTGATTCCCCACCTCTGATTCCCCCACTCTGATTCCCCAACTTTGATTCATTGCATCTCATTCCCCGCCTCTGATTCTCCTCATCTGATACACCAACTCTGATTCACCGCCTCTGATGACCCACCTCTCATTCCCCATCTCTGATTCCCCATCTCTTATTCCCCGCCTCTGATTCCCCAACTCTGATTCCCCGCATCTCATTCCCTGCCTCTGATTCCCCGCCTCTGATTTCCCGTCCTCTTATTCCACAACTCTGATTCCCCGCCTCTGAATCCCCATCTCTGATTCCCCAACTCTGATCCCCTCCTCTAATTCCCGATCTCTGATTCCCCATCTTTGATTCCCCAATTCTGCTTCCCCCCTCTGATGCCCCACCTCTCATTCCCCATCTCTGATTTCCCAACTCTGATTCCCCGCCTCTGATTCCCCATCTCTGATTCCCCATCTCTGATGCCCCATCTCTGATTCCCCAATTCTAATTTCCCGCCTCCGATACCCCACCTCTCATTCCCCATCTCTGATACCCCATCTCTGATTCCCCGCCTCTGATTCCCCATTTCTGATTCCCCGCCATTGATTCCCCAACTCTGATTCCTCGCCTCTGATTCCCCGCTTCTGATTCCCGGCCTCTGATTCCACGCCTCTGATTCTCTGCTTCTGATTCACCGCCTCTGATTCCCCGCCTCTGTTTCCCCGCATCTGATAACCCATCTCTGATTCCACGCCTCTGATTCCCAACCTCTGATTCCACAACTCTGATTCCCCAACTCTGATTCCCCGCCTCTGATTCCCCACCTCTCATACCCCATCTCTGATTCCCCATCTCTGATTCCTCACCTCTGATTCCCCATCTCTAATTCCCTGCCTCTGATTCCCCAACTCTGATTCTCCGCCTCTGATTCCCTGCCTCTGATTCCCCATCTCTGATTCCCCGCCTCTGATTCCCTGCCTCTGAATCTGTGCCTCTGATTCCCCGCCTCTGATTCCCCGCCTCTGATTCCCCGACTCTGATTCCCTGCCTCTGATTCCCCAACTTTGTATCCCTGCATCTGATTCCCTGCCTCTGATTCCCCGCTTCTGATTCCCATCCTCTGATTCCACAACACTGATTCCCCTCCTCTGAATCCCCATCTCTGATTCCCCAACTCTGATTCCCCGCCTCTGATTCCCCATCTCTGATTCCCCATCTCTGATTCCACGCCTCTGATTCCCAACCTCTGATTCCACAACTCTGATTCCCCAACTCTGATTCCCCATCTCTGATTCCTCCCCTCTGATTCCCCATCTCTGATTCCCTGCCTCTGATTCCCCAACTCTGATTCCCCGCCTCTAATTCTTTGCCTCTGATTCCACAACTCTGATTCTCCACCTCTCATTCCCCATCACTGACTCCCCATCTCTGATTCCTCGCCTCTGATTCCCCATCTCTGATTCCCCGCCTCTGTTTCCCCAACTCTGATTCCCCGTCTCTGATTTCCCACCTCTGATTCCCAGCCTCTGATTCCCCGCCTCTGATTCCCTGCCGCTGATTCCCCATTTCTGATTCATCACCTCTGATTCCCCACCTCTGATTCCCCCACTCTGATTACCCAAATTTGATTCATTGCATCTCATTCCCCGCCTCCGATTCCACGCATCTGATACACCAACTCTGATTCACCGCTTCTGATGACCCACCTCTCATTCCCCATCTCTGATTCCCCATCTCTGATTCCCTGTCTCTGATTCCCAATCTCTGATTGCCAATCTCTGATTCCCCGCCTCTGATTCCCCAACTCTGATTCCCCGCCACTGATTCCCCGCCTCCGATTCCCGGCCTCTGATTCTCCGCCTCTGATTCCCTGCCTCTGATTCACCGCCTCTGATTCCCCGCCTCTGATTTCTCAACTCTGATTCCCCATCTCTGATTCCCCAACTCTGATTCCGCGCCTCTGATTCCCAGCCTCTGACTCCCCGCCTCTAATTCCCTGCCTCTCATTCCCTGCCTCTGATTCCCTGCCTCTGATTCCCCATCTTTGATTCATCACCTCTGATTCCCCACCTCTGATTCCCTGCCTCTGATTCCCCAACTCTGATTCCCCGCATCTGATTTCCTGCCTCTGATTCTCCGCCTCTGATTCCCTGCCTCTGATTCCCCATCTCTGATTCCCCGCCTCTGATTCCCTGCCTCTGAATCTGTGCCTCTGATTCCCCGCCTCTGATTCCCCGCCTCTGATTCCCCGACTCTGATTCCCTGCCTCTGATTCCCCAACTTTGTATCCCTGCATCTGATTCCCTGCCTCTGATTCCCCGCTTCTGATTCCCATCCTCTGATTCCACAACACTGATTCCCCTCCTCTGAATCCCCATCTCTGATTCCCCAATTCTGATTCCCCGCCTCCAATGCCCCACCTCTCATTCCCCATCTCTGATTCCCCATCTCTGATTCCCCGCCTCTGATTCCCCATTTCTGATACCCCACCATTGATTCCCCAACTCTGATTCCACGCCTCTGATTCCCCGGCACTGATTCCCGGCCTCTGATTCCCCGCCTCTGATTCCCTGCCTCTGATTCCCCGCCTCTGATTCCCCGCCTCTGAGTCCTGGCCTCTGATTCCCCGCCTCTGATTCCTGCCTCTGAATCCCCGCCTCTGATTCCCCGCCTCTGATTCCCCATATCTGATTCATCACCTCTGATTCCGCACCTCTGATACCCCGCCTCTGATTCCCCGCGTCTGATTCCCCATCTCTCATTCCCCGCCTCTGATTCCCCATCTCTGATTCCACGTCTCTGATTCCCCACCACTGATTCCCCGCCTCTGATTCCCGGCCTCTGATTCACCGCCTCTGATTCCCCGCCTCTGATTTCCCACCTCTGTTTCCCCATCTCTGATTCCCCAACTCTGATTCTGCGCCTCTGATTCCCGGCCTCTGATTCCCTGCCTCTGATTCCCTGCCTCTGATTCCCCATTTCTGATTCATCACCTCTGATTCCCCACCTCTGATTCCCCCACTCTGATTCCCCAACTTTGATTCATTGCATCTCATTCCCCGCCTCTGATTCTCCTCATCTGATACACCAACTCTGATTCACCGCCTCTGATGACCCACCTCTCATACCCCATCTCTGATTCCCCATCTCTTATTCCCCGCCTCTGATTCCCCATCTCTGATTCCCCGCCTCTGATTCCCCAACTCTGATTCCCCACCACTGATTCCCCGCCTCTGATTCCCGGCCTCTGATTCACCGCCTCTGATTCCCCGCCTCTGATTTCCCACCTCTGTTTCCCCATCTCTGATTCCCCAACTCTGATTCTGCGCCTCTGATTCCCTGCCTCTGATTCACCATCTCCGATTCCCTGCCTCTGATACCCCAACTCTGATTACCCGCCTCTGATTCCCCAACTTTGATTCCCCACCTCTGATTCCCTGCCTCTGATTCCCGGCCCCTGAATCCCGCCTCTGATTCCCCACCTCTGATTCCCCATCTCTGATTCATCACCTCTGATTCCCCGTATCTGATTCCCGCCTCTGATTCCCCGCCTCTGAATCCCCAACTCTGATTCCCCAACTCTGATTCCCCACCTCTGATTCCCTGCCTCTGATTCACCACCTCTGATTCCCCGCCTCTGATTCCCCATCTCTGATTCACCACCTCTGATTCCCCACCTCTGAATCCCCGCCTCTGATTCCCCAACTCTGATTCCCCGCATCTCATTCCCTGCCTCTGATTCCCCGCCTCTGATTTCCCGTCCTCTTATTCCACAACTCTGATTCCCCGCCTCTGAATCCCCATCTCTGATTCCCCAACTCTGATCCCCTCCTCTAATTCCCGATCTCTGATTCCCCATCTTTGATTCCCCAATTCTGCTTCCCCCCTCTGATGCCCCACCTCTCATTCCCCATCTCTGATTTCCCAACTCTGATTCCCCGCCTCTGATTCCCCATCTCTGATTCCCCATCTCTGATGCCCCATCTCTGATTCCCCAATTCTAATTTCCCGCCTCCGATACCCCACCTCTCATTCCCCATCTCTGATACCCCATCTCTGATTCCCCGCCTCTGATTCCCCATTTCTGATTCCCCGCCATTGATTCCCCAACTCTGATTCCTCGCCTCTGATTCCCCGCCTCTGATTCTCTGCTTCTGATTCACCGCCTCTGATTCCCCGCCTCTGTTTCCCCGCATCTGATAACCCATCTCTGATTCCACGCCTCTGATTCCCAACCTCTGATTCCACAACTCTGATTCCCCAACTCTGATTCCCCGCCTCTGATTCCCCACCTCTCATACCCCATCTCTGATTCCCCATCTCTGATTCCTCACCTCTGATTCCCCATCTCTAATTCCCTGCCTCTGATTCCCCAACTCTGATTCTCCGCCTCTGATTCCCTGCCTCTGATTCCCCATCTCTGATTCCCCGCCTCTGATTCCCTGCCTCTGAATCTGTGCCTCTGATTCCCCGCCTCTGATTCCCCGCCTCTGATTCCCCGACTCTGATTCCCTGCCTCTGATTCCCGGCCTCTGATTCCCCGCCTCTGATTCTCTGCTTCTGATTCACCGCCTCTGATTCCCCGCCTCTGTTTCCCCGCATCTGATAACCCATCTCTGATTCCACGCCTCTGATTCCCAACCTCTGATTCCACAACTCTGATTCCCCAACTCTGATTCCCCGCCTCTGATTCCCCACCTCTCATACCCCATCTCTGATTCCCCATCTCTGATTCCTCACCTCTGATTCCCCATCTCTAATTCCCTGCCTCTGATTCCCCAACTCTGATTCTCCGCCTCTGATTCCCTGCCTCTGATTCCCCATCTCTGATTCCCCGCCTCTGATTCCCTGCCTCTGAATCTGTGCCTCTGATTCCCCGACTCTGATTCCCTGCCTCTGATTCCCCAACTTTGTATCCCTGCATCTGATTCCCTGCCTCTGATTCCCCGCTTCTGATTCCCATCCTCTGATTCCACAACACTGATTCCCCTCCTCTGAATCCCCATCTCTGATTCCCCAACTCTGATTCCCCGCCTCTGATTCCCCATCTCTGATACCCCATCTCTGATTCCCCAATTCTGATTCCCCGCCTCCAATGCCCCACCTCTCATTCCCCATCTCTGATTCCCCATCTCTGATTCCCCGCCTCTGATTCCCCATTTCTGATACCCCACCATTGATTCCCCAACTCTGATTCCACGCCTCTGATTCCCCGGCACTGATTCCCGGCCTCTGATTCACCGCCTCTGATTCCCTGCCTCTGATTCCCCACCTCTGATTCCCCGCCTCTGAGTTCTGGCCTCTGATTCCCCGCCTCTGATTCCTGCCTCTGAATCCCCACCTCTGATTCCCCGCCTCTGATTCCCCATATCTGATTCATCACCTCTGATTCCGCACCTCTGATACCCCGCCTCTGATTCCCCGCGTCTGATTCCCCATCTCTCATTCCCCGCCTCTGATTCCCCATCTCTGATTCCACGTCTCTGATTCCCCACCACTGATACCCCGCCTCTGATTCCCGGCCTCTGATTCACCGCCTCTGATTCCCCGCCTCTGATTTCCCACCTCTGTTTCCCCATCTCTGATTCCCCAACTCTGATTCTGCGCCTCTGATTCCCGGCCTCTGATTCCCTGCCTCTGATTCCCTGCCTCTGATTCCCCATTTCTGATTCATCACCTCGGATTCCCCACCTCTGATTCCCCCACTCTGATTCCCCAACTTTGATTCATTGCATCTCATTCCCCGCCTCTGATTCTCCTCATCTGATACACCAACTCTGATTCACCGCCTCTGATGACCCACCTCTCATTCCCCATCTCTGATTCCCCATCTCTTATTCCCCGCCTCTGATTCCCCATCTCTGATTCCCCGCCTCTGATTCCCCAACTCTGATTCCCCACCACTGATTCCCCACCTCTGATTCCCGGCCTCTGATTCACCGCCTCAGATTCCCCGCCTCTGATTTCCCACCTCTGTTTCCCCATCTCTGATTCCCCAACTCTGATTCTGCGCCTCTGATTCCCTGCCTCTGATTCCCTGCCTCTGATTCCCTGCCTCTGATTCCTCATCTTTGATTCATCACCTCTGATTCCCCACCGCTGATTCCCCGCCTCTGATTCCCCAACTCTGATTCCCCATCTCTGATTCCCAGCCTCTGATTCACCATCTCCGATTCCCTGCCTCTGATTCCCCAACTCTGATTCCCCGCCTCTGATTCCCCAACTTTGATTCCCCACCTCTGATTCCCTGCCTCTGATTCCCGGCCCCTGAATCCCGCCTCTGATTCCCCACCTCTGATTCCCCATCTCTGATTCATCACCTCTGATTCCCCGTATCTGATTCCCGCCTCTGATTCCCCGCCTCTGAATCCCCAACTCTGATTCCCCAACTCTGATTCCCCACCTCTGATTCCCTGCCTCTGATTCACCACCTCTGATTCCCCGCCTCTGATTCCCCATCTCTGATTCACCACCTCTGATTCCCCACCTCTGAATCCCCGCCTCTGATTCCCCAACTCTGATTCCCCGCATCTCATTCCCTGCCTCTGATTCCCCGCCTCTGATTTCCCGTCCTCTTATTCCACAACTCTGATTCCCCGCCTCTGAATCCCCATCTCTGATTCCCCAACTCTGATCCCCTCCTCTAATTCCCGATCTCTGATTCCCCATCTTTGATTCCCCAATTCTGCTTCCCCCCTCTGATGCCCCACCTCTCATTCCCCATTTCTGATTTCCCAACTCTGATTCCCCGCCTCTGATTCCCCATCTCTGATTCCCCATCTCTGATTCCCCATCTCTGATGCCCCATCTCTGATTCCCCAATTCTAATTTCCCGCCTCCGATACCCCACCTCTCATTCCCCATCTCTGATACCCCATCTCTGATTCCCCGCCTCTGATTCCCCATTTCTGATTCCCCGCCATTGATTCCCCAACTCTGATTCCTCGCCTCTGATTCCCCGCTTCTGATTCCCGGCCTCTGATTCCCCGCCTCTGATTCTCTGCTTCTGATTCACCGCCTCTGATTCCCCGCCTCTGTTTCCCCGCATCTGATAACCCATCTCTGATTCCACGCCTCTGATTCCCAACCTCTGATTCCACAACTCTGATTCCCCAACTCTGATTCCCCGCCTCTGATTCCCCACCTCTCATACCCCATCTCTGATTCCCCATCTCTGATTCCTCACCTCTGATTCCCCATCTCTGATTCCCTGCCTCTGATTCCCCAACTCTGATTCCCCGCCTCTAATTCTTTGCCTCTGATTCCACAACTCTGATTCTCCACCTCTCATTCCCCATCTCTGACTCCCCATCTCTGATTCCTCGCCTCTGATTCCCCATCTCTGATTCCCCGCCTCTGTTTCCCCAACTCTGATTCCCCGTCTCTGATTTCCCGCCTCTGATTCCCAGCCTCTGATTCCCCGCCTCTGATTCCCTGCCGCTGATTCCCCATTTCTGATTCATCACCTCTGATTCCCCACCTCTGATTCCCCCACTCTGATTACCCAAATTTGATTCATTGCATCTCATTCCCCGCCTCCGATTCCCCGCATCTGATACACCAACTCTGATTCACCGCTTCTGATGACCCACCACTCATTCCCCATCTCTGATTCCCCATCTCTGATTCCCTGTCTCTGATTCCCAATCTCTGATTGCCAATCTCTGATTCCCCGCCTCTGATTCCCCAACTCTGATTCCCCGCCACTGATTCCCCGCCTCCGATTCCCGGCCTCTGATTCTCCGCCTCTGATTCCCTGCCTCTGATTCACCGCCTCTGATTCCCCGCCTCTGATTTCCCAACTCTGATTCCCCATCTCTGATTCCCCAACTCTGATTCCGCGCCTCTGATTCCCAGCCTCTGACTCCCCGCCTCTAATTCCCTGCCTCTCATTCCCTGCCTCTGATTCCCTGCCTCTGATTCCCCATCTTTGATTCATCACCTCTGATTCCCCACCTCTGATTCCCTGCCTCTGATTCCCCAACTCTGATTCCCCGCATCTGATTTCCTGCCTCTGATTCTCCGCCTCTGATTCCCTGCCTCTGATTCCCCATCTCTGATTCCCCGCCTCTGATTCCCCGACTCTGATTTCCCACATCTGATTCCCTGCCTCTGATTCCCCGCTTCTGATTCCCATCCTCTGATTCCACAACACTGATTCCCCTCCTCTGAATCCCCATCTCTGATTCCCCAACTCTGATACCCCGCCTCTGATTCCCCATCTCTGATACCCCATCTCTGATTCCCCAATTCTGATTCCCCGCCTCCAATGCCCCACCTCTCATTCCCCATCTCTGATTCCCCATATCTGATTCATCACCTCTGATTCCGCACCTCTGATACCCCGCCTCTGATTCCCCGCGTCTGATTCCCCATCTCTCATTCCCCGCCTCTGATTCCCCATCTCTGATTCCACGTCTCTGATTCCCCACCACTGATACCCCGCCTCTGATTCCCGGCCTCTGATTCACCGCCTCTGATTCCCCGCCTCTGATTTCCCACCTCTGTTTCCCCATCTCTGATTCCCCAACTCTGATTCTGCGCCTCTGATTCCCGGCCTCTGATTCCCTGCCTCTGATTCCCTGCCTCTGATTCCCCATTTCTGATTCATCACCTCGGATTCCCCACCTCTGATTCCCCCACTCTGATTCCCCAACTTTGATTCATTGCATCTCATTCCCCGCCTCTGATTCTCCTCATCTGATACACCAACTCTGATTCACCGCCTCTGATGACCCACCTCTCATTCCCCATCTCTGATTCCCCATCTCTTATTCCCCGCCTCTGATTCCCCATCTCTGATTCCCCGCCTCTGATTCCCCAACTCTGATTCCCCACCACTGATTCCCCACCTCTGATTCCCGGCCTCTGATTCACCGCCTCAGATTCCCCGCCTCTGATTTCCCACCTCTGTTTCCCCATCTCTGATTCCCCAACTCTGATTCTGCGCCTCTGATTCCCTGCCTCTGATTCCCTGCCTCTGATTCCCTGCCTCTGATTCCTCATCTTTGATTCATCACCTCTGATTCCCCACCGCTGATTCCCCGCCTCTGATTCCCCAACTCTGATTCCCCATCTCTGATTCCCAGCCTCTGATTCACCATCTCCGATTCCCTGCCTCTGATTCCCCAACTCTGATTCCCCGCCTCTGATTCCCCAACTTTGATTCCCCACCTCTGATTCCCTGCCTCTGATTCCCGGCCCCTGAATCCCGCCTCTGATTCCCCACCTCTGATTCCCCATCTCTGATTCATCACCTCTGATTCCCCGTATCTGATTCCCGCCTCTGATTCCCCGCCTCTGAATCCCCAACTCTGATTCCCCAACTCTGATTCCCCACCTCTGATTCCCTGCCTCTGATTCACCACCTCTGATTCCCCGCCTCTGATTCCCCATCTCTGATTCACCACCTCTGATTCCCCACCTCTGAATCCCCGCCTCTGATTCCCCAACTCTGATTCCCCGCATCTCATTCCCTGCCTCTGATTCCCCGCCTCTGATTTCCCGTCCTCTTATTCCACAACTCTGATTCCCCGCCTCTGAATCCCCATCTCTGATTCCCCAACTCTGATCCCCTCCTCTAATTCCCGATCTCTGATTCCCCATCTTTGATTCCCCAATTCTGCTTCCCCCCTCTGATGCCCCACCTCTCATTCCCCATTTCTGATTTCCCAACTCTGATTCCCCGCCTCTGATTCCCCATCTCTGATTCCCCATCTCTGATTCCCCATCTCTGATGCCCCATCTCTGATTCCCCAATTCTAATTTCCCGCCTCCGATACCCCACCTCTCATTCCCCATCTCTGATACCCCATCTCTGATTCCCCGCCTCTGATTCCCCATTTCTGATTCCCCGCCATTGATTCCCCAACTCTGATTCCTCGCCTCTGATTCCCCGCTTCTGATTCCCGGCCTCTGATTCCCCGCCTCTGATTCTCTGCTTCTGATTCACCGCCTCTGATTCCCCGCCTCTGTTTCCCCGCATCTGATAACCCATCTCTGATTCCACGCCTCTGATTCCCAACCTCTGATTCCACAACTCTGATTCCCCAACTCTGATTCCCCGCCTCTGATTCCCCACCTCTCATACCCCATCTCTGATTCCCCATCTCTGATTCCTCACCTCTGATTCCCCATCTCTGATTCCCTGCCTCTGATTCCCCAACTCTGATTCCCCGCCTCTAATTCTTTGCCTCTGATTCCACAACTCTGATTCTCCACCTCTCATTCCCCATCTCTGACTCCCCATCTCTGATTCCTCGCCTCTGATTCCCCATCTCTGATTCCCCGCCTCTGTTTCCCCAACTCTGATTCCCCGTCTCTGATTTCCCGCCTCTGATTCCCAGCCTCTGATTCCCCGCCTCTGATTCCCTGCCGCTGATTCCCCATTTCTGATTCATCACCTCTGATTCCCCACCTCTGATTCCCCCACTCTGATTACCCAAATTTGATTCATTGCATCTCATTCCCCGCCTCCGATTCCCCGCATCTGATACACCAACTCTGATTCACCGCTTCTGATGACCCACCACTCATTCCCCATCTCTGATTCCCCATCTCTGATTCCCTGTCTCTGATTCCCAATCTCTGATTGCCAATCTCTGATTCCCCGCCTCTGATTCCCCAACTCTCATTCCCCGCCACTGATTCCCCGCCTCCGATTCCCGGCCTCTGATTCTCCGCCTCTGATTCCCTGCCTCTGATTCACCGCCTCTGATTCCCCGCCTCTGATTTCCCAACTCTGATTCCCCATCTCTGATTCCCCAACTCTGATTCCGCGCCTCTGATTCCCAGCCTCTGACTCCCCGCCTCTAATTCCCTGCCTCTCATTCCCTGCCTCTGATTCCCTGCCTCTGATTCCCCATCTTTGATTCATCACCTCTGATTCCCCACCTCTGATTCCCTGCCTCTGATTCCCCAACTCTGATTCCCCGCATCTGATTTCCTGCCTCTGATTCTCCGCCTCTGATTCCCTGCCTCTGATTCCCCATCTCTGATTCCCCGCCTCTGATTCCCCGACTCTGATTTCCCACATCTGATTCCCTGCCTCTGATTCCCCAACTTTGTATCCCTGCATCTGATTCCCTGCCTCTGATTCCCCGCTTCTGATTCCCATCCTCTGATTCCACAACACTGATTCCCCTCCTCTGAATCCCCATCTCTGATTCCCCAACTCTGATACCCCGCCTCTGATTCCCCATCTCTGATACCCCATCTCTGATTCCCCAATTCTGATTCCCCGCCTCCAATGCCCCACCTCTCATTCCCCATCTCTGATTCCCCATCTCTGATTCCCCGCCTCTGATTCCCCATTTCTGATACCCCACCATTGATTCCCCAACTCTGATTCCACGCCTCTGATTCCCCGGCACTGATTCCCGGCCTCTGATTCCCCGCCTCTGATTCCCTGCCTCTGATTCCCCGCCTCTGATTCCCCGCCTCTGAGTCCTGGCCTCTGATTCCCCGCCTCTGATTCCTGCCTCTGAATCCCCGCCTCTGACTCCCCGCCTCTGATTCCCCATATCTGATTCATCACCTCTGATTCCGCACCTCTGATACCCCGCCTCTGATTCCCCGCGTCTGATTCCCCATCTCTCATTCCCCGCCTCTGATTCCCAGCCTCTGATTCCCCGCCTCTGATTCATCACCTCTGATTCCCCACCTCTGATTCCACGCCTCTGATTCCCCACCTCTGATTCCACAACTCTGATTCTCTACCTCTGATTCCCCATCTCTGATTCCACAACTCTGATTCCTCGCCTCTGATTCCCCATCTCTGATTCCACGCCTCTGATTCCGCAACTCTAATTCCCCGCCTCTAATTCTTTGCCTCTGATTCCACAACTCTGATTCTCCACCTCTCATTCCCCATCTCTGATTCCAAATCTCTGATTCCTTGCTTCTGATTCCCCATCTCTGATTCCCCGCCTCTGATTCCCCATCTCTGATTCCACGTCTCTGATTTCCCGCCTCTGATTCCCAGCCTCTGATTCCCCGCCTCTGATTCCCTGCCTCTGATTCCCCATTTCTGATTCATCACCTCTGATTCCCCACCTCTGATTCCCCCACTCTGATTCCCCAACTTTGATTCATTGCATCTCATTCCCCGCCTCTGATTCTCCTCATCTGATACACCAACTCTGATTCACCGCCTCTGATGACCCACCTCTCATTCCCCATCTCTGATTCCCCATCTCTTATTCCCCGCCTCTGATTCCCCAACTCTGATTCCCCGCATCTCATTCCCTGCCTCTGATTCCCCGCCTCTGATTTCCCGTCCTCTTATTCCACAACTCTGATTCCCCGCCTCTGAATCCCCGTCTCTGATTCCCCAACTCTGATCCCCTCCTCTAATTCCCGATCTCTGATTCCCCATCTTTGATTCCCCAATTCTGCTTCCCCCCTCTGATGCCCCACCTCTCATTCCCCATCTCTGATTTCCCAACTCTGATTCCCCGCCTCTGATTCCCCATCTCTGATTCCCCATCTCTGATGCCCCATCTCTGATTCCCCAATTCTAATTTCCCGCCTCCGATACCCCACCTCTCATTCCCCATCTCTGATACCACATCTCTGATTCCCCGCCTCTGATTCCCCATTTCTGATTCCCCGCCATTGATTCCCCAACTCTGATTCCTCGCCTCTGATTCCCCGCTTCTGATTCCCGGCCTCTGATTCCCCGCCTCTGATTCTCTGCTTCTGATTCACCGCCTCTGATTCCCCGCCTCTGTTTCCCCGCATCTGATAACCCATCTCTGATTCCACGCCTCTGATTCCCAACCTCTGATTCCACAACTCTGATTCCCCAACTCTGATTCCCCGCCTCTGATTCCCCTCCTCTCATACCCCATCTCTGATTCCCCATCTCTGATTCCTCCCCTCTGATTCCCCATCTCTGATTCCCTGCCTCTGATTCCCCAACTCTGATTCCCCGCCTCTAATTCTTTGCCTCTGATTCCACAACTCTGATTCTCCACCTCTCATTCCCCATCTCTGACTCCCCATCTCTGATTCCTCGCCTCTGATTCCCCATCTCTGATTCCCCGCCTCTGTTTCCCCAACTCTGATTCCCCGTCTCTGATTTCCCGCCTCTGATTCCCAGCCTCTGATTCCCCGCCTCTGATTCCCTGCCGCTGATTCCCCATTTCTGATTCATCACCTCTGATTCCCCACCTCTGATTCCCCCACTCTGATTACCCAAATTTGATTCATTGCATCTCATTCCCCGCCTCCGATTCCACGCATCTGATACACCAACTCTGATTCACCGCTTCTGATGACCCACCTCTCATTCCCCATCTCTGATTCCCCATCTCTGATTCCCTGTCTCTGATTCCCAATCTCTGATTGCCAATCTCTGATTCCCCGCCTCTGATTCCCCAACTCTGATTCCCCGCCACTGATTCCCCGCCTCCGATTCCCGGCCTCTGATTCTCCGCCTCTGATTCCCTGCCTCTGATTCACCGCCTCTGATTCCCCGCCTCTGATTTCCCAACTCTGATTCCCCATCTCTGATTCCCCAACTCTGATTCCGCGCCTCTGATTCCCAGCCTCTGACTCCCCGCCTCTAATTCCCTGCCTCTCATTCCCTGCCTCTGATTCCCTGCCTCTGATTCCCCATCTTTGATTCATCACCTCTGATTCCCCACCTCTGATTCCCTGCCTCTGATTCCCCAACTCTGATTCCCCGCATCTGATTTCCTGCCTCTGATTCTCCGCCTCTGATTCCCTGCCTCTGATTCCCCATCTCTGATTCCCCGCCTCTGATTCCCTGCCTCTGAATCTGTGCCTCTGATTCCCCGCCTCTGATTCCCCGCCTCTGATTCCCCGACTCTGATTCCCTGCCTCTGATTCCCCAACTTTGTATCCCTGCATCTGATTCCCTGCCTCTGATTCCCCGCTTCTGATTCCCATCCTCTGATTCCACAACACTGATTCCCCTCCTCTGAATCCCCATCTCTGATTCCCCAACTCTGATTCCCCGCCTCCGATTCCCCATCTCTGATACCCCATCTCTGATTCCCCAATTCTGATTCCCCGCCTCCAATGCCCCACCTCTCATTCCCCATCTCTGATTCCCCATCTCTGATTCCCCGCCTCTGATTCCCCATTTCTGATACCCCACCATTGATTCCCCAACTCTGATTCCACGCCTCTGATTCCCCGGCACTGATTCCCGGCCTCTGATTCCCCGCCTCTGATTCCCTGCCTCTGATTCCCCGCCTCTGATTCCCCGCCTCTGAGTCCTGGCCTCTGATTCCCCGCCTCTGATTCCTGCCTCTGAATCCCCGCCTCTGATTCCCCGCCTCTGATTCCCCATATCTGATTCATCACCTCTGATTCCGCACCTCTGATACCCCGCCTCTGATTCCCCGCGTCTGATTCCCCATCTCTCATTCCCCGCCTCTGATTCCCAGCCTCTGATTCCCCGCCTCTGATTCATCACCTCTGATTCCCCACCTCTGATTCCACGCCTCTGATTCCCCACCTCTGATTCCACAACTCTGATTCTCTACCTCTGATTCCCCATCTCTGATTCCACAACTCTGATTCCCCGCCTCTGATTCCCCACCTCTCATTCCCCATCTCTGATTCCCCATCTCTGATTCCTCGCCTCTGATTCCCCATCTCTGATTCCACGCCTCTGATTCCCCAACTCTAATTCCCCGCCTCTAATTCTTTGCCTCTGATTCCACAACTCTGATTCTCCACCTCTCATTCCCCATCTCTGATTCCAAATCTCTGATTCCTTGCTTCTGATTCCCCATCTCTGATTCCCCGCCTCTGATTCCCCATCTCTGATTCCACGTCTCTGATTTCCCGCCTCTGATTCCCAGCCTCTGATTCCCCGCCTCTGATTCCCTGCCGCTGATTCCCCATTTCTGATTCATCACCTCTGATTCCCTGCCTCTGATTCCCCGCCTCTGTTTCCCCGCCTCTGATTCCCCGCCTCTGATTCCCCATATCTCATTCCCCGCCTCTGATTCCCCATCTCTGATTCACGGACTCTGTTTCCACACCTCAGATTCCCAGTCCTCTTATTCCCAGCATCTGATTCCCGCCTCTGATTCCCGGCCTCTGATTCCCTGCCACTGATTCCCCGCCCCTGATTCCCCATATCTGATTCCCCGCCTCTGTTTCCCTGCCTCTGATTCGCCCCCTCTGATACCCCGCCTCTGATTCCCCGCCTCTGATTCCCCATATCTGATTCCCCGCCTCTGTTTCCCCACCTTTGAATCCCGGACTCTGATTCCCCACCTCTGATTCCCGGCCTCTGATTCCGGGCCTCTGATTCCCGGCCTCTGATTCCCCCCTTCTGATTCTGATTCCCTGCCTCTGACTCCCCATCTCTGATTCCCCACATCTGATTCCCTGCCTCTGATTCCCTGCCTCTGATTCCCCGCCTCTGATTCCCCTCCTCTAATTCCCCACCTCTGATTCCCAACCTATGATTCCCCACTTCTGATTCCCCATATTGGATTCCCCGCCTCTGTTTCCCCGCCTCTGATTCCCCGCCTCTGTTTCCCCATATCTGATTCCCGGACTCTGATTCCCCACCTCTGATTCCCCATCTCTGATTCCGCACATCCGATTCCCTGCCTCTGATTCCCCGCCTCTGATTCCCCGCGTCTGATTCCCTGCCTCTGATTCCCAACCTATGATTCCCCACCTTTGATTCCCTATATCTGATTCTCCGCCTCTGTTTCCCCGCCTCTGATTCCCCGCCTCTGTTTCCCCATATCTGATTCCCCGCCTCTGATACCCCGCGTCTGATTCCCTGCCTCTGATGCCCTGCCTCTGATTCCTCATCTCTGAATCCCCGCCTCTGATTCCCCGTGTCTGATTCCCTGCGTCTGATTCCCCATATCTGATTCCCTGCCTCAGTTTCCCCGCCTCTGATTCCCCGCCTCTGATTCCCCATATCTGATTCCCCGCCTCTGATTCCCCAACTCTGATTCCCCACCTCTGATTCGCCAGCTATGATTCCCCGCCTCTGATTCCCCGCATCTGATTCCCTGCCTCTGATTCCCCACCTCTGATTCCCCATCTCTGATTCACCACCTCTGATTCCCTGCGTCTGATTCCCCACCTCTGATTCCCCACCTCTGATTCCCCAGCTTTGATTCCCCGCCTCTGATTCCCTGCCTCTGATTCCCAACCTCTGATTCCCCACCTCTGATTCCTCACATCTGATTCCCCGCGTCTGTTTCCCCGCCTCTGATTCCACGCCTCTGTTTCCCCATATCTGATTCCCCGCCTCTGATTCCCCAACTCTGAATCCCGGCCTCTGATTCCCCAGCTCTAATTCATCACATCTGATTCCCCACCACGGCTTCCCCATCTCTGGTACACTGCCTCTGATTCGCCACCTCTGATTCCCCATATGATTCCCTGCCTATGTTTCCCCACTTCTGATTCCCCGCCTCTGTTTCCCTGCCTCTGATTCCCCGCCTCTGTTTCCCCATATCTGATTCCCCGCCTCTGATTCCCCAGCTCTGATTCCCGTGTTTGATTCCCTGCCTCTGATTCCCTGCCTCTATTTCCCCGCCTCTGATTCCCCGCCTCTGATTCCCCATATCTCATTCCCCGCCTCTGATTCCCCATCTCTGATTCATGGACTCTGTTTCCACACCTCTGATTCCCAGTCCTCATTTTCCCAGCATCTGATTCCCGGCCTCTGATTCCCAGCCTCTGATTCCCTGCCACTGATTCCCCGCCCCTGATTCCCCACATCTGATTCCCCATATCTGATTTCCCGCCTCTGTTTCCCTGCCTCTGATTCGCCCCCTCTGATACCCCGCCTCTGATTCCCCGCCTCTGATTCCCCGCCTCTGATTCCCTCCTCTGATTCCCCAACTCTGATTCGCCACCTCTGATTCCCCAGCTCTTATTCCCCGCCTCTGATTCCCCGCGTCTGATTCCCTGCCTCTGATTCCCCGCCTCTGATTCCCCATCTCTGATTCACAACCTCTGATTCCCCACCTCTGATTCCGCATGTCTGATTCCCCGCCTCAGTTTCCCCGCCTCTGATTCCCTGCCTCTGATTCCCCATATCTAATTGCCCGGCTCTGATTCACCACCTCTGATTCCCCAGCTCTGATTCACCAGCTATGATTCCCCGCCTCTGGTTCCCGGCGTCTGATTCCCTGCCTCTGTTTCCCCGCCTCTGATTCCCCATCTCTGATTCAACACCTCTGATTCCCCGCATCTGATTCCCCACCTCTGATTCC
Source organism: Narcine bancroftii (assembly GCF_036971445.1). Classification (NCBI taxonomy): domain Eukaryota; kingdom Metazoa; phylum Chordata; class Chondrichthyes; order Torpediniformes; family Narcinidae; genus Narcine; species Narcine bancroftii. Next base: position 305,547,687 of record NC_091470.1, read on the forward strand.
CCATCGCTGATTCCCCATCTTTGATTCCCCAATTCTGATTCCCCGCCTCTGATTCCCCAGCTCTGATTTCCCGCCTCTGATTCCCTGTCTCTTATTCCCAACCTCTGATTCCCCACCTCTGATTCCCCATATCTGATTCCCCGCCTCTGTTTCCCTGCCTCTGATTCCCCGCCTCTGTTTCCCCATATCTGATTCCCCGCCTCTGATTCACAAGCTCTGATTCCCCGTGTTTGATTCCCTGCCTCTGATTCCCCGCCTCTATTTCCCCGCCTCTGATTCCCCGCCTCTGATTCCCCATATCTCATTCGCCGCCTCTTATTCCCCATCTCTGATTCACGGACTCTGTTTCCACATCTCTGATTCCCAGTCCTCATATTCCCAGCATCTGATTCCCGGCCTCTGATTCCCAGCCTCTGATTCTCTGCCTCTGATTCCCCGCCTCTGATTCCCCATCTCTGATTCAACACCTATGATTCCTCGCGTCTGATTCCCCGCCTCTGATTCCCAATCGCTGATTCCCTATCTCTGATTCCCCAATTCTGATTCCCCGCCTCTGATTCCCCAGCTCTGATTTCCCGCCTCTGATTCCCCGCGTCTGATTCCCTGCCTCTGATTCCCCGCCTCTATTTCCCCGCCTCTGATTCCCCGCCTCTGATTCCCCATATCTCATTCCCCGCCTCTGATTCCCCATCTCTGATTCACGGACTCTGTTTCCACACCTCTGATTCCCAGTCCTCATATTCCCAGCATCTGATTCCCGGCCTCTGATTCCTAGCCTCTGATTCCCTGCCTCTGATTCCCCGCCTCTGATTCCCCATCTCTGATTCAACACCTCTGATTCCCCGCGTCTGATTCCCCACCTCTGATTCCCCATCGCTGATTCCCCATCTCTGATTCCCCAATTCTGATTCCCCGCTTCTGATTCCCCAGCTCTGATTCCCCGCCTCTGATTCCCCGCGTCTGATTCCCCATTTCTGATTCCCAACCTCTGATTCCCCACCTCTGATTCCCCATATATGATTCCGCGCCTCTGATTCCCCACCTCTGATTCCCCGCCTCTGATTCTCCTCATCTGATACACCAACTCTGATTCACCGCCTCTGATGACCCACCTCTCATTCCCCATCTCTGATTCCCCATCTCTTATTCCCCGCCTCTGATTCCCCATCTCTGATTCCCCGCCTCTGATTCCCCAACACTGATTCCCCACCACTGATTCCCCGCCTCTGATTCCCGGCCTCTGATTCACCGCCTCTGATTCCCCGCCTCTGATTTCCCACCTCTGTTTCCCCATCTCTGATTCCCCAACTCTGATTCTGCGCCTCTGATTCCCGGCCTCTGACTCCCTGCCTCTGATTCCCTGCCTCTGACTCCCTGCCTCTGATTCCCTGCCTCTGATTCCCCACCGCTGATTCCCAGCCTCTGATTCCCCACCTCTCATTCCCCATCTCTGATTCCCAGCCTCTGATTCACCATCTCCGATTCCCTGCCTCTGATTCCCCAACTCTGATTCCCCGCCTCTGATTCCCCAACTTTGATTCCCCACCTCTGATTCCCTGCCTCTGATTCCCGGCCCCTGAATCCCGCCTCTGATTCCCCACCTCTGATTCCCCATCTCTGATTCATCACCTCTGATTCCCCGTATCTGATTCCCGCCTCTGATTCCCCGCCTCTGAATCCCCAACTCTGATTCCCCAACTCTGATTCCCCACCTCTGATTCCCTGCCTCTGATTCACCACCTCTGATTCCCCGCCTCTGATTCCCCATCTCTGATTCACCACCTCTGATTCCCCACCTCTGAATCCCCGCCTCTGATTCCCCAACTCTGATTCCCCGCATCTCATTCCCTGCCTCTGATTCCCCGCCTCTGATTTCCCGTCCTCTTATTCCACAACTCTGATTCCCCGCCTCTGAATCCCCATCTCTGATTCCCCAACTCTGATCCCCTCCTCTAATTCCCGATCTCTGATTCCCCATCTTTGATTCCCCAATTCTGCTTCCCCCCTCTGATGCCCCACCTCTCATTCCCCATCTCTGATTTCCCAACTCTGATTCCCCGCCTCTGATTCCCCATCTCTGATTCCCCATCTCTGATGCCCCATCTCTGATTCCCCAATTCTAATTTCCCGCCTCCGATACCCCACCTCTCATTCCCCATCTCTGATACCCCATCTCTGATTCCCCCACTCTGATTCCCCAACTTTGATTCATTGCATCTCATTCCCCGCCTCTGATTCTCCTCATCTGATACACCAACTCTGATTCACCGCCTCTGATGACCCACCTCTCATTCCCCATCTCTGATTCCCCATCTCTTATTCACCGCCTCTGATTCCCCAACTCTGATTCCCCGCATCTCATTCCCTGCCTCTGATTCCCCGCCTCTGATTTCCCGTCCTCTTATTCCACAACTCTGATTCCCCGCCTCTGAATCCCCATCTCTGATTCCCCAACTCTGATCCCCTCCTCTAATTCCCGATCTCTGATTCCCCATCTTTGATTCCCCAATTCTGCTTCCCCCCTCTGATGCCCCACCTCTCATTCCCCATCTCTGATTTCCCAACTCTGATTCCCCGCCTCTGATTCCACATCTCTGATTCCCCATCTCTGATGCCCCATCTCTGATTCCCCAATTCTAATTTCCCGCCTCCGATACCCCACCTCTCATTCCCCATCTCTGATACCCCATCTCTGATTCCCCGCCTCTGATTCCCCATTTCTGATTCCCCGCCATTGATTCCCCAACTCTGATTCCTCGCCTCTGATTCCCCGCTTCTGATTCCCGGCCTCTGATTCCCCGCCTCTGATTCTCTGCTTCTGATTCACCGCCTCTGATTCCCCGCCTCTGTTTCCCCGCATCTGATAACCCATCTCTGATTCCACGCCTCTGATTCCCAACCTCTGATTCCACAACTCTGATTCCCCAACTCTGATTCCCCGCCTCTGATTCCCCACCTCTCATACCCCATCTCTGATTCCCCATCTCTGATTCCTCCCCTCTGATTCCCCATCTCTGATTCCCTGCCTCTGATTCCCCAACTCTGATTCCCCGCCTCTAATTCTTTGCCTCTGATTCCACAACTCTGATTCTCCACCTCTCATTCCCCATCTCTGACTCCCCATCTCTGATTCCTCGCCTCTGATTCCCCATCTCTGATTCCCCGCCTCTGTTTCCCCAACTCTGATTCCCCGTCTCTGATTTCCCGCCTCTGATTCCCAGCCTCTGATTCCCCGCCTCTGATTCCCTGCCGCTGATTCCCCATTTCTGATTCATCACCTCTGATTCCCCACCTCTGATTCCCCCACTCTGATTACCCAAATTTGATTCATTGCATCTCATTCCCCGCCTCCGATTCCACGCATCTGATACACCAACTCTGATTCACCGCTTCTGATGACCCACCTCTCATTCCCCATCTCTGATTCCCCATCTCTGATTCCCTGTCTCTGATTCCCAATCTCTGATTGCCAATCTCTGATTCCCCGCCTCTGATTCCCCAACTCTGATTCCCCGCCACTGATTCCCCGCCTCCGATTCCCGGCCTCTGATTCTCTGCCTCTGATTCCCTGCCTCTGATTCACCGCCTCTGATTCCCCGCCTCTGATTTCCCAACTCTGATTCCCCATCTCTGATTCCCCAACTCTGATTCCGCGCCTCTGATTCCCAGCCTCTGACTCCCCGCCTCTAATTCCCTGCCTCTCATTCCCTGCCTCTGATTCCCTGCCTCTGATTCCCCATCTTTGATTCATCACCTCTGATTCCCCACCTCTGATTCCCTGCCTCTGATTCCCCAACTCTGATTCCCCGCATCTGATTTCCTGCCTCTGATTCTCCGCCTCTGATTCCCTGCCTCTGATTCCCCATCTCTGATTCCCCGCCTCTGATTCCCTGCCTCTGAATCTGTGCCTCTGATTCCCCGCCTCTGATTCCCCGCCTCTGATTCCCCGACTCTGATTCCCTGCCTCTGATTCCCCAACTTTGTATCCCTGCATCTGATTCCCTGCCTCTGATTCCCCGCTTCTGATTCCCATCCTCTGATTCCACAACACTGATTCCCCTCCTCTGAATCCCCATCTCTGATTCCCCAACTCTGATTCCCCGCCTCCGATTCCCCATCTCTGATACCCCATCTCTGATTCCCCAATTCTGATTCCCCGCCTCCAATGCCCCACCTCTCATTCCCCATCTCTGATTCCCCATCTCTGATTCCCCGCCTCTGATTCCCCATTTCTGATACCCCACCATTGATTCCCCAACTCTGATTCCACGCCTCTGATTCCCCGGCACTGATTCCCGGCCTCTGATTCCCCGCCTCTGATTCCCTGCCTCTGATTCCCCGCCTCTGATTCCCCGCCTCTGAGTCCTGGCCTCTGATTCCCCGCCTCTGATTCCTGCCTCTGAATCCCCGCCTCTGATTCCCCGCCTCTGATTCCCCATATCTGATTCATCACCTCTGATTCCGCACCTCTGATACCCCGCCTCTGATTCCCCGCGTCTGATTCCCCATCTCTCATTCCCCGCCTCTGATTCCCAGCCTCTGATTCCCCGCCTCTGATTCATCACCTCTGATTCCCCACCTCTGATTCCACGCCTCTGATTCCCCACCTCTGATTCCACAACTCTGATTCTCTACCTCTGATTCCCCATCTCTGATTCCACAACTCTGATTCCCCGCCTCTGATTCCCCACCTCTCATTCCCCATCTCTGATTCCCCATCTCTGATTCCTCGCCTCTGATTCCCCATCTCTGATTCCACGCCTCTGATTCCCCAACTCTAATTCCCCGCCTCTAATTCTTTGCCTCTGATTCCACAACTCTGATTCTCCACCTCTCATTCCCCATCTCTGATTCCAAATCTCTGATTCCTTGCTTCTGATTCCCCATCTCTGATTCCCCGCCTCTGATTCCCCATCTCTGATTCCACGTCTCTGATTTCCCGCCTCTGATTCCCAGCCTCTGATTCCCCGCCTCTGATTCCCTGCCTCTGATTCCCCATTTCTGATTCATCACCTCTGATTCCCTGCCTCTGATTCCCCACCTCTGTTTCCCCGCCTCTGATTCCCCGCCTCTGATTCCCCATATCTCATTCCCCGCCTCTGATTCCCCATCTCTGATTCACGGACTCTGTTTCCACACCTCAGATTCCCAGTCCTCTTATTCCCAGCATCTGGTTCCCGCCTCTGATTCCCGGCCTCTGATTCCCTGCCACTGATTCCCCGCCCCTGATTCCCCATATCTGATTCCCCGCCTCTGTTTCCCTGCCTCTGATTCGCCCCCTCTGATACCCCGCCTCTGATTCCCCGCCTCTGATTCCCCATATCTGATTCCCCGCCTCTGTTTCCCCACCTTTGAATCCCGGACTCTGATTCCCCACCTCTGATTCCCGGCCTCTGATTCCGGGCCTCTGATTCCCGGCCTCTGATTCCCCCCTTCTGATTCTGATTCCCTGCCTCTGACTCCCCATCTCTGATTCCCCACATCTGATTCCCTGCCTCTGATTCCCTGCCTCTGATTCCCCGCCTCTGATTCCCCTCCTCTAATTCCCCACCTCTGATTCCCAACCTATGATTCCCCACTTCTGATTCCCCATATTGGATTCCCCGCCTCTGTTTCCCCGCCTCTGATTCCCCGCCTCTGATTCCCCGCCTCTGTTTCCCCATATCTGATTCCCGGACTCTGATTCCCCACCTCTGATTCCCCATCTCTGATTCCGCACATCCGATTCCCTGCCTCTGATTCCCCGCCTCTGATTCCCCGCGTCTGATTCCCTGCCTCTGATTCCCAACCTATGATTCCCCACCTTTGATTCCCTATATCTGATTCTCCGCCTCTGTTTCCCCGCCTCTGATTCCCCGCCTCTGTTTCCCCATATCTGATTCCCCGCCTCTGATACCCCGCGTCTGATTCCCTGCCTCTGATGCCCTGCCTCTGATTCCTCATCTCTGAATCCCCGCCTCTGATTCCCCGTGTCTGATTCCCTGCGTCTGATTCCCCATATCTGATTCCCTGCCTCAGTTTCCCCGCCTCTGATTCCCCGCCTCTGATTCCCCATATCTGATTCCCCGCCTCTGATTCCCCAACTCTGATTCCCCACCTCTGATTCGCCAGCTATGATTCCCCGCCTCTGATTCCCCGCATCTGATTCCCTGCCTCTGATTCCCCACCTCTGATTCCCCATCTCTGATTCACCACCTCTGATTCCCTGCGTCTGATTCCCCACCTCTGATTCCCCACCTCTGATTCCCCAGCTTTGATTCCCCGCCTCTGATTCCCTGCCTCTGATTCCCAACCTCTGATTCCCCACCTCTGATTCCTCACATCTGATTCCCCGCGTCTGTTTCCCCGCCTCTGATTCCACGCCTCTGTTTCCCCATATCTGATTCCCCGCCTCTGATTCCCCAACTCTGAATCCCGGCCTCTGATTCCCCAGCTCTAATTCATCACATCTGATTCCCCACCACGGCTTCCCCATCTCTGGTACACTGCCTCTGATTCGCCACCTCTGATTCCCCATATGATTCCCTGCCTATGTTTCCCCACTTCTGATTCCCCGCCTCTGTTTCCCTGCCTCTGATTCCCCGCCTCTGTTTCCCCATATCTGATTCCCCGCCTCTGATTCCCCAGCTCTGATTCCCGTGTTTGATTCCCTGCCTCTGATTCCCTGCCTCTATTTCCCCGCCTCTGATTCCCCGCCTCTGATTCCCCATATCTCATTCCCCGCCTCTGATTCCCCATCTCTGATTCATGGACTCTGTTTCCACACCTCTGATTCCCAGTCCTCATTTTCCCAGCATCTGATTCCCGGCCTCTGATTCCCAGCCTCTGATTCCCTGCCACTGATTCCCCGCCCCTGATTCCCCACATCTGATTCCCCATATCTGATTTCCCGCCTCTGTTTCCCTGCCTCTGATTCGCCCCCTCTGATACCCCGCCTCTGATTCCCCGCCTCTGATTCCCCGCCTCTGATTCCCTCCTCTGATTCCCCAACTCTGATTCGCCGCCTCTGATTCCCCAGCTCTTATTCCCCGCCTCTGATTCCCCGCGTCTGATTCCCTGCCTCTGATTCCCCGCCTCTGATTCCCCATCTCTGATTCACAACCTCTGATTCCCCACCTCTGATTCCGCATGTCTGATTCCCCGCCTCAGTTTCCCCGCCTCTGATTCCCTGCCTCTGATTCCCCATATCTAATTGCCCGGCTCTGATTCACCACCTCTGATTCCCCACCTCTGATTCACCAGCTATGATTCCCCGCCTCTGGTTCCCGGCGTCTGATTCCCTGCCTCTGTTTCCCCGCCTCTGATTCCCCATCTCTGATTCAACACCTCTGATTCCCCGCATCTGATTCCCCACCTCTGATTCCCCATCGCTGATTCCCCATCTTTGATTCCCCAATTCTGATTCCCCGCCTCTGATTCCCCAGCTCTGATTTCCCGCCTCTGATTCCCTGTCTCTTATTCCCAACCTCTGATTCCCCACCTCTGATTCCCCATATCTGATTCCCCGCCTCTGTTTCCCTGCCTCTGATTCCCCACCTCTGTTTCCCCATATCTGATTCCCCGCCTCTGATTCACAAGCTCTGATTCCCCGTGTTTGATTCCCTGCCTCTGATTCCCCGCCTCTATTTCCCCGCCTCTGATTCCCCGCCTCTGATTCCCCATATCTCATTCGCCGCCTCTTATTCCCCATCTCTGATTCACGGACTCTGTTTCCACATCTCTGATTCCCAGTCCTCATATTCCCAGCATCTGATTCCCGGCCTCTGATTCCCAGCCTCTGATTCTCTGCCTCTGATTCCCCGCCTCTGATACCCCATCTCTGATTCAACACCTATGATTCCTCGCGTCTGATTCCCCGCCTCTGATTCCCAATCGCTGATTCCCTATCTCTGATTCCCCAATTCTGATTCCCCGCCTCTGATTCCCCAGCTCTGATTTCCCGCCTCTGATTCCCCGCGTCTGATTCCCTGCCTCTGATTCCCCGCCTCTATTTCCCCGCCTCTGATTCCCCGCCTCTGATTCCCCATATCTCATTCCCCGCCTCTGATTCCCCATCTCTGATTCACGGACTCTGTTTCCACACCTCTGATTCCCAGTCCTCATATTCCCAGCATCTGATTCCCGGCCTCTGATTCCCAGCCTCTGATTCCCTGCCTCTGATTCCCCGCCTCTGATTCCCCATCTCTGATTCAACACCTCTGATTCCCCGCGTCTGATTCCCCACCTCTGATTCCCCATCGCTGATTCCCCATCTCTGATTCCCCAATTCTGATTCCCCGCCTCTGATTCCCCAGCTCTGATTCCCCGCCTCTGATTCCCCGCGTCTGATTCCCCATTTCTGATTCCCAACCTCTGATTCCCCACCTCTGATTCCCCATATATGATTCCGCGCCTCTGATTCCCCACCTCTGATTCCCCGCCTCTGATTCTCCTCATCTGATACACCAACTCTGATTCACCGCCTCTGATGACCCACCTCTCATTCCCCATCTCTGATTCCCCATCTCTTATTCCCCGCCTCTGATTCCCCATCTCTGATTCCCGGCCTCTGATTCACCGCCTCTGATTCCCCGCCTCTGATTTCCCACCTCTGTTTCCCCATCTCTGATTCCCCAACTCTGATTCTGCGCCTCTGATTCCCGGCCTCTGACTCCCTGCCTCTGATTCCCTGCCTCTGACTCCCTGCCTCTGATTCCCTGCCTCTGATTCCCCACCGCTGATTCCCAGCCTCTGATTCCCCACCTCTCATTCCCCATCTCTGATTCCCAGCCTCTGATTCACCATCTCCGATTCCCTGCCTCTGATTCCCCAACTCTGATTCCCCGCCTCTGATTCCCCAACTTTGATTCCCCACCTCTGATTCCCTGCCTCTGATTCCCGGCCCCTGAATCCCGCCTCTGATTCCCCACCTCTGATTCCCCATCTCTGATTCATCACCTCTGATTCCCCGTATCTGATTCCCGCCTCTGATTCCCCGCCTCTGAATCCCCAACTCTGATTCCCCAACTCTGATTCCCCACCTCTGATTCCCTGCCTCTGATTCACCACCTCTGATTCCCCGCCTCTGATTCCCCATCTCTGATTCACCACCTCTGATTCCCCACCTCTGAATCCCCGCCTCTGATTCCCCAACTCTGATTCCCCGCATCTCATTCCCTGCCTCTGATTCCCCGCCTCTGATTTCCCGTCCTCTTATTCCACAACTCTGATTCCCCGCCTCTGAATCCCCATCTCTGATTCCCCATCTTTGATTCCCCAATTCTGCTTCCCCCCTCTGACGCCCCACCTCTCATTCCCCATCTCTGATTTCCCAACTCTGATTCCCCGCCTCTGATTCCCCATCTCTGATTCCCCATCTCTGATGCCCCATCTCTGATTCCCCAATTCTAATTTCCCGCCTCCGATACCCCACCTCTCATTCCCCATCTCTGATACCCCATCTCTGATTCCCCGCCTCTGATTCCCCATTTCTGATTCCCCGCCATTGATTCCCCAACTCTGATTCCTCGCCTCTGATTCCCCGCTTCTGATTCCCGGCCTCTGATTCCCCGCCTCTGATTCTCTGCTTCTGATTCACCGCCTCTGATTCCCCGCATCTGATAACCCATCTCTGATTCCACGCCTCTGATTCCCAACCTCTGATTCCACAACTCTGATTCCCCAACTCTGATTCCCCGCCTCTGATTCCCCACCTCTCATACCCCATCTCTGATTCCCCATCTCTGATTCCTCACCTCTGATTCCCCATCTCTGATTCCCTGCCTCTGATTCCCCACCTCTGATTCTCCACCTCTCATTACCCATCTCTGACTCCCCATCTCTGATTCCTCGCCTCTGATTCCCCATCTCTGATTCCCCGCCTCTGATTCCCCAACTCTGATTCCCCGTCTCTGATTCCCCGCCTCTAATTCTTTGCCTCTGATTCCACAACTCTGATTCTCCACCTCTCATTCCCCATCTCTGACTCCCCATCTCTGATTCCTCGCCTCTGATTCCCCATCTCTTATTCCCCGCCTCTGTTTCCCCAACTCTGATTCCCCGTCTCTGATTTCCCGCCTCTGATTCCCAGCCTCTGATTCCCCGCCTCTGATTCCCTGCCGCTGATTCCCCATTTCTGATTCATCAACTCTGATTCCCCACCTCTGATTCCCCCACTCTGATTACCCAAATTTGATTCATTGCATCTCATTCCCCGCCTCCGATTCCCCGCATCTGATACACCAACTCTGATTCACCGCTTCTGATGACCCACCTCTCATTCCCCATCTCTGATTCCCAATCTCTGATTGCCAATCTCTGATTCCCCGCCTCTGATTCCCCAACTCTGATTCCCCGCCACTGATTCCCCGCCTCCGATTCCCGGCCTCTGATTCTCCGCCTCTGATTCCCTGCCTCTGATTCACCGCCTCTGATTCCCCGCCTCTGATTTCCCAACTCTGATTCCCCATCTCTGATTCCCCAACTCTGATTCCGCGCCTCTGATTCCCAGCCTCTGACTCCCCGCCTCTAATTCCCTGCCTCTCATTCCCTGCCTCTGATTCCATGCCTCTGATTCCCCATCTTTGATTCATCACCTCTGATTCCCCACCTCTGATTCCCTGCCTCTGATTCCCCAACTCTGATTCCCCGCATCTGATTTCCTGCCTCTGATTCTCCGCCTCTGATTCCCTGCCTCTGATTCCCCATCTCTGATTCCCCGCCTCTGATTCCCCGACTCTGATTCCCCGACTCTGATTTCCCACATCTGATTCCCTGCCTCTGATTCCCCAACTTTGTATCCCTGCATCTGATTCCCTGCCTCTGATTCCCCGCTTCTGATTCCCATCCTCTGATTCCACAACACTGATTCCCCTCCTCTGAATCCCCATCTCTGATTCCCCAACTCTGATTCCCCGCCTCTGATTCCCCATCTCTGATACCCCATCTCTGATTCCCCAATTCTGATTCCCCGCCTCCAATGCCCCACCTCTCATTCCCCATCTCTGATTCCCCATCTCTGATTCCCCGCCTCTGATTCCCCATTTCTGATACCCCACCATTGATTCCCCAACTCTGATTCCACGCCTCTGATTCCCCGGCACTGATTCCCGGCCTCTGATTCCCCGCCTCTGATTCCCTGCCTCTGATTCCCCGCCTCTGATTCCCCGCCTCTGAGTCCTGGCCTCTGATTCCCCGCCTCTGATTCCTGCCTCTGAATCCCCGCCTCTGATTCCCCGCCTCTGATTCCCCATATCTGATTCATCACCTCTGATTCCGCACCTCTGATACCCCGCCTCTGATTCCCCGCGTCTGATTCCCCATCTCTCATTCCCCGCCTCTGATTCCCCACCTCTGATTCCCTGCCTCTGATTCCCCGCCTCTGATTCCACGCCACTGATTCCCCGCTTCTGATTCCCCATTTCTGATTCATCACCTCTGATTCCCCACCTCTGAATCCCGTCCTCTGATTCCCCAACTCTGATGCTCTGCCTCTGATTCCAAACCTCTGATTCCCCGCTTCTGATTCCCCATCTGTGATTCATCACCTCTGATTCCCCACCTCTGACTCCCCAACTCTGTTTCCTCGCATCTGATTCCCCACCTCTGATTCCCCGCCTCTGATTTCCGCCTCTGATTCCACAACTCTGATTCCCCGCATCTGATTCCCTGCCTCTGATCCCCCGCCTCTGATTCCCCGCTTCTGATTCCCGGCCTCTGATTCCCCACCTCTGATTCTCTGCTTCTGATTCACCGCCTCTGATTCCCCGCCTCTGTTTCCCCGCATCTGATTCCCCATCTCTGATTCATCACCTCTGATTCCCCACATCTGATTCCCCGCCTCTGATTCCCCACCTCTCATTCCCCATCTCTGATTCCCCATCTCTGATTCCTCGCCTCTGATTCCCCATCTCTGATTCCCCGCCTCTGATTCCCCAACTCTGATTCTACACCTCTCATTCCCCATCTCTGATTCCAAATCTCTGATTCCTTGCTTCTGATTCCCCATCTCTGATTCCCCGCCTCTGATTCCCCATCTCTGATTCCACGTCTCTGATTTCCCGCCTCTGATTCCCAGCCTCTGATTCCCCGCCTCTGATTCCCTGCCTCTGATTCCCCATTTCTGATTCATCACCTCTGATTCCCCACCTCTGATTCCCCCCCTCTGATTCCCCAACTTTGATTCATTGCATCTCATTCCCCGCCTCTGATTCTCCTCATCTGATACACCAACTCTGATTCACCGCCTCTGATGACCCACCTCTCATTCCCCATCTCTGATTCCCCATCTCTTATTCCCCGCCTCTGATTCCCCATCTCTGATTCCCCGCCTCTGATTCCCCAACTCTGATTCTCCGCCTCTTATTCCCTGCCTCTGATTCACCGCCTCTGATTCCCTGCCTCTGATTCCCCAACTTTGTATCCCTGCATCTGATTCCCTGCCTCTGATTCCCCGCTTCTGATTCCCATCCTCTGATTCCACAACACTGATTCCCCTCCTCTGAATCCCCATCTCTGATTCCCCAACTCTGATTCCCCGCCTCCGATTCCCCATCTCTGATACCCCATCTCTGATTCCCCAATTCTGATTCCCCGCCTCCAATGCCCCACCTCTCATTCCCCATCTCTGATTCCCCATCTCTGATTCCCCGCCTCTGATTCCCCATTTCTGATACCCCACCATTGATTCCCCAACTCTGATTCCACGCCTCTGATTCCCCGGCACTGATTCCCGGCCTCTGATTCCCCGCCTCTGATTCCCTGCCTCTGATTCCCCGCCTCTGATTCCCCGCCTCTGAGTCCTGGCCTCTGATTCCCCGCCTCTGATTCCTGCCTCTGAATCCCCGCCTCTGATTCCCCGCCTCTGATTCCCCATATCTGATTCATCACCTCTGATTCCGCACCTCTGATACCCCGCCTCTGATTCCCCGCGTCTGATTCCCCATCTCTCATTCCCCGCCTCTGATTCCCAGCCTCTGATTCCCCGCCTCTGATTCATCACCTCTGATTCCCCACCTCTGATTCCACAACTCTGATTCCCCGCCTCTGATTCCCCACCTCTCATTCCCCATCTCTGATTCCCCATCTCTGATTCTCTACCTCTGATTCCCCATCTCTGATTCCACAACTCTGATTCCCCGCCTCTGATTCCCCACCTCTCATTCCCCATCTCTGATTCCCCATCTCTGATTCCTCGCCTCTGATTCCCCATCTCTGATTCCACGCCTCTGATTCCCCAACTCTAATTCCCCGCCTCTAATTCTTTGCCTCTGATTCCACAACTCTGATTCTCCACCTCTCATTCCCCATCTCTGATTCCAAATCTCTGATTCCTTGCTTCTGATTCCCCATCTCTGATTCCCCGCCTCTGATTCCCCATCTCTGATTCCACGTCTCTGATTTCCCGCCTCTGATTCCCAGCCTCTGATTCCCCGCCTCTGATTCCCTGCCTCTGATTCCCCATTTCTGATTCATCACCTCTGATTCCCTGCCTCTGATTCCCCGCCTCTGTTTCCCCGCCTCTGATTCCCCGCCTCTGATTCCCCATATCTCATTCCCCGCCTCTGATTCCCCATCTCTGATTCACGGACTCTGTTTCCACACCTCAGATTCCCAGTCCTCTTATTCCCAGCATCTGATTCCCGCCTCTGATTCCCGGCCTCTGATTCCCTGCCACTGATTCCCCGCCCCTGATTCCCCATATCTGATTCCCCGCCTCTGTTTCCCTGCCTCTGATTCGCCCCCTCTGATACCCCGCCTCTGATTCCCCGCCTCTGATTCCCCATATCTGATTCCCCGCCTCTGTTTCCCCGCCTTTGAATCCCGGACTCTGATTCCCCACCTCTGATTCCCGGCCTCTGATTCCGGGCCTCTGATTCCCGGCCTCTGATTCCCCCCTTCTGATTCTGATTCCCTGCCTCTGACTCCCCATCTCTGATTCCCCACATCTGATTCCCTGCCTCTGATTCCCTGCCTCTGATTCCCCGCCTCTGATTCCCCTCCTCTAATTCCCCACCTCTGATTCCCAACCTATGATTCCCCACTTCTGATTCCCCATATTGGATTCCCCGCCTCTGTTTCCCCGCCTCTGATTCCCCGCCTCTGTTTCCCCATATCTGATTCCCGGACTCTGATTCCCCACCTCTGATTCCCCATCTCTGATTCCGCACATCCGATTCCCTGCCTCTGATTCCCCGCCTCTGATTCCCCGCGTCTGATTCCCTGCCTCTGATTCCCAACCTATGATTCCCCACCTTTGATTCCCTATATCTGATTCTCCGCCTCTGTTTCCCCGCCTCTGATTCCCCGCCTCTGTTTCCCCATATCTGATTCCCCGCCTCTGATACCCCGCGTCTGATTCCCTGCCTCTGATGCCCTGCCTCTGATTCCTCATCTCTGAATCCCCGCCTCTGATTCCCCGTGTCTGATTCCCTGCGTCTGATTCCCCATATCTGATTCCCTGCCTCAGTTTCCCCGCCTCTGATTCCCCGCCTCTGATTCCCCATATCTGATTCCCCGCCTCTGATTCCCCAACTCTGATTCCCCACCTCTGATTCGCCAGCTATGATTCCCCGCCTCTGATTCCCCGCATCTGATTCCCTGCCTCTGATTCCCCGCCTCTGATTCCCCATCTCTGATTCACCACCTCTGATTCCCTGCGTCTGATTCCCCACCTCTGATTCCCCACCTCTGATTCCCCAGCTTTGATTCCCCGCCTCTGATTCCCTGCCTCTGATTCCCAACCTCTGATTCCCCACCTCTGATTCCTCACATTTGATTCCCCGCGTCTGTTTCCCCGCCTCTGATTCCACGCCTCTGTTTCCCCATATCTGATTCCCCGCCTCTGATTCCCCAACTCTGAATCCCGGCCTCTGATTCCCCAGCTCTAATTCATCACATCTGATTCCCCACCACGGCTTCCCCATCTCTGGTACACTGCCTCTGATTCGCCACCTCTGATTCCCCATATGATTCCCTGCCTATGTTTCCCCACTTCTGATTCCCCGCCTCTGTTTCCCTGCCTCTGATTCCCCGCCTCTGTTTCCCCATATCTGATTCCCCGCCTCTGATTCCCCAGCTCTGATTCCCGTGTTTGATTCCCTGCCTCTGATTCCCCGCCTCTATTTCCCCGCCTCTGATTCCCCGCCTCTGATTCCCCATATCTCATTCCCCGCCTCTGATTCCCCATCTCTGATTCACGGACTCTGTTTCCACACCTCTGATTCCCAGTCCTCATTTTCCCAGCATCTGATTCCCGGCCTCTGATTCCCAGCCTCTGATTCCCTGCCACTGATTCCCCGCCCCTGATTCCCCACATCTGATTCCCCATATCTGATTTCCCGCCTCTGTTTCCCTGCCTCTGATTCGCCCCCTCTGATACCCCGCCTCTGATTCCCCGCCTCTGATTCCCCGCCTCTGATTCCCTCCTCTGATTCCCCAACTCTGATTCGCCGCCTCTGATTCCCCAGCTCTTATTCCCCGCCTCTGATTCCCCGCGTCTGATTCCCTGCCTCTGATTCCCCGCCTCTGATTCCCCATCTCTGATTCACAACCTCTGATTCCCCACCTCTGATTCCGCATGTCTGATTCCCCGCCTCAGTTTCCCCGCCTCTGATTCCCTGCCTCTGATTCCCCATATCTAATTGCCCGGCTCTGATTCACCACCTCTGATTCCCCACCTCTGATTCACCAGCTATGATTCATCACCTCTGATTCCCCGCCTCTGATTCCCCAGCTCTGATTTCCCGCCTCTGATTCCCTGTCTCTTATTCCCAACCTCTGATTCCCCACCTCTGATTCCCCATATCTGATTCCCCGCCTCTGTTTCCCTGCCTCTGATTCCCCGCCTCTGTTTCCCCATATCTGATTCCCCGCCTCTGATTCACAAGCTCTGATTCCCCGTGTTTGATTCCCTGCCTCTGATTCCCCGCCTCTATTTCCCCGCCTCTGATTCCCCGCCTCTGATTCCCCATATCTCATTCGCCGCCTCTTATTCCCCATCTCTGATTCACGGACTCTGTTTCCACATCTCTGATTCCCAGTCCTCATATTCCCAGCATCTGATTCCCGGCCTCTGATTCCCAGCCTCTGATTCTCTGCCTCTGATTCCCCGCCTCTGATTCCCCATCTCTGATTCAACACCTATGATTCCTCGCGTCTGATTCCCCGCCTCTGATTCCCAATCGCTGATTCCCTATCTCTGATTCCCCAATTCTGATTCCCCGCCTCTGATTCCCCAGCTCTGATTTCCCGCCTCTGATTCCCCGCGTCTGATTCCCTGCCTCTGATTCCCCGCCTCTATTTCCCCGCCTCTGATTCCCCGCCTCTGATTCCCCATATCTCATTCCCCGCCTCTGATTCCCCATCTCTGATTCACGGACTCTGTTTCCACACCTCTGATTCCCAGTCCTCATATTCCCAGCATCTGATTCCCGGCCTCTGATTCCCAGCCTCTGATTCCCTGCCTCTGATTCCCCGCCTCTGATTCCCCATCTCTGATTCAACACCTCTGATTCCACGCGTCTGATTCCCCACCTCTGATTCCCCATCGCTGATTCCCCATCTCTGATTCCCCAATTCTGATTCCCCGCCTCTGATTCCCCAGCTCTGATTCCCCGCCTCTGATTCCCTGCGTCTGATTCCCCATTTCTGATTCCCAACCTCTGATTCCCCACCTCTGATTCCCCATATATGATTCCGCGCCTCTGATTCCCCACCTCTGATTCCCCGCCTCTGATTCTCCTCATCTGATACACCAACTCTGATTCACCGCCTCTGATGACCCACCTCTCATTCCCCATCTCTGATTCCCCATCTCTTATTCCCCGCCTCTGATTCCCCATCTCTGATTCCCCGCCTCTGATTCCCCAACTCTGATTCCCCACCACTGATTCCCCGCCTCTGATTCCCGGCCTCTGATTCACCGCCTCTGATTCCCCGCCTCTGATTTCCCACCTCTGTTTCCCCATCTCTGATTCCCCAACTCTGATTCTGCGCCTCTGATTCCCGGCCTCTGACTCCCTGCCTCTGATTCCCTGCCTCTGACTCCCTGCCTCTGATTCCCTGCCTCTGATTCCCCACCTCTCATTCCCCATCTCTGATTCCCAGCCTCTGATTCACCATCTCCGATTCCCTGCCTCTGATTCCCCAACTCTGATTCCCCGCCTCTGATTCCCCAACTTTGATTCCCCACCTCTGATTCCCTGCCTCTGATTCCCGGCCCCTGAATCCCGCCTCTGATTCCCCACCTCTGATTCCCCATCTCTGATTCATCACCTCTGATTCCCCGTATCTGATTCCCGCCTCTGATTCCCCGCCTCTGAATCCCCAACTCTGATTCCCCAACTCTGATTCCCCACCTCTGATTCCCTGCCTCTGATTCACCACCTCTGATTCCCCGCCTCTGATTCCCCATCTCTGATTCACCACCTCTGATTCCCCACCTCTGAATCCCCGCCTCTGATTCCCCAACTCTGATTCCCCGCATCTCATTCCCTGCCTCTGATTCCCCGCCTCTGATTTCCCGTCCTCTTATTCCACAACTCTGATTCCCCGCCTCTGAATCCCCATCTCTGATTCCCCAACTCTGATCCCCTCCTCTAATTCCCGATCTCTGATTCCCCATCTTTGATTCCCCAATTCTGCTTCCCCCCTCTGACGCCCCACCTCTCATTCCCCATCTCTGATTTCCCAACTCTGATTCCCCGCCTCTGATTCCCCATCTCTGATTCCCCATCTCTGATGCCCCATCTCTGATTCCCCAATTCTAATTTCCCGCCTCCGATACCCCACCTCTCAATCCCCATCTCTGATACCCCATCTCTGATTCCCCGCCTCTGATTCCCCATTTCTGATTCCCCGCCATTGATTCCCCAACTCTGATTCCTCGCCTCTGATTCCCCGCTTCTGATTCCCGGCCTCTGATTCCCCGCCTCTGATTCTCTGCTTCTGATTCACCGCCTCTGATTCCCCGCCTCTGTTTCCCCGCATCTGATAACCCATCTCTGATTCCACGCCTCTGATTCCCAACCTCTGATTCCACAACTCTGATTCCCCAACTCTGATTCCCCGCCTCTGATTCCCCACCTCTGATTCCTCACCTCTGATTCCCCATCTCTGATTCCCTGCCTCTGATTCCCCACCTCTGATTCTCCACCTCTCATTACCCATCTCTGACTCCCCATCTCTGATTCCTCGCCTCTGATTCCCCATCTCTGATTCCCCGCCTCTGTTTCCCCAACTCTGATTCCCCGTCTCTGATTTCCCGCCTCTGATTCCCAGCCTCTGATTCCCTGCCGCTGATTCCCCATTTCTGATTCATCAACTCTGATTCCCCACCTCTGATTCCCCCCCTCTGATTACCCAAATTTGATTCATTGCATCTCATTCCCCGCCTCCGATTCCCCGCATCTGATACACCAACTCTGATTCACCGCTTCTGATGACCCACCTCTCATTCCCCATCTCTGATTCCCAATCTCTGATTGCCAATCTCTGATTCCCCATCTCTGATTCCCCAACTCTGATTCCGCGCCTCTGATTCCCAGCCTCTGACTCCCCGCCTCTAATTCCCTGCCTCTCATTCCCTGCCTCTGATTCCCTGCCTCTGATTCCCCATCTTTGATTCATCACCTCTGATTCCCCGCATCTGATTTCCTGCCTCTGATTCTCCGCCACTGAATCTGTGCCTCTGATTCCCCGCCTCTGATTCCCCGCCTCTGATTCCCCGACTCTGATTTCCCACATCTGATTCCCATCCTCTGATTCCACAACACTGATTCCCCTCCTCTGAATCCCCATCTCTGATTCCCCAACTCTGATTCCCCGCCTCTGATTCCCCATCTCTGATACCCCATCTCTGATTCCGCAATTCTGATTCCCCGCCTCCAATGCCCCACCTCTCATTCCCCATCTCTGATTCCCCATCTCTGATTCCCCGCCTCTGATTCCCCATTTCTGATACCCCACCATTGATTCCCCAACTCTGATTCCACGCCTCTGATTCCCCGGCACTGATTCCCGGCCTCTGATTCCCCGCCTCTGATTCCCTGCCTCTGATTCCCCGCCTCTGATTCCCCGCCTCTGAGTCCTGGCCTCTGATTCCCCGCCTCTGATTCCTGCCTCTGAATCCCCGCCTCTGATTCCCCGCCTCTGATTCCCCATATCTGATTCATCACCTCTGATTCCGCACCTCTGATACCCCGCCTCTGATTCCCCGCGTCTGATTCCCCATCTCTCATTCCCCGCCTCTGATTCCCCACCTCTGATTCCCTGCCTCTGATTCCCCGCCTCTGATTCCACGCCACTGATTCCCCGCTTCTGATTCCCCATTTCTGATTCATCACCTCTGATTCCCCACCTCTGAATCCCGTCCTCTGATTCCCCAACTCTGATGCTCTGCCTCTGATTCCACACCTCTGATTCCCCGCTTCTGATTCCCCATCTGTGATTCATCACCTCTGATTCCCCACCTCTGATTCCCCAACTCTGTTTCCTCGCATCTGATTCCCCACCTCTGATTCCCCGCCTCTGATTTCCGCCTCTGATTCCACAACTCTGATTCCCCGCTTCTGATTCCCGGCCTCTGATTCCCCACCTCTGATTCTCTGCTTCTGATTCACCGCCTCTGATTCCCCGCCTCTGTTTCCCCGCATCTGATTCCCCATCTCTGATTCATCACCTCTGATTCCCCACATCTGATTCCCCGCCTCTGATTCCCCACCTCTCATTCCCCATCTCTGATTCCCCATCTCTGATTCCTCGCCTCTGATTCCCCATCTCTGATTCCCCGCCTCTGATTCCCCAACTCTGATTCTACACCTCTCATTCCCCATCTCTGATTCCAAATCTCTGATTCCTTGCTTCTGATTCCCCATCTCTGATTCCCCGCCTCTGATTCCCCATCTCTGATTCCACGTCTCTGATTTCCCGCCTCTGGTTCCCTGCCTCTGATTCCCCATTTCTGATTCATCACCTCTGATTCCCCACCTCTGATTCCCCCCCTCTGATTCCCCAACTTTGATTCATTGCATCTCATTCCCCGCCTCTGATTCTCCTCATCTGATACACCAACTCTGATTCACCGCCTCTGATGACCCACCTCTCATTCCCCATCTCTGATTCCCCATCTCTTATTCCCCGCCTCTGATTCCCCATCTCTGATTCCCCGCCTCTGATTCCCCAACTCTGATTCTCCGCCTCTTATTCCCTGCCTCTGATTCACCGCCTCTGATTCCCCGCCTCTGATTTCCCACCTCTGTTTCCCCATCTCTGATTCCCCAACTCTGATTCTGCGCCTCTGATTCCCGGCCTCTGACTCCCTGCCTCTGATTCCCTGCCTCTGATTCCTCATCTTTGATTCATCACCTCTGATTCCCCACCGCTGATTCCCCGCCTCTGATTCCCCAACTCTGATTCCCCGCTTCTGATTCCCTGCCTCTGATTCCCCGCCTCTGATTCCCCAACTCTGATTCCCCGCCTCTGATTCCCCAACTTTGATTCCCCACCTCTGATTCCCCACCTCTGATTCCCCACCTCTGATTCCCCATCTCTGATTCATCACCTCTGATTCCCCGTATCTGATTCCCGCCTCTGATTCCCCGCCTCTGAATCCCCAACTCTGATTCCCGGCCTCTGATTTCCCACCTCTGATTCTCTGCTTCTGATTCACCGCCTTTGATTCACCACCTCTGATTCCCCGCCTCTGATTCCCCATCTTTGATTCACCACCTCTGATTCCCCACCTCTGAATCCCCGCCTCTGATTCCCCAACTCTGATTCCCCGCATCTCATTCCCTGCCTCTGATTCCCCGCCTCTGATTTCCCGTCCTCTTATTCCACAACTCTGATTCCCCGCCTCTGAATCCCCATCTCTGATTCCCCAACTCTGATCCCCTCCTCTAATTCCCGATCTCTGATTCCCCATCTTTGATTCCCCAATTCTGATTCCCCCCTCTGATTCCCGCCTCTGATTCCCATCTCTGATTCCCCACCTCTTATTCCCCAACTCTGATTCCCCACCTCTGATTCCCGGCCTCTGATTCCATGCCTCTGATTCCCTGCCTCTGATTCCCCACCTCAGATTCCTCGCCTCTGATTCCCCGCCTCTGATTCCCCACCTCTGATTCCCCACCTCTGATTCCCCAACTCTGATTCCCCACCTCTGTATTCCCTATCTCTGATACCCCACCTATGATTCCCCACCTCTGATTTCCGCCTCTGATTCCCCAACTCTCATTCTCTGCATCTGATTTCCTGCCTCTGATTCCCCATCTCTGATTCCCAATCTCTGATGCCCCGCCTCTGATTCCCCACCTCTGATTCCCCTCCTCTGATTCCCCGCCTATGATTCCCAGCATCTGATTCCCGGCCTCTGATTCCCCGCCTCTGATTCCCTGCCTCTGATTCACCGCCTCTGATTCCCCGCCTCTGATTCCCCGCCTCTGATTCCCCATCTCTGAGTCATCACCTCTGATTCCCCACCTCTGATTCCCCGCCTCTGATTCCCCAACTCTGATTCCCCGCATCTGATTCCCCGCCTCTGATTCCCCGCCTCTGATTCCCCGCCTCTGATTCCCCAACTCTGATTCCCTGCCTCTGTTTACCCGCCTCTGATTCCCTGCTTCTAATTCCCGCCTCTGATTCCCTGCCTCTGATTCCCCAAAATTATACTTCAGATCCCGAAAGATCTATCCCAGTTAATGTTATCTCTGCTTTCTCAATTCAGCTCTTTCTCTTGATATAAATTAAACCTTCATAAAGTGAACTTTTTCAAATTAATATGCATGTCGCTATCTACACTCAAGTTCCATTAAAGATTGTCAGAGATAATTTCACATACTTAGTGGTTAAAATTACAAAACAATTTAAAGATTTATACAGTCTGTGCACATAAGCATTAATTTTATTGGGAAGTTTAAAGTTCTAGTCATTGTTTAGTTTTATGTTCGCAGTATTACAAACAGTCAGATTGGAACTCATTAAAAAAATGGGATTTGTATAAAACATCAAGAAAAATCTCAGCCTCTTATGGCTACAGTAAGATGAACAGGAAATCGGAGAATTGCTTAGTAAATAGTTGATACAAAAATCCTAACATTGGAACAGTTCAGCTAATTAAGATAAATATTATGTGGAAAGATAAATGCAATGAACGCTGAAGGATCTCACCAGATCACACAGCATCCACAGAAGGCAATCAATGCTTAATGTTCTGGGTCGGACCCTTCATCATGAATACCAATATCTCTAACCTCTGGAAATTTAACATCCCACAGATGCTATGCACCTCATTATCAACTCTTTAACAACCACATGAGTTTCAACGGACTAATCTATCTGGAAATTAATTTTCTCGATGTAGTTCAGTAGTCTACAATTAGTAAACTGCCTTCACTGAACCCTTTAGCTTACATACTATAAAGTGGAGCATCTAAGGAATGGACAAGGAGAAGGGCAGTGGGGGCTGCAGTACAGAGTCTATTGAAGGATTCATTATGAATTGGCTATTAAGAGCTTTCAAGGTGTTGAAGTTAGATGATACATATCAATGAACTATTATACCTGTCTTCACTCCTCACTGACTGTAGTAAAACACTGTTATACTATGATTGGCTACTGCCGGCTGGACGCCTCCCAAGACTGATCCCACCGATTACCCGTTGCATGCTCCCCAGTCTTCCTACCATGATCAGTCAATGAGGTTGTTTGGTGCTCTAGTCTATAGTCGATAAAAGCCCATCAGTTTCACAACTTCAGTCTTTTGTACTAATTGGTGGTGCATCACTGACTTATTACTGCATACACATGACAACAGCTGTTGATTTGAGCAGCCACTCTCAGTATGATTGCGAATAATGCCAGTGCTGGCAGGAGTCATTACGTTTTATTTGAATGATCTTCCCATTTCAAACTTCATACAGGAGAATACACTTTGAAGTCTTTTTACGCATAAAGCTATTTATATATGCTCAATCGATTTACCCCTTGAAATTATCTTTATATAGCAATCTTCTTGGCCAGTCTATAGGAAATGATCAGTTGTCCAAGCACAAACACACATATATATGCAGTGAAACCTCGTTGGGGTCCATAAAATCTCATTGTGATAAAAAGCAGAATCCACTAAATCTCTGTGTGTCTATCTCCTATGTATAGGAGTGGTAAAGAAGAGATAAAACAGTGGAATCAAATGTGGGTGGGGTTACCTAAAATTCATGCCATTAGGTTTAAAGCTGTCTAGGAGGAATATTAAATGTTCTTTAAATTTTTGTGTGGCCTCACCCAGACAAATGATGAGGCCAAGAGCAGATGTATCATTTTAGGAATAGTTGGGGGAGTTAAAAAGAATGGCTACACAGGAAGCTTCAAATCTCAAACTGGGTATAGGTCTCAAATAAATCCATGAAAATTGTTGGATAATTTGTCGATGCACATGAGACATTATTCACTAGACTTAATAATAAAGAAAATATGGAATATCACAATGTTCTTGATAATTGGGTAAAAATAACATCCTTCCTTTTTCAATTATATGGTCACGATTATAAAAGTAGATGCTTTAGAGTACTCAACTGAAAAAAAAATCAGACCAAATCTGATACAGAAATAGAGAGGATTGTATGATTATCATTGTGTAAGGTGTAAAGAATTAAATCATTTAAAAAAAAGGTTTTATCTTCTGTTAGACTAAATCCCTCATTTGATTTATTTACTTTAGCTCAAGCATATTTTGATTATGGTTACATACTTAATGACCAACAGATTAGAAATTTAACTGTTCACGTGTGTGCAATCAAAATATGCTTGAGCTAATGCAGTTTAGGCACTAAATGAGGCATTAAATCTCATCAATCTCATCTTTCTTGAAGATAAAATTCTTTACATCTTTCACAATTGAATCTCATTAGTGTAATTATTTTAACCACACCCATATTTACATTCATGGATGATACAATTAATCAATTTTTTTTAAAAATTGTAATAATTTTTCCATCAACAAGTATTGTACAGATGGTTATTGTTGCTGGTAATATTAAGTACTGATGCATCAAATTCTGAAATAGTTAATCCATCACTGCCAATTGTTGAAAATAAGCTTCTCAGCAATTAAAAGTGCATATTCCCTTTATTTCTAAACCACTTTACATGGTACAAATATTTCCAAGTTTCATTTCCTGTGGTGATAACCACTTCACTGGCCACAGTCCTACAGGCCTACTTCAGGGGGAAACCACTCTACCTGCAGGAAGGTAACCTGGGAGGCTGGCCCCATCTACTCACTGTCAATCACTGGCCCACATAAAGACTTGTGTCGGCCCCTTTGGTAGTCACTCGAGAAAGTGGAGGCAGGAATGTCCAGAGACCATGTGTGTACAAGTTTAAGGAGATTAAATCCTGTTTGTACAGTCTACATATTTTGTGCCTAAATTCTTTGCATGGCAGTGCTCATAATTTATTCTGCTTAAAATTTAAAGACCATGGAGAAGTTCCTCACCATTCAGAGGCTGGATATCGACCTTCAACGCCCAGACGCTGCAGCATAGTTTAAATCTGGAAACATGCTATTAAGGCGGTCATCCACACTAACCAAAATAAACTCATGGTACTACGAACAAAGCTGGGTTTGTGTGTGTTCCAGGCGATCCGAGATGGCTCAGAGTTCAAACTAGAGATGTCTATCCTGGAGAACATGTTCCAGCCACCGGTGAACATACTCTATGCCCGGTACCTGCTCAGCATCAGGGTACAGCAGCCAGGTGAGATGGCAGACGCTTACCTTGGGGTGCTATGAGAATTAATGCATCCATGTACAACCAACACTGGGGTGACTGCCAGGGAAGTGGAGCGACTCATCCGAGATGCATGTGTGCGAGGACTGTGATCGAGAGCGACATGTCAGGGGCTGCTGGAGGAGAATAATGTTTTAGTCGCCAGGATCATAGAGGTGGTTCACTCCCTGGATGCTGCAGCACACCACATAGAGGCCTTTGATGCTCGCCTCTCCTGATGCCCAAGGGAAATGGGCAGGTGGAACATGAGAACAAGGTGATCTGGAAGGCAGTCCTCCTGGCCCTTGGGTTGAAAAGATGGTTGACCAGCTACTCCACACCACATGGTCGCTCTTATGTTCAGCTACCAACCAGACCCCTCAGGAATGCCTTTTCTCCTTTCTTAGGAAAACAGTGATGGACATTTCCCTGCCAGCATGGCTGATGTCTCTAGGCCCAGTACTCTTCTGTAGGCATGCGAGGACTCACAAATCTGACCCCCTGGTCGAGCAGGTGCACCCCCTCCATGCAAACTCAAATTATGCCTACATCAGGTACCCCAATGGAGGTGAGGACACCATCTCAACCCGGGACTGGCACCAGCAGGGGCCCAGCCCTCCACCCTGGGCGCCTTTAGCCCATCCAGGATTCCCTGGGAGCCAACACCCTTTCTCCACTCTCCAGAGGGCCCCACTCCCCGTAGACCCACCCCACACCTCCATCCCCACACTGCCAGACACCTCACTCTACCAGACACCATCTTGCCCACACTGCCAGCAGCCCAGACCATCCCTGATGCAGCTGACCTTCAGGTGGCCCTGCCCCCACTGACCAGGAGCCTGTGCTGCAACGGCCCCAAAGGCAAAGATGGCAGCCAGACCACCTACTCTGTACCTTGTGGATACCATTTTCCAACCCCCTCCAATACCCCACCAAGGGCTCATTTGAAGAAGGGAGTGAATGGAGTGATACAACCACTAAACTAGTTGCATTCTTACCAGCCTACTGCAGGGGCAACCACTGTACCTGCAGGTAGGGAACATAGGAGGGTGGCCCCTCCTGCCCACTGTCAATCATTGCCCATATAAAGATTCGAGCTGGCCCCTTTGGTAATCAGTTGAGCAACTGGAGCCAGAAGGGTACAGAGACCTTGGGTGTACAAGTTTAAGCAGATTAATGCCTGTTTGTACAGTCTATGTACTTTATGTCTGAATTCTTCATACAGCAGTGCTCACACTTCCTGATCATAGAACGCTAAAACACCTTGTTACTAGACTGCTGTGGCCATTTGGACATAAATGAGTATATCTGCACTATCCTTTTCAAAATTGCAAACACATTTGAGCAAAATTGGAATCATAAAGTCAAGAACTAAATACAGAGAGTAGCAAATCTGTTTTACCACCACTCCCAATAGATCCACAGAGTGATTCATCTGGCACTTTCAATGGATTAAATCTGCCCAAGCAGTTTATTAATTGCATCCTGTCAGAGTTTGTTATAATAGATGACTACCTATTTGTACACAGTAAATTGATTCGATCATAACAAATTGCAGAGGGAATTTGATAGAGGAATAGCCATGCTCAATTAAATTGAACCTCTGATAAACTACTCTAATGTATAATTATCTGGTTAAGCATACCTATTGGTTGGTTGTACCTGTTGCCCATCCCCACAGGCTCCTGTATAAACATGACTGTTCCACACCCCCCCAAAACTCAGTTCAGGGCAGCCAAATAGGAGGGATATACTATATTTTCAAGTGAATTAAAGCCTATTGGTTACTCCACAATAGTCTCCTGAGTGATTGAAGGTTCATCAATTTAATTGACTTGAAATTTGCTACAATGGAGCAGAATGTCAAACCAGAAAAACTGGAAATCATACCTCAATCGCCTGAGGGATCTACCAGTGTCAAACTTTGGTTGTGCTGTTTTGAGGCATTCCTGCAGTCCTCCTCTACAATTGTGTGATCAGACACTGATAAACTGCAAGTACTGCACTCCCGGGTTGGTACCCTGGTGTACTCCATGATCAGGGATGCCACACATACCAGGAAGCCTTGGATATCCTCAAAGGGCAATACCTGTGTAAAATCAACATTATCTATGCTAGACACCTTCTAGTGACTCAAAAACACTGAATATCATCAGGACATGCAAACACTCAGCAGGGCCGGCGAATGCAGAGCCGTGTCTGCCACGGAGTATACAGAGACCTAATCCGGGATGCCTATGTCTTGTGAAAGCTGTTAGGCCTGCTTTGTTCATTATACACCTAATGAAGAGGATCAAAAATTTATGCAAGATATTTTTTTGAAGATTGTAGATACTCAGGGGAATATATTGATAGGAGGGGACTTTAACCTTAATTTGGATTGAAAGATGGATAAAACTGGACAAAAGACTAGCAGAAAGAACAAAGTAACCAAATTTATGGTTAAATCAATGCAGGAAATGCAACTTTTGGATATATGGAGGAGACAACACCCAAAGGAGAAGGAATACTCATATTACTTGCGTATACATAAAACATACTCAAGGATTAACCTGTTCCTGTTGTCAGCCCATATCCAAGGGAGAGTTAGGAAAATGGAATATAAAGCTAGATTGCTAGCTGATCATTCACCCCTGTTATTAGCAATAGAACTGGAGGAAATACCACCAAGAACACATAGATGGAGATTAAACTTCATGCTACTTAAAAGACAGGATTTTAGAGAATTTATTGAGCGCCAAATTAAAATGTACTTTGAAATAAATACAGAATCAGTGAAAGACAAATTTATATTATGGGATGCAATGAAAGACTTCATCAGAGGGCAGATAATATGTTATGTAACTAAGATGAAAAAGGACTACAATCGAGAAATAGAACAGCTGGAAAGGGAGATAGTAAGTACAGAAAAAGAACTAGCAACAAGGGAAGATACAACAAAAAGAAGAGAATTGGCGGACAAAAAAAAGAAACATTACAAACGTATAAGGTAGAGAAGAACATAGTGAAAATAAAGCAGAAGTATTACGAGCTAGGAGAAAAAATGCACAAAATACTAGCCTGACAACAAAACAGAAAAAGCAAAGAGAACTGTATTGGCATCAAGGAGAAAGGACAAGCAAATTACATTTAACCCAAAAGAGATCAATGAAAACTTTAAGGAATTCTAGGAGCAATTATACCAAACTGAGAATGAAAGGAAAGAAGACAAAATAGATGAGTTTCTAGCTAAAACTGAACTACCGAAATTGCAAGAAGAGGAGCTAAACAAATTGATAAAACCATTTTAAATAGAGGAAATACAAGATATTTTTAAAAAGATACTGAACAATAAATCGCATGGAGAGGATGGAAGCCCAATAGAATTCTATAAAACATTTAAAGAGTTACTAATTCCTCCTCTCCTGGAAGTAATGAACCAGAATGAAGAAACACAAAACTTGCCAGATTCATGTAAAACAGCAATAATTACAGTAATACCAAAGACGGGGAAAGATCCACTAACACCAGCATCATATAGACCTATATCTCTACTCAACACAGATAATAAGATAATAGCTAAACTATTAGCAAACAGATTGGCCAAATGTGTACCAAAAATAGTAAAACTAGATCAAACTGGATTTATTAAGAAAAGATGAACAACGGACAATGTTTGTAAGTTTATTAACTTAATCCATGCAGTACAAGGAATTAAGACGCCCACAGTGGCTGTTGCTTTAGACGTAGGGAAAGCCTTTGTCAGGGTAGAATGGAATTATTTATTCAAAGTATTACAGAAGTTCAACCTACCAGAGAAATATATTAATTGGATTAAAGCATTATATAAGGGTCCAATGGCAAAGGTGAGAATAAATGGATATATAATGAACCATTTTAAATTAAGCAGGTCAACTAGGCAGGGATGTCCACTATCTCCCTCACTGTTCACTTTAGCAATAGAACCATTAGCAGAACTGATAAGAACAGAAAATAAAATAAAAAGGATAAAAATAAAAGAGAAGGAATATAAAATCAGTCTATTTGCAGATGACATCATAGTATACTTAACAACCATAATTATCAATAAAAGAATTACATAAAAAATTGAAGGAATATGGAGAAATATCAGGGTACAAGATCATCACAAATAAAAGTGAAGCGATGCCAATGAATAATGCGGAATTCACAAAGTTTAAAAAAGAATCACCATTTAAATGGCAAACACAAGCAATCTGATACCTAAGTATTAGACTAGATAATAATCTAGGCCATCTATACAAATTAAATTATCAGCCATTAATGAAGAAACTACAAGATGACTTAGAACATTGGAAAGATTTACCACTAACATTGATAGGAAGGGTAAATTGCATTAAAAAGAATATCTTCCCAAGGACACAATACCTATTTCAATCATTATCAATTCTCTTAACAGAGAAATTCTTCAATGAACTAAAGAAAATAATAAGGAAATTCTTATGGAAAGGGGGGAAACTGAGGATAGCGCTAGATAAATTAACAGAATGGTACAAGCAAGGGGATTTGCAGCTACCAAACTTTAAAAATTATTATAGAGCAGCACAATTAAGATCTCTATCAGATTTTTATGAAACAAGGGAAAAACCAGATTGGACCAGGATAGAGCTAGATAAAATAGGGGAGAAGGTACCAGAACATAAACTTTATAAGTGGGATGAAAAACTGGTGCAATATAGAAGTTCACCAGTACTGCACCATCTGTTTAACATTTGGAAGAAGATTCACGTAGAAAGGAAAAAAACAAATTACCAACTACCAAAATTACTATTGACGCAACATCAACTAATCTCTTTCACAATAGATAACCTTTCCTTTAGAGAATGGGAGAGAAAAGGAATTAAAAGAATAGAAAATTATTTTTTGGGAAATAATTTATTATCATTTGAACAAATGAAGTACAAATATGGAATAACTCACGGTACAATGTTCGCATACCACCAACCGAAAACCTACTTAAAGGACAAATTGGGAAGCAGACTGAGGTTACCAGAAGGAAGCAGCTTTGAATATGTGATTACAGACACAATGATAATTAAAAGATTTATAACAAACATGTACATCAAACTGCAAGAGAAAGAAAATGATGAAATAAGCTATAAATCCAAACAAAAGTGCGAACAAGGTCTAAACATAAAGATAAAAAATTAAATATGGGAAAAGCTATGCTCCGGAATGATGAGAAATACAATAAACACGAGGTTACGCACGATACAATATAATTGGTTACGCAGGGTATATATCATGCCCTGAAAGTTAAATAAATGGGACCCAACATTATCAGACAGATATTTTCACTGTAAGAAGGAAACGGGAACAACAGTACATGCAATTTGGGCATGTGAGAAAGTGGAAAAGTGTTGGGAAGATCTAAATCAGGTATTTAATAAAATCACAAAAAGCAACATACCAAAATATCCAGAGTTCTTTCTTCTAAGTAATATAAGAAGTAAAGAATTAGGCCTCAAACTGGACGAAGCGCAAAAAAGATTTATTATGATAGCCTTAGCTGTAGCAAAAAAATGGATAATGTCAACTTGGAAATCAGAAGAGAGTCTGAAAGTACAGCAATGGTACATGGAAATTAATAAATGTATTCAATTGGAAAAAATAAAATATAATTTAAAAAATAAAGTCATACTATTTTAACAAATTTTGGAACCATACATGGAACACAACAGAGAGGGCCTACCATGGTCCTCCACCCCCTAAAACGATAGAATGAGAAGAAGACGAAATGAACTGACCCAGTGTGTAAAAGTAGATGACACAATTTTCTTCTTTATTCTCATTGTGTGATGACATTGTTTAATGGGTTTATTGTATTGTATATGTTGAACGTTTAATAGGTTTGGAGGGTGTGGGAAGGAGGGAGGGAAGGGAGCGGGGAAAAGGGGAGAAAATGACACTATGTATATTCAAGAAGGAAATGTTGGTGTGTATTTTGATTAATATGGTTCATAGTGTGAAAAATAAATAATTAACAAAAAAAGATATAAGATTGCCATGTTGAACTATATGACTATAAACATTAGTGGAATACATAACCAAATGAAAAGGAAGAAGCTATTAAATTTATTGAAGAAGGAAAGAATAGATATAGCATTTGTGCAGGATGCACATCTAACTGAAGCGGAACAAAACAAACTAAAGAGAGACTGGGTAGGACACATAATGGCAGCATCCTATAATTCAAAAGCTAGAGGTATAGCCATACTAGTTAACAAAAATGTATCAATCAAAATAGAAGAGGAAATAATAGATCCGGCAGGGAGGTATGCCATGATAAAGTGTCAGATATACTCAGAATTTTGCCATTTGCTCAATATATACGCACCTAAAGAGGAGGATGAAAAGTTTATGCAGGATTTTTTTTGAAGATTGCAGACGCACAAGGAAATGCATTGATAGGAGGGGATTTTAACTTTAATTTGGACCCAATGTTAGATAAAACTAGACAAAAGACAAGTAAAAAGTATAAAATAGCCAAATTTATGGTTAAATCAATGCAGGAAGTTAAACTTATGGAGGAGGCAACACCCAAGAGAGAAGGAATATTCATATTAATTGAGTAGGCACAAAACTTACTCAAGGATTGATATGTTTTTGTTGTCAGTCCATATTCAAGGGAGAGTTAGGAAAACTGAATATAAAGCTAGACTACTATCAGATTATTCACCCCTATTATTAGGAATAGAACTGGAGGACATCCCACCAAGAACATATAGATGGAGGTTAAACTCCATGCTGCTTCAAAGACAGGAATTTAGGGAGTTTATTGAACACCAAATTAAAACATATTTTAAAATAAACACAGGATCAGTGAAAGACAAATTTATATTATGGGATGCAATGAAAGCCTTCATTAGAGAGCAGATAATAAGTTATGTGACTAAGATGAAAAAGGATTACAATTGGGAAATAAAGCAGTTGGAAAGGGAGATAGTAAGCACAGAAAAAGAACTAGCAACAAGGGAAGATATAACGAAAAGGAGGAATTGACGGAAAAAAAATAAAATACGAAACATTACAAACGTACAAGGTGGAGAAGAACATAATGAAAACAAGGCAAAAGTATTACGAACTGGGAGAAAAAACACATCAAATATTAGCCTGGCAACTTAAAACAGAACAAGCTAAAAGAACGATACTGGCATCAAGGAAAAAGGACAAACAAATTACATATAATCCAACAGAGATTAATGAAAATTTTAAGGAATTTTATGAACAATTGTATCAAACTGAGAATGAAGGGAAAGATGATAAAATAAAGGAATTTTTAGCTAAAATTGAACTGCAGAAATTGCAAGAAGAAGAACAAAACAAACTAATAAAACCATTTGAAATAGAGGCTGAACAATAAAACAGCAGGAGAGGAAGGATTTCCAATAGAATTTTATAAAACATTTAAAGAGTTATTATTTCCTCCTCTTCTGGAAGTAATGAACCAGATAGAAGAAACACAAAACATGCCAGATTCATGTAAGACAGCAATAATTACAGTAATACCAAAGACGGGGAAAGATCCACTAACACCAGCATCATATAGACCAATATCACTACTTAATTCAGATTATAAGATAATAGCAAAATTATTAGCAAACAGACTGGCCAACTGTGTACCAAAAATAGTAGAACAAGATCAAACTGGATTTTTGGGAAATAATTTATTAACATTTGAACAGTTGAAGTACAAATATGGAATAATTCATGGTATAAAGTTTGCATATCATCAATTGAAAGCTTATTTAAAGGATAAATTGGGAAACAGCTTGAGATTACCTGAAGGAAGCAGCTTTGAATACGTGATTACAGACACAATGATAATTAAAAGATTTGTAACCAACATGTACATTAAGCTACAAGATAAGGAAAATGAAATAAACTATAAACCTAAGCAGAAGAGGGAAAAGGATCTAAACATAAAGATAAAAAATTAAGTATGAGAAAAGTTATGTTCTGGAACTATGAAGAATACAATAAACACAAGGTTATGCATAGAGTATAATTGGTTACGCAGGGTATATATCACTCCTCAAAAATTAAAAAAATGGGATTCAACATTATCAGAGAGATGTTTTTGCTGTAAGAAGGAAATGGGAACAACATTACATGCAACTTGGACATGTACAAAAGTAAATATGTTTTGGGAAGAATTAAATCAGATACTAAATAAAATTACAAAAAATAACATACCAAAAAAACCAGAGATATTTCTTTTAATTAGGCCTCAAATTGGATAAAGTGCAAAAAAAATTCATTATGATAGCCTTAGCTATAGCAAAAAAATGTATAATGTCAACTTTGAAAATGAGTATACAGCAATGGTACATGGAAATGAATAAATGTATTCCATTGGAAAAAAAAAACATATAATTTAAAAAATAAAGTCACAATGTTTGAACAAATTTGGAACCGTACATGGAACATATCAGAGAGAGCTTGCCTATGACCTCCATCCCCTAAAATGAGAATGAAAATTATATGAAGACAAAACGACTAGATTCAGTGTGTAATAAATATATGACGCATCTTTCTTGTTTATTTTCCTTCGTGTGAGAATATTATTTTATGTTTTTATTGTATTGTATATGTTGAATATTTATGAGTTTTGGAGGGGGTGGGTAGAGGGGAGGGAGGGAAGGAGGGGGAAAAAAGACCACTGTGTAAATTTAATGAGATACGTTTGTACATATTTTGGTTGATAAGGTTCTCAGTGTGAAAAATTAAAAATTATAAAAAAATAAATTAAAAAAAGAATGTGCTGTAGTGGAATGCAGTGGAAGCAAATATCAGAGTGACATTTAAAGGGCAATTATATAAACATATAAGCAGGTGTGGAACACAGGTGTATGGTCCATTTACAGGCAGGTGAGATTAAATTGGATTTTGCCCAGTTTTGGTCTGATTAACAAGGGCTGAGTGTTGATGGTCATACCAAAATCATCTATGAAGTTGAATGGTAATCCACTAACAGCAGTTTTGTAATTCAAATCATGGACAAAGCCAAGGTATTATATGGGAGCAATGTGCATCCATACACTAAACTTTGGGAGGCCAGTGCATAACCAAAGTGAGCTTTCTTAATAGGAGAGTGAATATGAGGTGGGGAGTGAGATGCAAGGCTTAGCCCTTACATTGGAGTCTAGACACCTCTCACCTAGATGGCCCAATTAACATCGGTATTATGAGTGGCCCCAAGGCCACTGCAAGGTGGAGGCTGATCACAGCTTGTTGCCCAGAAGTGATCTATTTCTTCCCAGCAAACTTGCCTGAATTCTCTTTCTGCCCTCATGCCCCTCTCCAGATGAGTCACTAAAGTGTCGTCCAAAATCTGACTGCCCTCCCCTCAAGCTATGTTGAATGAGGCAAATTTCACCTTTCTAACAGTTTCACGGTGATTAAATTCTTCGTCCCCCACCCCCCACCCCCCAACATTGTATAGCTGGCACAGTGCTGAAGGCTCTCTTAATTTAGTTGTGAGGTGCAAGGAACGATATTGTTCAGGAGAATCGCTCCTCAACCACCTGCCTTCTGCTGATAGGCATCCTCATTTCATGGAACAATTTCCAGCCATGCCAGCCCCAAACCTATCCATTAATTAAACCATAAACTATGTTTAGATTTTGGAACTATTTACATCATAATTTTGTTCATGGCATGTGAGAGTCACTGACAAGATTAACTTTTAGTACCCATTTTTAAAAGTCATGATCAGATAAGATATCTTTCTGAACTGGAGCTGCACAGGCTTAAACTTGTCAATTTTGCTGTACATCTGACATTGCAGTCAGGTCAATTTGCCAAAGAATAACCAATCTCCTTTTCATAAGGAAACCATCCAGGTCTTCAGAGCAATCTAACAAATTTCATGATCTCTCTACAGTGTTACTGACATGAGTTATTTATTTCTGATCTACTTTATCTGAATACTGTAAAAAGAATGAATGCAGAATGTTATCAGTAGACCACTTTTATAACAAGGAATTTTGCAAATTAATTATATTGTTTTAGCTCAAACTTGGCACAAAGTGTAGCTGCGGAGATATAATTTCAGTTGTGCAATGTAAATTTTCTAATTGGGTACACTTGTTTTTGATTTATATACCTGTAGATCAGAGAAATACTCATCGTCTTTTTTCCAGCACAGATAAGGTAAATAGTCCTTTTCACAAAGATGGGGTAATCTAATATTAGAGGGCATAGATTTAAGGTGTGAGAAGAAATATTTAAAATAAACCTGACGGGTTTCACACAGATGATATGGGTACATGAAACATGTTTCCAAAGGAAGTGGCAGAAGCAGGTAGAATAGCAAAGTTTAAATGGTATTTAGTCAGGTACATGAATAGAAAAAGTTTAGAAGGATATGGGCTGAATGCAGACAAATGTGACTGGTATGGGTTGACAAATTGGGTTGGCATGAACATGCTGGGCTGAAAGGCCTGTTTCCATGCTCTAAAACATTATGAGTCTGTCACCTGTTAAGCTTCCATTCAAATACCATTTTCATTCTTAAACTGTCTGTAAAATTCTGAACATCCTAATCTTTTAAAGTAAACAGTACTCCCTACAATTTCATTTTTAACATTTGTATGAAATTTGGATGGTTTATGACAATCAAATCAACAAATATTTGCAACTAATAATCAATTTCAATTTTATCCTCTTTCCCCCTGTCTTGGGTAAACTTATACCTCTCATTTTGTTCGTTTTAGATTGGTCACGGTGTTTGAGCTACCAAAAGAAAATAGACACACACACCGAGAGCAGTTCAGTTTATACAAATGTTTATTACAAATTCAAAAGCTGATTTCACACTACAATATGCAAGCCTTTCCCAACTATACTTATCATCGCTTGGACTGGTCCCAACTGCCGAAGCGAGGCAACGACTGCACCCTTGTAGTAGGTTGTCAGGGCGCCGGTAGCCGCTTCTCCACCTCCCCTGACCGGAACGTTGGCTGGACTCCAGAAGTTCTTCTTCTTGCTGAGAGATGTTGCCACCTCTCGGAGAGTCTCAAACTTCACCAGTGGGTCCATGACTTATATTACCCAAAAACTGCTTACCCAAGCATCTATTCCCAGTACAGCAAGAAAGATAAGCAAGCAAGCTAGCATGCTAGGCTAATTAACGAATAACATAATGTTCAGCTTGTCATTTTGAATACAATAGTTTATTCTACATCAAGGCTAGGCCTCTGACAGTCTGTGACCAAAACAAGCAGGAAGATTAAATGTTCTCGGTACACAGATGTCCTTTCTTCAGATAATAGCATCTCTGGCCCCTCAGTGGAATGTTGCTTTTGTCTGCTGATTCTAAAAACAATTAGGTTCTCAGCCTTGCAGAACCCAAAGCTGCAAGTTTAAAAAGAAGGTTCTCAGCTCTGCAGAACCAAGAGCTGGAAATTAAGAAAAAACAGGTTAGAATCTTCCATTACACCCCCTTCCTTCCTAAGATCCAATGCACACTGCGGAAGATGTGATGTAATTTGAGCAAATGTTGTAGGATTCCATATATTTCAGGATGATAAGTTGAGGAAGGGTTCCGGTCCAAAACATCAACAATTCATGTTTTCCCACTGAAGGTGCTTCCCAGAATGCAACAAAAACTTTCCTCTTCTCCTCCATCTACATTTCCCACTGCCCAGGAAAGGCAGCCAGTTTACTGAAAAATACTATCACAACTCCGATACATACTCTTCTCCCTCTTACAACTGGGAAGAAGGGTTAAGAGTGTGAAAGTACACACCAGCAGGCTAAAAGACAGTTTCTTCCCTTCAGCCATTAGTCTCCTGAATGACCTCCATAGCAGTGCTATAATTCTACCCTTGCTGGGTGCTAATCGGCCTTCCTTGTCATTATAAACCTATATGTTGTAAATTGTGTTATTTACACATCTCTATAAATAACCCCTTTGATAGTGGGGGGAAAAAAGCAATTGTAAAGACATATGTTCTATCTTTAAATTGCTTCACTTACCTCCATAAAAGGTCTGAAGGCAAACTCTCCCTATCTTCCATCTGCCTAGGGGGCCAGACTCAGAGGTAGAATGAAGTCACTTCACCTCTACATGTTTCATCTTGTTCCATATATTTCAGCTGGAAAACAATTTGCTGATTCTTCTTCCTTTGAAATCTTCAGAATATATATGCTTTCCATATTTTATTCATGTGACAACCAGAACTGTACACAGTTCTAAGAACTTTCTAATCAATGTTTTATACAACCATTCTAAATCTTATCTACCAAGCCTTGCAAGTATACCAAATAACTTATCCATTTCCATTGGTACATTTAGGCAGCTATTGTCCCAAAGTGTCTCTGTACATCAGTGCTAATATGGTTTCTGGTATTTCCTAAAAATGTCCTATCAGAATTTAACCTCCCTTATACTTATCTAGATTAATCTGCAAAAAGAAATCGAGGTTCAATTCCAGATTTTAACACTGAGCAAGTGTTGGGAGGGAATGCAGTAATGTGAGTTAGCCGCTCATCTTTTATCCCAGAAAAGAGGTTGCTAGGTATCTGAACTCTAGCATTTCATTTGAATCCCCAAAACAATTTTACCAGAAATAGCAATGCGGTATTTGTAGATGGAAAGATTACTTTGAACAGATTCA
Source organism: Narcine bancroftii (assembly GCF_036971445.1). Taxonomy (NCBI): domain Eukaryota; kingdom Metazoa; phylum Chordata; class Chondrichthyes; order Torpediniformes; family Narcinidae; genus Narcine; species Narcine bancroftii. The sequence goes on from NC_091470.1 coordinate 305,585,074, forward strand.
GAGGAGCACACTTTTATCTCCAAAAAGAAATTGAAATGGTGGTTGAAAAGCTTGATTTTTTTTAAAAAAAGAAAAAGCTGGAAATACAACCTGTCAGGCAGTATCTCGAAAAAGGGAAGCATTTACCACTTCAGGTCCTGGAACCTTCATCAGAACTTTTGTCTAGGTCTGACAACCTGAAACATTAACTCATTTTCTCTTTTAAAAGATGCTGTCTAAAACCTGATGAGTGTTTTGAGCATTTTCTGAATGCATTTCAGATTTTCAATCACCAAGGTAAAATGTTTACAAGCTTTAAGCACTTCCTGTGGGGAAAAAAAAAATCATTACCGGGTCCATCAACTCAGACAAGTTCTTCCTTTCAGAAGAAAGGGGAGCTGGTTGCATCCTGGTTACACAAAGAGAGCAAAGAGGCTTTAAGCCTGTAACTCATCAGTCTGATATGATAAGAGAGTTTATTGTCTTACACATACTGTAAATACAATGTTCATTATCATCAAAGTGTACATCTACAAGCAGGCAAAGCAAAATTTCTCTGGGCCACAGTGAACACACACAATGCACAGTATGTAATAAGCACACTTATATATATAAGGATATAATATCAAATAACAATACAGTATATAACTATTTCATAATAATTTACTCATTTCATTTATACGAAACCTAAGGTTAGAGGGATATTGTTTATCAATCTTACAGCCTGCGGAAAGAAGCTATTTCCCTGCCTAGCAGTCCTGATTTGGATGCTTCGTACTTCCTTCCTGATGTATAGGAGTATAGGAGCTGGGATGTTATGGTAAAGTTGTATAAAACAATGGTGAGGCCAAATTTTGAGTATTGTGTGAAGGTTTGGTCACCTAACTACAGATGCACTGAGCTTTTTATTGGCATACCTGTGTGGTTGCAACAATTATTTTGTCTATTGGCACTGACTAGGTATTTTCACTACTTTCTCAATCGGGAGGCATGAATGTATCACATTATGTTATTGGCCCAGCAGGGCTAGACTGATGCAAGTGTAACATTGGTTCAAATCTCACTGATGAAGGTTGGGGAATTTAATCTCAACCAACTGAATTTAAAAAATACGATTTGGGATTTTTTAAAAAGCAAAAGAAAAAAACATATATATTTAAGGTAAATTTTACTTCAAAAGGGTATCATATCATTGGATATATTTTTTAAATCAAAGTTAATGAAAAGATTTATATTTTTCTTCTCATGATCATCCATCAATCTCTACACTGATGGGCACAAAAGAAAGATGATAAGGTAGATGCCTCTGCAAGGTCCAACTGATGCATACCAGCCTTAGAGCAGTGGGCTGGCCAAGCACAGTGGCATGGTGTGTCTTCCCTCTTAAGTGCAAGTCTTGGATATTGTAGCTGTGTGGAAGAATTGATTGTGGTGACTAATTGCAAGGACCCACAGGATACTTGAATGATCTTGAGTAACAGCTGTTTTAGAACTATAGATCCATAGAACATTGCGGCACAGAAACAGGCCCTTCTAGTCTGTGCTGAACCTTTTTTTTTTGCCTCGTCCTGCAGACCTGCACCCATCCACGAACCTGTCCAAATTCTTCTTAAATGTTGAAATTGAGCACTCAGCTCATTCCACACTCCCACTACTCTCTGTGTGAAGAGGTTCCCCCTAAACTTTTCCTCTTTCAATCTTAACCCATCTCCTCTGGTTTGTATTTCACTTACCCTTAGTGGAAAAAGCCTACCTACATTTACTCCATCTATCCCCTTCATAATTTTAAATGCCTCTATCAAATTTCCTCTCATTTTTCTATGCTACAGGGAATAAAGTCCTTACCTGTTTAACCTTTTCCCTGTAACTCAGTTCCTGAAGTCCAGGCGAAATCCTAGTAAATCTTCTCTACACTCTTTCTATCTTATTGATATCTTTCCTGTAGTTAGGTGACCAAGCCTTCACACAATACTCAAAATTTGGCCTCACCATTGTGTTATACAACTTTACCATAACATCCCAGCTCCTATACTCATACTTTGATTTATGAAGGCCAATATGTCAAAAACTCTCTTTACAATCCTATCAACCTGTGATGCCACTTTCAGAGAATGATGTATCTGTATTCTCTGATCCCTCTTTTGTACTACACTCCTTATTGCCCTACCATTTGCCTTGTATATCCTTTCTTGTTTGGTCCTTCCAAAATGTAACATTTCCCACTTGTCTGCAATAATTTCATATCCATCATTCAGCCTATTTTTTCCATCTGGTCCACATCCCTCTGCAAACTTTGAAAGCATTCTTTGCTGTCCACACACCTCATAGTGTCATCTGCAAACTTCCTGATCCAATCTCAGATCATTGACATAGATGACAAACAACAATGGTCCCAGCACTGATCCCTGAGGCACCCCACTGGTCACAGGGCTCCAGCCTGAGAAGCAATCATCCACCACAACTCTCTGGTTTCTCTTGCCCAGCCATTGTCAAATCCATTTCACGACTTCAACATGAATACCTAATGTCTGAGCCTTCCTGGCTAACTTCCCATGTGGAATCTTTTCAAGGCCTTACTAAAGTCCATTTAGACAACATCCAGAATGTATCATTCATAAACTTCCCTGGTAACCTCCACGATAAGCCCTATAGTGGGATGGTGTGTGTGTGTGTGTGTGTGTGTGTGTGTGTGTGTGTGTGTGTGTGTGTGTGTGTGTGTGTGTGTGTGTGTGTGTGTGTGTGTGTGTGTGTGTGTGTGTGTGTGTGTGTGTGTGTGTGTATGTGTGTGTGTGTGTGTGGACTGCACTAGGTGACACCATTGTAGGGGGGGGGGCACCAAAATAACTGTCTATAAAATTTTTGTGCAGTGTGTCACCAGATATTTATGACTTTCTATAAAAATATCCCTGTAGTTACTTATAACAACATAAGATATTTTGTAAGCCCATCTTACATCTATCAATATACCTACAAGGCTAAAACTCTGTGGTAATTTACTTTTTTAATCTTCTAATGCGCTCCGGTCAAAGCTGTCATTTTTGCCCAATTACAATAACGCTTTGATTCATGTGGTTTCGACCATATGTGTTACAAGCATTCACTGTTGTTTTTGTTGCTGCTGATGTTTATATAGTCGTTGCTTTTGTCAAATTTTCTGGTGTTTTAGCTACAAATTGCTGTAATTAGTATTTCTGAACCTATATCATAACCTTTTAGAGAAATAAGTTGTAATTAAAAGAAAGTATGCAAAGATAAACATATTTAGGCTGTGCATATGATATTGTACTTTGAAGGGGTAATTTTAATTTTGCTAGCTGTTTATCTCACTACTACTACTACGGCTCCTAAAACACTTCCACCAGCGTTGTCTCTGCTCCATCCTCAACATTCATTGGAGCGACTTCATCTCCAACATCGAAGTACTCGAGATGGCAGAGGCCGACAGCATCGAATCCACACTCCTGAAGATCTAACTGCGCTGGGTAGGTCACGTCTCCAGAATGGAGGACCATCGCCTTCCCAAGATCGTGTTATATGGCGAGTCTCCACTGGCCACCAAGACAGAGGTGCACCAAAGAGGTACAAGGACTGCCTAAAGAAAGCTCTTGGTGCCTGCCACATTGACCATCGCCAGTGGGTTGATCTCACCTCAAACCATGCATCTTGGTGCCTCACAGTTCGGTGGGCAGCAAACTCCTTTGAAGAAGACCGCAGAGCCCACCTCACTGACAAAAGGCAAAGGAGGAAAAACCCAACACCCAACCCCAACCAACCAATTTTCCCCTGCAGCCGCTGCAACCGTGTCTGCCTGTCCCGCATCGGACTTGTCAGCCACCAACGAGCCTGCAGCTGACGTGGACATTACCCCTCCATAAATCTTCGTCCGCGAAGCCAAGCCAAAGAAGAAAGAAGATTGCCATTACATTCAGTGATACACGGGAATTATGATTTATGAGGAATATTAGTACAAAAAGCATTAGTAAAGATTCTGTATGGTCTGGTAGGTAAGGAGTCCATTTTTTTTCAGGGGGAAGAAGTGGGTGACACCATGAGTTACCGCACTGGGTGAAACCAACCCTAGTGATGCCACTGATAAACACCACACACAAAGCCAGGTTTCTGGCTATCCAAATAATTGTATATCTGATCTCTTCGAACCTTCCAATAATTTACCTATTCACTGGCCTATAATTTCCAGTGTTACTTTTGGATCTTTTTTTAAATAACGGAGCAACATGAGCTACCCTCCAATCCTTCATCACTTCACCCCTGGCTAAGGACATTTTAAATATTTCTGCCAGAGCCCCTGCAATTTCTACACTAGCTTCGCTCAAGGTCTGAGGGAAGATCTGGTCAGGCCCAAGGGGTTTATCCACCCTTGTTTCCTGTAAGTCAACAAACACATCCTGCTCTTTAATCTGTATAGATTTGATGACCTCACTGCTTTCTTTACTTCCCACGACTCTGTGGCCATTTTCTGAATAAAAACTGATGCAAAAATACCCTTCTCTTTTAGCTCCATATATAGCCAACAACTCTGATTTTCAAGGGGACCTGTTTTGTCCCTTACTCTTTTGCTCTTAATAGACCTGTAGAAACCCTTAGGATTTTCTTTCACATTGTCGGCCAAAACAACCTCACGTCTTCTTTTTAACTTCCTGATTTCTTTCTTGAGGTTTTTCCTGCACTTTGTATACTCCTCAAGTACCTCATTTGCACCATGTCACCTATACCTGCTAGTCACCTCTCTCTTCTTCCAAACCAGATCCCCAATATCCCTCTAAAACCAAGGTTTGTTATGCCTGCTAACCTTTCCTTAGGGCATCATGATTGGCATTGCGCTTACTGTAACACCTTTACAGTGCCAGCAATTGTGACTGGGGTTGGAATCCTGCACTGTCTGTAAGGAGTTTGTATGTTCTCCCTGGGTCTGCATGGGTTTTCCCTCAGGGCACCGGTTTCATTCAAAACCATTCAAAACGTATTGGGGAGTAGGTTAATTGGGCTGCATGGACTTATGAGACGAAATGACCTGTTACCATGCTGTATGTCTAATTTTTTTTTTATTGCATTTAATCCTGACAGGAACATTTAAACTCTGTACTTTCAAAATATCATTTTTGAACGTTCTACACCTACCTCGCTCGAAAACAACTTATCCCAATCCACACATTCTAGATCCTTTCTCATTTCTCAAAGTTGGCCTTTCTCCAATTTATAATCTCAACCTGAGTCCCAGACCTATCCTTCTCCATAAGTAACTTGAAACTAATAGCATTATGATGACTGGACCCAAAATGTTCCCCTACACATACTTCTGTCACCTGTTCTGCGTCATTCCCTAATAGGAGCTCCAGTACTGCACTCTCTCTAGTCGGTACCTCTATATATTGATGTAGAAAACTTTTTTGAACACATTTCACAAACTCCAATCCTTCCATCCCTTTTACAATATGGGAGTCCCAGTCAATACGTGGAAAATTACAATTTACTATCACAACCTTATGTTTTCTGCAGCTGTCTAATAGCTCTACAGATTTGCACCTCCAATTCTCGCTGACTATTGGGCGGACTACAATACAACCCCGTGAGTGTGGTCATGCCTTTTCTGTCCCTCACCTCCACCCATTAGCCTTAGTAGAAGAGCCTTCTGGTCTGTCCTGCATAAACACAGCTGTGATATTTTCCCTAACATATTTCTGCAGTTGCTGTGACCACCCAAAGGGTGTAAATAATCCACTGCTTCCTTTCTTCTTAGCTGGTCGTGTACTCTGGATGACAGCCAGTGCTGTTCAAGTAAGGATACAAGCAATAGATGGTCCTTGATTTCGAACAGCCATATAATTCTGTAGTGTCATTCAGCATCAGTTATTTATTGTGATGTGGCAATCTGTTATCACACAGGACACTGGAGTAACATAGAATGAATATGGATGTTCTTTTAACTTAATTTAGAGATACAACACATTAATAGGCCCTTCTGGCCCCAAGCTCATGCCACCCAATTACATCCATGTAGACAATTAACCTACAACCCCGTACATCTTTGGAACATGAAAGGAAACCAGAGCACCCAGAGGAATCCAATGAAGACACATGGAGAATGTATAATCTCCTTATAGACGGCAATGGATTTGAATTCAGGTACCTGACACTGTAAAAGCATTGGGGTTAACTGTGCCACTCCATGGTTTTAACCATATTTCAATCAGTTCTTTCCAATGATTTTTGCATATTTAAGTTGTGGGTCATAATATTGCCACAGAACTTAAAATTGGTCCATTCATAGTATTATTTGATATGAGGCAAAATAATAATTTTAAACTGTTTTTTTTAATTAAATGCAATCACAGTGCATATTCAGTGTTCCATTTGACAACTATTTCTGCTATTATTAACCTTTACACAAGATTTTTGAGCTTGCATGAAATGGGCAACATCAAATTTGAAGATAAATCAGTTCATTCCACACATCAAAGCCTCAAACACTGGAAGTGACATAGCTTCCTTTATGAATGATCTGATTTACAGAAATCCAATTCTCTCCTACATTTCCAAAGTAATTTTCAAGCTTTAATAACAACAATATTGTATTCCTTAATGAATTGATACATTATGTATTCCATTTGTTTAATTGAGGGTAGTGTTTGGGTTATTATTAAATGAAAATCACTTGAGATATATAGCAAGCTAAACAACGTGGGTTACGATAGAAAATGGATTCTTCCAAAAGCTTAAGAACAGATCATAAAAGGACATAAAGTGAATGTGATAGGAGAGGTTTAAAGGGGATCTGAGTGGTAACAATCTTTTTAGCACAAGAGTAGTATCTGTCAGGGGAGGCTGTGGAGGCAGGAGCATTAATCAACATACATTCTGGACTAATATGAACAGATGTAACCTCTACAAACTAGAGGACATATGTTTGCATACTAGAAGGGATGTGTTTAAGGTGGAAAGGGGAAAGATTAAAGAAGATGTGTGGGCAAGTTATTTTTACCCACAGAGTGATTGGTGTCTGAGTTGGGCTGCCAGGAGTAGGAGTGGAAGCAGATACAATAGCAGTATTCACAAGGCTTCTAGACAGACATATATCAGAATCAGAATATATTGTCATGAACATGTTTTTTCAAGATGGCGCCTTACAGTGGCGACTCTTTACGTGCAGCACTGATGGGAATATTTTATAATTCAGAAATATTAAAACTCAATCCCAGAACCACAGAATAAAACTCCTCTGTGAATAAGGATGTTATAAGAATGGTAGCAGACTTCCTAATTTAAATGGCTGACTCATCAGACTGTGGCACCTTTAAACAGCCAATGCCCAGGCAAGTTAAACACTGCAGGAGTTTCAAACAGCCACTGAACCAATCATTTAAGCTCCATGGGAGTCACAACAACAGATACTCGGTCCATTTAATCATCACGAGAGATTTAAAGAGACATCACACAGACCATTTAAACACCGCAGGAGTTATCAGCAGCCAATTCAAGGGCCATTTAAAGAAGAGCCGACCACATGTACGCAGAGGGGGAGCTACAGATTAAGCTAAGACACCGGACCCTGAGGCTTCTGCTCCCTACCATCCTCCTAGTCAACATACAAACCTTGAAGAACAAACTTGATTAATTCCAAGCCAGGCTACAACATCAGAGAGACGTCAGGGAGTGTTGTGTGATGCACTTCATAGAAACATGTTTAAATGAGGACATTCAGGACACGGCACTACAACCCAAAGGCTACACCCTCCACCACGTAGACTGGACACCACCATCAGGAAAAACCAGGGGAGTCGACATCTTTGTCATCATCAATTCATCTAATGAACCACCACAACACGTCACATGGAAGGCCAGAGGAGCCAATACACTCGACCACTGCTACACCACCATGAAGACCCATCCCACGACCACACCTGATCACCTGGTTGTACTTCGACCCTCGGCATACAAGCAGAGACTGAGGACTACAGCACCAGTAGTGAAGATGGTGAAAAATACGGTCGAGGGAGGCAGAGGAGCGTCTGCAGGATTGCTTTGAATTGGTGGACTGGACCATATTTAAGAACTCATCCTAGAATTGAATGAATATGCAACGTGTCACTGACTCCAAGACCTGTGTGGATGAGTGTGTGCCCATGTGCACATAACAGATGTTCCCAAACCAGAAGCCTTGGAAGAATCAGAGGATTCACAACCTGCTGAGAGTGAGATCAAGGGCATTTAAAGACAGGGGTCCAGATCTCTATAAGAAGTCCAGGTATGACCTGCAGAAGGCCAACTCTGAAATTAAGTGGCAATTATGGAGGAAGCTAGAGACAGAGACAGATACACACCAGCTATGGCAGGGAGTGCAGCCCATTACAGCCTACAAAGTGAGAGTGAACACCACAGATAGCTGTGACACTTCACTACTGATGAGCTGTCCAACTTCTATGCCCGCTTTGAGAAGAAGAACCCAACAGTCCCTATGAGATCCTTGCAAGGGCTGAGAACCCTTGATAATTGTCTCCGAGGCCAATGTCAGATATCATTCAAGAGGGTGAAACCTCGAAAGGTGTCAGGTCCTGATGGCGTACCTGGCAGGATACTGAAAATTTGTGCCAACCAATTAGCCAGACTGTTCACCTCTTGCTGTAGTCAGAGGTTCACACCTACTTCATCCTGGTGCCCAAGAAGAGTAGTGGGAGTGGCCTCAATGACTATCACCCAAGTAGCACTAACATCTACTGTGATAAAATGCTTTGAGAGGCTGGTCATGGCCAGAATTAACATGTACCGAAGCAAAGGTCAGGACTCACTCCCATTCGCCTATCGCCAAAATCGCTCCACAGCAGATGCAATATTATTGGCTCTCCACACAGCTCTGGGGAAAATAGCAACTCATATATACAACTGCTCCTTATTGACTACAGCTCAGGTTTCAACACCATTATTCTCTCAGTGCTGGTCAACAAGCTCCAAATCCTGGGCCTCTGCATCCCACTATGCAACTGGATTCTTGATTTCCTCATTGGAAGACCACAGTCAGTACGAATTGGAAAGAATATCTCCTCCTCACTATTCAAGGATGCGTGCTTATACAACTGCTCTACTGACTATACAGGCTCGTTTGTGGCTGACAAGTCCGATGCATGTCAGGCAGACACGGTTGCAGCGGTTGCAAGGGAAAATTGGTTGGTTGGGGTTGGGTGTTGGGTTTTTCCTCCTTTGTCTTTTGTCAGTGAGGTGGGCTCTGTGGTCTTCTTCCAAGGAGGTTGCTGCCCGACAGCCACTAATGAGCCTGCAGCTGACGTGGACATTACCCCTCCATAAATCTTCGTCCACGAAGCCAAGCCAAAGAAACTGACTATACACTCATGACTGTGAGGCCAGGCACAATTCCAATCCTATGTACAAATTTGGCAATGACACCATTTGTCGGCAGAATAACAAACAGCAATGAGGAAGTACACAGGGGGGTGATAAATTAACTCGTTGAGTGGTGTCACACAAACAACCTTGTACTCGACATGATTGGAAATGATTGTGGACTTCAGGAGGAAGTCAGGAGAACACAATTCTGTCCTCATCAAGTGTCGAGAACTTCAAATTCTTGTGTGTCAACATCTCTGAGGATCAGTCCTGGATCATCCATGTTGATGCAATCACAAAGTAGGATCGACAGCAGCTATACCTTGAGGTGTTTGAGGAGATTCAGTATGTCACTGAAGAATACTTCTACAGGTGTATCGTGGAGAGCATTCTGGCTGGTTGCATCACTAGTATGGAGGTGCCAATGCTCAGGACAAAAATAAACTCCAGAGGGTTGTTAACTCGGCCTGCGACATCACAGTCACCAGTCTTCACTCCATCGAGGACATCTACAAAAGGTGGTGTCTTAAGAAAGCAGATTAATGACTGAGTCAGGTTTGGATACCCTAGTGTGAGGTTTAACTACTGATAATATATCATGTCAGATTAGTTCTGCTTTTCTCTTCTGCAAAACAGCTATTTACATTATTCACCAGGAGACCCAATATCTTGAGTGGGTAGGCCCACTTAAATCCTACCTCCAGTTTTTAAAGAATAATAGTGGCAACAAATGCTGTGCACTGTTTGCAGACAGATTCCGGGAAAGATTTCAGAATAGTTGAAGTGGCCATGAAAATGGCTAAGTTCACATTAAGACACAAGACACGTGAGTGTTCTATCACTGGCACCCTGCGCCAAGGGGAGGCTTACAATTTATGATTATAGTAGCTTCCTTCAGGTGCTTCTTTCTGGGAATAAGGAATGAAATTGTTTCTGAACACCGACAGATTCAATGACTTGCCTTCTGCACCAATTTGTTCCAAACTGTGAGATGTGGCTCAGGCCCCACCTGACAACAGCTTGAAGGGAAATAGATGGCTAAGATGACCCTGAGAGCCACATAAAATGTGGTTCCAGCCCTGGTTTTTTACCAACAGTATAATCCAGGACTGATTCCTTTTCAAAATGTGAACTTAAGCAGACCTCCAAAATTCTACAAATGCAGCAACAGCCAAAAGAAACAGCCTGGTAACAAACCAGTGAATAATTTATTATTATTTTAAGAAAGGATAATGGGGATATTTTTTTCTTTTAGTGTCACATTTAACTGTATTGGGTTAAGACATAGCATAACCTGGAACATAGATTGCACACATTATTTGCCAACAGCTGTCAAATGCAGACAAGCAAATTCCTTCATCAAGCTGGCATTCCAAGTACTTTGCATCCAGATCATAATGCCTTTGATTGAACATTAGAACATTGCATAATGACAAGCTGTACACAAACCTATTTTTTCACTTCTATTTTATTGGCTATAAAAAAAAATCTTTTCTGGCAGGGTTTACAGGCAGATGTGTTTATATTATAGCTAAAATAGATCATTAATTGCAAAAGACCTCTTTCAGGCAGAGAACAACCAATGCATTTATCATTTTGATCTGCTCTTTTAGCCCAGTGCAAATACTGAGAGAATTGGGCACTGTTAAAAAGTGCAGTGGAAAGTTGGTGATGTATGAATAACTGTTGCAGATATCAGGCAGCGTGCGTGATGAAATTAATTGCATAAAATTATAAATTTCTACCTTTTCAAGTACAGGAATTCATAGAAGGTCATCAGAAGCGCTACTGGAGAAGGCAGTAGCATGAAAAATGGACCTGTATCGGGGTTCAACTGAGAGTTAACCCCTTCAGACCCGGGCTTCTGATGATCTTACTCTCAAACATAAGATCGCTGGAGAATAAAATACATTACTTGAGGCTGCATTTGAAACAGAGAGAACTGAAGGGCTGCTCTACCCTGGTGATTACAGAAATGTGGCTTCAGGATATCATTCCAGGCTCAATGATCCAGCTTGATGGCCTTATCTCCTTCAGGACAGACCGAGATGCTGCGCTTCTGGCAAGACCGAGGAGGGGGCTGTGCTTTTATATCAGTGAGAGCTAGCGTATCAACATCTCTGTTGTGAAGACCTTCTGCTCAGCAGAGATATAGAACCTCCTGGTGAAATTCAGACCCTTCCACCTGCTCAGGGAATACTTGGTCATGCTGATTGCTTCAGTCTATGTTCCGCCTTCGGCTAATGCGAGTGAATCCATGAAGGAGATTTATGGTGCCATGATTGTTGCTGGTGACTCAATCGTGCCAACCTGAAAACAGTCTTACGTGACTTCAATAGCATGTGAACTTCACCACAAGAGGAGAACACCCTGGTTTGGGTGTACACCAACATCCCTGGTGTTTACAAGGCTGTACTTCACACCCACTTTTGTTACGTGGATCGCATATCCTTCCTGCAAACCCCGGCTGGCAAATCAAACAAGGTCAGTTTGCAGGGAGATCAGAACCTGGCCAGGGTTACAGGAGGATGGGGTGGTGGGGTGGGGGGGTGGGGGAGAGGTAGCCATGGGGTGCACAGCAGTGTTGCAAGATTGTTTTGAGACCACAGACTGAAGCTGTTTCAGGGAGGCGGCCACCTACAATAGTCCTATAAACATAGAGGAGTAGACAAGGTTAGTGATTGGCTACATCAGCAAGTGAATTGAGGATGTCACCAAGATCATATGCTTACCAGAAACCATGTTTGAATGATGAGGTCCGGGCCCTTCTCAGAGCTTGTGATGCTGCCTTTAGAACAAGGGGTAGGATGGCACTAAGTTCAGCCAGGGTTGAACTCTCTCAAGCAATCTGAAAGACAAAGTGGAGGAACGCGCGGAAGATCAACAGACAACTGTGTGACACTAGTGATACAAGACGCATGCGGCAAGAGATCAAGACTATAATAGATTACGAGTTAAGGACAATATTGTGAGTTAAGGACAAAATTGCCTCCCTTCCAGACAGACTGAACAGCTTCTATGCATGTTTTGATGATAAGAACAAAGAAAGCTCCATGTCCCCCTGATGAATGGGCCCCTCTGCATAGCCGCAGCCAAGGTGAGGAGCACCTTATCCAAGTTGAACCCACACAAGGTGACGGGGCCAGGCTACATACCTGGTCAGGTATTGAAGACTGCCCAGATCAATTGAGGAGGTCTTCATGGACATCTTCAACACTTCACTGTAGCAGTCCATCATTCCTACAGGGTTCAAGACAACCACCATCATCCCAGTATCCATGAGGTCAACAATAACAGGCCTCAATCACTGCTGCCCTGTGGCAATGACCTCTACCATTATGAAATGCTTCAAACATCTGATGATGAAATGCATAAAAGCGCACCTCCCTGAGACGTTGGACCCATTTCAATTTGCCTACAGAAGAAATCATAAAACAGGCCTTGTTGCTTCACTCTGTCCTGACACACCTGGAGTACGATGCCTCATTTCCCAGGCTGTTGTTTATTGATTTCAGCTTGGTGATTAATACAATCATTCCCCAGAGGCTGGTGAACAAGCTGTGTCACTAGGACACAACGCCACTCTCTGTAACTGGATCTTTGACTTCCTAATAGAAAGACCACAGTCTGTCCAGTTTGGTAGTAGAACATCGAGCACCATCATGCTGAACACTGGTGCATCTTAAGCCTGTGTGCTCATCCCTCCTGTTCACACTACTGACCCATGACTACATCACCAGATCCATCTCCAACAGTGTCATCAAGTTTGCAGATGACACAACAGTAGTTGGCCTCATCAGCAACAACAATGAGCTGAAGAATAGAGAAGAGGTGAAATATCTCATGAAATGGTGCAAGAGGAACAACCTGAGTCTCAACGTGGACAAGATGAAGGAGATGATTGTGGACTTCAGGAGGACCAGAAATGACCACCCTCCATTATACATCAACAACTCTATAGTAGGGAGGGTGGAGAGCACCGAAGTTCCTTGAAGTTTCATATAATGACCTATCGTGGACACCTAACATTGTTAGGAAGATGCAACAATGACTACACTTCCTGAGAAGTCTGAAGCGAGGAAGGCTACTGGCCACCATGATGTCGACCTTCTATTGAAAGCATTCTAGTGAGCTGTATCACAGAGTGGTGTTGTTGCTGCAGAGAAATGGATCGGATATCAATCCATAGCATCATAAGAGTGGCAGAGAGGATCACAGAAGTCAACCTCCTCCACCATTGATGTGATCTTCTGAGATTGGTGTCTGACGAAGGTGCACAAAATCATTGAGGACCTCTTCCACTCTGCATACAGCATCTTTCAGCTACCCATTGGGAAAGCAATACAAGAGTATCAGAGCCAGTACCTCCAGGCTAAAGAACAACTTTGTCCCATGGGCAGTGAGAATGGTGAACAACCAAAGGAACTGCTCACGTTAACCATCCGAGACTCTCATATGTACAAAACAAAATCTATTTATTTATTTATTTGTATTGATGAAATACTTATCCTGCATATGTACTGTTTATCTGTATCTGTGTTATGTTTGGTTCTGTGTCTACATGTCTTGCACTGAGGACTGGAGAACACAGTTCCGTCAGGTTGGACTTGTTCAATCAGTTGACAATAAACTTGACTTGAAATTCATTATTATGGCCCACTAATGTGGTAAAGAGTTGGCACAATGACCAGTACTGAATAATTTGCTGCAAGTTCTGATATCCTGGTTAATAAATGATTCTGACAGAAGTAGCTGAAATGCTTTAAAGAGCCCTTAGAACATTGACAAAATATTTGCCTGACCTCTATCAAAAAATTGACAGTTATCCAAAACTTTTTTTGTTCTAAAGCAGTATTTGATTTGGAAAGATTGTGCTGTGAAGCTTAAATTTATTTGTCACAAAATACCCGTACCATTAGAAAGGTTCTTCTGCAAATAGACAAATGGATTACAACTTAGAGAGTATTCGTTTACAATGAAAAGGAAGATCATATTTGCACCCAGCAGCAGACAAAGAAGGTGCTGGAGGAACTCAGCAGGTTAGGCAGCATCAATAGAAAGGCAACAATTTGGGCCAAAAATCTTTCATTAGGACTTTCTATTGCATTTTGCAGATGCTGCCTGAATGATAGCACAGTAATATAGTTCATTCAAGACCCTGATGGCTGTGGGGAGAAAAATATCTTTAAGCTTCTACCCAATGGGAGAAGGGAGAAGAGGATGTATTTGGTGAATAATGGATATTTCAGTATGTTGGCTGCCTTTCCTTGGCAGTGGAAGATGTAGGTTGAGTTCGTGGAGTGGAGGCAAGTTGGCGTTGAGCTACATTAACTACATTTACATGCCGAACTCCATGAGTTCTATATCTGCTGCTGGGAACAAGGCAAATTACCACAGGACCTCTGTGATGCAGTCATCATCTCCCTGTACAAGAACAAGGGAGAAAATTCCTATTGCTCCTACTCCTGGAAGATAACTCTGCTATCCGTTACAGGAAAAATCCTCACAGGAGTACTCCTGAACAGTCTGGTGCCCATCATTGCAGAAGAACACTTCCCAGAGTGTCAGTGTGGCTTGAGAGCCAAAAGGAGCACCATAAGCATGGTATTTGTTCTCAGGCAGCTCCAAGAGAACAAGACACTGTACATGATGTTTGTTGACCTTGCGATTCTTTCAGATTTACATCTGCCTGAATTATTCAGCTTCTGAAAAGAATGTCTGCTTCATTTGCCTGCCTGAATCAACCATGGAAGTCCAGCCCAGAACAAATTAGCAAATCAGACCCCCCCACTCCAAAAAAAAACATGAAGGAGGCAGAACAGCCTAATTTCTTCCAAAAGGTCAGTGGCCCTTTTAAATGAAGTCTGAAGCTGACTTCCAATAGTATTTTTTTAAGATTCTTTTGGAGCCAAATAAACCAAGAGAGTTCTTCCAACCTGCACAAAAATCTTTTTTGCTTGCTGCTGCTGGCCCTTTCTCTTGTGTGCCATTCCCAACTTGCTTTATCGATTCAGCTACAAATCCAGTGTAATGGAATGATTTTCTTCCTGGTCAAAACTGCATGTCATCTTCAGCTGTGGAAGAGAGAAAAGTGAATCAGAGATTTGATTAGGCCCTCATGTACACTCAACAATATTAGCATCCACCTGTAAGTCTGTTGATTATTAAGGATTTAAAAACATGGTTTAAGTGGATGATAAAAGCACACACTAGTGTGATGGTGAAAGGCTGGTAGCAAAGCAGAAAGTCGAAAGGAGAAATCTGTTCATGGAGGTTTCCACAGCATAATAGTGAATCAGAGAGCAGTGAAAGTATCGAGATGGATTTGAAGGTCAGTTGCAGACTGTCTGGTGCTATATGAAATACTGTTCTGGGAGGCTGATGGAGTTAGTGGTCAGAGTTTGAGGCAGGTTCCTGAATTAGTTACCTTGATCCTCTTGGTACTTGACTGGAATTAATTCTAAAATAAGATGCCTCTTGGAAACCCAAAGGGATCACATGTAATGTGATTTAGTTCCTTGCTTAATTTTAATCTCTGTTCAATTTCACTATTCATAATTGATTTGCATCTAGTAACTAAGATTTATTTATTAAATTGTGCTATGAAAGAAAACATGAAGATGAGCTAGAAAGATGGTCCCCTGGATAAATATATCTGGAATGAATTCACTTACAGCACTGGAAATATTCTGCCTGGAAGTTAATTACAAAAATAATTATTTTGCATTTTCTAGTCTCTACTGAATGTTTGCTGTGCTTAACCTAAATATTTCCATCCTTTGTGTCTCAGGTCCCAGAGATTATTAAACAAGTGTTTCTTAGAAAGTAGGTAACTGATGGCTGCAGAATCTGTGCACTTACAGAACTATCCACAATATATGAATCTTCAAAGGTTGAATCTCTTCAATCATTGCAAAACACCATGCAACACCTAACATAAAAATCTCTCTGCATAATAATGTTATTGCAAAAGGTTATAATTAAATGTATAATTCATTAAATGCCTTTTGTTCATGACATGAAATAATGTAAAGAAATGTATTCATACTTCCTTACAAAATAGGAAGGCCATTCAGTCCATTGAGT
Organism: Narcine bancroftii; assembly: GCF_036971445.1. NCBI lineage: Eukaryota > Metazoa > Chordata > Chondrichthyes > Torpediniformes > Narcinidae > Narcine > Narcine bancroftii. The sequence goes on from NC_091470.1 coordinate 305,601,496, forward strand.
CTAAACCAACTCACAAAGTAATCCTCTTACCCAGTCACATTTCTATCAATCTCTTTCAGGATCTATGACTTGCCAATACACTGAGAGCAACTTATAGCTGCCAATTAATCTTACCACACGAGGACATAGATTAAAAACTAGTTCACCTAGGGCACACATGTCAAACTCTGGCCCACGGGCCATTATATTTGGCCCACAAGATCATTTCAAAAATGCATTAGAGGTGGCCTGCTGGCCGTCGCGCCAGTATAGCGCATGCACAGCTAATACTACAAATCCCAGAATGCATTGGCGTCAGCCCGCTAATCACCCCCACCTCCTCTGTTTACGTTACAGGGTCTCACTGTGGACTCTGGTTTTGGGGCCTGGCCAGTGTCAGGGGAAGCCAAGGCCATTTCCCAGCACCCAGAACCGGTAATTAGCAATTGTCAGGTGAAGAACAACAAGCTACATCACCTACACATGTACTAGCATCACAGAGCCCAGTGGTCGCAACCAAATCCGCAAGATGGCAAAGGAACATACTGCCACCAATGTGATATCAATAAGAACTATTTAAATTAATTGTGTAAATAAATTAGTGTAGAAGTTCAATTACTTAAGTTGCACTGGAAAGAAAGTGATAAATAACACTAATTTTGTATTTATCTTGAGAAGGAGAGATAATGTCAGGATAATGTGAACTATTTTGTACACCCTTCTCACTGTTGTAACTGTGGAGCATATGTATATGTATATGTGAGTGTGTGAACAGTTTCCTGAGATGGTGGAAGGTATCAGTAAGTAAAGTCTCTTTTGTTATTTGAATCTTGCATCTCTAAGTTATTTAAGAAGCCTCTGAAGTAACTCCAGAGACATAACACAAATGTTTTGGGCTGAAACCTTTCATCAATATTTGAGCAAAAACCTGGTAGGCGCCTGAATAAAAAGACTAGGGCAGGAGGGAAAAAACGGCAGGGGAAGGAACACAGGCCACAGACAAAATGTGACAATTGGACATGGATAGGAGGACATGAGAGGAGAGGAAAGAATTGATTGGGGAAAGGGGTGGCTGTGGGAAAGCAGAGCTGAAGGAAAGGAGACAAAGTGAAAGAGAGAGTGAGACAGACCTAGAGGATAGTTTTCCATTAGCCCCATCTCTTCCCTTCCCCTTTCTCCTTTACCTTGAAGAAGGGCTTAGACCCAATACATTGATCAATGCCTCTCTGGAGCGAGAAGCTGGCTGTCCTTCAGCAGCTCCCACTGTTGCTGGTGACCTCCAGACTAGTCGGTCCGGTTGATGACTTCTACTGTATTGTTGATATGGTCCCAACAGCAGACTAGACAGCTCTTCCAGACCCTTGATGGAGATAGTGAAGGGCACAAAGCTGTGCAATGCTGCAGGAGGAGCATAGCTTCAACCAACCTGGTTGAGATAGAATCAACCAGATTTTACAGACCAACATCTTTGACCACAAGCTCATCAGGCAGTGGTCAGCACAGAATGTTCTGAAGAAACAAAGACGAGGACTTGAAGGACCAGGCAGGGTAGTTCTCTGAGCAGACCATCCAAGTCATCTGGCAGAATTCTTCAGTGACTGCTCACTAACAAGTATCAGAGCTTGGCCTGGGTTGCACTGAGAGGAGCTCTCCCAGTCAGATCTTTCCTGCGCAACCGGAACATCACCCTTAACGCACATTGCCTCTGAGATGACTGTGGTGGAGTGGAGGTGTTCAGCCACATCTTTGCAGTAAAGGTAAAGCTAAAGGCTCCATTATTATCACATAATACTACATTTAGAATGTAATACACATAAAATTCTTTAACTTTTGTCTACCTTCAGGCAGACAAAGCATCACCACTTTGTCCAGTGCCCCTCACAGAAACCTACAGCACCTGGTGTACGCAGTCTCTGAGCCTGCTTAGCTTCTGATATCAGACAATCCCAGGTATATATGAGGATTCACTAAGAAACTGTGGAAAAGGATGCAAGGATCATGGTTATAGCTGATCACCAGCAGTAGTACGATGGAGCACTTTCTGTTTTATGGGCTGTTCCTGGGAATGCACACAGGGTCAGACATCCAGACCTGCTGGAAGACCATTAAATTGGTGAATGATGCACATTGATTTTCCCAAAACCTATTGGTCTTTCAGCACATGGAGATGTACGTGCTGAGGGACACAATGAGACTTGATGCAGCCAATGTGAGAACACTGTGGGGAAAGACCACAGTCTAGAGTCCTCTCATTAGTGGGCACTGAGAACAGAAGAACACACGAAATAGAAGCAGGAGAAATCCATCTGGTCTGTCGAGCCTGCTCCGTCATTCAATGTGATGAGAAGCTTATCTCCACCTTCCTGCCTTTACCCCATATCCCTTACTATGTAGAAATATATCCATCCATGTCTTAAATATATTTGCTGAGGTAGCCTCCACTGCTTCAATGGACAGCCAATTTCACATATTCACCACCCTCTGGGAAAAGCAGTTCCTCATTATCTCTGTCCAAAATATATAACCCTGAATCTTGAGGTTATATCCCATAGTTCTGGTCTCCTCTACCAATTGAGAAAACTCAACCTTATCTATGCCTTTCTTAATTTTATATACTTCCATAAGATCTCTCATTCTTCTAAATTCCAGTGAGTACAGTCCCAGATGTCATAATCTCTTCTCAAAAGCCAACCCTTTCATCCCTGGAATCAACCTGGTGAACTTTCTCTTCACTGCCTCCAAAGCCATCCTTCCTCAAATAACAAGAGCAGAATTGCATGTAGTACTCCAGATGTGGTCTCACCAGTACATCATACAGGTGCATCATAACCTCTATGCTCCTAATATCAATCCCTCTTGCAATGAAGACCAAGATTCCATTTGACTTCTTGAAAGCCTGCTGCACTTGCAAACCAACCTTTTGTGAATCATGCACAAGCTCTACAAAGTCCTTCTGCATGGCAGCATGCTGCAATCGCTTGCCACTTAATTAATATTCTGATCTTCCATCCTTCCTTCCAAAGCTGATAAACTCAGATTTACCAACATTGTACTCCATCGGCCAGACCCTTGCCCACTCACTTAACCTAGCTACACCCCCCACCCCCGAACACTCTTCATATCCTCTGCACAATTTGCTTTTCCACTCAATTTAGTGTCATCAGCAAACTTCAACACTATGTCCCCTCTTCCAACTATATACTGTGAACATTTGTGGACCCAGTACTGACCCCTGGACCAACCAAAAGAACAACCCTGCAACTCAACTCTCTGCTTTCTACTGGTTAATCAATCCTCTATCTATGCTAACACATCACCCTCGATTTCATGCATCCTTTTCTTCTGTATAAGTCTTTTATGTGGCACCACATCAAACACCATCAAAATCCAGGTAAACAATGTCCACTTCTCCCCTCTACCTTCTGCACTCATTATATCCTCAATGAACTCAAGTAAATTTGTCATACAGGAATTGCCTTTGCTCAAACCTGGCTGCATCTGCCTGATGGATCCATTTCACTCCAGATGCTACCCGTTTCCTTCTTCTTTTGATATCTTCAAGCATTTTCCCAACTACAGATGTTAAACCATCAGGCCTATACTTCCCTGTCTTTTGCCTGCATCCTGTTTTGAATAGTGGCATGACATTTGCTGTCTTCCAATCCAGAGGGACCTGCCTAAACTCCAAAGCATTTTGGAAAATTATCATCAAAGCCTCGACTATAACTTCTCCCATTTCTTTCATTGCCCTTGGGCGCATTCCACTGAGGTGCTGAGACCAATTAGATGTCCCTCAGTGGGGGAATAACGATAAGGTACCACAGTGATGGAAATGGTGTAACTATATATGAATGTAACAATGTACAGTGATGGAAATGTATGGATACAAAACTAAGGGTGGGAAGAGTTTTTCATCGGTTTTCTTTTTATTAAAAAAAATTGTGAATTAAGTATTTTTGATTTTCAAAAAATGATTGGTTATATATCTTTACCTACTCTGGACACTGTGTGTCCTGCTGAGTTCTTCCCAGAAGCCATTGCTTCTGACTCATGAGCTCTAACTGGTTCTTCATTCCTCTAAATTGATTTAAAACATTTCCTATTCGAAGTGCTGGACATTACTTTTAACATTGGTAAAATTTGCTTAACATAGAGTGATTATTAAGCCTAATCAGGCAATAATTAGTCTAATTAGATATTAACCAAGATCTTTGATATTATCATATTAATTTTCCTACATAGGGATTTAGAAAGCATCCAATCATCCAACCGTTAACAAAAGTGACAAGTTGTCTGTAGTATCATTATTTCTATTAACCACTGTGATTCCAAAAATGTCTTGAAATGGAAGTAAATTTGACGACCCTTACAAATTAAGTAGTTGATCAGAGTCAGCCCTGAAACCAGACTTTTTTTTCAGAAGTTTTGTTTTAAAAGTAAATATTTTTACTCAGAATTTCTTCTGAGCCACGTGAGCATTAAACTGAAACCAATCTGTGCTACCTCTCTTTGTCCTAATGCACAGAATTCTCTCACCAGAGAGGATTGAGAGGAGTTCAGATTATCCCAGTATCAAGTCAAGCATTCTATTTAATGACAGGGGAAACCACTCTCCACCCTGTTGGAGTATCTGGGTTATTCAGAGCCACTGACTATTGTCTATATAATTCTCATGACTGGCCTCAGTGGCCAGTGGAAAAGATGTGGGAACAGCTCCCTTCTGAAAAAGGACCCAAATCTCCTCATGATGAGGGAACTGGGTGCAGCATTAACATGTAAAATCCCTTCAGTCACATTCTGACATTATATTGGTGTATCATTCATGCCTCCACATTCAAAGCTTAAAGTTCAATCCGAGTACATACATGATGTCACATACAACACTGAGATTTTTTTTCCTGTGGACATGGCAGAATTAAAAAAAAGGTATCTGTACAAAAGAGAGAAATATTAGCAAAGAAAGAACTGTAAACAATACAAAATATAAATATTCAATAATAAATAATGTTCAAAATAAGATTCCTTAAATTAGTCTCTAGCCCCTTTTCCACTGGCACCTTGTCCCAGGAATTAACGGAGAATTAACCAGTTAAGGATCTAGTGGAAAAGGAAAACAATCAGCACACTGGTGTCAAATGACACCAAATCAAGCCAGGAATTGATGACCTCTACCCCTATTCATATCCCCAGCACCAGCAAACATTGGTGTGCTGATTAAACCAGAGGAAAAAGGACAACTTCCACCCATTCCATTCCATTCGAAGGTATCGTCTCGGAATCCCAGGGATGAGTTGTGTTTAGAGGAAAAGCAGTGGCCGCATGGAAACAGAACAAACGGCTTCCTATCCTATCCTATCCTGGGCCACTGCATGGCCAGTGGTAAAAGGGCTTCTGATTGAGTTTATTGTTTAGGAGTCTGATCATGGAGGAGTAGCAACTGTTCCTGTACCTGATGGTCTGATAATTGTGGGACCTATGCCTATTTCCTAATGGCAGCAGCAAGAAAAGAGCATATCCTGGATATTGTGGATCCTTGATGATTGCTGCTGTTCTCCAATGGCAGCATCCTTATAGATTTTCTCCATGGTAGGGATTGTTTTGCCTGTGATGTACTAAACTGTGTCTATGATCTTTTATAGGGCTTTCCACTCAGAGATATTGTTGTCCTGATACAACAATAATGCAGCCATTCAACACACTTTCCACTACTATAGAGTGTGAAGTAAAATACAACAATTTATAGATACCTTAGTTGAAGTAAAAACAATGCTGGAGAAACTCAGCTGGTCAGAGACTGTACTTAATGTAGCAAAGGTAAAGATACTGTAATGGATAAATATTGGGAGAATTTGGTAAGATTAGAGTAGGTTACATACATACACACATTTTAAAACAGATCCTATTTGAAATAGAAATACCGAATAAATCATATTCAGGAACATTGCAACAACTATGGAGAATGTTATGCACATTTCACAAGTAAGTGCTGATTGAAATTATGTCATGAAATGAATAGACCATTGTCTTGGAGGAGACAAACTGGCAGTTTTCAAGTACCTACAGAGTGGCTCACAGAAAGGTCACTCCTGGGTTTTGTTTACCTAAGACAACAGCTTGAACAAGAAAGATATCTCCTGTGGTTTGCTGAAGAAGGTGGGGTTTCTGCAAGGGTGAGTCACATGGGCTTTCTAGCAGTTGGCAGTTGGAGAGAGAAAGAGAAAGAGAGAGAGAAGACAAGCGCATCAAGCTCTCACAGTCAGTGTGTGTGTGACACTGAAAGAGACTGAACAGTCACAGCTGAAACAAGCCAGGTAAAGCTGGTGGGAATCAGAAAGCTCCAGAGTGGTGGATGGCTGGAAGTGCTATCTGTCTGATGTTTCTCTTGGAATAAGAGCACAGAAAGGGACTCTGTGGCAGCATGAAAGAAAGAGGTTATCATCTGGAGAACCCTGATGGGGAAAGTTTCATCAGCGAGACATTGAGGTGACTAATGGTGGTTCCTCAGTTGTGGATATCCTGGAACAACAAATATCTCTCTCTACAAACCCTACAAGACCTTTTGAACACCAAAGCCTGGTGAACTTTATACATGTTAAATTCTGTGCACAGTATAAGAATTGCCTGCAACCAGAGAATTTGGAAGAAGGAGAAGTGAGATTGAACTGTGAACCAAAGAACTTTTCTCAAATTTACACATGCATTATACACCTGCACTTAGACTTAGAAGAGGGTATATTTGGGTTAGTTAAGTATAGAGATAAGTTAAAGTTTAATCTGTTTTCATGTTTAAAGATAATTAAAAACAACTTTTGTTTAAGTAACTACTTGTCTTAGTGAATGTCTATTTCTGCTGAATTTTGGATTCCTTTGGGCTCGTAACAATACATAACCAATGTTTTGCTCTCGAGTCCTTCATCAAGGTACGAAAAAAAGGGATGGTCTTGGTGGGATAATACGAGGCCATGGACAGACATATGAGCATGGGAGTGGGGTATGGAACTGAAGTGGATGGCCACTGGAAGATCCCTGTCATCAATGCAGATAGAGCAAAAGTGCTCAGCAAAGCGATCTCCCAATTTGAACCCAGTCTCTTCCCATGCACAGGCCACAAAGGGAGCACCAGAAATGGTAGATAACTCCCATGGTTACACAAGTGAAGTGTTGCTTTACTTGAAAGGATTGTTTGAGGCCACGAATGTTGGTGAGGGAGGAGAGGTGGGTGAAAGTGTGTCATTTCCTGTGACCACAGGGGTAGGTGACAGGGGGAGATTGGAGAGGTGGGATGAGTGGATGAGGGAATCACAGAGGGAGTGGTCCCTGTGGAAAGCAGAGAGGAGATAAGAGGGAAAGAAATATTTCATAGTAAGATCATGTTGTAGGTGGAGGAAATTATGGAGTTAGATGTGGAGACTAGTAGGCTGATAGGTGAAGACAAGGGGAATCCTGTGCTTGTTACATCTGGGGGCAGATGGTGCCAGGGCAGATAAGCGGGAAATGGAGGAGATATGAGTAAGGGCTGAGTTGATGATTGTTATATAGAGAATTTAGGTTAAAAAGACTTAAGTTAAAATGTGATGATTAATCATAAACAGGGAAGCCAGAACGGACAGAGAGTTTACTAGCAGTCAAGGACAAAAGGATCTGCTGAATATGTTTTTTTTAACCTATCTTTTCATGGTCATAGTGAGAGACATGCAGGAGACAAAGGATTGATAAGAAGGGTGAGAAACAGAATTTAGTGTATGTAGAGTTCACAGCGTACGTAACGAACGTGATAATTAAAAATGCAGTTATACTTAAAATGCTTTTGTAATACTAACCAATTAAAACAGTATTAATAAGAAGGGGAAGGGCAAATAATAAGGGTATAAACATCAATGCACTGTATGTATCGGGGCTTAACTGGTGATAAACCAGTTGAGTCCAACTCTGCAGACTTGTAAATAAAGCTTGTCGTGTCATCAGTTTTAAAGAGACTCATGTGTGAGAAGTTTTATTTCTGACAAATGGGGGCTCGTCCGGGATCTACACTCCGGCCGTGAGGGGAGGCGAGAAGAGGGACATCGGAGGCGGTGCACCCCGCTGAGTTCAGCGGCTCCTAGTCCCTTGCTCGTCGCTTCGGGCGGCTTGAGCGAGTGGTATCCGGACAGGGTGACACGACAAGACGGAGAGGAGAAGGGTGACGGTTCAATCCCCGGGAAGACACCGGTAAGTGACGACTTACGATTGTGGTGTGGGGATTGGGTAACAGGTGTAACGGGATACACCTGTTTGGATAAAAACCTAACGAAATAGATTAAGTATAGATCTTTTGTCGTGGTGTGAGGACCCTGTCGCGGGACTCTAGGATAGACCCCAGGGAAACCTCGGCGGTAACCGAAGGAGGGACAGCACCTCCGACAAAGTGCCGAGAAGAGAGGGGTCAACCCCAGGAAAACCTCAGCGGTAACCGAAGGAGGGACAGTACCTCCGACGAGGCGTCTGAGAAGAAGGGAGTAAGGTCCAGAACGAGAGGGTCCTCAGCAACGATAAACAGATCTAGGTGGGAAAATGGGAGGATCAAAATCTAAGGGCTCGTCTGAAAATTCAGGACAATTCCTGGGAGTACCCCTTGACAGCCCTATGGGGAGAATGTTTGAAAATTGGGATAGTAAAAGATATCGGGACAAAAACAAGAAAAAGATGGTCCAATATTGTCTCCTTTGGTCAAAACAACCTATTAAAGGTTCCTCGGTCTGGTGGCCGAAATTTGGATCTGATGAGGATTGGGTTAGACAAGCATTAAACATATATGTAAATTCGAGACCAAAGGTGAATCAAGAAGAGTCAGCATATGCATTTTGTTGGGTTCCCTGGCCAGGATCCTTAACAGAATGTTTTAAATTGAGGGTAGCAGGAGAAAAGAAATGGAAACCTCTGGACAACCTTCCCCCTCCTTATATTCCCCCGGTGCCTACTGCGCCCGAGGAAAGCTTATTACCGGAGGGGAAAGGTGATGAATCTGATTGCCCCGAAGGGGGCCGGGAAAAAAAGGATGAATTAAGGGAGTCGGACCCTAAACTTCCACCGGTAAACCGACCCTGGACAAGATCCCAGACTGGTCCAGGACCATCAAAGTTTTCAATAAACCTAAATCCCCTGAGAGAAATTCCTATGGGAGGACCGGGAGGGGGAACGGGATATGTGAATGTTCCCCTAACTAGTACAGAGGTGCGGGGATTTAAGAAAGAAATGAAAAAGTTATTGGAAGATCCTATAGGACTGGCTGAACAGCTCGACCAATTCTTGGGACCAAACACATATACGTGGGAAGAGATGCAGGCAATAATGGGAACATTATTTTCACCCCAGGAGAGGCAGATGATTCGACGGGCTGCCCTCCTCATGTGGGAATATGAACAACCTGGGGACCCTAGACCCCATGAACAAAAATATCCCTTAAATGAACCCAGGTGGGACAAACGAACACCCGAGGGATTGGCAAGTATGAGACAATATAGAGAGTGGACAATCAAAGGGATACGGGAGGCTGTGCCAAAGGGTCACAATTTTACCAAGGCATTTGGGAACCACCAGGGGAAAGACGAGTCCCCTATTGATTTTTTGGAGAGGGTGAGAAAGAATGTCCAACAGTATGCTGGCGTGGACCCTAGTACACCAAAGGGTGAACAGCTTATTCGAATTGAATTTGTTTCCAAATCATGGCAAGGTATTAGAAAGAAACTAGAAAAGGAGGAGGACTGGAGTGAAAAACCCCTAAGTGAACTGTTAAAAAAGGCACAAAAAGTATATGTGCAGAGAGAAGAAGAAGATCAAAAGAGGGTGACAAAGGTTATGGTACAGACTATCCGACAGATGAATGCTGAATCCAGAGGGGAAAGAAAACAAAACCTTCCTCTAAACAATCCAAGATATCCAAGAGAGGGAAGACCCCGGAGGTTCGTTAAATGCTATTACTGCAATGAGGAAGGACACTTTAAGAGGGAATTCCCCCGATACAAGAGGGAATTGCGTGCCCTCGAACTTATGGAAGAAGATTAGGGGTGTCAGGGGTTCCAAATGTTAGGGACCAAATATAAGAGAGAACCCCTGGTAAAACTAAAAATTGGTCCCAAGGGAGAAGAGGTGGTGTTTATGGTGGACACAGGAGCGGAACGAAGTAGTGTAATAACTGTGCCAATCGGAACTGAGCCTATAAAAAGTAATTTGACAATTTCTGGGATAGAAGGGGCTCCCAGAATGGTATCAATAATTCCCCAAGTAACAGTGAAACTGGAAGAAAGAGAAGGGGTACAAGACCTCTTGTTATTACCTTCAGCTGGATTTAACCTCCTAGGAAGGGACTTACAGGCTCTCCTAGGTTTGGGTGCTCTCCCTGTGGACGGAGAAGTGCAAGTCCACCTCTGCGCTTTAAAGGAAGAGGATGAACGGCAGATTGACGAGAGAGTCTGGTATAAGGAGGGAAATCGAGGAGGTCTGGACATCCCACCTTTACATGTTACATTAATACCAGGTCATTAGCCGGTAAGGAAACGTCAGTATCCTATTTCTTTGGAAGGGAGAAAAGGGCTACAGCCGGTAATTGAGACTTTAATACGAGACGGACTATTAGAAGAATGCATGTCACCTTATAACACCCCTATACTCCCAGTAAAAAAGTCAGATGGATCCTATCGCCTAGTTCAGGATCTAAGAAGTTTGAATGCTATTGTTCAGACCCGCCACCCAGTGGTGCCTAATCCCTATACTATTATGAGTCGGATTCCCCCAGACCATGAGTGGTTTAGTGTTATCGACTTGAAGGATGCCTTCTGGACATGTCCATTAGAAGAGGAAAGTAGAGATATGTTTGCGTTTGAATGGGAAAATCCATGGACAGGTAGACGGAGACAGTTCCGGTGGACTGTATTGCCCCAAGGGTTCACTGAATCTCTAAACCTGTTTGGACAAATGCTAGAACAAATCCTGATGGACTATCCACAATCTGATGATTCCCAACTAATGCAGTATGTGGATGATTTACTATTATCAGGACCCAAGGAACAAGAAATGAGGGGAGATACCATTAGACTCTTGAATTATCTGGGGAAAAAGGGTCTACGGGTGTCCAGGAACAAGTTACAGTTTGTTGAGAGAACTGTGATATATCTGGGACACCAGATAAGTAAAGGACAGAAACGGATTACCCCTGAACGAATTGCGGGAATCACTAGAATGCCTTTACCCCGTAATAAGAAGGAAATAAGACAATTCCTGGGACTCTTAGGTTACTGTAGGTTATGGATAGAGGACTACTCAGCTTTGGTGAAGTTTATGTATGATAAACTGACAAATGAAAATGACTATCCATTGAAATGGACCCAGGAGGAGGAGGGATGGTTCGAGGACTTGAAGCATCGCCTAACACGAGCCCCAGTACTCACTCTGCCCTCTTTAAAACAGCCCTTCCAGCTATTTGTCACTCATAACCAAGGAACAGCTGTGGGAGTTTTAACACAGGAAAAAGGCGATCAGCGACACCCAGTGGCTTTCCTTTCCAAAATGATGGACCCAGTGTCTCGCGGATGGCCAACGTGTATCCAGGGAGTAGCGGCTGCTGCTCTGTTGGTAGAGGAAGTACGTAAACTTACTTTTGGAGGAAAGATGACTGTGTACACCTCCCATTCTGTGAGTGTTTTATTAACACAAACTGCCCATCGATGGCTGACTGATTCTCGCATATTAAAGTATGAAACCATTTTAATGGTTGGAGAAGATTTACAGTTTGCAAAGATTAATAGCTGCAACCCAGCTCAGTTTTTATACGGCAGTGAAACAGAGAGAGAGGTGGAGCACGATTGTGTCGAGTTGACAGATCTTCAGACCAGGACCCGAGAAGACCTTTGTGATACTCCGCTGGGAGAAGGATATGAATTCTACATTGACGGCTCCGCCAGATGTGTTGACGGAATGAGAAGAAATGGGTATGCTATAATAGAAGGAAATACTTGGAAAGTAGTAGAATCCACGAGACTACCCGGAAGCTGGTCAGCACAATCCTGTGAACTATATGCCTTGCAGAGAGCCCTCAAAATACTGGCAAAGAAAATTGGAACGATTTACACAGATTCCAAATACGCATACGGGGTAGTGCATACCTTTGGTAAGATCTGGAAGGAGCGTGGTCTAATTACATCAAGAGGAAAGGAATTGGCACACGAACAGATGATTACTCTGACTTTAGAAGCCTTAACATTACCCCAGGAAATAGCAGTGGTCTACATACCAAGCCATCAAAGGGGAGATAACCCGACAGCAATTGGAAACAGACTGGCTGATGAAGAAGCCAAAAGAGCAGCCATGCAACAAGAAGTCCATTTGCTGACTTTAATCCCAATAAGGCAAGGCATAAAGACAGCTCCCATTTTCACTGCTAAGGAAGAAAAGAACATGGATCAGCTGGGCGCAAGCCAGTTACCTGATGGAACATGGAAAACACCAGATGGAAGAATGGTTCTAAATAAAGAAATAACTCGCAATATTTTAAAACACCTGCATCATCAGAGCCACTGGGGCACCCAAGCCTTATGTGACACAGTGCTTCGAGAATATGTGTGTAAGGGAATCTACACCTTGGCCCAACAGGAGGTGCAAAATTGTTACCTATGCACAAAAATTAATAAGAAGATAATGAGGACATATGTAATTAGCCATACGCACTTTTCAACGTATCCAGATCGACTTCACAGAGTTACCTCAAGTTCAAAGATGGAAATATCTGTTGGTGATAATAGATCACTTTACCCGATGGGTAGAAGCCTTCCCAACAATAAATACTACAGCCTCTACAGTAGCTCGCCTCCTCCTAGAGCAGATAATCCCCAGATATGGTATAATGGATTCTATAGACTCAGACAGGGGTCCACATTTTTCTTCAAAAATCCAGCAATTGATTTGTAATGCATTACAGGTCTCTTGGAAATTACATACCCCTTGGCATCCACAAAGCTCAGGGAAGGTTGAACGTATGAATGGAACACTAAAAATGCAATTGACAAAGTTAATGGTGGAAACTAAAATGCCTTGGATAAAGTGTCTGCCCCTGGCCTTATTGAGAATTCGTACTGCCCCACGAAAAGATGTAGGGCTGTCCCCTTATGAAATGATGTTTGGGCTTCCCTTCTGGAGTACAGTTGAGGGGTGTCCCACCTTGGGGGAAGGGGATATATTTGTTAGGAACTATTTACAGGCACTGTCACGCTCTCTTGCAGATTTACGAAAGAGAGGACTATTGGCACAAACACCGCCTCTAGACTTTTCTTTACACAAAGTGGAACCAGGAGACTGGATTCTCATCAAGACCTGGAAGACTGAAAAACTCCAGCCCCAGTGGGAAGGTCCATACCAAGTTCTCTTAACTACAGAAGCTGCAGCACGAACAAGAGAGAAGGGGTGGACACACGCATCCAGATTTAAGGGACCTGTAGAGGCGCCTCAGGACCTGATACGAACTCAGATTGGACTTGTGTTCCTGGAGAAAAACCTCTTACCTTACGATTTCGCAAAAAGACTTAATTCACAATGTTATTGTTATGTTCTTTGATTTTTCTTAGTTTGCCTATGTCTTTATCAGGTGTGAAATGTAAGAAATGCAGAGATACAGTGGTCCTGTTTCAGGACCACATTTGGGGAAGAAAGGAAGGTAATTTCATTTCCCATACCTCAGTTCCTGAGAAATGCTGGGCAGAAAATACCACCCAACATCCATATACCCCTTGTGTGGAAAAAGAAGGAAATAATATGGGTCATTATATACAGATTCCTAATACCACTCCTTTCCCTCTTAACGGTTGGAAAGGTGACTCAAGCCCACCATGCCCTGATGGACTCTGGTTTTACATACACCAGCGTACTGTTCCAATGAAAAGTTACACTCCACACTCGAAATTGCCTGTCCCTTTAAGACAGCCGGACTTAGTTCGAGTCCATCCAAATAACCATGTAAGTTTCGGTAATGCAATTGTGGGAGATAACCTTTTTGTAGATCTGGCAACTAAAATTGCAGGAACTTTTAATGTAACCAATTGTTGGGTCTGCGGAGGTCCACGGATGTCAGAACAATGGCCTTGGTGGGGGGATCCCCTCAATTCATTGACCATGATTTCCCGGATTTGGACAACTAACCGAACGAGATCAAGAGAAACCTGGTCTCTCTCTAACGTCCCCTCTGGTTTTTATTGTCTCTCACGAGCCGGCAAATACCCAGTAGGAGAAAGTCCCTGCAAGGCTGTATGGATTCGCATTTCGCCTGGTGTTTTCACTTGGTTTCCTAAACCCCAGACTTGGTTCTTATCCACTGTTTTTAAAACTAATTGCCTACCCCTGTCTAATAGTATTCAGTTTTGGAATTGTACCACTTCCACCATCACAGGACCATACCAATCAAATCCCGTTCTTAAAAGAGTTTGGGAAAGGGGGTATGGAGTATCCCCAAATGGATTATTCTGGGTATGTGGTAATAAAGCTTATACTCGTCTTCCCTCACGGTGGAGTGGAACTTGTTTCCTAGGAATAATCCGCCCAGAATTTTTCCTTCTACCCCACGATCACGGTCATAAATTAGGTGTGAAGGTCTTTGATACATTACATCGTCAACCCCGCTCTACCACGGTACATTTGGGACAATGGAGAGATGATTGGCCTCCAGAACGCATAATTCAATATTATGGTCCCGCTACATGGGCTCAAGATGGATCCTGGGGTTATCGTACTCCTATATATATGTTAAATCGCATAATTCGCTTACAAGCAGTCCTTGAAATTGTTACAAATCAAACAGCTATAGCCCTGCAATTACTTGCATCCCAGCAAGGTCAAATGCGCTCTGCTATATATCAGAACCGTCTAGCCCTAGACTATCTCCTAGCCACGGAAGGAGGTGCATGTGGCAAGCTTAATTTGACTAACTGCTGCTTACAGATTGATGATAATGGAAAAGCCGTTCGTAAAATCGCTGATAATATTCGTACATTGTCCCATGTACCGGTTCAAACTTGGCATCCTTTCCCACAATTTAATTGGATGGACAAATGGTTTGGAGGAACCTGGTGGCGTACCTTCTTGTGGGTCATCGGAGGTATTTTATTCCTCCTACTTATTTTGCCCTGTATTATTCCCTGTCTACGCAGCCTGGTGATTTCCATGGTCGAACAAGCTATGCAACCAGGGGGAATGGGAGACCCTGTAAGACTTTTATTTCAGCGTGAGATTAATGTATCATAAAACGTTTCTCTTCCCTAGCTTAGAATCCCCATTCATATCTATATATATATTCAACACATTTTAAAGAGAGAAAGGGGTGGATTGTTATATAGAGAATTTAGGTTAAAAAGACTTAAGTTAAAATGTGATGATTAATCATAAACAGGGAAGCCAGAACGGACAGAGAGTTTACTAGCAGTCAAGGACAAAAGGATCTGCTGAATATGTTTTTTTAAACCTATCTTTTCATGGTCATAGTGAGAGACATGCAGGAGACAAAGGATTGATAAGAAGGGTGAGAAACAGAATTTAGTGTATGTAGAGTTCACAGCGTACGTAACGAACGTGATAATTAAAAATGCAGTTATACTTAAAATGCTTTTGTAATACTAACCAATTAAAACAGTATTAATAAGAAGGGGAAGGGCAAATAATAAGGGTATAAAAATCAATGCACTGTATGTATCGGGGCTTAACTGGTGAGAAACCAGTTGAGTCCAACTCTGCAGACTTGTAAATAAAGCTTGTCGTGTCATCAGTTTTAAAGAGACTCATGTGTGAGAAGTTTTATTTCTGACAATGGTGGTGTGGGCGAAGCCATGTTTAAGGAAGAAGTTGGACATTTCAGATCATCTGGACTGGAAGACCTCATCTTAGGAACAGATACGACTGAGTCAGAGAAATTGCGAGAAGAGGATCAAATGCTTATAGGGGACTGTATGTGAAGAAGTGCAGTCAAGGTATTTGTTGGGTTTGTAAAATATGTCTGTGGAAACCTTGTCTCCTGAGATGGAGACAGAGAGATCAAGAAAAGCAAAGATGTTGCCGGAGATGGACCAGGTGAATTTGAGATCAGATGGAAGTTGGCAGAAAAGTGAATGAAGTTGACGAGTTCATCATGGGTGCATGAGGCAACACCAATATTGACATCAGTATAGCAGAGGAAGAGTTGAAGGGCCTTGTCTGTGTAAGCTTGGAGCATGGATTGTTCTGCAAAGCCCACAAACAGGCAGATGTAGCTGGGATCCATGGCTACTCCATTGATTTGAAGAAAGTGGGATGAGTCAAAGGAGAAATAATTAAGTGAGAACAAGATTTGCAAGGCAGAAGAAGATGGTGTTGGAGGGTGATTGTTTAGGTCTCTTGTCAAGAAAGAAATGAAAAGCTTTTAGAACCTCTCTATGGGGTATGGAGGTGTAAAGGGATTGGATAACCTTGATGAAAATGAGGCGGTCAAGTTTAGGGTATTGGAAGTTATTGAAGAAATGAAATGCATGTCAGGTATTGCAGATGTAATTGGGGAAGGATTGGACTAGGGGAGAAAATATGGAGTCAAGGTAAGACGATACTAGTTCGGAGGGGCAAGAGCAAGTGGAAACAATGGGTCAACTTGCATAATTAATTTGTGTTTCTTGGTAAGAGGTAGAACTGGGCAGTACAGAAAAAGGGAAACAATAAGATTGGAGGCTGTAGGAGGGAGGTGACCAGAGGTGATGAGGTTGAAGATAGTGGTGGGGTCCTATGGAAGGGATAAGTAGGAGGAGATAGCTGTTATCTGACCTCAGAAGGTAGAGGTCAGTGTGCCAGACCACAACAGCACCACCCTTGAATGTGGATTTGGCAGTGAGGCTGAGGTTGTTTAGGTTGAGAGAGTTGAGGGCAGGGTGTTCGGAGGGGTGAAGTTGGAATAAGAAAGGGGAGTGCTGAAGTTGAGATGGTCGATGTCTCAGATGTAATTGTTAATAAAAAAGACTAGAGTGGGCAGCTGGCCAGGATGAGGTGTCCAAGAGGAGGAAGAAGGCTTAAAGTGGGGTTTTGGGTAGGCAGTGGAGAGTCAGGGGCCTGGAGACAGAGGCAATGGAAGAAAAGTTCGGCATCATGGCAAGTGTGGAACTCATTGAGATGTGGGTGGAGGCAGATGAAGGTAAGGTCTCTACTGAGGACAGAGCACTCTGTCTCAGAGAGGGGAAGGTCAGACGGGATGGTAATGACTAACTAGGGGTCAGAGTGAGAGTTAGTATGGTAGAGGATGTTGGGGGAGGTGAAGAGTTGGGGAGGTCAGAGGTGAAGTAGAGGCATTGTGTGTTGGCTCCAGGAAAGGTCCTCCCTCCCCATCTCTGATCCCACACTGATCACAAGATCATAAACTTCGGGTTTTCCCTTCCACAACCCGCTCCTTAGCTTTAGTGACATTGAGTGTGAGGTTGTTGTAAATTCAGCCAAGTTTTAAATCTCCCTCCTGTATGGTGACTCATCTCCCCATTTTATACAACCCACTACTCTCAGCATATTTGTAGATGACATTATTTTCATTCCAAGTCATCATTCATAGGTTTAAAGTCAATAGAGCAGGGGGATAAGAATGTAACCCTGCAGTGTTCTGGTACTGATGGAGATTTTGGAGATGTTCTTTCCAAACCTCACTGACTGTTGACTGTAGGAGAGGAAGTCAAGAACCTAAGTGGGGTTTTGAGGCTCAAGTCTTTGTGTTTACTGATCAGCTTTGAGGGGATGACCTTGACCCTGCTTCAGGAGAACGAGAGAGAGGGGGAGAGTCAGAGGGGGGCAGAGAATGAGGGGGGGTGGGGTGGAAGAGCGAGAGAAATGCTGGAAATCTGAAACACTAAAAATGCTGGAAATAATCAACAGGTTGGACAGCCTCTATTGAAAGTGAAACATTTCAGGTCCAGGATCGTTTGTCAAAACACAGTTCTGACGAAGGGTCCAGACTTGAAACATTATCTCTGTGGATGATGCGTGACCTCGTTGTTTGTATTACACATTGACTATCTTAAATGTATCAGTTGAAAGATATTCCAAATTTTAACAGTGATACACATTGATCTTACTGTACACTTCTGTGTTTGTTTTGCATTATTCACTTTGTCAAGTAGAACACTGGGACAAAAGCAATGAACTTAAAAGCCGATGTAAACCCACGAAAACCAAAATTCAAAATAAAACCTGGCAGCATTTCAGTGAAATGTAGTAAGGCTAAATCCACAAATATTTTTCACGACTAGGGAAGAATATCACTCGGCAGTACTTCATAATCACAGCAAACATTTCATGGACAATGTTAAGAGAGATCACCACATTATTTGAACATCCTGATGCATTTTCTGTTTTGCTCATTAATTTACCTCACAACAGCTGACTGTGCACAATGTTGCACTAATACCGAAATCAACATTGTATTGCACCAGTTCACAATCAAAGAGATGCTTAAAGATCATTATTCATTTAATTTGGATACGTTAGTCCACTTCATAATGAATCATGATGTCACATTGTTCTTCCATATGTTAGGACTGATTGAATTATCATTGTAATTATAAACATAATAGATCCTCCAACCTGGACTTTTCGATATTAGAATTGAGGATATTGCATAAGTGCATTAATAATGCCTTTGGTGCTGAATAGAAAACAAACATGGTTGTAAAATGCTAATAGGCTGGATATACTTTAAAGCGGTGGACCCATTCATTGAATTATTGTACTTGTAAACACAATGCTGGGGAAACTCAGCTGGTAGCAAAGATAAAGATACATAACCAAAGATTCGGGCTTATGTCCCTTCATCAAAGCTGAAACACTTTATCAATTCATTTGGAGTGAACAAGTCAATTAAAATTGAGACCAATTAAATTACACAAAATATATTTAGTTTATAATAGTGAAGTACAATTCAGTGAAATTCAGTGAAACTTTTCACATGTTAAGACCCCTCAATCCACCCCATTCCCACCTTTTTTGTACGATATCCATTGCTGGAAAGATACATCCTGAATATCAGCACGAGGGATGTAGATTTATCAAAAGATCACAAAATATAGGGGCAGAAGTCGACTTATTGGCCCATCTATTCTGCTCGCCATTCTAATCATGAGCTGATCTATCCACCTACTCAGTCCCACTTCTCAGCCTTCGCCCTATAACCCTTGATGCCCAGACTCATCGAAAACCTGCCTTAAATACACCCAATGACCTCACTTCCACAGCTGCCTGTGGCAACAATTTTCATAGACTCACGGCCCTCTGACCAAAGAAACTTTTCTACATCTCTATTTTAAATTGATGCCCTTTTATCCTGAAAATTTACCCTCATCCTAGAATCCCCTACACTGGAAAACATCCTTTCTACATCTACTCTGTCCAGGCCTTCAAACATTCACAATGCCTCTTATCCTTCTTCACTCAATGAATATAGTTCAAGAGCCGTCAATCATTCCTCATATGCTGGTATTCCTGGTATCATTCTGGTAAATCTTCTCTGAACTCTCTCCAAAACTAGCACATTTTCTCAAATACAGTTTCCAAAACTGTACACAGTAATCCGTGAGGTCTCACCAGTACTTTATACTTATTGATCTAAATCTCTCTACAGCCTTTCTGTATCCTCAGCATCACCTCGGCTACCACCTATTTTGGTATCATTTGCAAATTTAGACACAGAGCCATCTATTCCATAATCCAAATTATTTATATATATCTTAAAAGGAAGCGGCTTCAATACCAACCCTTGCAGAACACAACTGGTAACTGGTAACTAACCAGAATAGGATCCCTTTCTTCCTACCCTCTTGTTTCCTGCCGTTCAGCCAATGTTCTAGCCATGCTAATCTCCTTCCTGTAATTCCTTGGGCTCTCATCCTGTTTAGCAGCCTTACGTGTGGCACCTTGTCAAAGTTCTTCATAAAGTCCAAATATACAAATCTCCCTTGTCTATCCAATTTGTGATCACTTCAAAAAATTGCATTAGGTTTGTCAGGCGTGATTTTCCTTTCAGGAAACCATTTTGACTTGGGCCCATCTTTTCATGTACTTCCAGGTACTCCATAATCTCATCCTTGATGATTGACTCCAACAACTTCCCAACTACCATCGGCAGGTGACTAGGTCTAAAATTTCCTTTATGTGGCATCGCTCCCTTCTTAAACAGTGGAGTGACATTTGCAATCCTCCAGTCCACCGGAACCATGCCAGACTCAATTGATTCCTGGAATACATCCTTCAGAACAGAGGATGTATTCCATCCAGTCTAGGAGACTTATCCACCCTTAGACCATTTAGCTTCCCAAGTACTTCTCTCATGATCTTGACCACACTTATTTCTCTTCTGAGAGAGCCATGACAGTCGAGTATGCTACTAATATTTTCCACAGTGAAGACTGATCCAAAATATTCATTCAGTTCCTCTGCCATCTCCTTGTGTCCCATTTCCATTGCTCCAGCATCATTTTCTGTTGGCCATATGTCTACTTTGGTCACTCTTTTACTCATTTTTAAAATATTTTTAGTATCCACTTTGATATTACTTGCTAACCTCCTTTAATAATTCTTTTCTTTCCTCACCACCTCCTTTGTTGTCTTCTCCAAATTTTTTAAAATTTCCCAGTCTTCTATCTTCCCACTTATTTTTTTTTACTTCCTTGTATGCAACTGGAAGTAGACTCCTTGGGAAGTTTAAGGAGTAGATTGATAGTTATCTAATTTAGGGATATGGGGAAAAAGCTGGAATTTAGAACTAGATATGAGAACAGTTTAGCTCAGGGTGGAGTTGCAGACAGATGCGATGGGACAAATGGCCTACTTCTGTTCCTTTATCTTGTGATGCTCTCTCTTTTGCTTTTATTTTGGCTTTAATTTCCCTCATTAGCCACAATTGTCTCATTTTTTCATTCACTATTTTCTTACTTTTTGGTATGTGTCTGTCCTGCACTTTTCTCTTTTTGTACATAATCTCTAGCAATTACTGATCTGATGTCTTCCCCATTAGTGTGTTTTTCCAATCAATTTTGGCTAGTTACACTCTAATGCAACTGTAATTTATTTTATTTCTCTAAAATCACTGCCTCCTAAGGGTTCCTTTACCTTAAGCTCTCTAATCACCTCCCATCCTGTAGACATTACACAAACTCTCTCCTGAATTCCCATACTGATTGACTTTCCCTATCCACTTTAATGTTAAAATATTCAATTTAATATTCAAGAACTCATCCATAGACTTAAATGAATATGCAACATGAGTCACTGACTTCATCAAGACCTATGTGGATGAGTGTGTGCCCATGCGCAAATAATGGGTGTTCCCCAACCAGACCCCCTGGATGAATCAGGGAATCCACAAACTGCTGAGGATGAGAACAAGAGTGTTTAAGGCTGGGGATCAAGATCTTTACAAGAAGTTCAGGTATGACCTGCAGAAGGCCACCTCCAAAGCAAAGTGGCAATTCCGGCAGAAGGTAGAGTCAGATACACACCAGCTATGGCAGGGAGTGCAGGCCATTACTGAAGTGCCAGTTGATGAAGTAGACAAAGACGATATGGTCAAACAATAATCATGGCTTTTATTAGCAGAAACTCATGGTACAATAATGAAAGACAAAAGAGGCATATACAGTTATATGCAAAGGGAGTGTCCTTAACAGTAGAGATAATGCACAGCCAATGTTAGAACAGCAAGGCTCGCCAGAGGGGAGACAGGCAGCTTGGCAGACATTCACCACAGTCTAGCCCCAGCAGAAGAAGGGTTAAATTCAGTCTAGGAAAGACTGAAGCAAGCGATACATAGGTACCATGTTTGGCCTTGAGATACACTAACAGCCAAAATACACCAATATCTAGCAAGCAATCGAAATATAATGAGATGTTTTATGAATATGTCAGCATATCAGGTTGTTTACGAATTCTGCCGCTTGTCTCAAAACAGGTGGCTCCTTTGCAACCTTGGGAAATGGTACAGGTCCTGGGTCTGTAGTGTGGGAAGGACTGGCTTCTGGACCTGCTCCAGAATCGCCAGCGTGAGGCAGTGGAGCCTCAGCATAGCCATCTGAAAGCTTACTAGGGGTCACAGGCTGTGGGTGTGAGTCCAACCTCTCAGGCTCACACTGAGTAGGGTGCGAGGAAGGGGCAAAGCAGGCGAGGCCAGATCTCTTAGGAGTACGGTGTCAGTACTCCCGTCTGGGAATTTAACATGAGCGTAGTTGGGGTTAGTATGCAGTAGCTGAACTGGTTGGACTAGGGGGTCTGTTTTACGCGCCCGAGCGTGGCTCTTCAGCAACACGGATCCAGGCTCAGATAAACAGGCTGGCCAGTCCTTCACAGTTCCTGATTTCATAGGAAAGGCAAACATTTGTTCATGAGGTGTTTGATTTGTTGCAGTACACAATAAAGACCGAATAGAATGTAGTGCCTCAGGCGGCACCTCCTACCACCGGGTAACAGGGTAACCATGTGTTTTTAAAGCAAGATTAACAGTCTTCCAGATTGTAGCTGTGGTGATATGTAATTACACCACTAGGTCACCAGGGGTCATCCCGGTGACCTTGTATATAATGCAGTCCAGAGCTACAGTCTAGTCTTCCAGGTTTGTCTTGCAGAGAGACAAGACCTCTTAGTGTACATATTAGTTTATTAAAGCTGTCTTATACTCGCACTGCTGATGTGAGTACAGTAGCATTAGCCCTTTCAACCTGCCCATTGCCCTGCGGGTTGTAGCTTGTGGTACGGTTGGTGGCAATCCCCTTTCGTAGCAGGGCTCACTGCATTTCAGCGCTCATGAATGCTCATCAGTATGAATGTAATTGGGAAAACCAAAAATCTGAAAATTCTGTCAAGTGACTTAATGACAGACGCTGACGAGAAAAGGGAAACCTGGAATATTTGTCAATTATAGTAAGGAAATATACATTTTTGTTGTTGGAAGGAAACGCCCTTTAAAATCTAAGCTAATCCTCTCAAAAGGTCGGGTTACCTTGATGAGAGTGTCCTCTGGAGCTTTGAAGTATTGTGGTTTGCATTTTGTGCCAACAGGACAGCTTTTAGTCAATTTCCTGACTTCTTCCAGAGAGTAAGGAAGATTGATAGCCCTTATGTAGTGGAAGAATCTTGTGACTCTTGGCTGGCACAGTCTGCTATGTATTTCTTTTAGCCCCTCCAGCTGAGTACCAGCAGCAGATCGTGACAATGCGTCAGAGGGATCATTTAACCTGCCCGGTCTGTACCTGATCTCATAAGTATAAGTTGAGAGTTCTATTCGCCATCGTGCCATCTTATCGTTCTTGATTTTACTTTTGTGTTTAGTACTGAACATGTAGGCTACAGATTTCTGATCAGTGACAAGAGTAAATTTTCTGCTGGCTAGAAAGTGTCTCCAGTAGTGAACAGCTTTAATAATAGCCTGGGGTTCTTTATCAATGGCAGGATGTTTAAGTTCAGGTCCGTGTAACGTGCGGGAGAAGAATGCCGCAGGTCTGCCCTTTTGATTAAGGGTTCCTTCCAAGGCACAATCTGAGGCATCGGTTTCCACTTGAAATGGGACATCCTCGTCAATGGACGAGAGTGCAGCTTTGACAATATCAGTTTTAATTCTCTCGAAAACCTTCAAGGCCATTGGAGAGAGAGGAAAAGATTCAGTGTCAAACAGAGGGCATGCCTTCGTGGCATAGTCCCAAACCCATTTGCAGTAGTAGGAAAAGAATCCCAAACACCTTTTAAGGGCTTTTGCTGAGTTTGGGGGTGGTAACTTCTTAAGGGGGGCCATTCTTTCCAGGTCGGGGTGGATTTCGCCCTTGCGGACAATGTATCCCAGAAAGGGTAGCTCTGTCGCGTTGAACACACATTTGCCCTCGTTAAATGTAAGGTTCAGTTCTTTAGCTATTGCTAAAATTTTCTTTAAGTTGTTGTCGTGCTCAGCCTGTGTTTTTCCACAGATAGTGACATTATCCAGATAGGGAAACGTACCCTGTAACTCATACGCCCTAGCAATCTTATCCATTTCCCTCTGAAACACTGACACACCATTAGTGACTCCAAAAGGTACCCTTTTCAACTAGTATAACCCTCCATCAGCCTCAAAGGCTGTATAGGGTTGTTCCTTTTTTTTAAATGGGGATTTGGTGGTAAGCTGCTTTGAGGTCGATGCTGGAGTACACTTTGTATTGCACTATCTGATTAATCATTTCATTGATGTGTGGCAGGGGGTAGGCATCCAGGTTAGTGTAATGGTTGATTGTCTGGCTGTAGTCAATAGCGAGTCGTTTCTTAGTGTGATTTTTCACAACTACCACCTGGGCTCGCCACAGACTCTTACTGGGTTCAATTACTCCCTCTTTAAGCAATCTCTGGGTCTCAGCTTTGATAAATTCACGATCCTCTTTGCTGTAAGAACGGCTCTTAATGGCAATCGGCCGACACTTGGGGGATAAATCACTGAAAATGGAGGGAACTTTGATCTTTAATGTGGACAGTCCGCAGTAATTAGCGCGGAGGATGGTAAGTGTGGGTAGTGGCCCACTGAAATTTAACACTACACTGTTCATCTGAGATTTAATATCTAACCCCAGTACCACAGGGGTGCAGAGCTCTGGCATAATAAAGAGCCACACATCAGCCAGGCAATGACCCTGCAAATTTAAAGTAATTTACACTTGTCCTGTACAGTTTTTGTAAGTTCACTACAAGCCATCGATATCTTTCGGTTCGCTGGATATCTCCACAAATTTAAGGCTCTGACAACTCTCCCGTGGATGTAGCTGTCAGCACTCCCCGAGTCTATTAGACAATTAAGAGTCTCACCATTCACCTCCCCCTTCATAGTCGACCGTTCCCCCAAGCTTTGGAGTCAATTGAGCTATCACAGAGGATCTCACCTCTCCATCACTTGAAGTCGATTCAGCCTGCTCGTCTGAAGATTCCCCCTTTTCACAGTTGTCTTCCATTCCTGCAGCACCAGGATGCATTTTCTTGGTGCTTCTCTTCTTCTTCTTATCAGTGGGAGTACTTTTCGCCTTACACGCTTTAGCAAAGTGGCCGAGTTTCCCACAATAGCTGCAGGTAGCAAATCGAGCCAGGAACTTCTGTCTCGGGTGTCATCTCTTATCACAGAAGTAGCATTTTTCAGGAGTTTGCCTTTTTCTTTCCTTCGGGGTTCCAGCACTCCTGGATGTTTCCTTTTCAGTTTCTAGCATTTCACTGGACTGCATGGCACTTCTCAGTGTTTTGGCTAGAGTGACTGCCCGGTTGTAGGTTAAGGGCTCCGTCTCCAGCAGCCTCTGTCGGATGTAACTGGAGTCAATCCTATTGACTAAAGCATCCAGCTTCAAGGCATTGCGGTGTTGTTGCACATTGACTGCCCTGACATCACATTCATTTGCCCGTGTCGAGAGCCAGTACATAGGCAGCATCACTTTCCCTGGGTTTCTAGCATCTAGTCAGCAACTGGTGTCAAGCAAGCACCACATTCCGTGGCCCTGCATAGTAAGCAGTCAGACGTTCCCGGGCTATAGCCAGAGTGGTAGCTCCTTGCATTACGGCGAAAGGGACCTCACCCAGCAGATAGTTCAGGTGGCCCCACTGTATCGCCTCATTTACCACATTGTTTCGACCCATGTAGTAATCTAAACAAGCAATCCAGTGGTTGAAAATTTCTCTGGCCCTCGGAGCAGACTGGTTGATTATCAGTCATCTGGCTTGAGTGCTGTATCCATTTCTGCTAATAAAATTGAGGTGCCAGATGATGAAGTAGACAAAAATGATGTGGTCAAACAATAATCATGGCTTTTATTAGCAGAAACTCATGTACAATAATGAAAGACAATAGGTGCATATACAGTTCTATCCAAGGGGAATGTCCTCAACAGTATAGATAATGCACAGCCAATGTTAGTAAAGCAAGGCTTGCCAGAGGGGAGACAAGCAGCTTGGCAGACATTCACCACAATTAGAGCCTACAAAG
Source organism: Narcine bancroftii (assembly GCF_036971445.1). Classification (NCBI taxonomy): domain Eukaryota; kingdom Metazoa; phylum Chordata; class Chondrichthyes; order Torpediniformes; family Narcinidae; genus Narcine; species Narcine bancroftii. The sequence goes on from NC_091470.1 coordinate 305,627,456, forward strand.
CTTCACTGCAATGCTTCCCTACCTAATGAGCTGAACACCTATTATGCTTGCTTTGAGAAGAAGAAGAACTAAACAATGTCTACTAGAATCCCTGAAAATGCTGAGGTACAGGAGCCTAAAGATGAGCGCTCACTGGCACAAGGACAGCTTCTTCTCCATTGCCATCAGATTCCTGAACCAAAGCCACTGCCTTACTTTTCTTGCTCTATTATTGTTATTATTGTTTTATTTTTTATTGTAATGTGGTAAGATGGTTATAATATGTATATTTTCTCTACGATGCTGGCACAAAACACTAAATTTCATGACTTGTTCATGACAATATATCCTAATTCTGAAATCCTGCATAATTATCTTAACACGGTCCTTCTAACATGCCTTACCTATTTTCAGTTGTATTTTGTACTCCATATCCCTGCTGCCATTTGTGGGCCTATATATCTGCCATTAGTGTCTTTTTACCTTTACCATTCCACAACTCAACCGATAAGAATTCCACCCATGTCCATTATTTTCAATGATTTGATATTGTTACTTACCATCCCAGCCATGTCAATCCTTCCACTTATCTTTATGATACACAGCATATACTTGGATGTTCAGCTCGCAGGACATTCATCCTTTAGCCACAACTCAGTAAATGACACAACATCATTGTAATGGAAGATTCTAACCTGTTTTTTAAACTTGCAGCTTTGGGTTCTGCAAGGCTGAGAACCTAATTGTTTTTAGAATCAGCAGACATAAGCTAAATTCCACCAAGGGGCCAGAGATGCTGTTATCTGACGAAAGGACATCTGTGTACCAAGAACATTTAATCTTCCTGCTTGTTTTGGTCACAGACTGTCAGAGGCCTAGCCTTGATGTAGAATAAACCATTGTATTAAAAATGATAAGCTGAAAATTATGTTATTCGTTAATTAACCTAGCATGCTAGCTTGCTTGCTTATCTTTCTTGCTGTGCTGGGAATAGGTGCTTGGGTAAGCAGTTTTTGGGTAATATAAGGCAAGGTCCCGATGCTGAAGGGAGAGACTCTCCAAGAGGTGGCAACATCTCTCAGCAAGAAGAAGAACTTCTGGAGTCCAGCCAACGTCTCGGTCAGGGGAGGTGGAGAAGTTGCTACCGGCGCCCTGACAACCAACTACAAGTGTGCAGTCGTTGCCTCACTTCGGCATTTGGGACCAGTCCAAGCGATGATAAGTATAGTTGGGAAGGGCTTGCATATTGTAGTGTGAAATCAGCTTTTGAATTTGTAATAAATATTTGTATAAACTGAACTGCTCTCGGTGTGTTTGTCTATTTTCTTTTGGTAGCTCAAACACTGTGACCAATCTAAAACGAACAAAATGAGAGGTATAAGTTTACCCAAGACGATCATATACTCCAATTTATAGCCGTACAACATTTAAATATAACACATTCAGATCAGCTTTTGAATGTACTGTGTCTCGGTCATCCTTCTAGTTATTGTTTTGTCTTGTCACCCTCCTGTCATCCTTGCTACACACTATCTTGATTTTACTGCTGTTTCTCCTTCAGCCTTGCACTCTAGTTCCCATTCCTCTGCCAAATTCATTTAAACCCTCCCGAACAGCTGTGATAAATCTGTCCACCAGGATATTGGTCCCCTTTGGATTCAGGAGTAAACCTTTTTGTATAGGTCGTACCTTCCCCAAAATATATGCCAATGATTCAAGGATCTGAAGCCTTGTCCTGTGCACCAGTTTCTCAGCCACACATTTATGTGCCTCATCTCACAATTTTTGCCCTCATTAGCATGTGGCACAGGTAGTAATCCTGAGATTACCACCCTAGAAGTGCTGCTTCTCAGCTTCCTCCCTAATTTCCTGTATCCCCTCTTCAGGACCTCCTGACTTATCTTACCTATGTCATAGGTCCCAACATGTACCAAGACTTCCAGTGGTTCACGCTCTCTCCTCAGAATGTTGGCAGGCTGATTTGAGACATTCCAAATCATGGCACCAGGGAGGCAACACATCATCTGGGTGTCTTTATTGGGCTCACAATGGAATCTCCTGTCACTATTGCATGTCTCTTCACCTTCTCCACTACAAAGCCATGCTCAATGCGAGGGACCTGGTCCCTATGGTTGCCTTCTGTCAGGACATCCTCGCCAATACTACCCAGAAAGATAAACTGGTTGCTGAGGGGGATGGCCGAAGAGGTATTCTCTACATACTCCCTGCAGCTCAAATCTCATTCTTCCTAATGAAGCATAGGTCATCAAGCTGCAGCTCCAGTTCCTTAACATAGTCTCTTCGGAGCAGTACCTCGGTGCACCTGCTGCAGATGTGGGGATTGGGGAGAGCATTAACCCTACAGTCATAATACCTCATATATTTACACTAATAAGTGTTGAACAATATAACAATGTACCCTCACCTCTTGCCTGTTCTCGCCGAAGCCTGTTGAGCCAAAGTCTTACCACTCTATAGTCTCTGTAGTCAATGCAGGAATCACTTAAATGAAACATATCATAACAGGAATGAAGCTCACATTTCCATACGTACCTATACCTTTCCCATATGCCACTGATTTGTTACTAGAGCCTTTAACTCTGTTTTCTCTCCACAGGCCTGCTGAATATTTTTTAAAAATTTTAATTAAAAGTTTTTATCCATATATGTAATCATAGCCAAATATAGTATACAATAATCAAATATTAATGTTGTATCCATTATGCATGATGGTATAAAACCCCCAACCCATTTCCCCTTAACAAATCCCCAAGAAAAAAATAAAGAAATGAGAAAAAGCATGAAAGAAAAATTAGAGGAAAGTAAGAAAAGCAAGATAAGAAACCTGTTTGTCAGAAGACACCCCTCATCACATGGCTCTTACCATGTACGTCTTATAATTCTTCCAAGGAGGTTAACAAGATTCTCAAAGTTTAGGGAAAATATCGATAAATTAATTCCTGCAACTTGTAAATACAGGCACTAAGTTTTTAAAAAAAGACATCATATTTATTTCTCAAATTATGTAATCTTCTCGAGAGGAATGCAGCTATGAATTTATGCACTCCATCGCTCCACACCTGGATGAGAGTCCAGTTTCCAAGTTACTGCTAGACATTTTCTTGCTACTACCAATGCAATCTTTACAAATTCTCTTTGGTGTACGATAATTTCAATTTTGGTGTTATCCCTACAATATTACCTAGTAAAAGTAACATTGAGTTTTGTGGAAATTTAATTCCTGTAACCTGTTCTTAAAAAAAATGTTAAATTTATCCAAAAGGATTTCATTTAGGACGAGACCAGTAGAATGTAAAAAAAAGTACCTATCTTCTGACCACATCTAAAACATTGATCTGATAAATCTGTCTTAAATCTATTTAATTTCTGTGATGTGAGATGTAATTGATGTAAAGAAATGAACTAATCAGTATCTAACATTTATAGTGTTTGTGATACTATCTTGACATACATCTGACCAATTTTATTTATCAATATTAATATTTAAATCCATCTTCCAAAGCTGTCTGGACCTATGTATCCCCTGTATTGGAGTCTCCTTCTTCAATAAAGTGTAGGTAGCTGAAATAAATTTCTTTATATGTCTATTGTGAATCAACATTTCCACATCACCACATTTCGGTAATGACATTGTTGGACCTAATTTATCTCTTAAATAAGCCTTTAATTGATAATAACAAAAAAGTGTATTGTTTTGTATTGTGTGTTTATTTTTAATTATTCAAATGACATTAAATTTCCTCCTTCATAACAATCTTCTATTTATCTAATTCTTTTAAGAGACCAAATATTTAAAAATAGATTATCCATTGAAAATGGAATAAGTTGATTTTGGATCAGAGGCATTTTTGGTAGCACTACCCCCCTTGATCCAATTTAATTGTTTACCTTATTTCAAATATTAATTAAATGTTTCCATAAAGGTGCTTTCCTCTCCCCAGGCATTAATTTTGATTCCCATTCATATATAAGGTTTTCTCATATTCTCTCTACTATTTTCACAATTTCTATTTTAATCCCAGCTGACTTCTCTGCCTCTTCAAAAATGAAGCAAGAAACCTCATTTGAGCTGCCTTTTATAATAATTATTAAAATTTGGAAGTTGTAAGCATTCTTACTCAAACTTACATGTCAGTTTATCTATAGAAACCCTTACATCTTACCCTTCCTGAGAAACTTTCTTATATATTATTTTAACTCTTGAATAAGACTTTTGTGGTAACATTATTGGCAATGTTTGAAGTAAGTGTTGTACTAAAAGAAATATATTCATTCTAATACAGTTATCTCTACCCAATAATGTTATTGGGAATGTCATCCTTTATTTAAATCTTAACCAATTTTCTAAAGTAAAGGTAAATAATTCAATTGATATAAATTATTTAATTTATTATCTACCTGTATCCTAAATATTTTATTCCATTCATTGACCATTTAAATTGGGTATATCTTTGGCACTGAGTATTATTCCCTATAGTGAGGGGTATATTCCACTTTTATCCTAATTTACTTTATAATCCGATACTTTCCCATATTCTTCCAATCTTAGATATAATTCATGTATTGGATCTAATGGCTATGTCAAATAAATCAAAACATCATCAGCAAATAAATTACTTTTATATTCCTCTTGATTAACTTTAAATCCCTTCATATTAAGATCAGATTTAATCAGTTCTGCAAGTGGTTCTATCGCTGAAGTAAATAAAGCTGCCAACAGTTGACATCCTTGTCTACTAGATCTGGTTAACTGAAATAGTGCTGAAACCTGCCCATTAGATACAACTTTAGCTTTAGGTTTATTATATAAGGCTCTAATCTAATTTGCAAATATCTGTCCCAACCTGAATCTTTTCAACACCTTAAACAAATGTCTCATTCTAATCTATCAAACACTTTCTCCACATCTAAAGGCACTTCCACACTTAAATCTTCCCTCTTTTGTGCATTCTACTAAGTAGTCTAATTATATTGTCTGCAGACTATCTCTTTTTTACAAACTCTATCTGATCCATATTTATCAACTTTGGTCAAAATTTCATCAGTTTATTAGCTAAAATTTTTGCAATTATCTTATAATCTGCATTTAACAATTAATTAGGTCTATATGACAATGGTTTTAAAGGATCTCTGTCTTTTTTTTGGCATTACCATTACTATTGCAGAAGAAAAAAGATTCTAGGAGAGTGTGTGTTATTGCCACCTGGTCTAATACCTCAACGAAGGGAGGAGTTAAATTGTTAAATTCTTTACAAAATTTGGACAGGAAACTGTCCTCGCCTGGAGATTTATTCCTTTGTAATGAGCTCAATGCCTCCCTCACCTACCTGCTGAATATTCATAGCATTTTATATATTTTTACTAATTTTAATGCTTAATGCTATTATAAGCAGAAGTACTTTTCAAATATGGATTTATGAGTCTGTTATTTAATAATGCACAGCATTTCAACTCAGTCAGATGTACAGTACATTGCTTAATCAACTGTAGAAAAATGCTAAAAATAATTCGTAAGACTTCATTTACAGTTTCTCATTTAAAAAAAGGTCTAGTAAAAATTTGATATGAAAGATGCAATAGTATTACATCAAAACAACAGTTTAATTATTTAATATCATGCATCTTTAAACCAATACTTAAATACATTTTGTAAGGTAGTATAAATACTGTATGAAGCATGATTTATAAGTTAAAGTTTAAAAAAATGTGCTTCTTTCCCAAAAGTGCTAATTTGAAAATCATATTGTTTTTGAGTTTGTTTAAATTTCAATAGAAAAGTTAATTTGCACATCAAATTGTAATATCCAGCACTGACATTTTAACTTTTAATACTGTCTGGATAGAAACAGAGAGGCAGAATCATTTCATTGGACTTGTTACAACCATCCATCATGCCTGGTTCAACCTGGTCTCCATCTTTTGCTGGGGACTGTTATCAATTCATTTGGGGCGACTAAATCAATTAAAATTGAGCCCAATTAAATTATAGAAAACAATCATCTTGACAGATTATAATTATGAAGTAAAAATCAATGGATTTGCCCTGCGTCCAGTCCATCAATTTATACTTTGTGTTCAGCAGAATTGTTGAATGAGTCACTTGGGAGCATTCACTAAATACACAGGAAACTTTCCCTTGTGTTTTCAATGAGATAGGGAGGAACGGAACAAACTATCAAGCAGGGCCAACAACTTCATATTTGGATCTCACCGGTCATCTCATTTCCCTGCTTCACATGATAGTCTGGCCTCCACCAAAATTGACACTCACCTTAAAGGCCCTCATTTACCAGCACAAATTCAGTTCAGCATTGATTCAGTTTACTCTAGAAAGATTGAAACAGGAAATAAAATTCAGATTTTTGAATGATTTTGTTAAATGGACTGAGGAAATCATTGCAGCCTTTTCACATTGCATGAATAGAAGCAGGTTTGATGTTCAGAACTCCTTCTCTCAGAGGGAGCTTTGTATTGTCGGAATAAGTTGCTGATACTTCCATTCTATTATTTGGGCCTTAGGATGCTTGTTTCTATTCCTTGTCTCTCTCATAATTTAACACAGCAAGTTGGTGGATAGGGGATGGGAAAGGACATCGTGTACATCATTCATTATGACAGGATAAGGCAGTCTCAATGGATCTGTTGATCTTTTGTCATATATTTCAGTATAGCGAAGTTATAAATGTCAAAAGAAAACAGTCTCATTACCTCTCAGTGCCAAAGAGCTGATTTAAAAATAAATATTTATACTCTGCCATTTTCCAGTTGTCCATATAACTTGTAGGTCTCCTTATTTTTACTGTTATTTTACATCACAAGTTTCAGAAAACATAAAATCCAGTGAGTTTTCCAATCCCTCCCTATATATTTGTTCAGACTATTCACGCAAAAGCAGTAGAATAAGCAAAGAATTCTGTCCAGATACAGAGCATTCACAGGTAAAATATACACAGCAGGGACCAGTTGTAGGTCAAAATTGTAACCTCATTGATGTAAGAAGTAAATCATGGAAATCTGTGGACACCATGGTTGGAGTAAAAACACAAAATACTGGAAAAGCTTAGCAGGTCAAACAGTGTCCTTTATGTAGCAAAGGTAAAAATACATAACTGACATTTCGGGCTTGAGCCCTTCATCAAGGTATGAGAAAATGCCAGCAGCTGTCTGAAAATGATGGGGGGTACAAAGTAAGTGTTCCACAAATGTGGCTTCCATCACTATCAACTCAACCCTCACCCACATATCCTCCATTTCCCGCTCATCTGCCCTGGTCCCTTCTGCCTCTCGACGCAACATGCATAGAATTCCCCTCCTCACCCACCAGCCTCTGCATCAACGCATTATCCACCGGAATTTCTGGCACTTACTACAGTATCCCACCACCAGACACAATTATCCTTTTTCCTTCCCTCTCAGCTTTCCATATGGACTGCTCCCTCCATGATTTCCTCATGCACTCATCCCTCCTCACCTATCGCACCTCCAGCACCTTCCACTGTGGCCACAGGAGGTGCAAAAAAAATCCCCACACAGAAGATCTGAAAGCACTTTGCTTCTTTCTGGACCTATCACCTAACCAGTTATCCTCCTCCATCTGGCAGAACTTAGCCTCACTCTAAATAATTTCTCCTTCAACTCATGTCACTTCCTCTAAATTAAAGGAGTAGCCATGGTTCCCAGCTACATCACCCTGTTTGTAGGCTTTGTGGAGCAATCCATGCAGGCAAGACCTCTCACTCTTCCTCCAGTATAATGATGACTACATTGGGGCTGCCTCATGCACCTGCAATGAGCTTATCAACTTCATCCACTTCGTGGCCAATTTCCACCCCGATATCAAACTCACCTGGTCTATCTCTGATAACACTCTCCCCTTCCTGGATCTTTCTGTCTCCATCTCAGGAGACAAGCTTTGCACTGATAAATATTACAAACCCTCCAACTCCCACAACTACCTTGACTACACTTCCTCTCACCCCAGGAAGAATTTCATCCCCTTCTCTCAATTTCCCAATCTCCGCTGCATCCGTTCCCAAGATTACAAGATATAGGAACAAAAGTAGGTTATTCAGCCCATTGAGTCTGTGCCACAACTCCACTCTGAGCTAAACTGTTCTCATGTCTAATCCAAATTCTGGTCTTTTTCCCCATATTCCTTGATACCTTGACTAATTAGATACCTATCAATCTCCTCCTAAAGCTCCCTCAATGATTGGGTCTCCTCAACTGTATGTGGCAACTCAGCCCTCATCCGCATCTTTTCTATTTCCCACTCATCTGCCCTGGCTCCCTCTGCCTTCAGAAGCAACAAACATAGAATCCCCCTAATCCTCACCTTCCACCCCATCAGTCTCCGCATCCAACACATTATCCACTGGAATTTCTGGCACTTACTACAGGATCTCACCACCAGACACATTTTTCCTCTCCTCCCCTCTCAGCCCTCTGTAGGGACCAATCCATCTGTGATTCCCTTGTGCACTCATCCCTCCCCACCTATCACTCCACCTGCCCTGGCACGTTGCCCTGTAGCTGCAGGAGGTGCAGCACTTGTGCTCATACCTCTTCCTTCATGGTCCGGGACCCCAAACAGGCCTTTCAGGTGAAGCAACACTTCACTCGTACACCCACAGGACTTAGTTACTGCATTCAATGCTCCCTTTGTGGCTTTCTCTACCGGTCGCAGATTGGGAGATTGCTTTGCTCAGCACCTCTACTCTGCATAAACAGTGACCACCCAGTAGCCAACCATTTTAATTCTGAATCTCACTCCCAAGCTCACAATGTCAGTCCGTAGACTTACGTACTATCCCACTCTGTCACCCGCAGATTGGAGGAAAGACTTTTTTTTGTCTGGGTACTCTCTAGCCAGATGGCTTTAACATTAACTTCTCTGCTTTCTGCTAAATTTTCTCACCACCTTTCCCTTCCCTCTTTCCAGTTCTTCCCTCCCTTCTCCCTTATCCACCCAGCTATCCCTCCTTCCCTGATTGCTGCTGTCCCCTCCCTCCTTTCTCCACCTATCACCTCCTGCATTTCCCACCCCTTCTACCCCCTATCTTTTGTTCAGATGCCTGCCAGCATTCTCTCATATCTTGATGAAGGGCTCAAGCCCAAAATGTTGGTTATGTATTTTTACCATTGTTACCTAAAGGACACTGTTTGACCTGCTGAGTTTCTCCAGCATTTTGTGTTTTTACCTCATCGATGTACTTCGATTGATATATTCTGTGGGGCTGAAGTAACTCATAATTCAACACAATTACACTTCATCACACCTAAACCCCTGGACCATCAATCACATAACCTTGCTGCTGCTATATTTATGACTACTGCCATAAAAGATCATCTATTTTGTATTTCTCTCTTGAATTTAGCCATTGAATGCAGGGAATGGCCTTTTGGGAATGTCCTGTCAACCAAGACTGAGCTTTATTTATTTTTTGTTGAAGATGTTGAAATATTTTTACAGGAATGATTCATCCAGTAATTTCCATAATATGCAACAAAGATGTAAAGTTAGATGTAGAATCCATATTTGCAAGTAGAATTAAGATATTACATTCTGAATATTTCATCTCATCAATATTGACAAAATGACTTAAGCTCTACACATTTTAAAATATTTTATGACAAATTATTATTTTATCAATGTTAGCACAATGCCAGTCTAATTTCCGTTAACATTGAATGAGAGCTGAAATAATATATTTTGACTCAGAATTCAATGTTGCCTATTTAATGGGAGTTAGATGGTTGAAGCATTTAATCTCAATCATGAGGGAGTCCTGTGAACAAATATTACTAGCTTGTATCTTTAAAATTAATTGATTGGGATAATTTGAGCCCTGGTTCCTTCATCAAAATGCTGTACATGTGGCAACACACATGCTTCTAGCGGCGAACCAGCCCCACTTGTAACATGCGGTCAGCAGGGCAGCTGCAGCAAGGATGATGTTACAGTCCAGGGTGGAAAGTTGCATATGTGCTTGTGTCATCGGGACACAAGCGTCGGGATGTTGGGGGCGGAACGAGATGGGGCTTAAAGGCTGCAGTGTCAGATTCAAAATAAATCAGTTGTGATACCGGAGCTCACAGTCTGTTGTCTCAGTCTCTTCGCTGTGCTCGCTCACAACATGCTACATTGGTGACCCCGATGAGTCTCCATGTCCTGAAGACTTGACACAATGGAACAAGCAGTTGTAGGTGCCGTTGCATTGAAGTTGCTGACTTTCTGGACGAACAGGCCCCGCACTTGGTTTGGCCAAGCGGAGGCCCAGTTCCAGATCAAACAAATAACCTCCGATTCGACAAGATACTTCTACGTCGTCAGCTCGCTCAACCAGGAAGCCGCCTCACAAGTAGATGACCTCATCCAAGCGCTGCCAGAGGAAGGTAAATACATGGCTCTGAAAAACCTCCTCATTTAGCACAACCTTTCACGATGCAAGTAGCAGCCAGGCTCCTGCACTTGGATGGCCTAGGCGATAGGACCTCCTCTGCCCTCATGGACAAAATGCTCACACTGGCAGAAGGAAACAAGCCCTGCCTCATGTTCAAGCAGGCATTCCTCAAGCCGATGCCCAAGGAAATCAGGCTCCTCTAAGCCGACGCGGACCAGCGACCCACACAAAGTTGCGGTGTGTGCGGATATTCTCTAGCGTTCAAAATATGAAGCCCTAGAATCTGTCAACTGTGTTTCACGGCTACCAGCAAGGACAATTCCCAAGTCTAGTCCATCATGTGAGCAGGCCCCTCCCCATCAGAGGACGGAGAGGCCCGATCCCAGATGCCACCAGCCACCGTTAGTAACTGCAGCGGCTGGCTGACCAAATAGCCTCCTCCATGTCTGGGATAGGTTCTCAGGTCACAGGTTCCTAGTGGATGTGGGGGCAGAAATTAGCATCATTCCCCCTACAGCACTTGAGACATGCACAAGGCCTCATGGTCCTTCCTTTCGGGCTGCCAACAACACCACCATCTGAACTTTTAGAAAAAGGCAAATCCCTGTATGTCTCGGCAACAGCACAGTCCAATGGTCCTTCACCCTTGCTTCAGTGGACAAATCCCTATTCGGTGCAGATTTCCCCCGGGCCCACTCCCTACTCGTCAACCTCCAAGGCAAATGGCTAGTCCATGCTCACATTTTCCACACAGTGTCACTCAGCAGATCAAACGAACCATCCAGCTAGATCATTTCTGTGGAGACCAAACACAGCCAGTACAGCCACCTGCTTGCAGACTTTCCCTCCATTCTGCACCCACAGTTCACAACAGCAATGTCCAAACATGGCATACAACACCATATTGCTATCACTGGTCCACCATTGCATTCACAGGCTGGCCCCAGCCAAACTCAACCTGGCCAAGAAAGAGTTTAGGTGCATGGAGGAGCTCGGCATTGTCCATTGTTCCAATAGTCCATGAGCCTCACCCCTCCCCTTGGTGCATAAATTCAATGGCAGCTGGAGGACCAGCGGTGATTACAGATGTCTCGATGCAATGACACTGGACCGCTACCCAGTTCCCCATATCCAGGATTTTCCAGCGAATCTTCATGGCGCAAAACTTTTCTCCAAAGTTGACTTAATCCAGGATGCCATCAGATCCCCATAAACCCGGGCGATGACCAAAAGACCACTATCATCACCCCATTCAGCCTATTCAAGTTCTTATGCATGTCGTTTGGTTTGAAAAACGTGGCACAGAATTTCCAGCATCTCATGGTCGTGGTCGGGAGAGACTTACCATTTCCTTTTCATCTACCTCGATGACATCCTGGCAGCCAGCAGTTCACCTGCAGAACATATGACACTTCTCCATCAGCTGTTCACTCGCCTTGCACAGTTCGACCTCACAGAAATAGACTTTCTAGGCCACAAGATCACCCCAGCCGGTGCCACGCTTTTACCAGACAAAGTCAATGCCATCTGGCAGTCCGCCAGACTGACAACACTGAAGGGCTTTCAGGGATTTGTGGGCATGATAAATTTCTACAACAGGTTCATCCCTGCAGCAGCCAAGATTATGTGCCCTCTCTTCATGTTAATGTCAGTCTCATCGAAGGAGCTTGAATGGAGAGTGGAGGCTCGCAGTGTGTTCGAACAGACTAAAGAAGCTCTGGCCCACACTATGATGCTGGTACACCCATGGGTGGATGCAACAACAGCCTCACCATTCACGCATCCAACATGGCCATGCATGCTATCCTGGAACAGTTCATTGATGACTCATAGCAACCCCTGGCTTTTTTCAAATTGAAATACAGTGCATTCGACAGAGAATGACTCACCCTTTACCTGGCTGTCCGCCACTTCCGTTACTTCCTGGAAGGGCTCTGTTCACCATTTAAACCGACTACAATCTGCTTATTTTTGCCTTCACAAAGTTCTCTGACCCATGGTCTGCCCAACAACAGAGACATTTATCCTGCGTCTTTGAATTCACACTGCTATCTGACTCCTCTCTGGAAAGTAAAATGTTGTTGCTGATGCACTTTCCAAGCCTACAGTCAATGTTATGTCACAGGGCATCAACTACCATGATCTGGCTTGGGCACAACAGAACGACCCTGAGACAACTCAGCTTCAGAATGGCTGCAGCTCCAAGACTACACATCTGATGGCGCCATGCTCCTCTGCAACATTTCCACTGGCCAGCCCCGCCCTCTCATCCCTGCATAATGGAGGAGAATGGTTTTTTACTTAATCCACGGCTTATTGCACCCTTCCATCCACATGACAGTGCAGCTAGCATCCGCAAAATTCATTTGGCACGGCCAGCGCAAACAGGTCACAGAGTGGGCGAAGAATGTCACAGACGCCCAAGGTCCAGCACCACACCAAACACAAACGCCAACACTTCGATGGCCCAACCTGAAGGTTCAAACACATCCACCTAGACATATTCAGACCCTTGCCTATCTCCTGTGGATCCCGTTACCTACTCACAAGGATGGACAGATTCAATCACTGGCCAGAAACTATACCCCATCCCGGACATTTGCACAGAAACATGCGCCAGGGCTTTCCTCTCCACCTGGGTCTCCCGTTTCAGTGTCCCGGCAGAGGTTACAACCGACTGGGGAGCACAATTCACCTCCACCCTGTGGACATAACTCTCCAGATTCCTGGGCAGCCAGCTGCACCATACCACAGCTTACCACCCTCAAGCCAATGGACTAGTCAAGCATTTCCACTGCCACCTCAAATCCAAGCTGATGGTAGACCTTGATAAGCCCAACTGGGTGGATGATCTACCCTGGGTTCTCCTGGACATTTTGACAGTGCACAATCTTGGGACCTCCTCGGCCAAACTAGTCTACAGAGAGACCAACGCAGTGCCTGGACAATTCCTCCCTCTAGCAAACAAGCAAGAAGCTGACACCATTATCATCCTTCATCAGCTGCGTGACAAAATGGGCTCCATTGCACCACCCCTGCCATCGTGACATGGTCACTGCCCTCCAACTACCCCCTCGGACTTGTCTTCCTGTGAGTACTTGTTCATGTGCAGGGACGCACACAGGACTCCCCTTCAATTACCTTATGAAGGCCCAAACAAGGTGCTACACAGAAACACTTCAACATTCACCTTTTACATTGGGGGAAAGGAGGAGTTATTCATGCTGGACCATTTAAAACTAGCGCATGTAGACTTGTCCCAGCCAGTACAGTCTCCCCCACCAGTGTGCAGAGGTCAGCCAACAAAACAGCATGCCTTTCCTGTGATGCATCCCAAGGTCATTGGTGCCAGTTCTGGGGGTGAGGGGGGGGTGGGTTTGTGTGGCATTCTTCTAGCAGCGAACTTGCCCTGCTTGTCACCCGTGGTCGGCGAGGCAGCCGTGGCAAGGTTTGCGTCACCAGACCATCTCTTCTGGTCTAGGCCGGAAGGTCACATTCATGCTTGCATCATCGGGACGCAAGCGTTGGGATGTTGGGGGTGGAACAATTGGGGCCTAAGGCTGCAGCACAAGATTCAAATTAAAGTAGTTGTGATACCGGAACTCACAGCCTGTTGTCTCAGTCTCTTTGCTGCACTTACTCACAAAACGCTACATAGGCACATTTATTAATGACAACTGCTCTATCATTCCACTCCGAATGCCTGGAAGAAGTCAGAGACGAATAAATTCACCATGGCTTCCAAAATATGGTGGTATAAAGTCTGCCATGGAAGTGAATGAAAATAGGCGTGGGTAATGGAATGGTACTTTGTAGATGGATTGGAACCCTCAAACGTGTGAATGTCTGAGCAAATGGTCCCCCAAGCATGGTATTTACAAGAGGTGGTGTCTTAAGAAGGCAGCCTGTATCCTCAAGGACCCCCTCACCCAGGCCATGCCCTCTTCATATCAGGAAGGAAGTACAAGTGCTTGAAGACGAGCACCCAGTGGTACAAGGACAGCTTCTTCCTTCCTGCCAAAGTGTGCCTGACCACCTTCATGTGTGGCTGCAGCAGGCTGGACATGGAACAAAGTATGAGGGCACTAAGTATTGTGAAGGAAGGGCCTGTCCCTGTTGCTGCGCAATGTCCTAGTCAGCTGGATTTTGCCACACCACCTATCCAATATGTGAAAGATTTTTCAGACAAACATCTTTGACCACAAGATCATCAGGCGGTGCTCTTGCCTTAATGCCATGCAGACACTGAGAGATGAGGACTTGATGTAATGGGTCCCTGATCAGACTGTCTAGATCATCTGGCAGAATTCCTCATGGCCAGTGGCTGGTGGTGAGAGGATCCTTGTTATACAATTGGAACAACCTCCACAATATACATTGTCCCCAAGATAACTGCAGTGGAGTGGAAACAGTCACCCACCTCTTTGCAGAATTCATATTCACAAAAAGTGCATAGAGAAGGATGCAAGGGTCCTTGTCACGGTTCATCCCCATCAGCAGCATGACAGAGGACTCTCTGATTTATGGGCTGTTCCCGAGGACGCACACAGAGTCAGATATCCAGACCTGCTGGAATACCATCAAATTGGTGAAAGATGCAGTTTAATCTGCCTGAACCTTTCAGCACTCAGTGTGGCAATGCTGCCGATCAGGCTGCAGGAGTACGTTCTGAGGGATGCACTGAGGCTTGGTGCATCCTACACAAGGGGATTGTGGGGAAGGAGCCTCCCATCACTGGATATTAAGGGACTGACACCGAGACGAAGCCCCTCAGACAAACAGGATGAAGAAATAGCAAGGTGCCACAGGGATGGTAATGGGGAAAATAGAAATGAATGTCACAATCTAGATTGATAGAAATATATGGATATGAAACTAAGTGTGGGAAGAGACTTTAAACAATTTTCCTTTTGTAAATCATTTATTGTGAATAAGATCTATTTTTGGGTTTTAAAATATTTAGAACTGGCGTGGAAGCTCGACACCCACCATTCTTTGGGATAGAAGAAGATAAATAAAAAGTGGCAGTAGGATGAGAATTATTATCATATATCACGCAATTTTGACTGAATATTATAATTCAAGGATGAAAAAAATAGAAGAACTGTATATAGTTGAATATCCCCAACTTATCAAGGTAACACTGAACTGAAGATGTGGAAAGAAAGGTTATAGGCAGGGATCAGAGAAAGTAATGATGGAGATAATATTTGTGGATTAATTTCTGAAATTTGTTATCAAATAATCGCAAAGAAGGCTCACCAGTGGCTATAATTTGTGAGGAGTTTGAGAAGGTTCAGTCCATCACCAAGGACTTTCAAAATTTTCTACAGATGTACCATGGAAAGTATTCTGACTGGTTGTTGCACTGTCTGGTATGGAGGTGCCAATGCACAGGACAGGGAAAAACCTCCAGAGAGTTGTAACTCGGCCAGCTATATCATGGGCATCAGTCTTCACTCCATAGTATGATTGAAATTCTCATACAAATGGAGGGTGCAATAGTTTGATCTAAAATTAGTGTACTATGCTTAATCAAGGGAGATGCTGGCCAGTGTAAATGGGGAACACATTCTATAATGAAACAGTTGAGAACGAGTGGAAGACTTTAAAAGAGATCTTTCACACTCAACTGCATATTTAAGTTAAAAGCAAGGACAGTAACATAAAGGTAAAGGTTCCATTATTGTCACATAATACTACATTTAGAATGTAACATACATGGAATACTTTAACTTTGTCTACTGTAAGAAAGGCAGAGAGTTGCTGCTTCATCCAGCGCCCCTCACAGAAATGTTGCTCCAGTGAAGATCTAACTCGCAATCCCTAGTTTACAAGATGAGTGCTCAAACCACTGAGCTATTGGAGTCTGGGAAGGAGCAGCTTTTTATAACTAAGGAAATAAAGGAAGACACCAAATTAATGGCTCATGTGTAAAAAGCTGCCGAGAGTAATGGGGAACTAGAAGATTGGGAAAACATTAAAAAGCATCACTAAACAAGCAATAAAAAAAAGGCAAGATAGATCATGAAAGCAAACACACCCATAATGGGCAGTGTGGTTTACTTAGTGGTTAGTGCAACACCATTACAGTGCCAGTGACCTGGATTTAAATCCAACACTCTCTGTAAGGAGTTTGCATGTTAACCCCGTGTCTGAGTGGGTTTTCTCCGGCTGCTCTAGTTTCCTCCCACCGTCCAAAAATGTATGGTGTTTGTAGGTTAATTAGTTTATTTGGGTGATACTGGCTTGAGGGCCAGAAGGGCCTGTACTGTGATGTATCTCTAAAAATAAATCAAAACAGATAGTAAAAGATTTTATAATTATATAAAATGGAACAAGGTGGTTAAAAAGAGCATATGAGAAATGAGCATTCATATTGATTAATGTGGAAATAGCTGAGGCTTTGAACAATTATCTTGTGCTGGTCTTCATGGTGGATGACATGTCTAACATGCCAAAGAGAGATATGTAGTGAGAGGTGAGGACCTTGATACAATCACTATCACCAAAGAGGTAGTGCTGAGTTGACGAAGGGCTCAGGTTTTGTGTGTCCTGATGGGTTTCTCCAGCATTTTTGTGTACTGCACTATTGATATCATGCCCTGAGCAGGGATAGCCTGCCACGGTCATGCCACTTGAGGTGACAACACAGATTCACAGAGGCCAAGCTGAGGGAGGTTAGACCGACAGAGAAGGTGATGTGAATCTAAGCTTTATTGAAAATTCATATTGGAGTAATCCCACTGCTTTAGTTACAAATTCCTCAGGCACTGCCAGTCCTCTTTCTTTCTTTGGCTTGGCTTCGCGGACGAAGATTTATGGAGGGGGTAAAAGTCCACATCAGCTGCAGGCTCGTTTGTGGCTGACAAGTCCGATGCGGGACAGGCAGACACGGTTGTAGCGGCTGCAGGGGAAAAATGGTTGGTTGGGGTTGGGTGTTGGGTTTTTCCTCCTTTGCCTTTTATCAGTGAGGTGGGCTCTGCGGTCTTCTTCAAAGGAGGTTGCTGCCCGCCAAACTGTGAGGCGCCAAGATGCACGGTTTGAGGCAATATCAGCCCACTGGCGGTGGTCAATGTGGCAGGCACCAAGAGATTTCTTTAGGCAGTCCTTGTACCTTTTCTTTGGTGCACCTCTGTCACGGTGGCCAGTGGAGAGCTCGCCATATAACACGATCTTGGGAAGGCGATGGTCCTCCATTCTGGAGACGTGACCCACCCAGCGCAGCTGGATCTTCAGCAGCGTGGACTCGATGCTGTCGACCTCTGCCATCTCGAGTACTTCGACGTTAGGGATGAAAGCGCTCCAATGGATGTTGAGGATGGAGCGGAGACAACACTTGTGTAAGGGTTCTAGAAGCCGTAGGTGATGCCAGTAGAGGACCCATGATTCGGAGCCGAACAGGAGTGTGGGTATGACAACGGCTCTGTATACGCTTATCTTTGTGAGGTTTTTCAGTTGGTTGTTTTTCCAGACTCTTTTGTGTAGTCTTCCAAAGGCGCTATTTGCCTTGGCGAGTCTGTTGTCTATCTCATTGTCGATCCTTGCATCTGATGATATGGTGCAGCCTCTAATAATGTTAGAAACTACATTGGGCTCTTAAATTCAACACTACGCATTCATCAAAGCATGTACTAATTGAGAAATTAGGGAAGGCCAGTTATTTCACCAGCATGGTATAAGCAATGACTTTTGACAGATTATTTCCACAGAAACCTATCTATAGTTATATATTCCATATTGAAAATGTGGTGCTTTATTTGCATGGAACTTCACTTCAGAAACATGTCTCCATAGATTCAATTGATTCATTTGGGAATCATTTGCTCTACAAATCGATATCTTCTAACAAAGATGAAATGTGACCAGACTTTTCTCTCAAACCCTGTACATTGAAGAATAATTGGAATGCAAATGGTTTCTGTCATAAATTCAGCAGGAGGCCCTTTGGTAGGATGCATGTCAGGGTAATTAATTTAGCATTTGTATATTTAGCCCTGTAGGAGCATCAAAGATAGCAGCAGGAAGAAATGGGCATGGGACCCCACAAGGAGTTTCACAAGACATTTGCACTTAAAGAGAAGAAAATTGTGATTTTACCTTTTATTTTGTGCATTAAAAAGATGCTTTGAACAGACTTTTGAGGACTGACTTCTGAAAAATAAAAGAGATTATCATTAAGGCCCAATAAAATTTCATTTGTTTGAGTGTTTGTAACTAATAACTATTTTCATTATGGGATTGACAATGGGACAAAACTCACTCACTTCAGGTGCCATAAGATTTTGATCCAAATACACTTTTGCCCTATAATAATTACCTGTGTATGGTTTTAATTCTTGAATATGTCCTTTAAAAAATTAAGTAAAGAAAAATCTGCTGGAATTCTAATGCAGTAAGGTGTCATTCTGCTTTGATTAAAGCCACTTTCTTCCTCGATGATTCATTACTGCTATGAGGAGCTGGAGGTTGGAATTGACATTGGAATTGATGCACATTGCTGCCATGAGGTTTCTTACTTCAAGTCTATGTCAGAGGCAACTGAAATTAGAAATGTTGCAGTTAAAAAAAATCCAAAGAAGCTGTAACAACCCGGATGGCCTTTGGCAATGTTTGCAATCACACCAATAGGTATACAACCTAAGAAGGGCTTGTGCCTTTTAATGAACTGATATTTCACATGGTTGAATGAAGGATTAGAGAAGTGACTGCTTTTCGAGAGAACTGTAGTGATGGGAAATAAAATAAATTATAGAGCTGTTCAGTTTTGTCAGATGTCACATTGACAGTTTATCATTCAATAATATATAAATAATGCATTTTTTCTTCAAAAGGTGTAAATATAATTTGTTTATCATCATTATTCTTAATCATCACTGCTTTAAAATGGTCAAGTCAACACAATCTGAATCAGGTTTATTATCATGAACACATCACAAAATTTGTTCTTTTGTTGCAGCAGAACAAGGGGAAAAATTACTTAAAATTACAATTTTGTCAAAAAAAGATTTTTTTTTAAAAACTAGTGCAAAAAGAGAGAAAAAGTGAGGTAGTGTCCATAGGTTCATTGTCCATTCATAAAATAGAAGGCAGAGGGGAAGAAACCATTTTGTAAAGTTAAGTGTGTGTCTTCAGGCTCCTGTGCCTCCTTTCTGATAGAACCAGTGAGAAAAGGGCATGATCTGGGTGGTGAGGGACCTTGATGATAGATGCAGCTTTCTTCAGGCAACACCTTTCTTGAGGCACCAGCACAAGCAGGGATTTATCAACTCTTATCATTACATTTTTAACATTGGGCCAGAAATTTAATGTTACCCTAAGCCTGGGATCTCCAAAGAGGTAGATATCGGCCCCCTGGGGGGGGGAGGTGTTGATGGGACAATCAAAAGAGTCTATAAATGCCAGAGGGTCAAAAGGGGATGGGGTCAATAAACGGTGGGGGATGGGGGTCAATTGAACTTTTGAGGTTAAAAGCAGGGGCATTTGTATGGAAAATAGTGCCAATGGTAGGGGTGTCCAACATCTCAAAAGAGTTGGTCTTGATGGCCGCCATATTATATTTGGCTTTGGCCTATTAAAATGTAAAGAGCGAAGGACTGATGGAGCGGAGAAAAAGGAGGTAGGTCTCCAGTGCCTCTGCCACTCTTCTTGCCCATCTAGCACCACCATCTCCCACCCATTCAGTGTCGCCACAGTCCAGTGCCGCCACCTCCCCCTCATACAGTGCTGCTGCCACCACCCCAGGGATTCCATTCCATGCCTGGGGGTCAATGATGTATCAAGGATTCCATGAAGGGATCAATGGTCTAAAAAATTTGGGGTTCCCTGCCCTAAGCTTTTTCTAGGGTAAATGTCAATCATTAGTTACTTAATGTTATTTATTTGCTGCCAATTGCTCCTTTGTTATATTTTCAGCACTTTTTCAATGGAATACCCATGAAAAGTTAAGGGTGTTATTTTCATTCATTAATCGTTGGCTTGGCTTCGCAGACGAAGATTTATGGAGGGGGTAAGTGTCCACATCAGCTGCAGGCTCGTTTATGGCTGACAAGTCCGATGTGGGACAGGCAGACATGGTTGCAGCGGTTGCAGCGGAAAATTGGTTGGTTGGGGTTGGGTGTTGGGTTTTTAGTCCTTTGCCTTTTGTCAATGAGGTGGGCTCTGCGGTCTTCTTCAAAGGAGGTTGCTGCCCGCCAAACTGTGAGGCGCCAAGATGCATGGTTTGAGGCGATATCAGCCCACTGGCGGTGGTCAATGTGGCAGGCACCAAGAGATTTCTTTAGGCAGTCCTTGTACCTCTTCTTTGGTGCACCTCTGTCACGGTGGCCAGTGGAGAGCTCGCCATATAACACGATCTTGGGAAGGCGATGGTCCTCCATTCTGGAGACGTGACCCACCCAGCGCAGCTGGATCTTCAGCAGCGTGGACTCGATGCTGTCGACCTCTGCCATCTCGAGTACTTCGACATTAGGGATGAAAGCGCTCCAATGAATGTTGAGGATGGAGCGGAGACAACGCTGGTGGAAGCGTTCTAGGAGCCATAGGTGATGCCGGTAGAGGACCAATGATTCGGAGCCGAACAGGAGTGTGGGTATGACAACGGCTCTGTATACGCTTATCTTTGTGAGGTTTTTCAGTTGGTTGTTTTTCCAGACTCTTTTGTGTAGTCTTCCAAAGGCGCTATTTGCCTTGGCGAGTCTGTTGTCTATCTCATTGTCGATCCTTGCATCTGATGAAATAGTGCAGCCGAGATAGGTAAACTGGTTGACCGTTTTGAGTTTTGTGTGCCCGATGGAGATGTGGGGGGGCTGGTAGTCATGGTGGGGAGCTGGCTGATGGAGGACCTCAGTTTTCTTCAGGCTGACTTCCAGGCCAAACATTTTGGCAGTTTCCGCAAAGCAGGACGTCAAGCGCTGAAGAGCTGGCTCTGAATGGGCAACTAAAGCGGCATCGTCTGCAAAGAGTAGTTCACAGACAAGTTTCTCTTGTGTCTTGGTGTGAGGTTGCAGGCGCCTCAGATTGAAGAGACTGCCATCCGTGCGGTACCGGATGTAAACAGTGTCTTCATTGTTGAGGTCTTTCATGGCTTGGTTCAGCATCATGCTGAAGAAGATTGAAAAGAGGGTTGGTGCGAGAACACAGCCTTGCTTCATTCCATTGTTAATGGAGAAGGGTTCAGAGAGCTCATTGCTGTATCTGACCCGACCTTGTTGGTTTTCGTGCAGTTGGATAATCATGTTGAGGAACTTTGGGGGACATCCGATGCGCTCTAGTATTTGCCAAAGCCCTTTCCTGCTCACGGTGTCGAAGGCTTTGGTGAGGTCAACAAAGGTGATGTAGAGTCCTTTGTTTTGTTCTCTGCACTTTTCTTGGAGCTGTCTGAGGGCAAAGACCATGTCAGTAGTTCCTCTGTTTGCGCGAAAGCCGCACTGTGATTCTGGGAGAATATTTTCGGCGACACTAGGTATTATTCTATTTAGGAGAATCCTAGCGAAGATTTTGCCTGCAATGGAGAGGAGCGTGATTCCCCTGTAGTTTGAGCAGTCTGATTTCTCGCCTTTGTTTTTGTACAGGGTGATGATGGTGGCATCATGAAGGTCCTGAGGCAGTTTTCCTTGGTCCCAACAAAGCTTGAAAAACTCATGCAGTTTGGCATGCAGAGTTTTGCCGCCAGCCTTCCAGACCTTTGGGGGGATTCCATCCATACCTTCTGCTTTGCCACTTTTCAGTTGTTCGATTGCCTTATATGTCTCATCCTGGGTGAGGACCTCATCCAGCTCTAGCCTTAGGGGCTGTTGAGGGAGCTGGAGCAGGGCGGAATCTTGGACTGAGCGGTTGGCACTGAAAAGAGATTGGAAGTGTTCTGACCATCGGTTGAGGATGGAGATCTTGTCGCTGAGGAGGACTTTGCCGTCTGAGCTGCGCAGCGGGCTTTGGACTTGGGGTGAGGGGCCGTACACAGCCTTTAGAGCCTCGTAGAAACCCCTGAAGTCGCCAATGTCCGCGCTGAGCTGGGTTCGTTTGGCGAGGCTAGTCCACCACTCATTTTGGATCTCCCGGAGTTTGCGCTGAAGATGGCTATATGCACGATGGAAGGCTTGTTTCTTCTCTGGACAGGACGGCTTTGTAAGGTGAGCCTGGTGGGCAGCTCGCTTCTTTGCCAGCAGCTCCTGGATTTCCTGGCTGTTTTCGTCGAACCAGTCCTTGTTTTTCCTGGAGGAGAAGCCCAGTACCTCTTCAGTGGATTGCAGTATGGTAGTCTTCAACTGATCCCAGAGGGTTTCAGGGGACGGGTCTATGAGGCGGATTGCATCGTCGAGCTTTGCTTTGAGGTTTGCCTGGAAGTTTCCTCTCGCTTCGTCTGACTGCAGGTTTCCAACATTGAACCTCTTTCTGGGGGCTTTACTGTTCCTGGGCTTTGGCTTGAAGTGAAGGTTAAGCTTGCAGCGAACCAGCCGGTGGTCAGTGTGGCATTCCGCGCTGGGCATGACCCTGGTGTGGAGCACATCTCGTTTGTCACATTCTCGCACCAGGATGTAGTTCAGGAGGTGCCAGTGTTTGGATCGGGGATGCATCCAGGTAGTCTTAAGGCTGTCCCTCTGCTGAAAAAGGGTGTTTGTAATGACAATCCGCTCTTCTGCGCAGAGCTCCAACAGGAGGCGCCCATTGTCGTTGCACTTGCCGACGCCATGCTTGCCCAGGATTCCTGGCCAGGTTTCTGAGTCTTTGCCGACGCGAGCGTTGAAGTCGCCAAGAATGACAACCTTGTCGGCTGTAGGGGTGCGTTGGATGAGGTTGCGCAGGTCAGTGTAGAACTTGTCCTTTTCTGCTGGTTCCGCCTGGAGGGTTGGAGCATAGACACTGATGAGGGTGATGCAATGCTTGTTTTGAAGGGGAAGTCGCATGGACATGATTTGGTCTGAGTGGCCCGTCGGAAGTTTTTCGAGTTTGGAGGCAATGAAGTTCTTGACCATGAAGCCTACACCAGATAGGCGTCGTTCATCCGAAGGCTTTCCAGACCAGTAGAGTGTGTAGCCCGCGCCGCGTTCTTGGAAGCTGCCTACATCTGCCAGGCGACTTCACTGAGAGCGGCTATGTCGATGTCAAGTCTGAGGAGTTCATGTGCAATGAGGGCAGGCTCGTTTGTGGCTGACAAGTCCGATGCGGGACAGGCAGACATGGTTGCAGCGGTTGCAATTAGAGAAAAACAAGAAAATCTGCAGATCTGGAAAAAGTGCTGGAGAAATTCAACAAGTCATGCAGCATCCAAGGAAAGCAACAGGCAATCGATAATTCATGCCTGGACCTTTCATCAAGAGTGCAGAAAGTCAGGCTCACAGCTGGAGATGACCCCAGCTCCACAGACGACCCCACAGAAGGACTGTCCACACGATTGCAAACTTACATTTTTACTTGCACTGGGATAGCTGTGAATATGTATTATCTATCTATCTTTGATATGTATTATCTCCCTTTAATTTAATTATGTGTAATATTGTGCAGTATAGTAAAATGCCTAGTATTCGACACCTATAAGGATTGATAGATGCTGGATAAGTGTATTGTTTGGTTACTTGAGAACTACTCTGGCAATGCCTAACTAATACACCTAGATTAGGAATAAACAGTTTAAACAAAAAAAAACTATAAACTTCACTTCCATAAAAATATATACCTTAAAGAATTTTACTTTATTTTCAGTCACATTCTTTGAAAACATTTAACTGTCATTGCATCTGCAGGTTCCTCCCCTTCACAGAGTCACTCAAAAGACAAACAATAACATTAATGATAATTAAACATCCCCCCCACCCCAGAAATTTACACATAAAACCTCTGATTGGGGCTACTCTTACTAAACAGGGATAAGGAGTCACCCCAATGGTGAGTAGCAACAACCACCTCTTCATCCTGGCGACTCCATTGCTGTTTCACACAACTTTATTCAAGACATTCCGCTGGTTGAATTAGTGCACCCATCTTCACCAAGGTTTCAGAGAACATTTATTTTAAATTTTAAAATATACATATTTTACTTAATATTTTATTCTTATTTATATTTATATTTTTTTCTTTTTGCTCATTGCATGAGTCTGCTGGTTGCTTGAATTACAGATGCCAGGGGTTTTACTGTATATATGCACTTTGTATAATGTGTATGATAATAAATAAATTTTCATTATCAAATCATTTTTTGTTCATGTGGACACACATCTTTTTTGTCTAGATTTTAATCACTTTTAATCTTAGTTCAAATGTATCTGTTACTACCATATATTTCTCTTTAGTTTTGCTAAAGGCAATGCTCTTGAAATTAATCTAATCCAAATAATCGCAATGCAAAATGAATCTTTATTCTGCAAAGTTCATTTTATAGTAAAGTTTCCAATATTAATCTCATAATATGTAATTTAGCTGTAACACAAGAACCCAACCTCAAAGATAAATATATCAAAGAGCAACAGTTTCAGTTTAACATAAATTAACATAGAATTTGAATGAATAGATTATTGTAAGCTATCCTTAGATACACTGCACTTTTGAACATCTCCACCAACTGTTGAGAATTTCCTAACTGTATAACCCTCAATTTTTCTCAGTTCCGAGTTCCCATCTAATAACCTCTTAAAATATTATATTGTACCTGCCTCCACCAGCACTTGGCAGCAGCACATTCTACACACCCAACTCTCTCTGTGTCTTACTTCCCTTTGTATTTACTCCCAAGCACCTTAAAACTATTCCCCTCATGTTAAATATTCTGGCCATCCTCATAAAAAATGCCTCTTGTCATCTTGTACACCACTATCAGGTCAACCCTCATCCTCTGTTATTGCAAGGAGAAAAGAACAAGAGTTTACACATAATTAACAATAAAATATTTCTGTACTTGTTTGACAATACAATTATATTCCTAAACCTTATTTTTTTAAATATTGATGCTTATGTCACTCCAAGATTAGAAATGAGAATGTAAATCATACATA
This sequence comes from Narcine bancroftii, assembly GCF_036971445.1. NCBI lineage: Eukaryota > Metazoa > Chordata > Chondrichthyes > Torpediniformes > Narcinidae > Narcine > Narcine bancroftii. The sequence continues at coordinate 305,652,846 of NC_091470.1, forward strand.
TACAATGTAAAGAGTTTGTACATTCTCTCCATGTCTGTGTGAGTTTCTTCCGGGCAATCTGTTTCCCTCCAACCTTTCAAAATATACAGGGGTTGTAGGTTAAATAGGATATTTGGGTGACACAGGCTTGTAGGCTGGAAGGACTTGTTACCATGCATAATGCCTAATTAAAAAAAAAATGAAATTACAATTTTAATAAGTGCAGGAGATCAGAAATTATTTGGAAGCATATGGTTTGCCTGCTGGGTAGACTTCATCCTTCAAGGGCATAAATCCATGGTTCTCAATCTTTTTCTTTCCACTCACATACAACTTTCCACTCACATACCTATGCCATAGGTGCTCTGTGATTAGTAAGGGATTGCTTAAATGGTATGTGAGAGAGAAGGGAGGGTTGAGAATCACTGCTCTAGACCCAATTGTTACTGAAATATTTTGCTTGAGAAAAATTGTCATTGACTCATTTCCTTTGGAGTTATGAAACCTTGCACATAATGAGTCAATTAGGTATGTTTAAAACAGTGATTTTCAAACTTTTTTCTTTCCACCCACATACCACCTTAAGCAATCCCTTACTAATCACAGAGCACCGATGGCATAGGGAATACTTAAAGTGGTGTGTGAATGGAAAGGAAAAGGTTGAGAACCACTGGCATAAATGGATGAGACTTTGATGCATTGTTTTTGATAGAGCTGAATAAACAGACCCAAATATGGAGAAATGTGAGGGTGATAATGAGACAATGGACAGCAAGTGTGTCTCTTGGTCTACTTCTCTTTGAAATAAAATTTGTTAGCATTTCCTACATCTTCTTCAAATATTTTAACGCTTAGAATTTTATCAAACTAAAAATGAAACAAGAACTGATTAAATTCTAGCTAAATTAATGTAAGAGGGTATTTTACTTGCAATATAAATTGGGGAATGTTAAGCCATTGCATCTTATTTGGTCTGAAGTCACAAAGAAACAAAAGCATAAAACAAGCTGCTTATGCGATGTCAAAGCAACTGATACTGAATAGTCATTTCTAATGTTGTTTACGTCCCAAGATATTTTCTCAGTTAATTCAGACATTGGGTCAGTTGATTTTTTTTGAAACAGAGTTAAAATGTACAATATGAAGGAATATGAGGTTATTCACTTTGGTAGTAAAAGGAAAAATGCAGAGAATTTTTTGAAATGGCAAGAATTATTGAGGTTCACATTCGCTGAAGTCATGCACGTGCAGCAAGCATTTGGGAAGTGTGTGTTTACCTTTATTGCAAGAGGATTTGAGCATTAGAGTACAGAAATTGTTCTACAATTAAATAGGGATGGGTCCGATGATATCAGTGATCTCAGATTTAAGAAAAGAGTTACTTAAAAGGGTATACATTCTACTGCAGCCAAGATTCACCAAACTGATTTGAGGAATTGCAGATGTTTCATTTTTTTAAAATAATGGAGACATACAGCACGGTAACAGGCGGTTTCGGCCCACAAGCCTGTGCTCAATTACACCTGATTGACCTACAACCCCGGTACACTTTGAACGGTGGGAGGAAACCAGAGCCCCCAGGGAAAACCCAACCAGACACCAGGAGAACTTACAGAGAGCATAGGATTCAAACCCCAGTCCGATCGCTGGCACTGTAAAGATGTGGTGCTAATTTTTTATATGGGAATAGATGGAGTAGTTCACCATTTCATCAGATGCAAGGACTCGGCTGCACCATTTCATCAGATGCAAGGATCGACAATGAGATAGACAACAGACTCGCCAAGGCAAATAGCGCCTTTGGAAGACTACACAAAAGAGTCTGGAAAAACAACCAACTGAAAAACCTCACAAAGATAAGCGTATACAGAGCCGTTGTCATACCCACACTCCTGTTCGGCTCCGAATCATGGGTCCTCTACCGGCACCACCTACGGCTCCTAGAACACTTCCACCAGCGTTGTCTCCGCTCCATCCTCAACATCCATTGGAGCGCTTACATCCCTAACGTCGAAGTACTCGAGATGGCAGAGGTCGACAGCATCGAGTCCACGCTGCTGAAGATCCAGCTGCGCTGGATGGGTCACGTCTCCAGAATGGAGGACCATCGCCTTCCCAAGATCGTGTTATATGGCGAGCTCTCCACTGGCCACCGTGACAGAGGTGCACCAAAGAAAAGGTACAAGGACTGCCTAAAGAAATCTCTTGGTGCCTGCCACATTGACCATCGCCAGTGGGCTGATATCGCCTCAAACCGTGCATCTTGGCGCCTCACAGTTTGGTGGGCAGCAACCTCCTTTGAAGAAGACCGCAGAGCCCACCTCACTGACAAAAGGCAAAGGAGGAAAAACCCAACACCCAACCCCAACCAACCAATTTTCCCCTGCAACCGCTGCAATCGTGTCTGCCTGTCCCGCATCGGACTTGTCAGCCACAAACGAGCCTGCAGCTGACGTGGACTTTTTACCCCCTCCATAAATCTTCGTCCGCGAAGCCAAGCCAAAGAAAAAGAAAGTCTTCTATCCTTTAGAGCTTAAAGAATAAAAGACATCATCACAGAAACAAACATTCTAGGAAGACTCAGCAAAATAGAAACAGTAAGGATTTTTATCTATGTTAAGTCTAAATCTAGGCATTTCAATATCACAATAAAGAGAAGGCATTCTTGGAGTGAAATAAGCAGTGAAATTTCTTCAGCAGGATGGTGGTGAATATCTGGGATTCTCTCACCTGGGGAAAAGGAAGAAGATACATAGGAAATCCTGACAAATTTTATTTCAAAGAGAAGTAGGCAAAGAGACACTCTTGTCTCATTATCACCCTCATATTTCTTCATATTTGGGTCTGTTTATGCAGTTTTATCAAAAACAATGCATCAAGGTCTCATCCATTAATGCCAGTGGGTCTCAATCTTTTTTCTTTCCACTCACATGCCACTTTATGTATTCCCTGTGCCATCAGTACTCTGTGATTCATAAGGGATTGCTTAAGGTGGTATGTGGGTGGAAAGAAAAAATTTGAAAACCACTGTTTTAATCGTACCTAATTGACTCGTTATGTGCAAGGTTTCATAACTCCAAAGGAAATGGGCCAATGACAATTTTTCCCAAGAAAAATATTTCAGTAACAATTGGGTCTAGAGCAACCTTCCACTTACACTAACATACCACCTTAAGCAATCCCTTATGAATCACAGAGATTTTGAAAGGTGGCATGTGAGTAGAAAGAAAAAATGTGAAAACCACTGTTTTCGAGGTTTCAAAGTATATCTAGAAAGGGACAGAGAATAATTTTGAGGCTTGAAACATTGGTTACCCTGTATTTTGCCCTCACAAAGCAACTGGCAGCCTTAAAGTCTCCTTCCATGGCAGCCACAAGAGCAAAACTAAATGCTCTGCAATTGAGGAAACTTTAGCTGAGTGGTAACATGTGCCACAATTATGTGTTGAGTGAAACATGAACATCTGCAGATGCTGTGATTGTAGTAAAATCACAGAGATGCTGGAGGAACAGCAGGTCTTGCAGCACCCATAGGTGGTAAAGATATAAAACTCCCATTTCAGGCCTGAGCCATTCTTCAAGGTATGTGTTTAATGTGTGTGGCCTCAGGTTCCTCCATCCCAACTATCATCACAGATCAAGTTCTCTGCTGTGAGTGACCCCAAGCTGCTTTGAGATATAGGCTCTTTACGCTACAGAAATAACAGAATGGAACCTGCTGTGCACCGCTGCAATGAGGCCAAACAACTACATATGAAATATCCAGAGCATTAAATCTTAAGCAGGCAGCTGCTGAGAACTACAAATAGATGTCCCCATGGGGGCTGTTTAATCCACCTGGCCTATCTGACTTGCCACAGGGATCATCCCTTATTTTATGTGGAATTAGAAACAAAGCTTGTTATTTCACCTCTCATCAGTAGCCCATTTCATGTGTTCATAATTACAGTAGAATGTCAGCCACGCTGAAGAACATTGTGCCTGGAAGTGCCCTGTCCAATTTTACATTGGATAGCAGTTCAGCAGAAAAAAAATCTAAATTGCCATAAGCTATGAGTAAAACAAACATTATGTTCGATACCTACATAATATTAAATGCAAATGGTTCAATTTCATGGCTAAGCTTTTCATTTCTTGTAAGTGCTACAATAATTATTCTTTTAAGCAGTCTTCCATGAGCAATGTGCTTTAGGCATGTTTTTCATCTGAGCAGGCCAAAGGAATTGTTTGAATCTTTCAGCTAAATTATATTTGAATCTATTTTTGCATGAATAAATTAATGGATGCTTTACATTTTAATCTGAAAGGTAACTTTAGATACATATTCACCATCCTCCCTGCTCTGCCTTGCATAGTGACCCCTCCTCTATGAGTCCATTGTCCAGTGCTCCCTCCCCACCAATTGGTCTCTTGGGACTTACCCCTGTGACCACAGAAGATGCTCCACTTGCACCCACACATCCTCAGTTAGCACTATTCGGGCCCCAAAGAGTCATTCCAAAGGAAGCAATGTTTCATTTATGAATCTGCAGGGGCCATCTACTGCATCCGGTGCTCCTGTTGTAGACTGCTCGACATCAGAGAGAGACTGGATACAGACTGGGAGATCGCTTTGTTGAGCACCTCAGCTCTGTCTGGCAGAAGAGTTTAAATCTCCCAGTGGCCACCTGTTTCATCTTGTATTCGTATGTGTGAGTTCTTAAGATAACACATGGATGAAGGAAAAGGTTCTTTACTTTAAAGTTTTTGAAAACAGCACCATGAGGCATACCATGAGGCTGCAAATCTCCATTACAGCTCTTGCATACTGTGTGACAGTCAAGTAAGGCATTGCAACCAGGATCACTTCATCTCCCTTTTTTAAAACAAAAGTACCTTTCTTTTAACTAACATGTTTTCTTTGTATAACTTTGCAATTTTAACTTTAACACCAAAAACTTATAATATTATCAACGTTGTTTACATTTTTTAAACTTGTTTTGTGTGTTTATATTTACATACACTAAAACTTGAAGAGCGAATAAGATAGAACTAGTTCATTTTATAACAGGAGTCTTTAAATCTGCGCAATGAGTCTCTTAGGAGGATTCACGTGTCTTGATGATCTCCTGATTGATTGTTCTTGAATCTGAATTGTTGCCTCAGACGACGTCTTCTCAGATGTGCACTCAGGTTATTCAATGGTATCCGTCCTTCCATCTACTGTGGCTGGTCCCATTTGAAAATCTCGACAATTTCTTCACAGAACAGCACCTTCATTTGTCTGAATGGTGTATGATCTTGGTTGGACTTCACTAAGGATAGTTTCCTTCTAGCCCATAAGTTTTCTTTTGTCTTTTAGCCTTACTTGGTCACCAGTGTAAAGTTCTGGTAGGTTTTTTTGTTCCTCTCTCAAAGTAATACGTTTGCTTTTCTTTCTGTTGTTCTTTGAACTTGCTCACTTTCTCCCCCTCTTTTGATTTTAGGAGGTTCTCCTGAATGGGTAGGTTTGATCTTATCCTACGTTGTGAGGAGTTGTGCTGGTAATGTACCACACACAAGCAGCGTTGTGCAGTATACAGAGCATGCAGTATACTAGCATGCTCTGGTAGAAGTTTGTTCCACTGTCTTTTGCCTTGTACATCACTCTTTTCACTGTCTATACTGATTTTTCCACTAGAATATTGGACTGTGGAAAATGAAGACTTGACATGGTGTGTACAAAGTCCCACTCTTAGGCAAACTATCAAAACTTTAAATTGAAAAACTGGGGTCAATTGTTGTGAAGACCTTGCTTGCCACTCGATATCTGGAGAATGTGGCTTTCATACCTATTATTACAGCATATGCAGTGATGGTGTTTAGTTTACACACCTCTGGATACAGGAACTAATAGTCTGTGATGACAAGATAGTCCTTCACTTGGCATTCAAATAGGTCAGCGTCTACCTTCTGGTAAGGTCTATGTGGTGCTGGGTGTCGCTTTAGTAGTTCTGCAGGATTGCTTGCTTGATATTTCCAGTATATTATATAGTTTGACGCTTCATTTTTTATATCATTGTTGATTCTTGGCCAGTATATCAGCTCTCATGCTCTTTTCTTACACTTTTCGATTCCGAGATGTCCTCCATGATACTTTTTAGCATCTCTTTTCTCATACTCTTTGGAAAAAGAATTTTGCTTCCTTTGTAGGTGATGTCATCAACCTCTGATAGTTCCGCACTGTAGTTCCAGTACTCTGAAATGTCAGGTGAGCAATCCTGCTTCATGTTAGGCCATCCATCCAAGATGGTTTTTTCTCAGTTGTCTCAGTATTTCATCTTTGTTTGTTTCAGACTTTATGAGCTCCATTTTTGTATCTGATATGGGCAGTGCACTTGTGATCATGTCCACGAAGGCGTTCACGCCTTCATCCATTTTGGTGTTTGTGGGGTCTCTCATGTCAACAGCTCTAGACAATGTATCTGCTGAGTATACTACATTCAGGGAATAACATTGCAGCCTAATCATCATTCTTTGTATTTTCAGTGGACATTCGTTTAATGGCTTTTGGGACAATGCATTCAAGGGTTTATGGTCAGTCTCTACACTGATTGATTGTCCTGACATAAACTGATGAAATCTTTCACAGGCGTATGTGATGCTGAGCAGCTCCTTTTCAATTTGAATGTATTGTGTCTCTGTATCTGTCATTGAGCTTGATTCATACGCAATGGGTTGCCAGTCATCATATTTTTGCAGAAGGTCTGCACCGAACCCACTATGTGATGTGTCTGATGATATCTTGATGGGTCTTGCTGGGTCGTAAAACCTCAGAACTGGTTCCTCTGTGAGCAGTTTCTTTAGTTCCCTCCATGACTTTTCATGGCTATGATCCCACTCCCATTCAATGTTCTTTTCTGTTCGTCTTCTCAATGGAGCCATCTTTTCTGAGAGGTTGGATATGAATTTACCCATATAGTTGACCATTCCATTAAACCTCCGCACATCCTTTTTGCATTATGGCTTTGGCATATTCCCAATAGTGGACACCTTTCTGGGATCTGGTCTGATGCCATCATTGCCAATAAAATCTCCTACAAATATTAGTTCTGTCACCCCAAGCTGACATTTCTCTCTATTCAGCTTCAGGTTTGCTTTCCTTGTTGCTTCTATCATTTTCCTTAGTCTCTCATCATGCTCCATTCTTGTGGTTCCCCATACTATGATGTCATCCATTGAGGTATCAACTCCGTCCAGGTGCTCATAGACCATAATGGATAGTTTTGTGATACACTTCAGGAGCTGAGGCAATTCTGAATGGTAGCCTTAGGAATCTGTATCTGCCAAATAGACTATTGAACATGTACAGTCTTGAACTTGTTTAATCAAATTTTAACTGCCAAAATCCTGATAATGCATCTAACTTGCTGAAAAACTTTGCATTTGCAAACTATGACATGATTTCTTCACATATCGGAAGCTTAAAGTGTTCTCTCTTTATTGCTCTGTTTCGATCACTTGGATCTAAGCAATTTCTAAGCTTTCCATTCTTTTTGTCCACAACGACGAGTGAACTCACCCACTCCATTGGTTTATCTATTGTCTGAATCACGTTCAGTCTTTCCATTCTGTCCAACTCCACTTTCAGTTGCTTTTGAAGAACAAATGGAACTTTTCGACATGGATGTATTATCGATGGCACACATTTATCCACTTTGATCATGTGTTTTCCTGGTAGGCAGCCTAGACCATGAAATATGTCCTTGTACTCTTTCATGAGTTCCTCATAGACTGTCTCTCCTTTGCTTTCCACAATGAGGACTCTTTTTTACCAGGTTCAGATTCTCACAGCCTGTTAAACCAAGTATGGCCTATACATCCTTTGGTATCACAATTAATGCTAGCATGTGCTCTTTGTCCTTGTGTTTCACTTTGACTATGCATTCTCCTTGCATTCTCCATACATCTTTGGTCTTGGTCTAATCTTCTTAAAATTATTCTCTAATATTACATTAATTTGTGCTCCTGCATTCAATTTAAATGAAATGTGTATGTCATTCACTTTTAAATCTCAACATCCAGTCTCTGTTTCTTTCTTGTTTTCAGTCACAACATCTACAATGAATTCCTCTATCTCCCTTTCATCTACTGCATAAACCATGCTTTGTTGCACTTGGTTCCTACAGCAACGGTTGCTCATATAGCATGTTTTATCATATGCTGGACATTTTTTATGTAGGTGTTGTGTACTGCATCGATGACATGGCTTTTGATTGTCCCTTTCCATTTTGTTCGCTGGCTATGCCTCTCTTTTCACTTTGGTGCACTTTTTGTTAAATGGTTTATGTCTGTTCTTGTTCACTGCATCCATGTTGCAGCTAGTTTCACTGAACAGCTCTTTTGCCTGTGTTTTTACAGTTTCTGTAACCCAACAGAGTGCTATGGCTTTTTCCAGGTCTAGATTTTGCTCTCTTAGCAGTCTTTCACTTAGACTATTATTTGGAATACCACACACATCTGTCTTTTATCAGCGAGTTGGTCAGTCCACAAATTCACATGTTTTGCTTCTGTGTCTCAATGCATTCACATATTGATTAATACTTTCTTCCATTTTCTGTACACATGTGAAAAACCTGTGCCTCTCAAATGTCATGTTTCGATTAGGTATGCAGTATGCCTTAAATTGTTCCATTATTTTTTCCAGTTTCATTTTGTCTCCTTCAGAAGCAAATGTGAAGTTATTATACACCTCCAGGACTTCATCATCCATGACATGTAAGACTGACTAAGTTCCTCCAGCATTTTGGTTTGGTTTTCTTACATTGACAAGATCTGCAGACTTTTGTGTTCCCCTGGTTTTAGAACATTACTCAGAGTTTGCCAGTATTCCACCAGAACACCACTAGGTCTTACACAAATTCAAATGTAGAGAAAAAGAAAGACCTTGACATTTATTTTCACAATTATATGCTTCAAAATAGATCTATTCTTTCCAATATTTTTTTTTAATTTTTAGACATACAATACTGTTATATAATTAGGATAATGTGAACTATTTTGTAAGCACGTAGGAATGCACCCTCCTCATTCCTGTAACTGCGTAAGACTACACCTTTCTCACTGTAGTAACTGTAGTGCACCACTATAGGACATATGTATATGTATATGTGAATTGTGTACAGTTTCCTAAGATGGTGGAAGGCATTAGTAAATAAAGTCTCTTTTGTTATTTGAACATTGCATCTTAAAGTTATTTAAGAAGCCTCCCAAGTAACACAGAAACATAACATCGTAGCAGCAGTGTAAGAGAACAGGAATAAAGCCATTCAATTGATTGTAAGTCACTGAAATACGAAGGGGAAGAAGAGAAAAAAACATTACTGTAAAAAATGGCTGGAGCAACAGCAGTTCACCATTTTTCACCAGCAGTGATGAACTGGGAGGTTGAATTATATTAAAAGATTCAACAGAAGTGCAATTTAGCATTCAAAAGCTATTTTAAAAGTGCAACAGGAGGACAAGGTCAGTTATGTACGTTTCTGGACAAGGGAGCGAGGCCTTGACTTATTTAATAGCTGGGAGCTTACAGAGGTGGAAAAAAATGACCCAGAGCAGATATTTGCAAAGTTTGCTCTCACCTTGAACCCAGATCTAATCATAGAATTAAACGCAATGAATTTCAAGGCTTAATGCAAGAGACTGATGAGACTGTTGATAACTTCCTCATCTGACAAAAAAATTGTTGCTGCAAAATGCAGATTTAAGGATATAGAGGAAAGATTAGTTGATCAACTAATATGAGGGAGTGTCCATCCCGAAGTGCAAAAGTCTCTTATAGGAAAGGATAGCTTGAAGCTGGCCAAAGCTATAGGCACAACCAGAGCCTTCAAAGCCACGAGAACAAAAAATAAAATCCCTATCTGTGCAGATCCTCCCACAGCAAAAGGAAGGAACCTGCAGGAAGTGCGGCAAACAACACACCTTTGATGACCAAAACAAATGCCCACATACGATTCTGAATGTAGAGCCTGTGCTAAAACAAATCACTGGGCAAAGATGTGCAAGTCTGGGATGAAGAAAAAACAATACCAGTGAAGAAAAAAGACAAGAGGATTCACCACATAAAAGGAAACAACAATGAGAACTTCGACACTCAGATACTGGACATAGAATCCATACACTTTCACACGATGTCAGGTGAGATGAAAGAAGGAAGCCAGTTGCACATGGATCCAAATACAGAGGACAATCCACAACAAAGTTACAATATTTAACCTAAAGGTGAAGCTGGATACTGGATCACAAAGCAATGTCCTTCCATATAGGCTCTACATCCAAATGTTCCCAGAGAACATAATAAAAGGGTATCCAAAAGATGGTGCATTGGAAACAGCAAATGTCACATTATCGGCCTACGGTGGACCCATGATCAAGCAGAAAGGGAGAGCTAAGATCAATGGCTGCCATAAGGGAAAGAACATTTTCCATACGTTCTACATGGGAGATGCAGACAGACCAGCAATTCTAGGTCTGGATAGCTGCCAGGAGTTGCAGTTGATCTCTGTCAATTATGAGATCCAGACAAAAAAGATATCCAATAGGAACTCCAGAAATATACAACAAAAAAAGAGGAAATGATTTCCACAGAAGTACCTGCCAGGCCTTGGCACACAATGGGAGCAGACTTGTTCACTGAGAATTTAATAGTAGCCTGATACTACTCTAAGTTTCTATTCATCAAAATGGTGAAAGATCTGAGAGCATCAACTATCACCTCAGAAATGAGAGCGCTCTTTACCTAAAAAGGAATTACTTTTACTTTGGCTTGGCTTCGCGGACGAAGATTTATGGGGGGGGTAAAAAGTCCACGTCAGCTGCAGGCTCGTTTGTGGCTGACCAGTCCGATGCGGGACAGGCAGACACGATTGCAGCGGTTGCAAGGGAAAATTGGTTGGTTGGGGTTGGGTGTTGGGTTTTTCCTCCTTTGCCTTTTGTCAGTGAGGTGGGCTCTGCGGTCTTCTTCAAAGGAGGCTGCTGCCCGCCAAACTGTGAGGCGCCAAGATGCACGGTTTGAGGCGTTATCAGCCCACTGGCGGTGGTCAATGTGGCAGGCACCAAGAGATTTCTTTAGGCAGTCCTTGTACCTTTTCTTTGGTGCACCTCTGTCACGGTGGCCAGTGGAGAGCTCGCCATATAATACGATCTTGGGAAGGCGATGGTCCTCCATTCTGGAGACGTGACCCATCCAGCGCAGCTGGATCTTCAGCAGCGTGGACTCGATGCTGTCGACCTCTGCCATCTCGAGTACCTCGACGTTAGGGGTGTGAGCGCTCCAATGGATGTTGAGGATGGAGCGGAGACAACGCTGGTGGAAGCGTTCTAGGAGCCGTAGGTGGTGCCGGTAGAGGACCCATGATTCGGAGCCGAACAGGAGTGTGGGTATGACAACGGCTCTGTATACGCTTATCTTTGTGAGGTTTTTCAGTTGGTTGTTTTTCCAGACTCTTTTGTGTAGTCTTCCAAAGGCGCTATTTGCCTTGGCGAGTCTGTTGTCTATCTCATTGTCGATCCTTGCATCTGATGAAATGGTGCAGCCGAGATAGGTAAACTGGTTGACCGTTTAGAGTTTTGTGTGCCCGATGGAGATGTGGGGGGGCTGGTAGTCATGGTGGGGAGCTGGCTGATGGAGGACCTCAGTTTTCTTCAGGCTGACTTCCAGGCCAAACATTTTGGCAGTTTCCGCAAAGCAGGACGTCAAGCGCTGAAGAGCTGGCTCTGAATGGGCAACTAAAGCGGCATCATCTGCAAAGAGTAGTTCACGGACAAGTTTCTCTTGTGTCTTGGTGTGAGCTTGCAGGCGCCTCAGATTGAAGAGACTGCCATCCGTGCGGTACCGGATGTAAACAGCGTCTTCATTGTTGGGGTCTTTCATGGCTTGGTTCAGCATCATGCTGAAGAAGATTGAAAAGAGGGTTGGTGCGAGAACACAGCCTTGCTTCACGCCATTGTTAATGGAGAAGGGTTCAGAGAGCTCATTGCTGTATCTGACCCGACCTTGTTGGTTTTCGTGCAGTTGGATAATCATGTTGAGGAACTTTGGGGGACATCCGATGCGCTCTAGTATTTGCCAAAGCCCTTTCCTGCTCACGGTGTCGAAGGCTTTGGTGAGGTCAACAAAGGTGATGTAGAGTCCTTTGTTTTGTTCTCTGCACTTTTCTTGGAGCTGTCTGAGGGCAAAGACCATGTCAGTGGTTCCTCTGTTTGCGCGAAAGCCGCACTGTGATTCCCCTCACCCCAAGTCCAAAGCCCGCTGCGCAGCTCAGACGGCAAAGTCCTCCTCAGCGACAAGATCTCCATCCTCAACCGATGGTCAGAACACTTCCAATCTCTTTTCAGTACCAACCGCTCAGTCCAAGATTCCGCCCTGCTCCAGCTCCCTCAACAGCCCCTAAGGCTAGAGCTGGATGAGGTTCCCACCCTGGATGAGACATATAAGGCAATCGAACAACTGAAAAGTGGCAAAGCAGCAGGTATGGATGGAATCCCCCCAGAAGTCTGGAAGGCTGGCGGCAAAACTCTGCATGCCAAACTGCATGAGTTTTTCAAGCTTTGTTGGGACCAAGGTAAACTGCCTCAGGATCTTCGTGATGCCACCATCATCACCCTGTACAAAAACAAAGGCGAGAAATCAGACTGCTCAAACTACAGGGGAATCACGTTGCTCTCCATTGCAGGCAAAATCTTCGCTAGGATTCTACTAAATAGAATAATACCTAGTGTCACCTAAAAAGGAATACCCAAGCAAGTAATATGTGATAATGGAACACAGTTTATCTCACAAGAATTCAGAAAGCTGGCTCTAGAGTATAGGTTTGTTATCACTACATCATCGCCATACTACCCCAAAGGTCATGGGTTCATTGAAAGACAAGAGGAAACTGTGAAACACACTCTAGATAAGTGACGTGAAACAAAAGAAGCCCCTCACCTAGCTCTTCTGTCATTATGAGCAACACCTTTAAGGGCTGAACTTCGAAATGGCACGAGATATAAAACAACTCTGCCAAGCAAAATACACCCTCCAGAAGACCAGGAGGAAACCAGAAGAAGACTGGCTGACACACAAGGAAGATGCCAGCATTATAACAAACATACACAAACATTGCCAGAACTCTTCAGAGGGCAGCATGTGTATATTCAAGAGCTGATATTGAAAACATGGACCCCAGCAAAGGTCATCAGAAAAGATGAGACACCAAGATCATACATTGTTGAGACAAACTCTGTCAATCAGCTGAGAAGGAACAGAATTCATATCCGGTCAACACAAGATGTGATGAAGCAGGAAGCTTTAATACCAGCAAAGCCTGCAACACCAATATCACGTGAAGTATCATGTGAAGAGACCAAACCACTTCTTTCTTTGGCTTGGCTTCGTGGACGAAGATTAATGGAGGGGTAATGTCCACGTCAGTTGCAGGCTCGTTTGTGGCTGACAAGTCCGATGTGGGACAGGCAGACACGGTTGCAGCGGTTGCAAGGGAAAATTGGTTGGTTGGGGTTGGGTGTTGGGTTTTTCCTCCTTTGTCTTTTGTCAGTGAGCTGGGCTCTGTGGTCTTCTTCAAAGGAGGTTGCTGCCCGCCGAACTGTGAGGCGCCAGGTGCAACACAACAAGGAACATCACCTACATGTCTATCAGCAACACAGAGCCCAACGGTTGCAGCCAAATCCTCAAGATGGCAAAGGAACATATTGCCGCCATTGTGATATCGATAAGAACTATTTAAAAATAGTTGTGTAGACAAATTAGTGTAGAAGTTCAATTATTTAAGTTGCACTGGAAAGAAAGTGATAAATAACACTAATTTTGTATTTATCTTGAGAAGGAGAGATGTTATATAGTCAGGATAATGTGAACTATTTTGTAGTTATTTTATATTTAAAAATATACCCTTCTCACTGTAGTACTGTAGTGCACACTTTGGAGTGTATGTATATGTATATGTGAGGTGTGAATTGTTTCCTGAGATGGTGGTAGGCATCAGTTAGTAAAGTCGCTTTTGCCATTTGAATCTTGCATCTCTAAGTTATTTTAAAAAGCCTCCCAAGTAACACAGGGTTATAACAAACTCAGCAACAGGGCCTTCCAGCCCATAAGCCATGACACCCCAATATACCCAATTAACATACATCCACCCTTCCCCACCTCATATGTTTTGAAGTATGGGAGGAATCCGGAGCATTCAGAGGAAATGTAGGCAGACATGGGGAAACACACGTACTCGTTACAGACAGGGCTGGATTCAAACTTGGGTCACTGGTGCTATAACATGATTACGCTAATTGCTACGTTAACCAAGGAGAGATAATTTGCATGTAAATCTTTTAAGAATGCTTAGAATTGAGGGAGGGAATGAGAAAAATCTCTTACATTCTAGCTCCTCGTTGAATAGCAGCGAGGAAGTTCATTGTTTTCAGGAAGGATCATATCACATATCCATCTTGTTACTATGTTTATTCGACTGTAGAATTACCAGAGCGAACAAAGAAAAGCTGGAGGGACTGAACAGCTCAGGCAGCATCAATGGAGAGAAATAGACAACTAATGTTTTGGAACAGGATCCTTTTTTGAATTGTCTTGAAAAGATTTAATTTTCTTATATGATACCTTGGTTCTTAAGCTACTTGCTAACAGTTTACCAGTGTCCTAAACAGAGGTGAAATCACATGAAATGAATAATTCTGTACAGGAACACTCCAATAATCTTTTGTCCAATTGTTCAGAAAATCCACATGCAACAAGTGGATGTGCAAGCCCTTTACACCTTCATCCCTCTATCTCACTTCTTCCTGGAGCAGTGCCTAACTAGTTCCCCTTGGCTGAACTTGTTCTCACATCGATGAAATTTTAATTCAACTCCATTCACTTTTCTTGGCTCAAAGGCATACCTCTGGGCACTTTCATGAACCCAAGCTATGCCTGTCTTTTTTGAGGCATATGTGGAACAGCCTTTGTTTTAGAAACTTTCAGACCCACCTGGACTGTTAAAGATAGAGAATTTAGGTTAAAATGGCTTAAGTTAAAATGTGATGATTAATCATAAAAAGGGAAGCCAGAACGGACAGGGAGCTTACTAGCAGCCAAGGACAAAAAGTTCAGCTGGATACGTTTTTTTAAACATATCTTTTCATGGTCATAGTGAGAGACATGCAGGAGACAAAAGATTGATAAGAAGGGTGAGAAACAGAATTTAGTATATGTAGAGTTTGCAGCGTACGTAACGAACGTGATAATTAAAAATGCAGTTGTACTTAGAATGCTTTTGCAATACTAACCAATTAAAACAGTATTAATAAGAAGGGGAAGGGCAAACAACAAGGGTATAAAAATCAATGCACTGTATGTATCGGGGCTTAACTGGTGAGAAGCCAGTTGAGTCCAACTCTGCAGACTTGTAAATAAAGCTTGTCGTGTCATCAGTTTTAAAGAGACTCATGTGTGAGAAGTTTTATTTCTGACATGGACCAACCTCCTCAATGTTTCTGGGTACATCTGTGGTGCTGCCTTCTAAACTAATGTAAAAAATAATAGTTTCATTATTTTTGCTGCCAATGCTACCCTGTGTTCATATTCAGGTGATCAAACTCTGACCTTTCCTTCTTTGAAGTGTCCGTGCCATTTCAAGAGATAGGCTCACTACCAATAAACCTACTAACTCCCATACCTTTCTCAACTGCACTTTGGCTAATCTTGCTTCATGTAAAGACTCAATTCCATTTTTCCAGATCTCCATCCCTGTTGTATTTGCTCTGATGTTAAAATGTTCTGTTAAAGAGCCTCTGGGATGTCTTCAACCAGAAACATGTCTGCCCCTCTACTATTGTTAACAACAACGCTCGGTGTGTCTGACTGTCCTGATGATGGACAGCAGGCAGGTGGAGCCAGCCTCCAAGGTTGCCTACCTACAGGTACATGGTTGTCCCCTGTAGTAGGTTGGTAGGAATGCGGCCAGTGTAGTGGTTATATAATCACAGACCTACCACCCAGTTCTGATACTGATTGTTCTGTACAGGCTTTTAATGGCTTATTAAAGGAGCTGATGGTTTTTTTAAATCCTATAACCGTGGAGCTCTGTGTCAAAGATGGTGGTGGCTGTTCTGCGCAGCATACCACAAAGGGTTGCACACTTCGGGGAAGCAGTGGACCAGCACAGGGCACTAGAAACTGTGAACCTTCCCCCCCCCCCCACCCGCCCACCACCACCACCACCAACCTATTGAGAAGGAGAAGCATGGGAGATGACCCTACAGGGAAGGTGAGCATGGCTGCAGACCAGCAAGGGGGAGTCACCAGCTATAAAGGCTATGGGCAGATGGCAACTTGCAGTTGAAGTACTCACACAACTGCCGCTGCTGCAACTTGCAGTCGAAGGACCCACACATGCTGTGGGCTGCTGGCGACTTGCAGGCGAGGGACCTATACAGGCTGTGGGCTGCTGGCAACTTGCGGGCGAAGGATCTATACAGATAACTGGCTGGCGACTTGTGGGCTTAGAACCTATACAGGCTGCGGGCTGCTGGAGGCTTATGAGAAACTGATATCAAAATCAACATTCAAGATGGGCTTCGAAAGGGCCCTGGGTGCTGAAAGCTTCCTGATTGTGTCGGAGGACTGCAGAGGCTGTGAAAGAGCTGGAGGTGAATCAGTGTCTCTGATTCTATTTCTCTTATTGTTAGGGGCACCAGCACCGATCAGAGCTTGTCTTACTGCAAATAAAAGTTGAAGTACATCATGAATATTACATTTTCATGTATTATTATGTAACAATAAAAGGAACTTTCAACTTTGATATTGAATTCTACAATTTCCGATAATTTGATTTCTCTTTGCATCTCTTATTAATCTGAGATATTGGCTCAGCTTATTTGTTTTATTTAATTTCTCAGGGAGTGGCAACAGACCCAGCCTGACCTGCTGAGCATGTCTTTGGCCCAGATTCTCACTCTCTAACTGCACCCACTTACTCATTGAGCAGATAACCTTGTTTAAAGCTTATCCCCATGGTCACCCTGGTTTGACCTCATCACTGGCACTCCCCTTTCTCTCCTCTCCCTGCAGCTTAGCAAGCTTCTTGGGCCTCCTTTCCAGTTCTGATGAAGGTTCTTTGTCATCACATGATAGCTCTATATCTCTGCAAGCAAATGTGGCCTGATTTGCTGAGGATACCCAACATTTCCTTTTTTAAAATCTTATGAAATAATAGGTCTTTTTACCTTTGACAGAACACATACCATTGGCTTTCAATCTCTGTCGTTTGTGAAATCATTCAAGTATTTAAACTGGCTGGTATAAATTGGACTTGTCAGTCACCAACGAGCCTGCAGCAGACATGGACATACCCCTCCATAAATCTTCGTCCGCGAAGCCAAGCCAAAGAAAATAAGAAGAAAGAAGGAAGATAATTCTCACCTCCTCTGCTGTGCATTTAACAGGTATGAATATTACAAATCTGTCCACATCATCTTAGCTTAGTCATTGGAAGATCCTCCAGGTTGATGCTTCAATGCTCCATCCTGATGTGAAATTAAAGATAATTGTGTGAATAGATACAGGGCATAATTATCTCAATACCCATTTAGAAGTAATGCATGAAGAATGAGAATTCTAATTATTATTTAATTAAGGTTCAATACTGAGTCACTGTGATAATTTCCTATCATTGTGTGGTATGCTAGCTACAAAGCATCACACTGGACGTCGATGCAGAGAATCATTAAAACAGAGAGAAGATCACTGGGGGCCCTTTTCTTTATTAATGACATATACTGGGGGGGGTTACTTAAATAATGCTCATAGAATTATAGAACACTCTTTCCATTCAGTACAGAGATTTATTGACCTATTACCAACAAGGAGGTACAAGAGCATCAAAATCAAGACAGACAGGCTGGGAATAGCTTCACCTGTGAGATTGATGAAGAGTATTATGTAACTGAGCAAATCATCCTAATATATGTTTAGAAATTTATTTTAAATTATGTATTTATGCATATGTGATTATTATGTGCTGTGTATTGTGTGTGCACACCATGGTCCGGGGCTTTAGTTGCCCATTCAGAGCCAGCTCTTCAGCGCTTGACGTCCTGCTTTGCAGAAACTGCCAAAATGTTTGGCCTGGAAGTCAGCCTGAAGAAAACTGAGGTCCTCCATCAGCCAGCTCCCCACCATGACTACCAGCCCCCCAACATCTCCATCGGGCACACAAAACTCAAAACGGTCAACCAGTTTACCTATCTCGGCTGCACCATTTCATCAGATGCAAGGATCGACAATGAGATAGACAACAGACTCGCCAAGGCAAATAGCGCCTTTGGAAGACTACACAAAAGAGTCTGGAAAAACAACCAACTGAAAAACCTCACAAAGATAAGCGTATACAGAGCCATTGTCATACCCACACTCCTGCTCGGCTCCGAATCATGGGTCCTCTACCGACTCCACCTACGGCTCCTAGAACGCTTCCACCAGCGTTGTCTCCGCTCCATCCTCAACATCCATTGGAGCGCTTACATCCCTAACGTCGAAGTACTCGAGATGGCAGAGGTCGACAGCATCGAGTCCACGCTGCTGAAGATCCAGCTGTGCTGGATGGGTCACGTCTCCAGAATGGAGGACCATCGCCTTCCCAAGATCGTGTTATATGGTGAGCTCTCCACTGGCCACCGTGATAGAGGTGCACCAAAGAAAAGGTACAAGGACTGCCTAAAGAAATCTCTTGGTGCCTGCCACATTGACCACCGCCAGTGGGCTGATAACGCCTCAAACCGTGCATCTTGGCGCCTCACAGTTTGGCGGGCAGCAACCTCCTTTGAAGAAGACCGCAGAGCCCACCTCACTGACAAAAGGCAAAGGAGGAAAAACCCAACACCCAACCCCAACCAACCAATTTTCCCCTGCAACCGCTGCAATCGTGTCTCCCTGTCCCGCATCGGACTTGTCAGCCACAAACGAGCCTGCAGCTGACGTGGACTTTTTACCCCCTCCATAAATCTTCGTCCGCGAAGCCAAGCCAAAGAAAAAGAAAAATATGTATGGTCAGATGATAATGAACTTGAACTTGCACAAAAAAAATTCCAAATTTCGAAAAAAACATAAGAAAATCTGTGAATTTGTACAATAACATAACCTCAATGGACAACAGTGCTTTACTGCCAATTAAATAATTTTGTCAGGCAGTTATTGTAGTAGTGTAATGCAAATCCTGTGCATTCATTAGGGGGATAAATGCCACAACAAGTGAACCAAAAGAAGGCTGTGAAGAAAATGACGGATGGAAGCCAATTTCTGATCACCTCTCCTGCATTAGCCCAGATACAAATCGAATATCAAAATCATTCAGACTAGTGTGAACTGGAACTCTCAGGCAAGCTCACTGATATGTTGGTGTCTCTGTGAAGTGGAATGTGTTGGAATGTTCCTTCGGTTAGGATAAATATAGATTGCTGCGACAAAACTATTTAATCCTCAACACTGACTGCACTTGTCCTGGAACAGTTTGAAAATGAAAAATTCAGAATGTGATGGAATCGTTCATCTGCACCACTGAAATTCAAAGAATACCTTTGACCATAACACACAAGGCAAGAATTTTTTTGAGAATTTACAAGAGAAAGAATTTAGGGAAACAAATTTCTATGTTCTACATTTTTTCACAGTTGAACCTTTCAAAGTCAGTGTGAAAATACACTTATTCATAGGGGTCTGAGTTAAAAATCACATGGTGTATTTTACCATTCGAATTTTTAAAATAATTAAAATTCATGGTACATATATTAATCTCATTTTAACAACCTTATTGTATCGTTAGCTATCATAAAAGCTAAATACTTCATCATTACATGTTTAGAAAAAAAACAAATCAATACTGACCAATTTGTTAGCTGAATGAAAGGATCAGGGCAGATCCTGGGAGGCACTTTTGTCCCATGTTCAAAATGTCCCATGTTCATTTTTGACCTCTGGTGCTGGTTGGGTGAAGTTTGTATGTATTGGCAATGAAGTTAATTGGCTAATAATGAGCAGGTGATTGTAGAATATGGGAACATTTATGGGAATATGGTGAAAATAATATGAGACGATAGTAGAATTCGAGTAAATTGATGTCCTGATTCCTGACAAAGGGCTCAGGCCCAAAATATTGATTGCACTTTAATTCCGATGGATGTTGTGTGACCCACTGATCTTATCCAGCACATTTGTGTACTGCATTTGACCCCAACATCTGCAGATTTTCTTGTTTAAGTAAATGGATATCTGTGTGTTTGTATGGACTGAATGGACCAAGGGTCCTGTTTCCATGCTGCATGACTCCATGACATTGCTGGACAATCCATCATTCGGAACCATTGTCCATAATCCTATGTCCACTAGCCTGGATTGGGCATGCATTGGCTTTCCATCCCCTTCAACTGGGCTGCAAGTCCATCCATAGACAATGGTTTAGAGATCCCTCCTGATAGCATGGGGGAGTTCTACTGAAGGCTGCACCAGAAATTGGAGATCAACTTTTGCCTTTTCAATGATGTCATGGATTTTAAGTGATTATATCTCTAAAATTCAGAGCAATCACTTAAAATTAAAATGAATAATTAAGAAGAAAAATAATGATAATTTATACCAAAGCAAGCACTGAAAAATAATAAAAATCAAAGAAAATAATGTAAAATAGAAAATTACATTTTGTTTTGCTTCATAATCTATAAGCCTACAATTCCATGGCAGAATGTAGCCTTGCCCCTGCTGGGCTCCATGCAAGCCCATGGTAAAAATTTCACAATCCCTTGTCCTCAAATTCAATTCCAGCAGTTAATCTGGGTGAGGAATTTGTCTGGGACATTCTTCAGTTTGAATGGTTGAACACCAATAGCTGTTTTTGGAACTTCCCAAAAGATTTGGCTCATTTTGATGTAAATATATGGAGAAAGAGCATTCAGTCTCGCACAGGCAGTGAACAGATGCGAAATGGGCTCAATTTGAGATGTCATTGATTCTTGCTCTTAGGCTTCTGCTCCAAATCATTCTCCTATCTGCAATGAACCAATATTTCTGTTTGCATTATGCATGAAGGTCAGTGACCAGTGGTATTCTGCATGGATCTGTTCTTGGGCCCCTCCTCTTTGTGATTTTGTTAAGTGTCCTGGTTGAGGAAGGCTGGGTTTGTCAGTTTGCAGATGACACAAAGGTTGATGGTGTAGTGAATAGTCTGGAGGATTGTCAAAGGTTACAGAGGGACATTGATAGGATGCAGAGCTGGGCTGAGAAGTGCCAGCTAGAGTTTAACCTAGAAAAGTGTGAGGTGATTCATTTCAGGTCAACATTGAAGGGAAAATATAGTTAATGGGAGGACTGAGCAGTGAGGACAAACTGGGAGATCTTGGGTCGATAGTGTTATTAAGAAGGCATATGGGGTGTTTACCTTCATTAACCATAAGATTGAGCTCCAGAGCCATAACCTAATGTTACAACAATATAAGACCTTGATTCGAACCAGTTGAAATATTGTGTTCAATTCTGGTCACCTCATTACAGAAAAGATGTGGATGCTATAGAAGGATGCAGAGGAGATTTACAAGAATGTTCCCTGGATAGGAGAGTATGGCTTTGTGGATAGGTTGAGTGAACTTAGTTATTTTTCTTTGGAGCGACGGAGGATGAGTAGTGACCTGATAAGGATGTACAAGATGATGAGATGTATTGATCATGTGAATGGCCAGAGGCTTTTTTCCCAGAGCTGAAATGGCTAATACCATGGGCTATGGAGGTCCACTGCCATGATGATCGAGCCAGCACTCTGGGCAGCGAGCGCAACAAAATGCCAGCAAGGCCACGCAGCAGCACTGGCCTCAACAAGCGAACCAGCAGCTGAACAGCAAGGGCAACTTAAAGGCCAGTGACTTCAAAATGGAGCTGACCTTGTTGCACAGCTAACAGACAGGGACAGCGCGCAGGGAGGAAGGACATTGTTATGCAGGAAAGTACCCACGTGCGGGAAACCTGCTTTTGTTATGCATGTTGTGATGTCAGCCAAGGGGGGGCTATGGTGGAAATAGTGCATATAAAAGTCGGGCCTGAGCCCTAATAAAACTCAGAGCTTAACCTGGCTACACTACGTGTGTGTGTCTTCTTTCAAGTAGTGCACGTCTACAGGACATTGTTTTAAGGTGCTTGGTATTAAGTACAGACGGTAAAAGGTAGGTTCTTCACACAGAGAGTGGTAGGTGTATGGAATGTGCTGCTCGCAATGGTGGTGGAGACAGGGACAATAAAATATTTTAAGAGTCTATTAGATAGGTATGTGGAGATGAGAAAAAAAGAGGATTATAGAGAAACAAAATTCTAGGCAGTTGGTAGAGAAGGTTATACATTTGGCACAACACTGTGGGCCGAAAGACCTGGACTGCGCTGTAGATTTCTATGTTCCATGTACATGATTTTAAAAAATTTATGTACACAAAAAGAGGTAAACATAAGCAGCTAATTAATAAAGCTGTAACTTCTTGTTGTAGAGTGGCAAAAAACACATTTTTAAAATAGCTTTAACTTGAACCTGTCACTGAAGCAGCAAATGAAATATTTAGACTGTCTACTGATTCCAGCAGCTGCAGTTAGCTTGATGGAAGTTAAGACAAGAGTTTAAACAAAGAAGTGCAAATTGGAGAAGCTATCAAAATATTTATCTGTGGTTATTTTATAATCATTTATTATACATAACCATGAATTTTCGATCTCCAGATTTAAAGTTTTACATAAATTCAAATCAGAATTGTTGACATTGCTATTAAATTAAATTAAATCAATATGTTTTTTTTTAAAAAAGGCACTTTTCAGAGTTTGTGATACTGCCTTCAGGACAGGCGATAAAACAGATCTAAGATCAGCCAGGGAAGAACTCCCCCATGCTATCAGGAAGGCAAAGCATGAGTACGCACAGAAAATCCATACACAGCTGAGCGACACCGGTAACACAAGGCTCATGTTACAAGGGCTCAAAATTATAACAGACCAAAATACATCCTGGCAAATCGAAGACAATGGTACCTCCTTTTCGGACAGACTGAACATCCATGCACAGTTTGACGAGAAGAACCAGCTGATGCCAGAGAAAGCTCCATGTGCCCCTAATGAACAGGCTCCCTAAATAAATGTGGCCGAGGTGAGGAGAATCCACACAATGCAGTGGGACCAGAAAATATACCTGGTCGGGTACTGAAGGGCAGTGGAGACCAACTGACAGAAGTCCTTACAGACATCTTCAACACATCACTGCAGCAGGCTATCATCATCATGGGTTTCAAGACAGTCACCATCATCCTGGTACCAAAGAGGGCGACGGTAATGGGCCTCAATGACTACCACCCAGTGGCACTGATCGCCACTATTATGAAATGCTTTGAGCATCTGGTGATGGAACATATCAAAGTGTACCTCCCAGAGACACTGGACCTATTCAATTTGCCTTGTTCCTCCACTCTGTCCTGACCCAGCTGGAAAACGACATCTCATTTGCCTGATCGGTATTCATTGACTTTAAGTTTGGCATTTAATACAATCGTTCCCCAGAGCATGCTGGAGAAGTGGTCCTCACTGGGACTCAACACTCCTCTCTGTAAATGAATTCTGGACCTCTTAACAGAACAACTGGATTGGTGGCACTGTCACACTGAGCGCTGGTGTACCTCAGGGCTGTGTGCTCAGCCTACTCCCGTTCATGCTATTGACCCATGACTGCAGTGCCAGACCCAGCTCTGATAGTCATCAAGCTTTCAGATGACACAACAGAAGATGACCCTTATCAGCAACAACGATGAGCTGCACTGCAGAGAAGAGGTGGAAAACCTTATGTTATGGTGCAAGAGTAACAACATGAGTCTCAATTTGAACAAAAGAAAGGAGATGATTGTGGACCTTAGGTGAACTAGGAACAACCACCCTCCATGACACATTAGTAATTTGGTAGTGGAGAGAGTAGAAATCACCAAGTTCTTTGGAGTCACTTAAATAATGACCTATCGTGGACACTGAACATCTCCTCACTTGTCAGGAAGGTGCAATAGTGAATGTACTTCCCGAGAAGAGTAAAACGGGTAAGACTATCGACCACTATCCTGTCAAATTTGCACAGGAGCTCTATTGAGCATCCTGCTGGCTATATCACAATGATGTGCCATTGCCATAGAGCATTGGAGTGGGTTTAATCCGCAGGACCAGGGATGATCATTAGGGTCTCCCTCCTACCTATTGCCATTATGTACTGAGATTGTTATCTGAAGAGGGCTCAAAAAATTGAGAAGTATCCTACAGCATCTTCCAGCTACTCCCAATGGGAAAGAGATACAGAGGTATCAGAGCCAGAACCACCAGGCTGAGATAAGGTTTCTTCCCACAGGCAGTGTGTCTTCTGAATGACTGATAACTGCTCATACAATCCTTCCAATACTCTGCTATTAATTTAACAATATTTATTTATTTACTGCATATAAATCACATGTGGCATGTCTATATGTGTTTGCAAGTTTTTACACCGAGGACTGAAGAATGCTGTTTTGTCCAGTTCTACTTATACAATTGAATGATAATAATAAAATTGAACAATACTTTTAAAATAAATACAAATAATATTTTACCTCAGTTCATGCAAATCTCTCAGTTTAGTTTCCAATACTTTCATTAGCTGAAAATAGAGCCGATTTTTCATCTAATAATATCAAGCTAATAGGATGCTGCAGCTTGTATTTAAGGTGAAATTAAACTTAAAAATTCTAATTACATGGCATTTTTATTGCAGTCCAATTAATACATTCTACTTACAAAGATTCCAGATAAATTGAAGTTATGGCCTGCAGAGATTTAAATATATTCTTGGCTTTATAACTTTTTAGTAGCAAGTTTCTAAATGGATTTTATTTCTTCCTAGAAAAAAATAACAACTGGTTCTACAGAGATTATCATCTTCTTCTTAGGTGCTACTGTGGGATTGCTTCTATTCTGGTTTTATGATTTCTGGGGTGACTGATGACACCAACGTGGGATCCACAGAGTTCCGTAGATGGAGCAGAAGGTAGCTGACTGCTTTGAGAATACCATTAGTTTAGGGGTGGTGCCAGTTTTGAGCAGAAGAGTGATTTAGAGGGTGTTGCATTAACTTCACCACATTTTATGTCCTCTTGAGGCAAGGACTCAATCCCCAGCCAAATATTTGTGTGACAATTCCCAAAAGTAGGTAGAGATGTTGCATTCTTTCCAGAATACTTGACCACATCTTTGAACCTTTTCCCTCGATCTACAGAGCTCAGAATAGAATGTTTGATTGAAAGTCTGGTGTTGGGCATTTAAATAACCTGGTCCGCCCAAGAGTGCTGACTTCACTTCGTATGGGCTTCAATGCTTGGATGTTGTGCTGGGAGTGGATATTGAATTTGGTCCATTCCAGTGAACCTCCAGCAATGCTATGCACATGTAGCATTGATGGTAATTTTTCATAGCCTTTGATGCATTTAAGGCCTTAAAAGCTTTTTGGAGAGCAAAGCTCATTGCTGTCTGCTAGACCCTGAGTTGTGTGGAAGGTCTGAGGTCTGAACAATTATTTATTCTCTTCTCATAGAACACTACAGCACAGAAACAAGCCCTTCGACCTATCTAGTCTGTGACAAACCTTTATTCTGCCTCGTCCCAGTGACCTGCACAAGACCCATAGCCCTTCAGAACCATCCCATCCATCTAGCTATTCATTTTTTTTTAAATGCCAAAACAGAACCCACATTTACCACTTTAGCTAGCACACTCTCACGACTCCATCAGTTGACAAAAGTCTGTGCTGCAGTATTGAAGGTGACTGTGAATTGAGGTAAATCCTGAAATCAGGATCTCACCTTGAATATTTATTGTCAGAGAGAACAATTGTGTAGCAAATTCAACGGAGGCTTTACTTTTCTAATATTGAACATAAGGTTGATCCTTTGATATGACTCAATAAAATGATCTATCATCTAGGAGTCAGCTTCAAGGGTAGATCAGTGCACACTGCAGAGAAATTGACCTTGGTTCTGGAGTGATAGTTACCATGGTTTAACTTATTCCCCATTAGTTCTGAAGATTAATTCCACTCTCACAAATAGATTTTTGGAGATGGCATGAAAAATTGGGAAAGGTGTTGGGGTCACTGATAAGGTCTAGTTTGATATTCCTGTACCCTTCATGGAGATTGTTTAATTTGAGACTTATTCATTAATTTTAACACTTGCATATCATCATGAAGCAAATGTAAAATGCTGACAAATTTCTGTGGGCTGCCAAATTTGAGGAGGCTGTTCAGTTCCTCTCCCTATCTTGTATCAAAGGCTTTAGTGAGGATTCAAAAAAGTACTCAAAATGGTTGGTTCTACTCATAGTAGTCTTCTTGAACTCTGCAGTGATTATCACATCCACTTTTTCCCTGGACGAAGGTGATTGAAGGAAGAACACACAGCTGATTAGAGGAGGACACTGATAAGTAATTTAGTGGAGATTTTCCCTGTGGTAGGCCAGAGAGAGACTACTCAATAGACACCACAGTCGAGTGTCTCCTTTCTTGGAGGTGATCATAGTTACAGTATTTCTGAAGTCCCCTGATATAAGCTCTTCCCAGATGTGGATGAAATAAAAACACACAAAATGCTTCAGGAACTCAGCAGGTCTTTCTTCATCCATAGGAAGTAAAGATATATAACTAACGTTTCAGGTCTGAACCTTTCTTCAAGGTATTTTTACCTCCTTTGGATTCTGCAAGACCTGATGAGTTTCTCCACCAATTTTTTTTTAATACAATCACAGTGTCTGCAGACTTTCAGGTTTCACCCCATATGTGGACAATAAGATTGTGAAATCATAACTAAAGTTGCTGCCAAATTTTAGGAATTACAATGGGAAGATTGCCATTGCTCCTGCTGTTATTTTGGTTTGGATATGAACTTAATGACTTCAGATTCAGAATTTATTGTCATAAACAAGTCATGAAATTTGATGTTTTGTGGCAGCATTGTAGTGGAAACATTCATATTATAACCATCTTGCAACATTACTATATTAAAAAAATAATAATAATAGTAAAGCAGTGTCTTTTGTTCATTGGTTATTCAGGAATCTAATGGCAATGGGGAAGAAGCTGACCTTGTGCCATTGAATGCTCATCTTTAGGGCTGCCAGCGACTCGAGGTGTGGAACCCACAGAAGCTGCAGGCTTCTGGAGATTGCTGTCAGGAGACTTACGCCAGTCTGCGGACTGCTGGACATTGCCTCGACCTGGCTAGGAGGGGCACCAAATATTGGAATCAGGATGCGAGGAGGTGCTGAGGACACCGAAGGGTCCCTGACTGTGTCAGAGGTTCAGATCTGGAGCTCGGGTTGCCTCTGGGTAGCTGCGGAGGCTGCAGAAAAGCTGGAGGATAATCTACGGACACTCGGTGACTCTGGGGAGACTCTCTTTTGCTTCTCTCTCTCTTTGACTGTAAGAAATGTAAGAGGTGGCTAGACACTTTCTACTGGTGGCAAATCTGTCTACCTTCCAGCAGGAAACTGTTTTATTACTATGACAATAAATTGAATCTTGAACCTTTAAGTTTCTGTACCTTTTTCCCAATGGTGGCAGAGTGAAGAGGGCATGGCCTGGGAGGTAGGGGTCTTTGAGGATAGAGGCTGCTTTTTTAAGGCACCGCCTCATGTAGATGTCCTCTATGGAGTGAAAATTGGTGCCTGTGATGTCACAGGACAAATTAATAACTCTCTCCAATTTATTCTTGTCCTGAGAGTTGGTGTCTCCATACCAGGCAAGGATGCAACCAACTAGAATGGTCTCGACAGTCCATCTCTTGAAGTTTATGAGAGTCTTCGATGACATACCGAATCTACTCAAACACCTTACAAAATATAGCTGCTGGCGAGCCCTTATGATTGCATCAACATGGAGGCTCCAGGACCGATCCTCAGAGATATTGACACCCAGGAATTTGAAATTCTTGACCCTCTCCACTACTGAGTCCTTGATTAATGGGTTCCCCTGACTTCCTCCTGAAGTCCACAATCATCTCCTTGGTTTTGCTGACATTGAGCCCAAGGTTGTTGTCATTACACCATTCAATGAGCTGATCTATCTCTCTCCTGTACCCTTCCTCATTCTTCTGAAAACTGTGGTGTCATTGGCAATCTTGTCAGTCAGAAGTGGAGCAAAGACTGGACTGAATACATTATCATGGA
This sequence comes from Narcine bancroftii, assembly GCF_036971445.1. Taxonomy (NCBI): domain Eukaryota; kingdom Metazoa; phylum Chordata; class Chondrichthyes; order Torpediniformes; family Narcinidae; genus Narcine; species Narcine bancroftii. The sequence goes on from NC_091470.1 coordinate 305,681,074, forward strand.
ATGGAAATAAAGAAATAATGACCAGACAGAGTGGTAGTTAAGCAGGACTTGAGGCACATGATTGATGGTGTAACTGAGAAGATTTTATGTGAATTATTGAAATGGCTATTTTAGATCACCCTTGAACACATTGATACAAAAGAAGAGATAATTAACTCTCTATCTAGTTAGCAAATCTAGCAAAGAGCACTCTGTTCATTGCATGAGAATGGAAAGTCCATCTCTGCGAATCAACAAGGTCCAAGTTCCATCTTTGTAGGATACTTAGAAAGTTTTATGGTTTAGTTTGTGTTTTACTTCATGTTTCAGTCCTACTTCCTCATCTGTTTTTCTGATTACTATGAATGTGGTCTTTTTGCTTTTCACTCTGAATGAGATTTTTTTCATCACCTGTTCTATTTTTTCCTGCCTCTCCTCTCAGTTTCATAATGTCCATCTCTTATCCTTCTCTTCTCTTGCTTGAATTCACTACTTCAAAATAATCACTAAATCAGTCTGCAAAGGAAGTCACATCCTGAATGTGAAAGTGAAAAGGGAGGAGTAGAGGACAGCAGCTTATCGCTGTAAGATTAATCTGTGCAAAGGAAAGTGGCGATTAATGGGGACAAACTCTTTTTTATCTTGTCACACATTAGGGCAACAGAGGAGTAAGGAAATTAAGATGTTACCAGGTCTGAGCTGTAGGAGAAGGTTGAACAGGCTTTGGCTTTATTCCTTGAAGCATAGGAATTCACCATGTATTTTTTTTGCCGAGAGTAGGGTATCGATAACCAGAGGGGACAAGTTTAATATGAGTGTGAAGAGACTTAATAGAAACCTGAGGGTTAATTTTTTTTTTTTACGCACAGGGTGATGGGTGTATGGAAAAACCTTCTGGGGGAGGGAGATGAGGCAGGTACTATCACAAGGTTTAAGAAACATTTTCACAGACACATGACACACTCCTGCCAACCTACTGCAGGAGGCAACCACTGTACCTGCAGGTAGGCAACCTAGGAGGGTGGACCCACCTGCCGACTGTCAATCACCGGCCCATATAAAGGCTTGAGCTGGCCCCTTCGGGGACATCAGACACATGGAGATTGGTGTGTACGTTTAAGCTAATTAAAGCCTGTTGTACAGTCTGTGGATTTGTGTCAGAATTATTCACACAGCAGTGCTCACAATTTAATTAATTTAAAGTAAAAGGAGCATGGGGATGTTCCTCACCATCAAGAGGCTGGATATCGACCCTCAACACCTGGATGGTCCAGCATACTTCGAGATCTGGAACATGCAATTGAGGCGGTCATCCACACCCAGACTGAAATCATCAATACAAACCAGAAGAAACTCATGGTATTATGCACCAAGCTGGGTCCATGCGCTTTCCAGGCTATCTGAGACTGCATGGATTTCGAAACAGCAATGCCCATCCTAGAAGGCATGAACTGGCCCTCGACGGACATACTCTATGCCCAGTACCAGCTCAGCATCAGCTTACAGCAGACAAGTGAGACAGCAGATGCTTACCTGGGGGAACTGCAAGAGCTAGCACGCCCATGCACGATTGAAGGTGGGGTGATTGCTGGGGAGGTGGTGCGACTCATCCGAGATGCCTACATGTGAGGATCGAGGATGACTCAACAGAGACTGTTAAATGAGAATAATGCTTCCCTTACGAGGATCATGAAGGTAGTCTGCTCCCTGGAAGCTGCAGCTCATCATGTAGAGGTCCTCGATGCCTGCTCCACTAACCTCTGGCCTGGACGACACTGATGACAGAAGAGACAATCACCACTGCTGATACAGCCTGCCACTGTAAGTGCTGCAGGTCCTGGTATGGGTCAGACAGGCACTCCTAAAAGAACTGCCCTGCGAAGATCGGAGCCCGGCCACATAGGCATCCCGGACCTGCGAAGAATTCACATTGCTCCTGATGTGGCAAGAAAGGCCAATTTGCCAAAATGTTCTTCTCCAAACCCACTGAGAGCTAAGCAGCGCGTCACAACCAAATTGGAGCCCTTTCTGATTCTCTGGCTGCTCCCAATGTGAATGCTGGGCAGCACCATTACTCCACTCACACTGATGATGTCACTTCCAGCCCCGCTGTCCAACCACACAGCCGCCATGAGCTCACCGCATGCTGCCATCTTTCATCGCCCAACTTCTAGCTGCACCGGTGATGTCAATTCTGCCCACACCGATGTTGTCACTTCCAGCCGGGCAGCCCGAACATGCCGATGTCATGTGAGTCTCCTGGGTGCTGCCATCATGGGCCAGCCAACCCCGATCCGCCCCAACTCACACGACTCGCCGACCAGACAATGTGGTCAACATGTGCGCATGCGAAACCGTGCACTCGGCGCACCCCACAGTTCTAAAGACACCCACTGGCTGCTATTCACAACAACCATCAGGGAGCAGCAACTTAGACCCCGAGGCAGTCCTAGCGTCCACCCACACTAACAGATGACATTCCTGACAGACTCAGGAGCTCAATGGCGGACATCACTGTCAATGGGAAGGTAATAAAATGCCTGTTTGATAGCGGAGGTACTGAGAGCTTTGTGTACCCAAATGAGGCCGTACACTGAAACTCAAAGTATATTCAGCAAACTTCACTATCACCTTCATCACAGCACTATGGTGCTGCTCGGTGAACTTGACTGGGGGGGCGGGTGGTGTTGGGAGGGGAACATAACAAGGGTTTAGGCTCCTGGTCATTCCAAAGCTCAGTGCCTCGGTTATCCTGGGACTTGACTTCCAGGGTCATCTCCACAGCCTCACCCTTGCCTTCAGTGGCCCACTTCCCCTATCCACCATCCACAGCACAAAGTCCAGCGACTGCCCCCAGTCCATCTGCGGGATCTCCACCTGACAGGTGCCTCCTCCATCCCTCTTCAACTACCTGATGCTGGACTGTAAGCCATATCTTCAATCCCAAGGGCAGGTGGAACATGAAAATAGGGTAATCTGGAAGGCAATCCTGTTGGCCTTGAGGTTGAAAGGCTGGTCCATCAACTATTGGCAAAAAGCCCTTCCTAAAGCACTCCATGCCATGTGGTCGCTCTTGCACAGGGCTACTAATCAGACCCTTCACAAGTGCCTTTTCTCTAAGGAAATCAGTGACTGTTATCTCCCTGGCAGCGTGGCTGACACCTCCGGGACCAGTATTCCTCTGCAAACACATGAAGACCCACAAATCTAACCCCCTAGTTGAGCAGGTGCGCCACCTCCATTTGAACCCAAACTATGCTTGAGTCAGGTTATCCAATGGACTTAGGGACATCGCCTCTCCGCCTCTCCAGAGGGCCCCATTCCTTGTGGTCCCTCTCCACATCTACATCCCCACTCTTCCAGACACCATCTTACCCTCACCGTCGGCCACCTCGGGCCCTGACATCCCTCAGTTTTCCCTACCCCTATCGACCAATGACCAGGAGCCTGACCTGCGATGGTCCCAGAAGCACAGATGACCGCTGGACTGCCTGAACTTGTAGATACTACTCAGTACTGAGAACACCATGCCCCCCCCCCACTCCCCTGGACTCATTTTAAGAAGGGAGTGAATGTGGTGATACAACCACTACACTAGCCGCACTCCTACCAGCCTATTGCAGGGGGAAACCACTGTACCTGCAGGAAGGCAACCTGGGAGGGTGGTCCCACCTGCCAGCCTGTATAAAGACTCAAGCCGCCCCTTCGGGGATAGTCAGACATGTGGAGGCAGCAGTATACTGAGACTGGTGTGTACAAGTTAAAGCTGTTGTACAGTCTGTAAACTTTGCATCAGAATTATTCACGCAGCAGCACTCACAACATGGGTGTGTTAGATTTAAGAGGGATATGGGCAAAATGCAAGCAGATGGGACTAGTGTGATTGGGACATTTTGCCAGGCATGGGCAGGTTGGGCTGAAGGCCCTGATTCCATGCTGTATGACTCCATGACTCTATATGTCACAGGAGACATCACCTTTGCAAGGCGTTGACTTTACATATCAAATGATAAACAGAAAAGCTCTTTGCAATCAGGTTGAATAATTATTGACTTACTTAGAGTTCACTTGAAAGTCTTGGTGTTGGACACCCATCCCTAAGTCCACTTAACATATGATGACTCTTAATTAATTAGCAATATTTCAAACGTTAATGCTTGACATTGTTATGACAGTTTTTCAATTTGAACCTAGTACTCATACCAATAATTATCATCAGTATCTACATCCATTATTGTTACACTGCTTGGCATTTATCACTATCAAGTCCAAAATATAATCCGTAAAGAGAAATTTGGCCGACTAACCCAGTCATATTTCTGTAGGAGATATAAAAGGATTATTATGATTAAAAAGTAATTTAATGTCAACCTGCAGTTTCCACTGATTTTGAATAATACAACTTGTTAAAACAACTGTTTGATTATAAATCTTAAAGTAAAGCATCTTATCTTCAGAATTTGCCAGAGCTACAAATCACTGAATAGTTCTTTTATGAGTAAATATTTTTATGAAATGTCTCTCATTATGCTTTGATATTCTTATTCATAATGAGATTATAAAGATGGGAGAGCATTCAAATTTATTATCAAAATTTGTGGCTTTAAAATAAGAACGTGTATTTTGTTGACACCTCACTGACAAAAGGCAAAGGAGGAAAAACCCAACACCCAACCCCAACCAACCAATTTTCCCCTGCAGCCGCTGCAACCGTGTCTGCCTGTCCCGCATCGGACTTGCCAGCCACCAACGAGCCTGCAGCTGACGTGGACATTTACCCCCTCCATAAATCTTCGTCCGCGAAGCCAAGCCAAAGAAAGAAAAGACTATTGAGTCATGTTATTGTGACCGAGTATTTAGAGGTGGTTAGGGAGGAATTGTTAGTGCAGCTCTGGAAAGATTTTTCACAGTGTTTGGACTACCAAAAGAGATCCAGAGTGATCAAGGATCTAACTTTATGTCTGGATTGTTTCAACAGTTAGTTTATGAGTTGGGAATAAAACGCATAAACTCAAGGAGCTTTGGAAAGATTTCATCCACTCTTAAAAATATGATGAGTTGACTGTATGGAGAATGGAAAAGATTGGAATTAAGGTATTCATTTATTGTTGTTTGCAGCAAGGGAGGCTGTGCAGGAGTCATTAGGTTTCAGCCCTTTTGAAATTGTGTTTGGATATCAAGTTGGTGTTGATGCTGTTTCGTGTTGATAAAAGAACAATGGGTTCATGGGGTTGTGCAGTTGGACTTCCTGGATTATGTTTCTAGATTTAAGGAAAGGTTACATAAAGTGTGGACTTTGGCTCAAGAGAATTTGGAAATAGCTCAGGATAAAATGAAGCATTTATTTGACAGGAAAGCTCAGGCGAGAAATTTTAAAATAGGAAGTAAAGTTTTGATTTTCTTTCCAACACATGACAATCCTTTGAAAACTATATTTTCTGGATCATACACAATTAAATCCAAACTGAATGATGTTAACTATGTTGTTAACACTCCAGATAGAAGGTATAAAACTCAAGTTTGTCACATAAATATGTTGAAACCTTATTATAAGAATAAGGGTAGTGGAGAACAATCTGTATCAGAAGTGTTGGCTGTGGACAGAGTGGAGGAAGTGGTAGATCATAAGATTATGGAAAAAGAATCTTGTGACGGTAACCTTAAAGAAACCATGGTTCTTGTGCACCTGTCTAACTCAACAATTTTAGAAAAGTTAGGCCATTTTAAGTTACAAGAGCAGATGCAGTTGAATGAATTATTTTTGAAATACACAAATTTGTTTCCTGATGTTTGTCTTGGGTAAACTTGTACCTCTCACTTTGTTCGTTTTAGATTGGTCACAGTGTTTGAACTACCGAAAGAAAATAGACACACACACCAAGAGCAGTTCAGGTTATACAAATGTTTATTACAAATTCAAAAGCTGATTTCACACTACAATATGCAAGCCCTTCCCAACTATACTTATCAACGCTTGGACTGGTCCCAACTGCCGAAGCGAGGCAACGACTGCACACTTGTAGTAGGTTGTCAGAGCGCCGGTAGCAGCTTCTCCACCTCCCCTGACCGGGACGTTGGCTGGACTCCAGAAGTTTTTCTTCTTCTTGCTGAGAGATGTTGCCACCTCTCGGAGAGTCTCAAACTTCAGCAGTGGGACCATGACTTATATTACCCAAAAACTGCTTACCCAAGCACCTATTCCCAGCACAGCAAGAAAGATAAGCAAGCAAGCTAGCATGCTAGGCTATTAACGAATAACATAATTTTCAGCTTATCACTTTGAATACAATGGTTTATTTTGCATCAAGGCTAGGCCTCTGGCAGTCTGTGACCAAAACAAGCAGGAAGATTAAATGTTCTTGGTACACAGATGTCCTTTCATCAGATAACAGCATCTCTGGCCCTTTGGTGGAATTTAGTTTATGTCTGCTGATTCTAAAACACAAGCAGGTTCTCAGCCTTGCAGAACCCAAAGCTGCAAGTTTAAAAAGAAGGTTCTCAGCTCTGCAGAACCAGGAGCTGGAAATTAAGAAAAAAAAGCAGATTAAAAAATAGGTTAGAATCTTCCATTACAATGTTCCAAAAAGGACATCAGTGATTTTCCATGATGTAGATGTTGGAGAACCAAATCCCATAAAACAGCACCCATATAGAATAAATATTCAATGGATGCCAGTGGATGCCAGTGAGGGAGCAGCAGGTGCAGTTTTATTGCAAAAACTTAATGAAATTGACCATCCAATTGCCTACTTTTCAAAAAAATTCAATGTTCATCAAAAGAGCTATTCCACTATTGAAAAAGAACTGTTAGCTATCATATTTGCTCTGCAGAATTTTGACGTGTATCTTGGTACCTCTCATGAACCAATTGTTATATTCACTGACCACAATCCTCTGGTGTTTTTGAATAAAATGAAGAATAAAAGGAGTTTGATATTACAGGAATATTGCCTGAAAATTAACCATATCAGAGGTGTAAATAATTTGAATGCTGATTGTTTGTCAAGGTGTTAAAATTAATCATTTATAGAAATATTCTTGAAATTGAATTACTGCATTATAACATGTTATATATTGTGTATTGTTATCTCTTTAGTTATTTTAAGACAGTTTAATTATAACTGAATTTTAACTCAAGAGTTAAAATTCCATTTAAATGGGGAAGGTTTGACAGTATTTAGAGGTGGTTTGGGAGGAATTGTTAGAGCAGCTTGAACACACACATTTTAAAACACAGAATATTTGCAGGACTTTTGCAGAATGCTTTTTGCAAAAATGCAACAAAGTATCGACAGCAGCTTGCCTTGGAGGGCATGTGATCTTTGCAGGCAGAGGAGAGTTGTTTTGCTCTCAGAGAGGGAGGGTGTGAAACAGAGAGAGGAATCACAGAAATTATTTCCAGAAGAACAAAGCTGGCAAACTTTGGAAAGCTGTCTGGTAAAAGGAGAAGACAGGTGATCTGCAAGGTGACTTGAAAGAAAGAGGATCATATGGAGAATCCTGAAGGGGGCAGGTTTCGTCAGCAAGACTAATTGAGAAGGAATCAGTTGTTGATGTCCTGGAAAAGGAATCTCTCTCTGAAAACCAGCAAGAATCCTCCTGAGTGACAACCTGTTAAGCACCAAAGACTGGTGAACTTTGTTAATGCTAACTTCTGTGCACAGTACAAGAATTGCCTGCAACCAGTGAGATTGGACTGTGATCCAAAGAACTTATCTAATCTTAAATATACATTACACACACCTGCGCTTAGTATTGGGGGGGGGTTAGGTAAGTAGGTTAAGTAATAAGTTAAAGTTTAATTCTGTTTTATTGTTCAAACATAATTAAAAACTACTTTTGTTTAAGTAACCTTATGTTATGGTGCATATCTATTGCTGCTGGTTTTGGGGGTCCTCTGGACTCTGTAACAATATGATCAACAATGCATTATTTTATTATAGAAATTCTTGAGTAAAATTAATACATTTTAATTAAAAAACACTGTTTTGATTTAAATGTTCTTTTGTTAAAAGTACTGGAAAACAAGTACTTTGAAACTCAAAATAATTGTCACTTCAATTGATTTTGAAAAGAGATGATATTCAAGAGGATAGAAAACAGCTCCTAATTCATTACTTCCCACTTAGTCACACTGGCCAAACCAGATAACAGCCTCTTTATACTTTGGGCAAAAAAACTACAGGTATATACATTTTTAACCTGTTTGTAAATTTTAGAAATATAGAGCACATGATTATAAATGCAAATCAAAGCTGATCAACCTCAGATCGAAAGAAGAAGAATTAGATGAACTATTTGTATTTATTGTGAATTTAACAAGTGCAGCACTTTTGCCAGTAATCATCAGGGATCGCAAGGTTATTTATTGATAAGATCCAATTTCAGAAATTATTTCCACATTTTACAATGCTATTTTTTTTTGTTCCTCATGCAATAATGTGTGAAGAATTCCCTTCTGTTAGAAACAAAAATAATGTATATACTCATGTAAAAGTCGATCTCATGTACAAGTCGACCCTCTATATTTGGCCAAAAAATCTGGACTTTTCTATATATCGCTTGTAAGATTCAACACGTATCTCACCTTAGCCCGACCACTCGCAGGCCAGGGCTCCTGATGCCTCCTCGGTATTGAACTCATGCCACAGCCCTAGCCTCCCACCCATTAGAGCTCCCAGTGTGTCTAGCATGAACCCTCACCTCGGCCCTGAAGGCCTGCCCATCGGAACACTTTATATGTTCAATGCAGAATTACCCATCGGCCCCATCCTCTTGCCCATCAGACCTCCTGAATTGTATAACGCAGACCATCACCTTGGCCCCAGCCACCAATTCATCGGAGCTCCCGATACATCTAATGCAGACTCTTGCCTCGGCCCTGGCTGCTGCCGATCAGAACTCCAGATCCCTCTGATGATGCAGATACTTACTGCGGTCGTGACCTCCCTCGTGGCAAGACATGCATTATTACTTTGATTCATTGTGTTTTTGTTCTTTATTCCTTTGCAGTTCTGCTACTGATATGGTATTTTAGATTCTAGTGTGAATTTCAGCCCCTCAAAAATTGTTTCCATGTAATAGACAACCCCTTTAAATTTAACATTACAAATAGTCTACAAAATTTTACTTTTACACAAGTATATACAATAATTATTCATCAGTGATTCCTCCTAAAGTGGCAAGCTCAGGAGGACCAAAATCTACTTGTACTCATCTTGAACAGAAATTCTGCTTGATATCCTGTCAACCTTCTGAGTATAATTGGGATGTTAAATGCTAACCAATTAATTTTAAATTGGTTAGACTTCCTGCTTCTGTAAATAATTGTTCCTGCCACTTGATTTATTTTGTCAGGTTGGTGGGAAGAGAGAAAGGGGTTTTGGTGCGAAAAGGCAGTCATTGTCAATGGTAAACTGAGCAAATCTCTTCATGGGTAAATGATAAATTAGTTGGAAGAAAATAACTTTTGGAAATGTTGGGACATTTATGCTCACTACTGCCCTGCCTGCTTGTGGTATGCTATTAGCCAGAATCAGACATACACAAGGCAAAGAGTGTACAACAGGCTTTAATCCACAAAACCTTCCACAGAGCCAGGCTGGCTGTAGCTGCAGTAACTCTGAGTGAGGCTTCGGGAGGCTGGCGTAGGCTTATATCCCAGAGGGTGATTGTCACCCGACTGGGTGGGGCTTGATCCCTTCAGGCCAACTGATTGACAGCCGGCCAGGTGTTGTCCTGTACCCTTACATTTCTGCAGGTACAGATGTTGCCCCCTGCAGTAGGCCGATGGTGTACAACCACATTGCTTAGTCTTCATTGAAATTTGATAGACCTCCAGATGGTAGCTTGGTGCGCAAAGCTGACACTGACTGAATTGGTTTATCCAGAAAAGAGTTTGGTTCACCAGAAGTCATCCATTTAAGTGAAGGTAAGACTATGTTGGCGTCGTATCTTGGAGTCTGGAAGAAATGCTGCCCATAGAAATGTATTGGCAGCTAATTAAATGATACTCAAACACTGATCTAGCACCTAGAGGAAACCCACACAGACATGGAGAGAATGTAGAAACTTACAGTCAGTGCAAAATTCGAACCCAGGTCGCTGGTGCTGTAATACTGTTGTACTAACCACTATGTTAACCATACTGCATAAAGAAATACATTTAAGCAAGCAGGAAATGCCCAGAAAATCACGCAGGTCCATGGAAAAAGCAAAGGTCAACACATCACATTTGAGGATCTTTGAGAAGCTGAAATTGTGTGTCATATATTAGGTTATCTGAAAATGTTGAATGGAATTTCACATCCTATACTACAATCTTTCTTGTTGCAATAAAAGGTTTATTCCTTGAAGCAATCTTCATTGGAATTGTGAAATGTCCTGGGCAAAGAGGACAGAGCAGGAATGAAATGGGGAATTATAGTGACAGGTAACCAGAAGCTCAGAATTGCCTTGCCTGTGGCATTGTGGTTCATACCACAATCTCTCCAGTGCGATGAAGATGGAGAAGCTACAAAAGGGAAAGACAGAGCCAAAAGATGAAACGTGAAAACAAGAGGAGGCTGAAGGTGGAAATTGTCACCTTCCTGAACCTGATGAAGCTTTCAGGTTCAGAGTAAGGTGAGGAGATATCTAATCAGGGTTGGAACCGAATGAGAATGGGAGAATTCATGTGGAATAAGCCCAAAATGCTCATCAGGGAAAACAATGTGGCTGCTCAAACTCAAATTGATAGGCATCGTATCAAAAAGCCTTTGACAGGAGTAATGCAGATTATCTTGAATAATACTGGGACATGAAAGGTTACATCAAATGGAAATATTATTTGAATGTTTTAGAATTTAGATAATAAATAATTAATTTGATTGTACTTCCATGATATGGTGACGACTGACAGATTTAAGTATAAGGCAATTAGGTTTGCTTTTTAGGGCATCTAAAATGGAGAGGACAGTGACTATAAATTATAGCTAGCCATTGAGAGAATGAAATTAATGTGAAAGTATTTATACTATATGTACTAAGTCCGGTAAAATATTTGTTACTCTGTTGGTACAGAAAACGCTGCTGCCAGGTTTGGTGCTTATTTTAAATCTGAATTTGTTTCTCATCATTAAGGACATAGATTTAAAGGTGGGTATATAGAATCGGTCTGTGATTCAGCCATGATTGAGACTGAAAAGACATGATGAGGAAATGAACTACTTCTCATTTCAAAAATGAAAGCATTACATTGCTAGCCTTTGAGCCTACATAATAAAGTGGCTTCCATTTTATTAGGTATTTGAACTTCTAATCATAAACTAAGCAAGGGAAAGTCATTTAATATATAAAACACTTCTAAGGGGTTCCTAAAATGTCAAATTTCAAAGTACAGAAAAGCATATGTTACTATGGCGTGAATGTAGTTGGACAGTTGCACTGTTTCACTCATCAACCTGACCCCGAAGACACACTGGCAAGAGAAACACAGCCACAATAAAAATCAGTGTCCATGATTTCAATGGCCCTGTAATAATGGCTCTTCACAGAAACATTGTAACAGGCAACGTGTTGACTCTGAACTTAACAGAAGCTGTACAAAGGCCACAGTGTCAGGTCTGCCCTGATGTCAACCATTATTATTATCAGGAAGAGACTCTTGCCTTCTCTGGAAGAAAATGCCAGGACCAGTTTGATGAGAATTGTCAAGAGATCTAAGAACTAATTAATTGCTTACACCAGCTGTTATGGGATTGGAAATGAATGGGAAAGTAAATCTCGCATCTGCAAGCAACTTTCTCAATTTTTTTCTGGCCTACGCACTATTTCCATAAGGAAATATAGCATAATATTAATATTTAATATATAAAAATATTACTCATTTATTTGAATTTTCTTGCAGGCACATGCGATTGTTAGTTGTTTATCTCCAACATCTATCATAAAGATGTACAACTGTTGAAACACTAAAGAAACCTCTGGTTTGTTGCTATTCCAACAATGGCCTCCTGATAGAACACCAATGAACATCTGGAAGTTTCTATTTCATCTTGCCTTCTTAGACCTCAGCAATTACAGACTCTTCAATCAAATCTTTTACCTTGTCATGAAGAGGCTTAAGCAACATGGTAACATTTATTTGCGCTATTTGTTCTCCCTCATTTTTTTTATGATTCGTTAGGCAAATGCTTGTATTTACAACTGACAGAATACAAAATTCTCCTCTGGGAGCAATGTATATATTTATGCGACTGCACGCAATTGATAGAATGGTGCATTTACTGCAGTCTGGACATCAATGAGCTCTAACCCAAACAATACATTGGTTTTGACATTACTGTTCTGGTCTTAGTTGCAGTTGGATCAATCAGCTGAAGTATCTTGCACAGAAGTGCACTTAATATTATCTCTATGAATAGCATCAAACTGATTAAAACAATGGCACTACTAACTTTATCATTATGAGTTAACTTCTTTCAATTTATCAGCAATAAAAGTAAAATTCTTATTTTCAGTGTTTTCCCGCCTCCATCTTCAAATCTGCACAGTTCTCTCCACTGCTTCCTTCTAAAGCTGTGAGGCATTAAATTCCCGCTGATGTGCCATCTGCACATTTGATCTCTTGCCTGAAACAAGCGTAACACACAGAGCTTCAATGAAAATAACCAAAACAAGTCCTCAAAATGGTATTAACAGATAAGAAAATAACAGAAAGCATTTAAACCCAGCTGTTGGAGATCAAATATAAATTGAAAGTGCTGGAAAGACACAGCAGGACAGGTGGCATCTGTGGAGAAGCTAATCTTTCATGTGTAAAGTTTTATCAAAATTTGAACATATTGCAGATAAGGAGCATTTGAAAAAGAACAATGCAAGGGAGTTGACACAAGTTAAATGTTCAAGTGAATCACTGAGGATGAGCAATGAAAGGTGACAATAGCACAAGACAGTTATCAGAAGCAGTTTCAACCACGGTTGGGGTGGTGGTATTTAACAGGGAAAGTGGTGGTCACTGGAAGAATGAGCAAAGCAGCCATGGAGGCTGAGGCTGGAAAGGCCAGCATGAGCACGATGCTTACTCAGGGTGCAAAGAAATAGGACCATTATAGTCATGAGATGCAATTAGCTATAATCTACAATGCTCCAAAAAACTAAATGGGACATTTTTCATATTCAATCTTTTAGTCTATTCATCTGTCGCCTGTTTTACCTGTTGTTTGCCTTCTATGTCATTTTCTGTGAATTTTTTAATTCAAGATAGTGCCAGAGAATTTCAGATTTTTTTTGTTGTGGGTTGCCTGCAGAAATAAACATTTCACTGCATTTCATAAATGTAACAAAAATGTGACTCAACTTCCTCAGAAGTTTGTAGAAGTTTGGTATGACACCAGAAACCCTGGAAAAATTCTACAGATGTGTGGTGTGCTGCATCATGGTCTGGTATGGGGACACTGATACTCCTGAGTGTAAAGCCCTCTGGAAGGTAGTGGACACAGCCCAGGACATCACAGGCAAAACCCTCCCCACTATCGAGAACATCTACAGGGAACACTGACTTTGGAGGGCAGCAGCAATCATCAAGGATCCACACCACCTAGCATAGCTCTATTCTCACTGCTGTCATCAGGAAAGAGGTATAGGTGCCACAAGACTCACACCACCATGTTCAGGAACAGCTGCTATCCCTGCACCATCAGACTCTTCAACAACAAATTCAATTAGGGACTCATTTAAAGATTCTTCCTTGTGCACTTTATTGATTTTTTAAATTCTCTCTGTACTGCACAGTCTGTTTGTTTACATTTGTTATCTATATTCAGTATTTTATTTGTTTACATTTATTCGCTGTTTATAGTTTTTGTTTTGCACTATCTATAAGTGATTATTCTGCCTGGCCCATAGGAAAAGGAATCCGAACATGGTGAAGATTTGCATCAGTGCCTTGATAATGGAGGCAGTGGAGGTATTGGGGCAAGGGATGGCAAAGGGAAACAGGAATATTCATCTATGAACAAGAGGAAATAAACTTGCTTATTCATGGAAGGCAGTGGTCCCTTAAAGTCGATGTTGAGTCGCTCGAAGGGCTAAGTGGCCTTTATTATGTAGGCCTGTGCTGGGCAGAAGAAGTGCGGTTTGCACTTCGCACAGACCCTGGAGGACTCAGTCATGGTCTGGACTTCTTGAACGGTGAAGAGGAGGTTCTGGAACTTAATGAAGTGTTACAGGCGAGTGACGTAACAAAGGGTATCAGGCAGCTTGAGCGCCTGAGGCTGTTCAGACTGCTATTCGAATCGTTGAGCTTCCCTAGCCTACACAGAATGTCATAGCTGAAGGTGACCAGCTTGACTCTCCAGTGCAAGATCTCGTTGTTCTTGATTTTGCCTCTGTGGGTGGTGCTGAACATGAATGCCACTGCGTGCTGGTCAGTGAGAAGAGTAAACCTCCTGTCTGCCATGGAGTGGGACCAGTGGCAGACTTCTTCCATGATCACCTTTTCGATAGCAGAGTGTTCGAGCTCTGAACCATGGAGGGTACTGGAGAAAAAGGCCACGGGTCTCACCCCTTGTTTGAGGGTGGCAGCGAGGGCAACATCAGAGGCATCCCCCTCCATCTATAATGGGGTGTACTCATCCATGGCATGCATCGTGGTACTGGCGATGTCTTGTCTGATGCAGACTAAGGCTGCTTGCGCGTAGGCGGAGAGGGAAAAACTGGTGGCTTGGGCCAGTGGGAAGACCTTCTCTGTGAAGCAGGGGACCCACAGGTAAGAGACCTAGGCACCAGTGCCTTGAGCATGCGTTTAGGGTTGGGACCAATGACACCATGTTCCACGACACACCCCAGGATGGCAAGGTGTGTCTAACATGCACTGCTTCTGATGTGGCAAGAAAGACCACTTCACTAAAGTGTGCCTCTCCAAACCCATTGGGAATGCTGCAGTCCTCCGTGACCAACCAGGAGCCCCTTTGAACTCTCTTGATGCCCCCACATGCGAATGCTGGGCAGCACCATTACTCCAATTGCCACTTCCCGCCCAACAACATCACTTCCAGCTTGGCTGTCTAACCACGCCACCATGTTCGCTGCTATTGTTCATCTCTCATCATCCACCCACACTGATGATGTCACTTCTAATGTCATTTCTAGCCGAGTTGCCCAACCACGCTGATGCCATGTGTGCCTCCTGGGTGCTGCCACCATGCGGCAGCCAATTCCCAACCACCACAACTCACCCAACTCACCGATCAGACCACATGGCCAACACACGCATGTAGAAAACCATGCACTTATCACATCCCACGCTCCTAAAGGCACCCACTGGCTGCTATTTGCCACAACCATCATGGAGCAGTGATTTGGACCCCGAGGTGGTCCTAGTGTCCATCACGCTAAAGGAAGACATTCCCTACAGACTCGGGTGCTCATTGATGGACATTGCTGTCAATAGGAAAGTAATAAAATGTCTGTTTGATAGCGGTAGTACTGAGAGATTTGTGCACCCGAATGTGGCTGTACGCTGAAATTTAAAGTATACCCAGCGAACTTCGCTATCGCCTTCATGGCCCAGAACCACTCAATCATGGCACTAGGATGCTGCTCAGTGAACTTGAAAGTAGGTGGAACATATCAAGGGTTCAGGCAACTGGTCATGCCCCAAGCTCTGTGCCCTGGTTATCCTGAGACTTGACTTCCAGTGTCACCTCCACAGCCTCACCCTTACCTTCGATGGTCCTACCTGATGCCAGATTGTAAGCCTATAGCGGCCAAGAGCAGGCACTCCCATGCGGCTGATAAGACCTTTATCAAGGCCAAGGTGAGGCAGCTTCTGACGGAAGGAATTATAGAGCCCAGCACCAGCCCCTGGAGAGCCCAGATCCTTGTCGTGAAAAGGAGCAGCAAACCAAGGATGGTCATCGATTATAGTCAGACCATCAAGTGGTACACCCAACTGGATGCCTACCCAATAACCCGCATCACTGACATGGTTAACGAAGTAGCTCAGTACAGGGTTTTCTCCACTATTGACCTGGTCAGCCTACCATCAGCTCCCCATCCATGCCTGGGATAATTGTTTTACTGCCTTTGAGGCAGATGGACGACTCTACCAGTTTTGCCGTGTCCCATTTGGGGAAACAAATGGAGTCTCTGTAACTCTGAGTTCCTTGCAGGGCAGTTCTTTTGGGAGTGCCTGTCCGACCTACACTGCAACCCACGGTACGTACAGCGGTGGACTGCATCGGCAGTGGTGTTTGTCTCTTCCACATGGAGCCCCTCAGAAACTGCTGTCATTGGCCAGGCCAGAGTTTGGGAGAGGTGAGGATCAAAGACCTCTACATGGTGAGCTGCAGCTTCTAGGGAGCAGTAAGGAAAGCATAATTCTCTTCCAACAGTCTCTGTCAAGTCACCCTCGATTGGAACTCTCGCAGGCAGGCATCTCGGATGAGTCGTTCCACTTCACCAGCAGTCACACTAACTTCGATCATGCATGGGTATGCTAGCTTTCACAGTGCCCCCAGGTAAGTGGCTGCTGTAACCTGATGCTGAGCAGGTACCGGATGTAGAGTATGTTTGTTGTGGGCTGGTACATGCCTTCTAGGATGGCCATTGCTAGTTTGAAATCCATACAGTCTCAGATAGCCTGGAAAGTGTGAGGGCCCAGCTTGGTGTGAAGTACCATGAATTTTTTCTGGTTAATGTTGATGACCTCAGCCTGTATGTGGATAATCACCTCAATTGCATGCTTCCAGATAACGAAGTATGTTGGAGCATCCAGGTGTTGAGGGTCGATATCCAGCTTCTTGATGGTGAGGATCTTCTCCGTGGCTCTTTTAAATTTAAGCTAATTAAATTGTGAACGCTGCTGAGTGAATAATTCTGACGCAAAGTCCACAGACTGTACCACAGGACTTAATTAAACGTATACACCAGTCTCAGTATGTTGCTGGCTCCATGTGTCTGATGTCCCCAAAGGGGCTGGCTCGAGTCTTTATATGGGCTGGTGATTGACAGCTGGCAGGTGGGTCCAACCTCCCAGGTTGCCTACCTGCAGGTACAGTGGTTGCCTCCTGCAGTAGGCTAGTACGATTGTGGCCAGTGTCGTGGTTGTATCACCACATAAGTTACTTCTCATTCTTTATCACTCCAAAGAGAAAAGTCCCTGCTTTGTCAACCTTGTTTCATAAAGCATGTTCTCCAGTCCAGGCATGTCCTTCTCTGAAGCTTCTACGTGTTTCCTGTAAAGAAATGAACAGAACTAAACACTACTCATGAAAAAAAATTCCCCAAAATTATCAGGTCTTATGCAATTGAAATACAACTTAGTTTTTTAATTGATCCCAACCCTTCTAATAATTTTATATTTGCAGTAATTTCTTCAGATAATTTTAAAAGTCCTTTAATTTGTTTTCAAGTTTTATAGTTTGATACCTCAGCTTTTATCTCAGGCTTATGTATATGTTCCAATATTTATTTCATGCTCCGCAGGATGTGTCAAATATTACAATGGCACCTTTCTTGACTAATTTGTTCTCTTTTATTCCCTTTTCAGTAAATTTTAAAATAAAATATTCTGTGTGTTCATCATGAGTCATATCATGCAACAATTTCTGAGCTACTCATAAGCTATCTCCTTTTCCTGAGATCCCCATGATGCGTTGGAGTCATGAGGCAGCGCAATATCTCTCACATCCTTTGCTTTAAATTTATTTGCAAGCATTGTCATTTCAACAAAAAAAAACAACAGGGAATCCTTCCTACTAATGTTCCAATAAACCTGCATAAATTAAATGTATTAGAATCCATTAAAGCTGCTTCCTTAACATAAAATACTGATATCTCCACATAGAATTTTCAACATATTTTATATTCATGTTCAAATTCATTGTCAGACTACATACATGACCTCACATACAACCATGAGATTCTTTTTTTTCCTGCAGGACAGACAGAATTTCGACTTATCTATACTGTACACAAAAAAAAGTTAGGTATCCAAAAGAAAGAAATGTAAACAAACTGACTGCAAATACAAAAAACAGGTAAAGGTCCAGTAATAAATACTGTATAAAGTAGGAGTCCTTGAATGAGTCTCTGAGGGAGTCTGCTGTTCAGATATCTTTATTGTAGAGGGGGTTCAACTCTTCCTGAACCTGGTGGTATGAGTCTTGCAGCTCTTTCTTGATGGCAGCATGAGAATAGAGCATGTTCCAGGTGGTCTCGTACTTTTATAGTTGCTGTTGCTCTCCACCTACAGTATTCCATGCAGATTTTCTTAATGGTGAGGAGTGTTTTGCCTGTGATGGTCTGGTCTGTGTCCATTACCTTTTGCATGGCTTTCTGCTCAGAGATATTGGTGCCCTCATACCAGGCCATGATGCAGCCAATCTGTCCAAGTTTGTCAAGGTTTCTCATGTCATGCTAAACCTCCATAAACCCCTGAGAAAGTAGAACCACTGATAAGCTTTCTTCAAGATGGCATTAATATGTTGAACTAGAAAAAAGTTCTCTGAGGTAGTCGAGATGGTGATTCCCAGAAATTTAAATTTGCTCATTCTCTCCACTTCTGATCAAAGAATGATCTCTGGATTGTACACCTCTGGTGTTCCCCTCCCAATGTCTACAACCTGCTCTTTGGTTTAGTGACATTAAGTGGGAGGTTGTAGTTTGTAGTATTCAGCCAAGTTTTCAAACTCCCTCGTGTATGCTGACACATCACCTCTTTTTATACAACCCACTACCATATTTGCAGATGGTGTTGTTGTCATACCAAGACACAGTCATAGGTGTAAAACAAATCGAGCAGGGGGCTAAGAATGCAGCCTCGTGGTTCTCTGGTACTGATGGAGATTGTGGAGGAAATGCCAATCCAAACTGTTTGGGGTCTGGAGGTGAGGAAATCCAGGATCCAATGACAGTGAGGTGTTGAGGCCCAGGTCTTGGAGATTGCTGATTTCTTTTGAGGGAATGATGGTGTTGAATGCCAATTGTAGTCAATAAAGAACATCCTGATTTATTCATCTTTGCTGTCCATGTGTTCCAAGATTTTGTGCACAGCCAGTAAAATGGCTTGGACCTAAATTGGAATGGATCCATGTAACCACTCAGAAAGGAGCTGATATGCTTCAACATCACCCTCTCAAAACATTTCATCTCTCTGGATGTAAGTTCCACTGGTCAGTAGTCATTTAGGCAGGTTACAACACTCTTCTTAGGCACTGGTACGAAAGAGGCCTGTTTGAAATAGGTGGTACCACATCCCGCTAGAGTGAGATATTGATGATATCTGTGAAAACATTGGCAAGTTGGTCAGCACATTGGCAAGTTTTCAGTTCTCGGCCAGATGCTTCCATATAATGCATCTCTTTGGCTTGACTTCGCAGATGAAGATTTATGGAGGGGTAAATGTCCACGTCAGCTGCAGGCTCATTTGTGGCTGACAAGTCCGATGCGGGATAGGCGGACACGGTTGCAGCGGTTGCAGGGAAAAATTGGTGGGTTGGGGTTGGGTGTTGGGTTTTTCCTCCTTTGTCTTTTGTCAGTGAGGTGGGCTCTGCAGTCTTCTTCAAAGGAGGTTGCTGCCCGCCGAACTGTGAGGCACCAAGATGCACAGTTTGAGGCGATATCAGCCCACTGGCGGTGGTCAATGTGGCAGGCACCAAGAGATTTCTTTAGGCAGTCCTTGTACCTCTTTGGTGCACCTCTGTCACGGTGGCCAGTGGAGAGCTCGCCATATAACACGATCTTGGGAAGGCGATGGTCCTCCAATCTGGAGACGTGACCTACCCAGCGCAGTTGGGTAATGCATCTAGAACAATTACAAACTGTATAACTGCACATGTTCTACACATATCATTGGAGGGAAGCCATTCAACCCATTAAGACTGTGGCAGCTTTCAGAGGAATTCCATTCCTCCATTAATTTCATTGTAACCCATTCCCTTGTGATAATATTGTGTGTACTTGTCATGGGACCCTTAAAGTAAGTCAGGAAGATAGTTCTTATGTAAGTATCTATAAGTACCTTCACTTTTAGTCCTCTCTGTTTTGTATCCACTAGAACACTCACTTTAAGTCCCATCTGTTTTGTACTGGTACCCTCACTTGAGGAAGATTATGCTGTATCAATTTATATTTCAAGGACTAATTCACTGAACTACCTTAGCTTCTTTTCAGGAAGAGTTGAGCTGTCTATAACCATTATTCTGAGTGGTTGGTCTCCCCTCCAGCCCAAGGAGATATTTCCAGTAACAAAGCAGTTATTTTGTTTTCAAATGAAACACGGTTTATTCAGAGCAGTAAATTCCAACAGAGATCATACTTTTACAAAGGATTTCTAAAGCACAAGTGCAATTCTTACAAAGTAAGAAATATACCAATATGTGGAAGATGGAAAAAGCCCCTGTTGAAGAACAAGGCTGAGGAATAAGTTCTAATTCATCATCTTTGTCACTTCCACAGGTCCTCTCTACCCTGTATTGCCTTCCCATCTTTTTTTGTAATGGCCTTATTAGAGATTGAGCAACAACTCCATCTGTATGGAAGGTTTTGCAACTGCAGAAACAACAGATTTTGTGGAACTGTTAGCTTTGATCGAGTTGAGTGGAAAGGATATCATTGTCTTAAATTAGTTTATCACAGATAGTATTGTTTCTTTTGATTATGTCAGGAAGCTAAGCAAAGAGTACAAGTTAGAAGTGTAACTATTATTAAACAACAAATCTCTTCAACATCAAACCACTTTTTGAGTTAGACATTTAACTATTTTTGAACATGAATCTTAAAGTTTGGACAGTTCCTTTGAGTTAGAAATTTAAACTATTGAACAATAAACCTCTAACGGGAGGTCTGAAAACAATGGTGCCCAAAAGGGATCAGTGCAGCAACCTCCATTGTTTGTGATATATGGAAACTAATTGGATGAAAATAGAGGTCGGTGGAACTAGGCAGAATAATAGACTAAAAGGCCGTAGGGTCAGTTTCTGTTTTGTAAAGTCCTATGGTTTTATGCCTCTATTCATGTTATCGTTATATAACACTTTGCTTAAATCACAGTTGGGGTATTGTGTGCATATCTAATGGCTGTGTAACAGGAAGTATGTGGAGGCTTTGGAGAGGGTGTAGAAGAGATTCACCAGGATGTTGCCTGGAGTAGAGAGTGTGAGCTATGAGGAGAGGGTGGACAAAGTTAATTGCTTTCTCTGGGCCACCTGTATGTTGAAATATGAGAAGCCCAGATAGGGTATATGTTTAACCCTGGAGATGTTAAAATTTACAGGGCATAGCTTTAAGATGAAACGGGAAAAGTTGGCAGAGAGCATCAAGTGCTGGGAACTCAGGGTGCGAAGGGTGCAGTGGAACCAGACGTGATAATAATGGTGAGGAGGCATTTAGACATTCATGAGAATATAGAGCAGGGAATGAAATGACATGGATCATATGCTGGCAGCTGGGATCAGTTTCAGTTTGAATTGTTATCATAACCTGCTCCTGTGCTGTGGTGTTCTATGTTCTATGATGTCAGTGATTCATTTCTGTATCTCTGTATCATGGAAACCTTGCTGATGGCAGGGAAGGTTAACAATACAATGAGCTCATTTCCCCCCCCCCCCCTTTCAGAGATGTAAGCACCATCAATCACATCCCATTTCACTAATCATCCATCACTCGTTTACTATATGCATTGCTGAATATTCCTACTGGCAACAGAATAAACAGATGCTCAATGCTTCCACATTTCAGGATTTGAGACTTAATTATGTCAATGGCCATTAAATACTAAGTAGACAATAATAAATAGCAGTCCGGCTTATACCGGGTCTAGTTTTCTGATATGATATATTTAACAAGAAGATGAGCAGACTGTAGTTTTGCTATGACAGTATTTCTTCACAGGAGCAATTTTGGAGAGAGGATTGCAGTTAAATCAAGGGCAGTGATCAACCACAAAATAATTTACTTAACAGGCCATTCCAATTATTATTTTAAGGTGATATTATGCTCTTAATTATCTAAAGAAAAACCACTGAGGCACTGTTGGAGCTGCTGTAATAGCAGCGCTGCCACTGGTGAAGACCCACGGAGAGCAGGGAGTGGAGACACAGTGATCCTCTGCAAGGTCCCACTGCCCAGACTGACTTCCATTGGCTCCATAGAGGCTTTAAACAGCCTTTTAAAAGAAAAGGCAGTGTTTATTTTTGAATCCTACAATTGTGGGATCTGTGCCCAAGTTAATGGTGCCTTTGTACGGCAGTGGCCATGAGGGGTTGCAGGGTCTAGGGTAGCAGAGGATTAGTGCAGGGCACCAGAAAATGGGGAGACAATCCACATTTGAGAAGGAGAAGCAGAGGAGATGATCCATGGAACAGTGACCACGGCAGCGGACTAGCGAGGTACCCTGAGGCTAAAGAACGCCCAGGCAGCAGGCTGTTTGTGACCGGCTAGAGACTGGCTGAAGGGGTTTCAGGTATCGGAATGAGGACGCAAGAGAGTGCCGAGGGTGCTGGAGGCTTCCTGATTGTGTCAGAGGTTTGGATCTGGAGCTCGTGTTGCTGACGGCTGCACTGAAGGCTTTGTGGCTGTAGAGGCTGCGGGAGCACTGGTGTGCAAATCTATGGCAATCACTGATTCTGGAGAGAGTCTCTTTTGTTTCTCTTTCTTTGACTGTAAGGGGCACAGGGTAATTTCTGTTGATGGAAAATATTTGTCTGTCTTACGGTAGACTAAAGGAAATTTCATGCAATGTTACATTTTCCATTTTATCACATGACATTAAAAGAATCTTGAATCTTGAAAGAGATTTCTGCTCAACCTTGAATCATTCCCCTTTAACTATTATGAAGGAGTTGCGTTCGATGAGGCTGATTACTTTTGGTTTAGGCATCAGATTAGTGAACTCTTGTTCATTTCTAACCTCCCCTTCAGTGTATAAACAATAACATCTACACTAACAGAGTAAGAATTTGTAAAACTTGTGTAAAGGACCTTGTCACTACCAGCTTTACTAAGGTTGAACTGGTTCTGATTTGCCCCATGTGACGAGCAATAATTTAGCCAAGCTACATGACTTGCATATACGGCAGGATGCCTCAGGCATGACCACATGAAGAATGATGATTTTCAGAGTAGCATTCTTTTCTATGCATGCTCTGTGAGATCTGAACGTAAAATACGTGTAAATTAGGCTGAATAAAATAAGTCCCCAGATTAGCATTCATGCTCTTGAATTTGCCTACTGCTCACATTGTGCACTCTCTGGGCACCAAGGACAATAACAAGGAAAATACTACTGGTTCTGGGGGCAGAGGGGGGATTCATGTGGCAGCCCAGCGCCATGGCAATCGAGCCGGTGTTCCGGGCGGTGAGCGCAACCAAAGTCCAGCAGCCTGCACAGCGGCACTGGCCCAACAAGCGAACCGGCGGGTGAATGGTAAGGGCAGCTTAAAGGCCAGTGACCCCAAAATGCCCTTGCCGCAGAGCTAACAGACAGGGTCACCACGCGGGGAAAAAGGGCATTGTTATGCAGGAAAGTACACATGTGCGGGAAACCTGCTCTTGTTATGCATGTTGTGACGTCAGCCATGGGGGACCACGGTGGGAACAGTGCAAGTATAAAGGTCAGGCCTGAGCCCTAATAAAACTTAGAGCTTAACCTGACTACACTACCTGCATGTGTCTCCTTTCAAGTAGCATGTGGCTACAATTTATTTATTTTAGATCGCTAAATATAGACAGTACTGTACGTCATTTGTGTTTAGGGTGTACTGTGTGGCTGTGTATTCGGTGATGCACTACTTTGTCAGGGTGTATATTGATAAGTGCAATCAGATGACAATGAACTTGAACTTGCAAAGTTCAAAGTGCTAAAGAAACAAAGGGTGCTTATCAACACTTTCATTACACAAAATCGACATAACATTTTGGGTTCAAAATCTAAACATAGACAAACTCCATTAGAAGACAGGCACTTTTAAAATAATTCTATACTTGAGAAAAAGGTTGAAATATATTAAGAATAAATGAATGCTTAATATCCAATAATTCTAAAATCAAAGTCCGAAATATGCAAAGATAATTTAATCTTCACTCCTTGGGCTGTGAAACGGAAGAGTGAATTCTCCTGTCAGCTTGCTGCCCATGTGTGGAGGTGAACATTCCCTTGAGGAATCCACTCCCATTGAAAAAAAGGCAAACAGTGTTGTTGTCCACATCCAAATGAGAGATGTGATCTCTTGAGCATGAGATGTTTCTAAACAGAAAATATCTGGTTTGATATTTACTTAGTTATGGTGTTTAATGAGGTCTGATCTGCAGATTTGTTTATAGGATCTTAAATAATAGTTATGGAGTCATCATAAAAACAACTCTATTGCCCAACAGGTCCCTGCTGACCAATGTGCCATTTCTGAGCTCATCTTATTTGTTTGTGTTTGGCCCATGTCCCTCTAAACAAGGGTTGGCCAACCTTTTAATTTTTATACAGCATGGTAACAGGCCATTTTGGCCCACAAGTAGGTTAATTGACCGGCACGAACCCATGGGCCAAAATGGGCCGTTACCATGCTGCATAAAAAATTAAAAGATAGGACACCACGCTATAAACCTTTCCTATCCAATGTGTCTGTGAAAATGTTCTTTCCAACATTGCAATTTTATCATCTCTACCACTTCCTTTAGCTGCTTGTTCCATATGCTCACCATCATCTTTATTTAAAATTTGCCCTCAAATTCCCTTTAAACCTTTCCCTTTCACCCAAGGCCTCTAATTTTAGAATCACCTCCCCTGAGGAAAAGGACTGTGACAATCAATCTTATTTTATAATTAAAGGCGTGCATCACGGTAACAGGGCCTTCTGGCCCACAAGCCCGAGCTGCTCAATTACACCCAATTGACCTACAACTCCCATAAGTTTTGAAGGATGGGAGAAAACTGGAACACCTGGAGGAAACAAACACAGACACGAGAAGAATGTACAAATTCCTTATAGACAACATGGATTTGAACCCTGGTTGCTGGCGCTGTAAGAGTGTTGCACTAATAGTTAGGCTAACTGTACCTCTCATGATTTTACAATCTTCTATAAGGTCATCCTACAGTCTCTTTCTCACCTAAAAACAATTTCAGCCGATCAAACCTCTCATTATAACTCAAGCTCTCCACTCATGGCAACATCCAGGGGCTTAGCCAGGTTTTACCATTAGGGGGAGTAAGCACATAAAGAAGGCACCACGAAACATGCCAGATGGTGAGCAGGGGTTGAATGGTGGGCTGCACCAATTTTTCAGCACCGTCAGAGCAGGTAGGGGTGGCAGTGGTGTCAGAGCCGGGGTGGGGGGTTGCGGTGGCATCAGAGCAAGGGAGTGGCGGTGTTGTCGGAGCAGGGGGGCTGGCATCATCATCGGAGTGGGGTAGGGGTGGCAGCAGTGTGGGAGCAAAGGTGGTGGTAGTGATAACGATGGAGTGGGGGCATAACAATGACATCAGAGTGGGGGCATGGCAGCGATGTCAGAGCAGGGGGTGTCAGTGATCTAAGAGTGGGGTGGGCGGTGGATTTGGAGTGGGGGGGGGAAGGCGCCCCTGGCAACATCCTTGTGTGTCTTTTAAGATCATCCTCTAATTTCATCTTTCTTAATATGACAAACAGAACTGCACAAAAAACGTTCCAAGTGCTGTCTCACCGACATCAAGTACAACTGTCACATGACATCCCAACTCTTGTACTGAATGGCCTGTTCGAAGAAGACAAGCATGCCTTATGCTTTCTTCACCACCTTCTCTACTTGTGTCACTATCTTGGAAATTACCTAAAAGACGGAGTCCAAAATTTGCTCCAAGAGTTTATTAACAGGATTAGCATGGAAACTCTATAACAACTTTCATGGTCATCAGAACTCTAAATCTATCTCTACATTTTATACAGAGAGAGAGAAAACAACAAGCTTATACAAAAATTATAATTGCATCATTTAATCAAACACTTGACAAATTGCATCTGGACCTTGACCACTGTTTTTTTTAATTAAAACCTTAGTTGTGCTAATTATAAGAAACATAAAACCTCATCATTAACCATTGTCAGTGTCCTTGATTATGAACACAGCTACAACTTAGCATCCAAACAACATGTCTCACTAAACACAACAAAACAGGTTCAGATCCCACACCAAAATGGACTGTTTGCCAACCATGTTAGTGCCAACATCGCTGCATGAAATTTCTTCCATCGTCACCACTTTAAGAGAAATATGTGCTTGTACCCCTGGCTCTCCCTGATGTATGACATTCTCCACAGTGAACAGAACTTTTGATCTCTGCTAATAATTATGAAGTGAGGTTATTTCTCATCTTTCTGGACATACATTCACTAGCAGGAAGACACATCATCACTCATCAGCACGAGCTGCCAACTGTTTTTCGTTACATCTTTCTCTTCTGAAAATACCTGCCGCATGGATTCTTGATGGCAAATTTTATTGTGTCAGGAAAGCAAATTGAAATTCTATGAAGATTTCAGAAAGATGTGAATAACAAGACAAAGAAATAATTCACAAAGTTCTGTAAAAGTCTGAGGGGGAAAAAAAATGAAACAACTTGCCACCTGTGAGATCCATACCTAAGGAATGTTCCATCTTGCCTCCTGGTGTTGTCTGTTAAGACCTTGCCATTTTTTAACTTGGAGTCATTGGGTTCTACAGTCAAAAACAAACCCTTCAGCCCAAGTTCTTCAAATTAGTCCCACTTGCATCCATTTGACCTACGTTTCCTGTCCATGTATCTGTCTAAATACATTTTGAACATTACAATTGTCCCCACTTCTTCTGGCAGCTCCTACCATATATCCAATATCCTAAATATAAAAACAGGGCCCACCAAGTCCTTTTTATATCTTTTCCTACTCATCTTAAAAATAAATCCCTTAGAGTTTTATATTCCTCTATCCTGGAAAAAAAAGTTATGACTCTTTACCTTATCTGTGCCCTTTTTCCCCTGGCAGTAAAGCAGGCTGTCTACGCAACTGCATTCAATGAAGTTATACTCAGTGCTCCAATTACTTTCTGACAAGATTTTATGTTACTCTTTGACATGTAATCTATTCTAATTTTTAATAATGCAGTCCTTGTTTATGGGTGCTTGGTGAGTCATGTTATGTCTTTAATCTGTTACGTCTATAATGGGTTTCCCTCCCTTTAAGTATCATATTCTGACCTCCATGGTCTTAGTATTGTCTCAACATCAGAATGTGCTATATCTCTGACAGACTTCTTTAGGCATCAATGGTGGGAGCTGAGCTATTAAAATATTTAATGGATTAAATGATGAGATGAAGAGTACAATATTTCTGTTTCCTGGTGGTATGAAAATGGGAAATTATGATGATAAATCAAAATGGCTGCAGGAGATTGTGTCAGGCTAAATGGAGGAATGGGAGATGCCACATAATAGCGTAAATTTTATTATTTAAACACTGAGATTTTCTTTCAGAACTCACGGGAATTTCAAGGTGCGCCTGATTGAGGGAAAGATCAGTGGTATAGAATACTCATAGGTTGATGGACTGCAGGAGAATGAAGGGCCATGCGTGTTATGCAAGAAAACTAGGCTGAGACCAATGATCAGATCAGATCAGCCAAGATTGCACTGAACAATGGAGCAGTGTCACGGGCTCTGCAGCATATTCCTGACACTCTTCCTCATACTCCTTTCTTTAATGATGCTTAACTAATCAAAGTGAAGGATTTCAAAAGATAAGTAGGAGCAAAATTACCTTGCTATTAAAATCTGGCCTTGTACTCTACAGCAGTTTCACCTGACAAAGTAATAATAATGGATCTGTAGAAATTTATTCCCATGTCTTAAACAAAAATGGTCCTAAACAGAATATAGATTTTCCTTGCTTTGCTTCCAATATTAGAACCATAGAAAATTACAGCATAGAAAACAGGCCATTCAACCCATCTAGTCTGTGCTGAAACATCATTCCTCTAGTCCCACTGACCTGCACCCACTCCATAACCCTAAAGTATCTATCCAATTTATTCTTAAAACTCCAAACTCTAACCACTCTCTGAGTGAAGGTTCCCCTAATGTTCCCCATAAATCTTTTACCTTTCACCTAAACCCATGTCCCCTCATAGTTATCTCTCCCAATCTAAGTGAAAAGACCTTACTCTCATTTACTCTGCATTCCCCTCATAATTTTGTAAACCTCTACCAAATCTCCCCACATTCTTCTAAACTCTAAGAAATAAAGTCCCATCCTGTTTAATATTTCCCTGTAACTAACTCCTGAACACCAGGCAACATCCAAATAAATATTCTTTGCACTCTTTTGATTATATTGATATCCTTCCTATAGTTTGGTGACCAGAACTGCACACAATAATCCAAATTAGGCCTCACCAATATCTTATACAACCTTACCGTAACATCCCAACTCTTGTACTCAATTAATGAAGGTCAAAATGCCAAAAGCTTTCTTTACAACCTTATCTACCTGTGATGCCACTTTCAGGAAGTTATGTATCTGTATTCCCAGATCCCTTTGTTCCTCCACACTCCTCAGTGTCCTACCATTTACTATGAATGTGCTAACTTGATTTGTCTTTCCAAAATGAAACTAAGAATGGAGGCATTGTAGAGAGTGAGGAAGGGTTTCAGAGCTTGAAGAGGGATCTGAAACAAATGGAAAAATTAGCCATAAAATGGCAGATGGAATTAATGCAGACAAGTGTGAGGTTTTGGATTATGGAAGGACAAACCAAGGTAGGACATACATAGTAAATGGTAGGGCACTGAGGAGGGCAAGTTTGACAAGGTTATTGAGATGTTTGATGAACATAAGATTCATTAAACACAACCTACCCTGCACAAAGCCATGCTTGTAATGATAGAATGCTAGTGATCCTCCTGACCACTAGAGGGAGTCAGAGACTCATTTTTGCAGCTTTGGTTGGATTCAAGATGGATACCTCCACATAGTCATGAATTCTTTAGCTAATAAAGTATAGTTGTATTAAAAGAACCCAGGTTTATTTATTACAATAAAAGAAACATCACATGGTACCAGGAGTGTGCTAAGTACTAGGAGTGATGATCAGTCAATATAGCAGCAGAGAAAGGGAAAATGTGAAAAATACTGATGCTGTAAATTGGTCAGGAAATGTCAACCATGTGGAGGCTGTTCAAACAAAATTTCATGCTGTATCTGTAAGCCATTGGACTTGATAGCAAATGTGATGCACAGAAGATTGCATTGGCACTTACCATGCCAGGAACTCAAGCAGTAGAGATTTTCAATATATTTGATTATGCAGAGGTAGAAAACCAAGGCAAGTTTGACAGGTTATCAAGATGTTTAATGAACACTGTTCACCAAAGAAAAATGAAACTTTTGAAAGATATGTGTTTCACTCATGCACACAGCTGGAGGGAGAGAGCTTTGATACTTTTTTAATGGATTAAATTAAAAGCAAGAACATGCAATTTTGGATTGCTGTAAGATTCAATGATCCGTGATCAAATTGTGTTCAGGGTATTTTTTTAAATATTTTTATAAATGTTTTATTTTTCACACTATGAACCATACTGACCAAAATACACACAAACATTTCCATCTTGAATATACACAGTGTCATTTTCTTCCCTTTTCCCCCATCCCTTCACACCCCTCTCCCCACCCACTCAACATTCAATATATATGATACATTAAACCCATTAAACAATGTCATCACACAATGAAAATAAACAAGAAATTTGTGTCTTCTACTTTTACATACTGGGTCAGTTCATTTCGTCTTCTTCTCCTTCTGTCATTTTAGGTGGTGGAGGTCCGCGGTAGGACTTCTCTGTTGTGTTCCATGTATGGTTCCCAAATTTGTTTGAATACTGTGATGTTATTTCTTAAATTATATGTTACTTTTTCCAATGGAATACATTTATTCATTTCCATGTACCATTGCTGTATTCTCGGGCTATCTTCTGATTTCGAGGTTGACATTATACATTTTTTTGCTACAGCTAAGGCTATCATAATAAATCTTTTTTGTGCTCCATTCAAATCGAGTCCTTGCTTGTTATATTACTTAGAAGAAAGATCTCTGGATTTTTTGGTATGTTGCTTTTTGTGATTTTATTTAATTCCTGATTTAGATCTTCCCAAAATTTTTCCACTTTCTCACATGCCCAAATTGCATGTACTGCTGTCCCCGTTTCCTTCTTACAGCGAAAACATCTATCTGATACTGTTGGGTCCCATTTATTTAACTTTTGGGGCATGGTGTACAGCCTGTGTAACCAATTATATTGTATCATGCGTAACCTCATGTTTTTTTTGTATTTCTCATAGTTCCAGAGCATAGCTTTTCCCATGTTTCATTCTTTATCTTTATGTTTAGATCTTGTTCCTACTTTTGTTTGGGTTTACAGCTTGTTTCCTCATTCTCTTTCTCTTGCAGTTTGATGTACATGTTTGTTATAAATCTTTTAATTATCATTGTGTCTGTAATCACATATTCAAAATTGCTTCCTTCTGGTAACCTCAGCCTGCTTCCCAATTTGTCTTTCAAGTAGATTTTCAATTGGTGGTATGCAAACATTGTACCATGAGTTATACCATATTTGCACTTCATTTGTTCAAAAGATAATAATTTATTTCCCGAAAAACAATTTTCTATTCTTTTGATCCCTTTTCTCTCCCATTCTCTAAAGGAAAGGTTATCTATTGTGAAGGAGATTAGTTGATTTTGCCTCAATATTAATTTTGGTAGTTGATCATTTGTTTTTTTTTTTCCTTTCTATGTGAAGCTTCTTCCAAATGTTGAGCAGATGGTGTAGTACTGGTGACTTCCCATGTTGCACCAGCTGTTCATCCCACTTATATAGTATATGTTCAGGTACCTTCTCCCCTATTTGATCTAGCTCTAATCTGGTCCAATCTGGTTCTTCCCTTGTTTGATAAAAATATGATAGGTATCTTAATTGTGCTGCTCTATAATAATTCTTAAAGTTTGGTAGCTGTAAGCCCCCTTGTTTATATCATTCCATTAATTTATCTAGCGCTGTCCTCAGTTTCCCCCCTTTCCACAAGAATGTCCTTATTATTTTCTTTAGCTCCTTGAAGAATTTCTCTGTTAGGTGAATTGGCAACGATTGAAATAGGTATTGTATACTTGGGAAGATATTCATTTTAATGCAATTTACCCTTCCTATCAGTGTTAGTGGTAAATCTTTCCAATGTTCTAAGTCATCTTGTAATTTCTTCATTAATGGCTGATAATTTAGTTTGTATAGATGGCCTAGCTTATTATCTAGTTGAATACCTAGGTATCGGATTGCTTGTGTTTGCCATTTAAATGGTGATTCTTTCTTAAACAGTGAAATCCGCATTATTCATTTGCATCACTTCACTTTTATTTGCTTTGATCTTGTACCCCGATGCTTCTCCATATTCCTTCAATTTCTTATATAATTCTTTTATGGATAATTCTGGTTCTGTTAAGTATACTATGACGTCATCTGCAAATAGACTGATTTTATATTCCTTCTCTTTTATTTTTATCCCTCTTATTTTATTTGCTGTTCTTATCAGTTCTGCCAATGGTTCTATAGCTAATGCGAACAGTGAGGGAGATAGTGGACATCCCTGCCTAGTTGACCTGCTTAATTTAAATTGGTTTAATATTTATCCATTTACTGTCACCTTTGCCAATGGTCCCTTTTATAACATTTTAATCTAATTAATATATTTCTCTGGTAGGTTGAACCTCTGTATTACTTTGAATAAATAATTCCATTCTACTCTGTCAAAGGCTTTCTCTGCGTCTACGGCAACCGCCATTGTTGGCGTCTTGTTTACTTGTACTGCATGGAATAAGTTAATGAACTTACGGATATTGTCCGTTGTTCGTCTTTTCTTAATAAATCAAGTTTGATCTAGTTTTACTAGTTTTGGTACACAGTCAGCCAATCTGTTTGCTAATAGTTTAGCTATTATCTTATAATCTGTGTTGAGTAGAGATATTGGTCTATATGATGCTGGTGTTAGTGGATCTTTCCCCGTCTTTGGTATTACTGTAATTATTGCTGTTTTGTATGAATCTGGCATGTTTTGTGTTTCTTCAATCTGGTTCATTACTTCCAGGAGAGGAGGAATTAATAAGTCTTTAAATGTTTTATAGAATTCTATTGGGAGTCCGTCCTCTCCTGGCATTTTATTGTTCAATAGATTTTTTTTAATATATCCTGTATTTCCTCTATTTCAAATGATTTTATTAATTTGTTTTGCTCCTCTTCTTGCAATTTCAGTAGTTCAGTTTTAGCTAGAAATTCATCTTTCCCTTTGTTCTCATTTCGATATAATTGCTCATAGAATTCCTTGAAGTTTTCATTGATCTCAATTGGGTTATATATAATTTGTTTGTCCTTTTTCCTTGATGCCAATACCGTTCTTTTAGTTTGTTCTGTCTTAAGCTGCCAAGCTAGTATTTTGTGCGTTTTTTCTCCTAGCTCATAATACTTCTGTTTTGTCTTCATTATGTTCTTCTCCACCTTGTATGTTTGTAGTGTTTCATATTTTATTTTTTTGTCCTCCAATTCTCTTCTTTTTGTTGTATCTTCCCTTGTTGCTAATTCTTTTTCTGTATTTGCTATTTCCCTTTCCAGCTATTCTATTTCCCGATTGTAGTTCTTCTTCATCTTAGTTACATAACTTATTATCTGCCCTCTGATAAATGCTTTCATTGCATCCCATAGTATAAATTTATCTTTCATTGATTCCATATTTATTTCAAAGTACATTTTTAATTTGTCGCTCAATGTATTTTCTAAAATCCTGTCTTTTAAGTAGCGGAGTTTAATCTCCATCTATACGTTCTCGGTGGGATGTTCTCCAGCTCCATTGCTAATAACAGTGGAGAATAATCCGATAACCATCTAGCTTTATATTCCATTTTTTTTAACTCTCCCTTGGATGTGGGCTGACAACAGGATCAGGTCTTTCCTTGAGTATGTTTTTTGTCTACCCAAATAATATGAGTATTCCTTCTCCTTTGGGTGTTGTCTCCTCCATATATCCAAAGGTTGCATTTCCTGTATCGATTTAACCATAAATTTGGTTACTTTGTTCTTTCTGCTAGTCTTTTGTCCAGTTTTGTCCATCTTTGAGTCCAAATTAAGGTTACTGTCCCCTCCTATCAGTATATTCCCCTGTGTAACTGCAATCTTCAAAAAGATATTTTGCATAAATTTTTGATCCTCTTCATTCGGTGCATACACATTGAGCAAATTCCAAAATTCTGAATATATCTGACACTTTATCATTACATATCTCCCTGCTGGATCTATTATTTCCTCCTCTATTTTGATTGGTACGTTTTTATTGGTTAATATAGCTACTCCTCTGGGTTTTGAATTATATGATGCTGCCGTTATGTGCCCTACCCAATCTCTCCTTAATTTCTTGTGTTCCATTTCCATTAGATGTGTTTCCTGCACGAATGCTATATCAATTTTTTCTTTCTTCAGTAAATTTAACAGCCTCTTCCTTTTGATTTGGTTATGTATTCCATTAATATTTATAGTCATATAGTTCAACATGGCTATTTCATACTTTGTTTACCTCTCATTTCTGCTTCCTCATTACCATCTTTCCTCCTTATCCATTTCTGTTTTCTTTTTTTGAACACACTGTAAGACAACACTTCTAAAACATAAAATATTTCCACATCTAAAATTCCCTTAACCCCAAATGCCCACCCCCCCTCTCTGAGTTGCCTCTTATCCCTTGCCGGGCAACCACAACTCCCCTCTCCATTTGGATTGCGAACCCACTCGCAAGTGTCAACTGATTTCGCAGTGACTGTTATTCTCTCCCACTCAACCCCCCCAGAAAAGACTTTTATCTTCACATATAACAAAGCTCACCCTCTTAATTCCCCCCTTACTTCCTTTCTTCCCTTTTCTTCCCCTTCTTAGTTCTATTTATACATTATTTTTTCTTCTTTATATTCTTGTTCTTGTTACATCTCTTCATCTCTCTTTGTTTTGCAGGCATTCTACAAATTCTCGTGCTTTCTCCGGATCTGAGAACAGTCTGCTTTGCTTCCCCGGGATAACTATTTTAAGCACCGCTGGATATTTTAACATAAATTTATAGCCTTTCTTCCATAGGATCAATTTTGCTGCGTTAAACTCCTTCCTCTTCTTCAGGAGCGCAAAACTTATGTCTGGGTAGAACAAATTATTTTGACCTTTGTATTCCAGTGGCTTTTTGTCTTCTCTCATTTTTTTCATTGCCTTCTCCAATATATTTTCTCTTGTCGTATATCTCAGGAATTTTACTAGAATGGATCTTGGTTTTTGTTGTGGCTGTGGTTTTGGGGCTAATGTTCTGTGTGCCCTTTCTATTTCCATTCCTTCCTGTATTTCTGGCATTCCCAGGACCCTGGGGATCCATTCTTTTATAAATTCTTTCATATCTTAACCATATAACCATATAACCACTTACAGCACAGAACAGGCCAGTTCGGCCCTACTAGTCCATGCCGTAACAAATTCCCACCCTCCTAGTCCCACTGACCAGCACCCGGTCCATATCCCTCCAGTCCTCTCCTCTCCATGTAACTATCCAGTCTATCCTTAAATGTAACCAATGATCCCACCTCAACCAAGTCTGCCGGAAGCTCATTCCACATCCCTACCACCCTTTGCGTAAATAAATTTCCCCTCATGTTCCTCTTATAATTTTCCCCCTTCAATCTTAAACCATGCCCTCTAGTTTGAATCTCCCCTACTCTTAATTGAAAAAGCCTATCCACGTTTACTCTGTCTGTCCCTTTTAAAATCTTAAACACCTCTATCAAGTCCCCTCTCAATCTTCTACGCTGCAGAGAAAAAAAGCCCCAGTCTGCACAACCTTTCCTTGTAACTTTGTAACCCCCTCGAAAAACTCAATCAGGTTTGTCAAGCATGATCTACCCCTGACAAAACCATGCTGATTACTCCCTATCAATCCCTGTACCTCCAAATATTTGTAAATACCATCCCTTAGAACACTTTCCATCAACTTACCCACCACAGACATCAGACTCACGGGCCTATAATTCCCAGGTTTACATTTGGACCCTTTCTTAAACAGCGGAACCACATGCGCCATCCTCCAATCCTTTGGCACTACCCCCTTCTTCATCTTCCTTAAAGCCCACTATCTTTATATTGTTTCTCCTATTATAGTTTTCCATTATATCCATTTTCTGAGCTAACAACTCCTGTGTTTATTTAACTTTTTTATCAGTTTCTTTCAATTTTCTTTTTAAGTCGTTCACTTCCATTTCTATAGCTGTTTCTCATTCTTCCACCTTGTCTACTCTTTTCCCTATTTCTTTCATGACCAGCTCTAATCTACTCACTTTTTCTTCTGTACCTTTTATTCTTCTTTTTATGTCACTAAATTCTCACGTCAGCCATTTTTTTAATGCTTCAATATATTCTTGAAAATTTTTTTTATCCATGTACTGCCCATTCCCTTCATCTTCCATTTCTCTGTGCAGAGCTTGATGCTCTCCCTCCTCTTCCCCTGTGTCTGCTCCAGGGCCTGTGTCCTCTACCTCTCTTCTCCGTATCTGTGTCTCCCCTGACCTTCCTGTTAGGCTGTTTATCTCAGTTTGCTGGGTTTTTTTTTTATATGGTGTCTTGATGTTGGTCTTCTTCTGGGCTGGTTATCTGCTGTCTCTCTGATTTCCTTTTTTCATTCTCCTCCCTCCCGTTCCCATTATTTTCTGTACCTTCCCACTGGGAGCCCTGCTGTTGGGTCTTTCTCAGCTGTTCAAGCTGTGGAGTTCCACTCCACAGCTGGTTCCCCCCTCCCGTCGGTGTTGTCTTTGTCATGCGCGGTTGCGCCCCACTGTTTGGCTCCATGAGCCATCTTTGTAGTCCTGCGTTCGGTGGGTCGTGACCCTGGGGGGTTTCCATTGACCTCAGGGAATGGGCTCCTCTTTCCACGGCGGGTCCCTGCTTCTTCGTATAGGTAAGGCCTTCACCTTTCTCTTCCGGCATCTTTCCTTCTTCTTTTCTTCCCGTTGTTTTTGGCTTTTCTTTCTTTGGTGCCATTTCCTCCACACCTTAATTTTTTTATTTGTTGTGGTTTGTATGTCTGGGGCTTTGCTTTTTCTTTACTTTTTTCCTTCTTTTCTGGAGAGGGCTGGTATTCTCCTACCGGCCACTACTCCATCACGTGACTCCTCTCGTGTTCAGGATTATTAATAAGAAAGTGAGAGGTTGCTGCAAGGGACAGAGCTTACATTAGCTGGAGCTGTGAAAATATGCCATGCCAGAGATTTAGCTCTGCAGCACGTGAAAAAGTTTGATGATAGTGCAAAAAGCCAGTGAAAATGAAGCCATAGTCATAGCCACAGTGAATCTCAGTGAGATGTTGCCAACAATCCAAAGACTGATGATGAAGCTACAATATTGTGACTTTGAATTGTTGTACACACCAGACAAACTTATTGTGTTAGCTGATGTGTTATCCAGGGCAATGACATAGAGTCAAGCACACAATGAGAATTCCTCAGAGATGGATGTGAATCTCCACACAAACCTAATCACTGAATCTCTTCCTGTATCTGACATGAAATCCAAGCAGATCACAGCTCAAACAGAAAAGGACACAGTTCTACAGAGGGTCATCAAGAAGCTGAATGAAATTGAATGTCAGCCATACAACAACATCAGAACCGAGCTGAGTGTTATTTCTAGGCTTCTACTCAGACAGAGTAGAATTATCATTTCTCAATGATAACTGGGACAAGAGATGCTGAAAAGGGTGCGTGTGGGCACCTTGGAATGGAAATATGCAAGAGGAGGGCCAGAACTGCTGTTTATTGACCAGGGATAAATGCTGACATTTTGACAGAATGGTTTCAAGCTGAGAGACCTGTTTGAAACATCACGCAAAGCAGACAAAAGAACCCATGATAATAACTGACATCAGCAGAACCATGGCAGAAAGTGGAACTAATCTATTCCACATGGATGGAAAGAATTACTTGGTGGTTATTGATTATCTATCAAACTATCTGGAGATTGTGCTGCTTCCTAACATGCACATGACTTTCTAAGTATATGAAGATTCTGATTTTACATGTGCTATTAAAGATGAGATTGCAATAATTTTGTTGTTGCTATACACTAAAACCATATGATCTTGATGATGGAGCAAATGAATATTATGGGAAGGGATGCCATCGAGCAAATTGTTTTGACTTGGATGGTGTCAACCATCTTGAGAGTTAGAGCTGCACTCATCCAAGCAAGTTTTCCATGTTTTGTAACTGCTGGGTTGGCTTTGTGAGACAGTAATTAAGACACTTACTAGACAACATGCAGCTTTTGATGAGCTCATAGCTACAATAATTATTCTGTTAGTCCAGGAGAGACAATTGATTTCTATGATGTAAATTATAAGTAACTTAGTGAGTATACTGGACTTTACTTGTTGATAGAATTTGATGTGATGTGAAAACACTTGATTAATTCTTGAATAATTGGGAAGTCCACAATTCTTGAGTCCATGCATGAATTATTCTGCTGTTACCTATCTCAGAAAAGGAGATTAATTCAACTCTCTTTACCCTGATATCCCTTGTTATCTCCATAATGCAGCAGCATGCTAAAAATGCAGAAATGTTAAACTGAGTGACAAAAGTAGAATTTCACTGAAACCTTAATCTCCACTGCCACAAAGCAGGTAATTCTGTGGCAGATAACTTTAAGGACCTCCTTACAGAATCGAAACATGCATTGAAATAGGAATTCATCTTCCTTTGATGTGCGAAGGAAACACTGCATATTGTGGTAATGCCTAACCAGATCCCTAGGAATATGTAGTGCAATTGGTCAAAAAGTAAATTATGCACTAAAATCGGTCCTGTACATTTCTATTGGGAACTGCTTGAACAGGTGGCAGCTGCTGCCATGCAGATTTCTGGAAAAAAGAATCAGACCTTAAAATAATTTCCCCATGGCAGCGTCATAACAGCTGTGTAAAAACGCTACAGAGTGAGTAAAAATCACAAGCCTAGATAGGAGGCGGATGATCACTGCAATCTCTAGTGTATACTGGTAGCATTATGCAATGGTCTGGCACAATCTGTTCCCATGCCATGTGTGGTCTCACACCAGTATAATGTGCGGACTGATCACAGCATGCAATTCTGCTATGTTTTGTGTAAAAACCCAAAACAGTGAAGGGAGAATTAGTTTCCATTATCCACTTTCTCCTTCTCTTCTGACAGGATTCATTATATTTATAATCCCTTTGTCAATTTCCCCCAGAGAAAGAGAAGACCGTCAAATTATCCATATTTGGCTGCAACTGGCTTCAGGTAAAGTTAACTTCTTACTTTCAGCTGCAGATTTCTCTCAAGACATTTCAAGCTCCAGCATAATCCAACATTTAAACTGCAAAGAACATGCTCAACTAACTGTCCTTCTAATTAAGTCGATTTACTCAACCCATGGACTATGGGTGTCTTTCCTATTGTTGAAGAGAGGATCCTGTGCATGTCATTAGCTGAATCACTGCAGTTCAATTTTTGGAAGTTCTTGCAGGTTTCCTTGCACAACCTGTGCTGGATAGTTCTGGAGCACACAAGTGTGTACTCACTGGGAAATCAGGGAAGCCACCAGTGTCCCTAATGAGTCTGCCCACAAGAAGTGCAAGAAGTGCATTCCACTGTAGCTCCTTTTAGACCATGTTAGGGAGCTACAGTGGGACGTGGATGAATTCTGGATCATTTGAGAGGCAAAGAGGTTAATAAATTGAGTAACATAAAACAGTTACACCAAGGAGGTAGGAGGCAAGTATCTGGGTGACTGTCAAGAGAGAGAAAGGGAATAGGCAGAGTCAGTGCAGGCTAACCCTGTGGCTGTTCCCCTCAATAACACATTTACTGTTTTGAGTACTATTGAGGGGCATCAACTTACAGTAGTCAGGTCTCTAGCACAGTGTCTAGCCCTTTGGCTCACAAGGGAAGAGGGAAGAAGAGGCAAGCTGTAGTGATAGATGATTCAATGGTTAGGGGAATAGACAGGAGATTCTGTGGATGAGATTGAGTCTCCTGGATGGTAGGATGGTATGTTAGCTCCCAGGTGCTGGGGTCAGGAATGTCTCAGATTAAGTCCATGTAATTTTCAATTGGGAAGGTGAAATATGAGGATAATACAGCTTAATATGTGGCCAATGAGGTGGTGTAGAGATAAGGGCTTCAGATTTTTGGATCATTGGATTCTCTTCCAAGGAAAGTGGGAACTCTACCAATGGGACAGTTTGCATCCAAACGGTGGGGGGGGGGGGGCGGGGTGCAATATCTTTGCAGGATGGTTTGCTAGTGCTACTCAAGGAGGTATAAATTAGTGATGCAGGAAGATGGTAACCAGAGTACCAGAGAAGATAGTGGAGGGTTGTGGTAAAAGATGTTGACATAGCCTGCAGATATAGCGGTTAGCGCAACGCTGTTACAGTGCCCACGACTGGGTTTCAAATCCCACGCTGTCTGTAAGGAATTTGTACATTTTTCCTGTATATATGTGTTTTTTTTTGGGGTGCTCCAGTTTCCTCCCACCCTTCAAATGTACTGGCATTGGGTGTTATTGGACAGCACAGGCTTGTGGGCCAGAAGGGCCTATTACCGTGCTGTATGTCTAATTTTGTTTTTAACTTTAAAATGCTAAGGGCTTCTACAGATACTTTTATGTTTTGAGTAAAAGGATAACAAGGGAAAAACCTGGTCCTCTTGAAGACTGGAGTGGCCATATATGCATAGAGCCAAAGAAATGGGGAAGATCTTCAATGCATTTTTTTTTGCCTCTGCATTTAGTCATGTAAAGGACAATGAATCTCCAGAAATTTTGTAACATATATTTTCAATCATTACAACCAGCAAAAT
Source organism: Narcine bancroftii (assembly GCF_036971445.1). NCBI lineage: Eukaryota > Metazoa > Chordata > Chondrichthyes > Torpediniformes > Narcinidae > Narcine > Narcine bancroftii. The sequence goes on from NC_091470.1 coordinate 305,720,977, forward strand.
CCTCAGCACTTCAAAATTCTTTGCAGAATTTAATTGTAATGGATTGACTGGACAATTCTTAGCCTATCCTTCCCCCTCCAATTTGGTACTAGAATGACTTGAATTGCTAATGTGGTAAAATTGTAGTCTTCTTTGGCTTGGCTTCGCGGACGAAGATTTATGGAGGGGGTAAAAGTCCACGTCAGCTGCAGGCTCGTTTGTGGCTGACAAGTCCGATGCGGGACAGGCAGACACGGTTGCAGCGGCTGCAGGAGAAAATTGGTTGGTTGGGGTTGGGTGTTGGGTTTTTCCTCCTTTGCCTTTTGTCAGTGAGGTGGGCTCTGAAGTCTTCTTCAAAGGAGGTTGCTGCCCGCCAAACTGTGAGGCGCCAAGATGCACGGTTTGAGGCGATATCAGCCCACTGGCGGTGGTCAATGTGGCAGACACCAAGAGATTTCTTTAGGCAGTCCTTGTACCTTTTCTTTGGTGCACCTCTGTCACGGTGGCCAGTGGAGAGCTCGCCATATAACACGATCTTGGGAAGGCGATGGTCCTCCATTCTGGAGACGTGACCCACCCAGCGCAGCTGGATCTTCAGCAGCGTGGACTCGATGCTGTCGGCCTCTGCCATCTTGAGTACTTCGACGTTAGGGATGAAAGCGCTCCAATGGAAGTTGAGGATGGAGCGGAGACAACGCTGGTGGAAGCGTTCTAGGAGCCGTAGGTGATGCCAGTAGAGGACCCATGATTCAGAGCCGAACAGGAGTGTGGGTATGACAATGGCTCTGTATACGCTTATCTTTGTGAGGTTTTTCAGTTGGTTGTTTTTCCAGACTCTTTTGTGTAGTCTTCCAAAGGCGCTATTTGCCTTGGCGAGTCTGTTGTCTATCTCATTGTCGATCCTTGCATCTGATGAAATGGTGCAGCCGAGATAGGTAAACTGGTTGACCGTTTTGAGTTTTGTGTGCCCAATGGAGATGTGGGGGGGCTGGTAGTCATGGTGGGGAGCTGGCTGATGGAGGACCTCAGTTTTCTTCAGGCTGACTTCCAGGCCAAACATTTTGGCAGTTTCTGCAAAGCAGGACGTCAAGAGCTGAAGAGCTGGCTCTGAAAGGGCAACTAAAGCGGCATCGTCTGCAAAGAGTAGTTCACGGACAAGTTTCTCTTGTGTCTTGGTGTGAGCTTGCAGGCGCCTCAGATTGAAGAGACTGCCATCCGTGCGGTACCGGATGTAAACAGCGTCTTCATTGTTGGGGTCTTTCATGGCTTGGTTCAGCATCATGCTGAAGAAGATTGAAAAGAGGGTTGGTGCGAGAACACAGCCTTGCTTCTCGCCATTGTTAATGGAGAAGGGTTCAGAGAGCTCATTGCTGTATCTGACCCGACCTTGTTGGTTTTCGTGCAGTTGGATAATCATGTTGAGGAACTTTGGGGGACATCCGATGCGCTCTAGTATTTGCCAAAGCCCTTTCCTGCTCACGGTGTCGAAGGCTTTGGTGAGGTCAACAAAGGTGATGTAGTGTCCTTTGTTTTGTTCTCTGCACTTTTCTTGGAGCTGTCTGATGCAAAGACCATGTCAGTAGTTCCTCTGTTTGTGTGAAAGCCGCACTGTGATTCTGGGAGAATATTCTCGGCGACACTAGGTATTATTCTATTTAGTAGAATCCTAGCGAAGATTTTGCCTGCAATGGAGAGCACCGTGATTCCCCTGTAGTTTGAGCAGTCTGATTTCTCGCCTTTGTTTTTGTACAGGGTGATGATGGTGGCATCACGAAGGTCGTGATGCAGTTTTCCTTGGTCCCAACAAAGCTTGAAAAACTCATGCAGTTTGGCATGCAGAGTTTTGCCGCCAGCCTTCCATACCTCTGGGGGGATTCCATCCATACCTGCTGCTTTGCCACTTTTCAGTTGTTCGATTGCCTTATATGTCTCATCCTGGGTGAGGACCTCATCCAGCTCTAGCCTTAGGGGCTGTTGAGGGAGCTGGAGCAGGGCGGAATCTTGGACTGAGCTGTTGGCACTGAAAAGAGATTGGAAGTGTTCTGACCATCGGTTGAGGATGGAGATCTTGTCGCTGAGGAGGACTTTGCTGTCTGAGCTGCGCAGCGGGCTTTGGACTTGGGGTGAGGGGCCGTACACAGCCTTTAGAGCCTCGTAGAAACCCCTGAAGTCGCCAACGTCCGCGCTGAGCTGGGTTCGTTTGGCGAGGCTAGTCCACCACTCATTTTGGATCTCCCGGAGTTTGCGCTGAAGATGGCTGCATGCGCGACGGAAGGCTTGTTTCTTCTCTGCACAGGATGGCATTGTAAGGTGAGCCTGGTGGGCAGTACATCAGGAGTACATCAGTACAGTAGTACATCAGGAGAAAATGCCCATATGTTCACCCTTGCAAAAAATAATTTAATGACAGCTAATTTCTGCTTCAAAAATCTGAGTACTAAAAGTTAGAGGAAGATCCAGCTGCTGGGAGGTATTACAAGGTTGACTTTGCTCTCTTGTGACTGATCAATCAATCTAAGACTTTCAGAGTATGTACAGATGACTGGTTTGCATTATTTCAAGACGGCTATGTTTGGGGGCCTGAAACAAGCAGAATTCAGCTCGCACCTCTTGACCTTGGCCACACTCACCTGATCACATGCATAAGGCTGAATGAAATTATCATCCCTTTCCCAAACAACCAACTCTACTCAGTGATGCCTCAGCATGGAGTAGAACTCATCAGAGAACTTCGCGACAGCTTTAAAAAGGAGGAGAGACTGAGGTACTGCCTGATAAAGTCGATGCCTTTAAATAGCTATGATACAACTATTGAGATTGCTAAAATAATTTCTAAATTAGAATAATAAAAAAGTAATTTAAAGTTTTAAAATAAAGCAAAATAAGTTTTTTAAAAATCTTACCGAAGTTCAGCACAGTGGTTAGTGCAATACTTTTTTTTCTTTCTTTGGCTTGGCTTCGCGGACGAAGATTTATGGAGGGGTAATGTCCACGTCAGCTGCGGGCTCGTTTGTGGCAATACTAATGCAGTGCCAATGACCCGGATTCGAAACTGGCATTGTCTGTAAGGATTTTGTACACTCTCCCCACGTCTACGTGGGTTTCCTCCAGCTGCTCTGATAGGTTCATTGGTGTATTTGGTGAGCACAGGCTATTTGGGTGGAAGGGCTTGTTACTAAATTTAACAGTATTAACTTTGTGGCTCTCTTACACAGATGCTGCATGAAGCTTTCAGTATTTCCAACATGTTTCATCTCCGATTTCCAACATCTGTGGATTTTAAAAAAATGCTTCACAATTTTATCTCCTGTTCTTTGATTTTAGCTTATTTACACAGTTGAATGTAATTAAACATACCTATTCTGTTTTTATAATATTGGTGGAAATCTTGCTTTCTGCAAATAGAAGATAATATTAAGAATGGATAATTAACTATTCTAAATTACTTGGTCTCACACAAGTCTTATCTTTTATAATCATTAGTTTTACAAACAAAATAATGTACAATAGTATGCATGTTTATATCAATTATAATAATTTATCAGAAAATAAATAGATGAGAAAATACCAAAATGATTATGACTGACAGCATTTTGTCTTAATGTGGCCTCTCCTCATTGGGAGAACTGACCATGACCGTATGGCTGACTGGTTTAACTGACAATAATCTATAGTTTCCTTATGTCACCTTGGACTCCTCTATCCTGTGTTTCCAAGGTCACTGGGAAACATAAAGCAGGACCATGTTGTTCACTATCCTCAACTGTGGTGGACAAATGTGTCAGTTCAAAAGGGTTTATTAATAAAACGGCTCTACAAAAAGTATCGAAAGAGCAGATTATGCTCCATCTGACAGAGGAGCAATGTGAAGAGAATGGTAATTGACCACTTCTCAGCATTACAATAACTGCATTTAATCCAAAGTACTAACAATTTTTTTTCTATCTTGTTGGCAGCTCAAAAGTTCATCTCCCATTGATATATTGACAGGTTCATTTGCAACATTTTCTGGTAATGAAAACAAGGGGCTAGAAATTCTTCAATGTTGATTCAGAAACAGCAGGTATTATTAAAAAGCTCTTATTCAATGTTCACACCTGCTGGGACTTATTTACACTGCTGACACCCTAAAGGCAGGGCATGCTGCTCCAATCATTCCAGAGAGTAGAAAGTATGCTCCCAGATTGAAGAAGATAAATCTGGAGAAGTGGTAGGTGGCTGGCTGGCTGGCTGGCATATTGTGTGGCAAGGGGCCTATCTCAGAAGAGCAGGCAACAACTCCTGAGGGGAGAGTGATGGACAGAATGGCTTCCAGGATAGGAGGATTCTGACATCAGAAGTGAGCTTGTCTGGAACCTGGCAGCACAACAACACACCTTCACTTTTCATTACGGGTGTTGTCACCTGTGGAGACTGATCCCATTAGTAGGCGGTTAAACCACTGCATTAGTCAAGAGCAAACAATGCCTGTGCAACATGTACAAATGAACTGGCCATGACAAAACCGATTGAAAGGTTGAAAGATTTCAACAATACAGTTGAGCCATATTAACAGTAGTTTTTATGGGAGTGCAGCATTTTAAGGGGATAATTTCCATGCTCCTGGATCTCATTTATGGGAGTGGAACTATTGTATCAGTTCCATGGAGTTTAATTCAGACAGTAGTGATGACTTGGAAATGTCAGATGAGTACAAGGATAGGTGGACATTTGAGAGCATTCTTCCAAATTGAGGAGTGCAGGAGTCCATATCATTGTTCTCTCAGGACCTGATGCGGTCAATAAAACTTCCACATTGTAAGTAATACACTTTTCTATGCCAGATAATGACAATACCGAGAAAATACTGCAAATGAGAGAGCAGATTTCTCTCTCTATTGAAACCCAGTCCCACTTCCCCAGGGAACTCCATTAGAGTGGCAGCCTAAATCCCAGGATCAGCAACATGCTGTGCTGCAGAACATTCTCAGGTTTCTGAAGCTATCACAAGTCATGCAATTGAACCATTTCATATTCATACAGACAATCACCAGGTTATAAACGACTTATACTTGAGGCAGAACAGGTACTTATAGTTCTTATTTAACATTCGTGAGGAAACAGCCATTCATAAATATGAGGTGCTTGTAACCTGGATGTTCGTAACCCAGGGACTGGCATATATTTTTTTGTTCACAAGGATCCATTAGAGTTCAGTTAGTAGTGCAGAAGTAGGAATTTCTATCCCCCATAAGATTGTCAGAACTTCTCCATTGGCTTCTGGTCCCTACACATTCCATTGCCCATGCAAAATACACACACACACTCCAACACCCCCACCTCCACAACACACACACATTCAGACTACACCCCCAGACAACATACCCAGGCCACACATATGCACCTCCAGACTACAGATTCACACACACACACACACACACACACACACACACACACACACACACACACACACACACACACACAAACACACACACACACACACACACACATGCTCAGAGACCCACCCCCACACACACATACAAACACATACACCCAGTACACACACATATACATCTCCAGATCATGCATACACTATTGTGAAGGGTTGTTACTGTTACGTGGCAGCACTGCCCATTACCTGGTCAGAAGACGATCCACCTGCCAGTCAAGGTTTGGCCCCACACCATGCATTAGTGCACAGCTTGCCACTGGAAAATTTAAATTCCTTCGTACTCGACCTTGGGCCATTGGCCATTGGTCCCATGTAAATTACCTGCCTGGGGCCCCTCCAGCCCTACTGTACTTGGTCTTGGGCCATTGGCTGTTGTAATTGATTAGATAATGCTGGCACTGAGCCATTGGCCCCTTTAAATGACCCTCCAGCACTATAAAGGGTGCCATGTGTGCTCAGGTCACCCTCTTTGCCATCTTCAGGGGACCACCTTACTTCACTCCTGGCCAAGAACTGTGGAATGATGCTGGAGAAATCATTGGTAAGATGTGAACTGTTATAAGGTTGGAGGCATTTAAATTAGTGTCCCGATTAACCTCGAGCCTTGCCTGCACTAAGTCAAGGGGTGGCGGGTACCATGTTGTTTTTTTTTTAACTTGATTGTTGTATATACCCAGTTCATCGTGTATGTGTATATTATATCTCCATTGTGATTTTCCCACACTCACTATAAACTGTGTGTGTTGTGTGTTATTCTCATTACCATTTTCCCACGCTCGTCTTTTGTAAATAAAATCATTTACTACAAGACTGTGTTCAGAGATCTTGTTTTTGTGACGCATCAAATTTGTTTTCTCACTCACAAAAATTGGCGCTGTGAGCAGGGTTTCAAAGGTCTTGGCTGAACACAGATGTGGGGAGGGGTGTTCTGGAATGGGGTAAGAAAGCCAGTACAGGCACTGAGAATAGGATACTCTGGTGGACCGATGAAAGGGAGGGATTTAGGAGCTTGGCTAGCATGGTGTCGGACCACAGTAAACCAGTGGACTAGACTGAACAGTTGGACCTGCATGGTGAGAAATTGAGGCACCATGTGGTCTCCCTCCTTAAGAATTTGGGTTTCCTCAAAGCTAAGGCAAGTCAAAGGGCTGCCTTCTGGATGATTTGTCCATCCTGAAATACAATGATACTGCCTCTTCTCCCTTTCCAGCTCAAAACAATCTCTCCTGCCCTCAAGGCTGAGCTCAGAGACCTGGTGAGACAAGAAATGTCTCATCTCTGCCAGCAAGAAAATTCACCCACAGGGTGGCAGACCTCCTCCCCACTCCCTGGGGCTTCCCATGTGCTGCCCACTCAGACCTAGACCAGCCTTGATTTGTTCTTTCCCACAAGAGGTGGCCCCCAACTAATCTCTTTTTGAGATCTCCCAATTCCCCCCCACCCCTCACAGGAGAAGACTACTATTCAAGCTTTTCCTCTTCTAAATGTGAGAGTCTACAAAATGTACATAACACCTTTACAATAACCAGCAAGATATAACCAGCAAGATACAGTTTGTCACTTATTATGCAAAGATTCTCAGAAAATAGGCAACAACTATTGCCATGGAAATGTTATCACTGGACATTCCAACAATGGCACCAAGCCAGTGGATCTCTTTAAATGACCTGGGCTGGACCCCCCAGCCATCAAGTACTATAAAGTGCTTGGCTCAGTTCTCCCTCTTTACCATCTTTGAGGGACAACCCTGCTTCACTCCAGGCCAAGAACCGTGAACAATGCTGGAGATGTGCACTGTTAGTGTCCCGAGTAACATAGAGACATTCTTGTACTGTGTGAAGGGGTAGTGGGTATCATATTGTTTTATTCCTTTGATTTTTGTATATATCCAGTTCGTTGCGTATGTGTGTGTGTGTATTTTATCCCCGATGCGATTTTCCTCCGTTCGTCTCTAAATTGTACGTGTTTGTGCTTTATTCCCAGTGTGATTTTCCCATAATTGCAATAAATTGCGCACATAAGTGTTATTCCTGTAACCATTTTCCCATGCTGGTCTTTTGTAAATAAAATCATTTACTACCAGTCTGTGTTCAGAGTCCTTGCTTTTGAGACCCATCAAATCTGTTTTCTCACTCATAATACACACACACCCACACCCCCTCTTGCTCCACACACCCAAACCTCCACCATGCCCACACCCCCTCCCACACAACATGGTACCCTGCAGAATAGAGCTGGCTCATCAAGGATCCAGCTCACCATGCCTATGCCTTCCTTATGCACATCTACATCTACACGATCCCATTTACTCACATTACGACCATATACTTTGATGTCTCTGTAAATGCCATTAAAACGTATCATATTGTATCTGATTCCACTACCATCTTTGGCAACCCGTTCCAGATATCAACCACGCTGTGTGAAATATTTACCCTTCAGATTCCTTTTAAAATCCTTCCTTTCACCTTGAACCAATGCCCTCTTGTTTTTGATGTGTCTCCATTCCTCAGATAATCTTCACTGTGTCATTACAAGGAGATCACAATGAGCTCAAGCATGTCATGATGAATAGAAGTACCAAGCTACTCACAGAATTTGGCTCAGTAAGCAATCGATGCTTCTGGTCCTCGCTTGCATCATGATTTAATGTGAGTGAAATCAATGGACTTCTACAGATAGTTCAAAAGCAAAAAATGATGCTGTGTTTTCTCAGAAATCCAACATTTAATGCTCAGTGACACCACATGAGTCTAATTCCATAGATAGAACCAGTAGTCAATGAGTAAAGATGGCTTTGCAAATGATTTCCCCTGAGAATTTATACTAAATGGTTGATATCAAAATGTTTCAGAAATGTCTGCTATTCAAAATCATTATTGGGAAAAATTATATAGAGTATGGTACATGAATTATATAGGGTAGAGATGGATATATGTGCTTAGATTTTATTGTTGCACATTCTAGTGTTTTTTTTTGCAGGAACTCTATATAAGCAAGTGATTGTCAAAGTGTGCTCTAAAATCTTTAATTGTGTACATTAAAATGCACATGAGGCTGCAGTTTCCAAAGAGACTATTAGGCTACTGAGTGCGCTTCCTGAACAAGTAAAACAATGTTTGTTTATAGCTGATGTCTTTCCGTACTCCACTAAGTCAAGAGGAAATAAGCACTTTTCTGATCCCATTGAATATTGTTTGCATTTAAACATCAATTGATGCCCTTGGCTGTATGTATTCTTGAGTAGATCAGTCAATGAACACTCGGAAAGAGATGAGTTGGTTGCCATGAGGGTATTTGGCTTCTGAGGTTAATTAAGATTGAGAACTGAATTTGGTGCTTCAGACTGCTGTTTATCAGGAAATAGCCCTATATCCATTTAAATGTAATTAACTTTTTGAATATTAGTGCAGTTGCCTACTTACCTGCATTGGAAACAGTGCTGGTCACCACTGATGACGCAAGTGGTGTGACATGCAGGAGCAATAGCGTGCATGCGCAGGTGTGTTAAGCTTCAGTATGCAGGTGATGGATCTCAGATGCAGAAGGAGAGTGAGAGTGTCAGGATCACCTGTGTGCCGTTAAGCCAATGAGAAGGTCTGAGGGTTTGGCTGGGTGGTGTTTGGGGAGATGAAGAATTCAATGTTGTGTCTGAAGTGAATAAAGAAATTTGTCCTCATTGTGTGCTGGAAGAAATAAATGAGTGTATTCTTTGTTTGGAAACTGGGGTAAATCAGTGGTGTTACAAATGAAGAATCTCTGCATTTTACAGCTGGATGTTAATTGGCTTTATCTTACTTACTGGAAACTTCCTTTCATTTTCTCTTAGTTTAAATGTTCCTGCAAATATATGAATGCTTTTGAAATGAGTTAGCAGGAAATGGTGGATGATATGGGATTTGAGATTTCCTCCAGGATCAAAACACAGTGCAGGTAAATGTGCACCTTCAGAGAACATTTAAAAAATAAAAGGTGTGTCAGCCACAAGAAATATTATTGAATTTATCCTGAAAAGCCACAGAAGAATTGAGGTTATTTCAATGAGTTTGCCATTCTTTTAAGCTCCAGTGAATATTAGCATAATTTTCTTCATCTTTCTTCATTGGGCAAATTCACCCTTCCTGAGGCATCAGCTTGGTTGCTCTCTTTACTTCAAGTACAGTATAACCTTGGGAACGGAAAGCAGAACCTGACACAATTTACAAGATCCACTTTCACTCAACTTCTATATAATTGCATTGTCTTTACTCTTGCATTCAAATCCTTGAGCAATGAAGGGGCAAAGCACTATTTACCTTTTTGGCTGCTTGCTATACCATAATATTTTGACTCCCCCGTTGAGCAATTCTATCAAAATGATGATTTCACGCCAGTCCGCATGATGTTCCATTTGCCCTTCCACAGCATATTCTAATATCCATTCAAACCTTTCTGTATACCTCTCATCTCCTAATGCCATAAAGATTTGGATCTCATCAGCAAACTTGGATCTAATAAAGTCAGAGTCCATGGAGTAGGGCATTGGAGTAGGGCACAAGCTCCAAAATAGCAACTGTCTGCTTTTTTTTATTTCTATCTATTTTCTGTTCATCAATTAATTCCATATCCATGCCAGTATTGATCTCCCCTTTCCATGTCCTGCAACATTATCATTTTCCTCATTAGTTCCTCAACAAGTGAAAACCATTTCACCCTATAAATTCATGCTCTATTGCTAATATGGCTTGAAATATGTAAACTAACATCACCCTTAATTATTCCATTAATCTTGTTATATGTACCTCTAACTTAATTTATATTGCACTCTATATTACTTTTGCAATTTAGGAGCCAATAAACAAATCTCAATTATTTTAGCCCTTTTTTTCTCAAATCCATAAAAAACTGATTCTATTTCATCTGAGCTCTGTCCTTTATCTCAACACTTTAATTGGCATTTAATTCTGAATAGAAAATAATGGACATTGATCAATGAGGCAAGTAGCTTTTGAAATTAAATTAATGAAGAGTAATTTTTAAACATCAGCATTGCAATTACATCAAGAGTACAATCTTCAAAGGTTGTGGTTAGCTGTCAAGACAGAGCTGCTCAGAGTGCTTTTTACTTTAACCAGAATTCACCTTTTTCAAATAAAAATGATGCAGACGTTTAACTTATTTTTTTCCATAAGCTCAACTATTGAATCAGAGGTAATTCTTCTCCTGAGACATTCCCTGTGGATTGAAGATGGCCTGTTTCTACTCTGATTTAGTGGGTTCTGAGAGATGAGACTATACCAGAGGAAGTAGGATGTGCCCATCTGGGTCCCCTTTCTGCCATTTAAGAAGGGCTTCTGTATGTTCCTAGTACCTGAACTCAAGGTTCTCAATGCCATTGCCAAATCACTTCACACTGAGCTGTCAGAGTCCAGAGGTTCCCAGGATTCAGTGTGGTTGTAGCAAGGAGACTTTTTTATTTAACTCTGCATACTTGGTAATCCCTCGCACGACACATCAAAACAGATAAAAGATGCAAAGTACAAAGGTTATATCAAAATAAATATAATTTGCCTCATTTGCAGTGTATAATGGTGATTATCAAGCAAATTTAGAAAACTGAAATTAGATTTAAGAACTATTCAAATGGGAAGATTGCTAATTGAAAAGATGATGCCATCAAAGGCCCTGCCAATTGATTATTTATATCCCTGTTGCTACTTTTCAATTAAAGATATGTTGATAAAAATGCTTATGAAGTATTGTTATTAATTCTTCACATAGAATAGTTAGGCAGATGTTTTTTTCAAAGTACTTGCATATTATTAGAGCAATTAGCCTGTTGGCATTTTTATCTCCTGAAGTGGGAGCCAAAATTTTCAGCCTTGCAACCATTCAGCTCATATTGTCTTTTGAAATCACAATATTTAGATTTTTTTTTCTTTTTTTGCAATTCCCATGTTCATCCTGGATTTAATTATAACGGAAAATTAACTTTGTCAGCTGATATCATAATAGAAAAAAATCAAGATACAATATCTGACATTTTGGGTATTAAAATAGAATAAAATCAAGATAGGAAACCAGAATATGGGGTGTATAAGGGTTACAACTTTCATCGAAATGTATACTGTAGAGGCAAAATAATGACAAAGTTGAAGCATTTGCTTTGATTTCCTTACTGGATGCTCCGTTACAGGCAACACAATATCTGGTAAGAATATCAAAGCAAAATTATATTTTGTATCACTCCCTCCCTCTGAATAGATTTTTAATCTTCAGTTTCAGTGGAATGGAATGGTTGCAGAAGATGTACAGTCATAAAAGAGTAGATGTAGGCAGATGATGGAAATAATGAGGGTCAAACAGGTATTACCCTCATTTACATAAGGGTAACATCTGTTTTTACATTAAATTTTACATTCAACACTCAAGAAACTGAGTCAGTTTAAATTATGAAATAGATGAGTTCATTGACTTAGTTGAGTGTAGTGACTTTGGAAAAATAATGGCCTTAAAAGTTGAAAGCTCTTTTCAAAGAACCTATCATGGCTGTGAGAGAGATTTATTTTGATCCACTTGCAAGGAGTTCATGGGCATAAGTTTCATGAGCATCAGGATTGAAATTTGTTTCGCCACAGCAACCTTTTGAAAATTATGCTTTAAATGTCCTGCTTTAAGATTAATCCTCTGCAGATTTTAATGCCATCTGATTAGAGTGTGCTCAGACAGAATATTAGGTTGTGTACTTTCAAGTTGCAGGTAGCCTCGGTTTGGCAGTGGATGAGGCTATGGATAGACATACTGATGTGGCAATTGTGTATGGAATTAAAATGATTAGTCATTGGGAGTTAATTGCTATTACAGCAGAGAAAGCAAATGTGGTCCTAAAGTGGTGGTTCTCAGTGAGACCTCAAGTAAAATGGTCAAGACACCATCTTAAAATAAGGAATGGATTCTACATGTCTCCCTCACAAAAATGGATATCAGGGCACCAAAAATAATGTTAACACAAATCCTAATTCCTGATCATCTGCAATCATTTAAAAAAAAAGACTGAAGAAAGTATTATCTTGACCATCCTGATACATTCTGTGCATTCAAGAAGACTTTGTGATTGCCTTCAATAGCAGCCTCTCTGACAATAGTTTTGCCAAGGACAGTTCCTTGAACTTGCCATCAAAGAGATTGTCTTTCTGCCGATAAGGCACACTTTTCTGTACTTGGTCTATCTCTGGCAATACTATCCCCTTTCTCAATCTCTTGGTTTCCATCTTGGGATACAAATACCCTGCAGATATTTTTTACAAATTTATCAACTCTCACAGTTACCTCTTTACTCCCTGTCTCCTGTAAGGATTCTATTCCCTTTTCTCAATTCCTCTGCCTCTGTCACATGTTCTCCTGGGATGAGGGTGAAGTTTTCCATTCCAAAACATCCAAGGTGTCCTCATTCAAAGAATGCAGCTTTCCATGTACTACCATCAACTGGATCCGTACCTGCATTTCCTCTATTTCACATGCATCTTCCCTAACCCTTCTGCCCTGAGATGCAAAAAGGACTGGATCCCACTTATCCTCACTTACCACCCCACTGCCTGTGCATTCAACATACTATCCACCAATTCTCCCACCACCAGACATAACTTCCCTTCCCCTCTACCTCCAGGTCTCCCTCATCCATTCACTCCTTCCCATTAATCGTCCCCTTGATCCCTCACCCTGTGACTGCATGAAATGCTCTATTTGCACCCACACCTTCTCCCTCACCACCATTCCAGGCCCCAAGCAGTCTTTCCAAGTAAAGCAACATTTCACTTGTGAAACTGTAGGGACCATCTACTGCACCTAGTACTCCCATTGTGGCCTCCGCTTTATCAGACAGACTGGACACAGTGTGGAGATAATTTCATTGGGCACCTTCACTCTCTCTGCTGTAATAACAGGGACCTCCCAGTGACCAACCCTTTTAATTCCTCATACTGTTTCCACACTGGCATCTCTATACATAGTCTCAAGCACTGCCAAACTAAGGATACCAGCAAATTAGAAGAATAACACCTAATATTCTATCTGGGCACTGTCCAACCAGCCAACACCCATAGTTTCAATCTGAGGGGATGATGGTATTGAATGCTAATCTGTAGTTGATGAAGAGTTGTTTGATGTAAGTGTTGCTGCTGTCTAGGTGCAACCACTATAGAGTGTGTGTGGTGGTAGATGAATTACAGTGGGTCCAGTTCTTATATACAGTCATTTCTGGCCATGACCAACTTAATGCATTTCATTACAATAGATGTGAGTGCTACTAGGCAATAATCATTGAAGCAGTTCACTTTGCTCTCTTGGGCACTGGTGTAGTGCATGTTACCTCTCCGTCAGGAACCTGGTCAAAATATGGATTGTGGAGGGTCATGTGGCCTCTCCGGCTGGAACCTAGTCGGAAGGTCACCTCACCTGCCAACAAGGGTTAGATCTGCCCACCTGTGAGGCTAATGTGTGATTGGCCCTTGCAGCTGACATGTGATTGGTTCCCCAGGTGTTAATCAATGGTTAGATCTACCCACATGTGAGGCTGACATGCGATTGGTCATGTGAATGGGCACTTGTTCTCTCTTTCTTTTGCTGCTGCTGCTGCAAGACCATCACTGAAGTGCAGGCTTCCAACTATGGGCAGGCACTGGAGGGACAACTGCAAAGGGACAGTCCCAGATCTCAAGCTGTGGTTGGCACTGGAAAGCAGGTTCATTTCATATACTTGTTCATTAGTATGCTTTGCCTTGGGTAGATGGGCATTGTGTGTTTAATGCTTGCATTCCCAAACAGGAGAATGTTTAGCAGCAATTTATTTGCATTCAATTTGTGTATTATTCCGGGTTAGTCTCTGTGGGTATGCCTGTGCATAGATAAAAAACACTGTTTGTTGATTTGTATATTATTCTGGGTTAGTCTCTGTGGGTATACCTGTGCATAGATAAAAACCACTGTTTGTTGATAACATGTGTCCAGCCTTGATTCTCTTTGAACCTGTCGAACTTATTCTGAACACAACAATCGGTATGATTAATTGCCTTTTGAAGCAGGTGGAAACTTTTGACTGCACCAATAAGAGATTGGAAATGTTCACGAACACTCTGACTAATTGATTGGAAAAAATTTCAATACCCTGCCAGGTACGCCATCAGGGCCTGACACCTTACAATGCATTCTGACATTGGCCTCTCAGCAGGGATTCTCATTGGTACCAGAGTTCTTCTTTTCAAAGTGAGCATAAAAGGTGTTCAGCTTCATTGGTCTTTGGACGATGTATTCCAGGGACTCTCTTCTCTTCGGGTGAAGAATGTCGTCCCCATGTTTCCTCTTGGGTGATCCCTTTTTGTAATCACTTTTTTTTTTGCCATGTTTCATACAGTAGTAAACAAATTAGTTGCAAAGAAATTGTATTATTGGTTTAAAGGTATTCACTAGAGAATATGGTCGGTTTTTATTCCATGACAAGAACTCAGATTCAAATCCAGCACTTCAACTATCCTTGCAATGGAGACAGTGATATTTCAGGCATGGGAACATTTCCATGCATCGTTTCACGTGACCTTCATCATGCTTCTGCAAGCAGATTTTGTTTCAGAGTTTATTGAGGAAAATTAGTTGATGCAATCCAACCATATTCCCAAACCTTCATCTATTAAACTGCAGTGTCCCAATTATTGAAAAGGTAAAGAAAATCAATTCCTTCAACTGATTAGAACTGGGGCAGGTATCAGCAAGCCAAAGTCCCTCCAATTTCACAGTTAAGACCAATTTCAGTTTGCGCCTTGTAGCTATAACAGAACTTAGCACAAATTATGTAATATTTTACATCACTAGACGTCTATGCACATGATCTCCCTGAAATCCACTCAACCTCACCTCATGGGAAATGCTTCCCCAGCATTTCCACAAGAAAAGCAGACAAGTAGATCACCAGGGCTCTCAAGCTTAACATCATTCAATATGATCAATGGCTGATCTATGCTGTCCTCAATTCCTTGTCTGTGTCAAGTCTCCACAGCTGTTAATTCCTTGAGATTTCATATATTTATCTATTTGCCAGGGATCTACCTCCACCACTCTTTAGGGCAGTGAACTTCAGAGGTTCTTTACCCTCCGGGAGAAGAAGTTTCTACACATCCCTAGTTTAAATTAACCTTTTGTTGTTGCTTGGTCCCTTTGTTAATGACTCTCCCACTAGTGAAAGCATCTTGGAATCTGCTGTGATAATGATAAGCCTCTCATTTTGGGAATTAGCCTGTCGAACTTCCTTTGAATTGCCCCCAATGCTACAATATCCATATTTAGCTCAGGGGGCCAAATGAGTGTTCATTGCTCATGGTTCAGTTTCACTAACATCCTATACAATTGTGAAAACAAACCGCTCTGTGTTTAGATGCCAAGCCCTATGCAATAAAGCTAAAAATGTCTTTAGTACTACTTGTTCGACCTGTTTGCAATTTTTTTTCTTTATGATCCATGCATCAGAGCACCTTAATCCCTTTATTCTTTTCTAGTCAGTTTTCTAGTTCCTTTCCTTCAACCTGAAAATCTTTCCATCTCATAAATCTACTCTCCCTCCCCTGCGAATATTTCTACTTTTGAAATTCCTTCCCAAGACCCCAGTCTTCTACATTGATCACCATTCTTCATCCTCAATGTACTTCCACAATTTCCATTTTCTTCACTTGTGAGATTTGTGGACTCTTTCGCATCATTGAAAACCTTGGATCATGTGCTTATTTGATTATGTTTCCTGTAACACTTTATAAAAAATATTGCATGCCTTTTGAGTAATACTAAAATAGCGATGGAAGTGTTTTCAGATAAATGTTGGTAAGCAATGATGAGCTATTATCTCAGGCTATTATTTCAGGCCTTGCTGCTTGAGATATGTTGGCTTGGGACTTTACTGCAAGGCCTGAAATGGTGGCTTGAGATAATGGCTTATATTTGCTTACCAACATTTATCTGAAACCACTTCCATTGCTATTATAATGAGGGTATTTAAACCACTTATAATAAATGCTCAATCATCTCTGCTGAGACAGTGTTAAGAGAAAGTACAAATAAATGACTTGATAGGAAAGCTTGACCATTAAAAATCAAACAATAAGCAAGGATTGTTTTCAATTCATTAGAGAGAGGAATAGGAAAATATTTGTTACAGGTGCCTAACCTTTTATTCACGATTCCGAACACCAAAAACTGGCACTTTTGTTTGGAAGATGGCATTATACATAAGTAATGTTAATTTCCCATAATTCTCCATTTTCATATGGAGACACCCCCAGTCCCCATCGTCCCTGTCCCTCTGGGTGGCCTCTCTTACCTTCAATGGAAAGGTGACTCTCAGCCCCCAACACCCGGTAAGAGAGCAGCAGGCAGCAGCTGGCTCAATGCAGGAGCAATGGCCATCTTCCTTACCCATAATCCCTTGTGTGATGGACAGCTAGAAGATTCTGAACAATGGCAGGTGTCGGGCTTAAAGTTTAGGCACCTGTATAAATAAGATACCTTGAAACAGCACATGAAATTGTGGGAAAAGGAGATATCCTACCCAATAAGTTAGAGAACATTAATGAAGGTTTCTTGGAGAGAGTGAAAAACTTGTCAATGACATTAAAGAGTGACAGTCACTGTGAAGAAACAGACCCTCAGTACACTGAGTTTGAGCTAAACATCAACCATCCATTTGTACAAATCCAACATTTTAAAAAAAATTTCCCCCACTTTGCCATCAGCTTCTCTTAAATCCTACCACTCACCTTTACAATAGGGGTAATGTATAGAGGCCAATTAACTGACCAACCCATGTATAGTTTGGATGCGTAATGGAGCATGCAGAGGAAAACATGGTCACAGAGAATGTATGAACTCCACACAGACAGCACTGGAGATCAGGATTGAATCCAGGTCTCCAACATCTAAGGCAACAGCTTTACCAGCTGCACCAGGATGCTGCCCATATCTCAGGGTGAGTATGTCATACATGGCTCTAATATACTCAATTAATCCATGATACTCTTTCTTTATCATTGTCTCACTGTGAAGAAATTACATCAGCACCTTTACTTTCTCAGAATTTGATGAGGTTTGTTATGACATCAAAAACCTTGGCAAACTTCTGCTGACCCGAAGCATTGTGACCTGAAATGGGGACACCAATACCTCTGAGTGGAAACCTCTGCAAAATGTAGTGGACACTGCCCAGTACTTCGCAGGCAATAATCTCCCCACCCTCAAGAAAATCTACATAGAACAATGTCTTCTGAGTGCACCATCAAGGATTCCCACCCCTAATTCTCACTGCTGCCATCAGGAAAGGGATATATAGTGCCATAAGACTCAGATTACCAGGTTCAGTAACAGTTGCTTCCTCTCCACCAACAGACTATTGAACAACAAACTCAATCAGAGACTCATTTAAGGACACTTACCTATTTATGAATGAATATCTATTTTCTGTTTTGCAGTTTATTTGCACAGCCTTGTTTACATTTCTCTTTTGTATTCATGTATTTTCTTTGTGTGCAGTTTTTTTTTGTCTGCCCATGTATAGAGAGAGAATGCAACAAGATGAACCTGGGCAATGTATGGTAGTGTTATGACATGGTCAATAACTACCTTGGTCCAACAGCACCTCACTTGTATGTGCTAAGATGCTGCTTAACTAAGTGGGACCAGCAAAACACTGTTAGTCCATCGGTGGACATGGGAATGGGGCTACTTTCAAGGCACCTCCAACACATCTGCTGCTCCCCTAACCACACCCTTGTACCTCACCCGATAGCCAATATCCTGACATCATACTGAAAGAACAAATTTTCTTCTGCACACACAGATGAGTCAACCTTTGATGTGATCACCCTCCTGCTTCTGCCTAATTAATTTCATGGTTAACCCATTCAACCTTTGTTTTACCATTTTGTTTCACTTTTTGTTCATGTGTACATTGTACAATGTATAAGGCAATAAACTCATTATCATTCTCCCAGTAACTCAGGTTTGGAATCCTGATATGCAGCTCCTACCTTGTGATTGTGTATCTCTGGACTTTCTGACCCAACCTACCCCTAACGTCTTCAGGACTTTAGGAGGACCATGAATGGCCACCCTCCACTACACATCAATAACTGCAGTGGCGAGAGTGGAGAGCACCATGTTCCTTGGAGTTCACTGTAGACACACAACATCGCTTATCTTGTCAGGAAGGTGCAAAACCATTGCACTTCATGAGAAGACTGACCTTGACAAGGCTAGTGGCTATCATTATGTCAACCTTCTACAGGAGGTCTATTGAGAAGTGTCCTGGCCAGCTGCATCACAGTGTGCTACAATTGCTGCAGAGAAATGGATCAGGGGTCAATCCACAGGACCATAAAAGGGGCAGAGAGGATCACTGGAGACTCCCTCACCCAATTGATAGGATCTACCAGGATCGCTGTCTGAAGAGGGGTGTACAAAATCACTGAAGACCCCATCCAACTTCCCCTTCCCACACACAGAATCTTTCGGCTCAGCTGCTCCCATTGGGAAAGAGATACAGGGGTATCAGTGTTACCAAGCTGAGGAACAGCTTCTTCCCAAGGGCAGTGAAAATGCTGAACAACCTTAAGAACTGTTCCTATTAACCCATCCAAGACTCTCATATTTATGAAAGAACATTTATTTATTTATTTGTATATATGATTACCTGTCCTGCATATGTATTGTTTGTCTGTATGTGTGTTATGTCTGGATGTGTTTTCCATCGAAGACGGGAGAATGCTATTTTGTCAGGTTGTACAATTGAATGATAATAAATTCGACTTGACTTGGCTTGACAGTATTACATCAAAAACTGTTTTCAGAGTATGGGCTTCCTGAAAAGAAGCATTCATTCCAAAATACTTCCTGTCAATCTGCTCCAGCCATAATGTATGACCATTTGAAGAGATGTGGGCATGGCTAAGCAAAGAGGCCTGTCTTAACCTAAAATTTATCTCATTTTGGTAACAGTCTGGCTCTTTGAGCAGGCAGGCATGGGCCATTTGGTTGCCTTTGGCTGGGTACTGAAGTCAGTGAGTAAGATAGCAGCACACAGTTGCATACTTAATGGATGCAAGTGAATTGTTCTTCATGATCACCAGCTCACATTTTGGGATTATCATACTTGGCCCATCCTGAGCTTTACAATTTTTCTTCCCACTAATATGAAGTGACCAGCTTGAAAGTTGGAAATTGGACTGATGCTAAAGCACAATTTGAAAATCTTTGACAAAGAGCATAAAATTCAAAACTCTATTAAAGATAACTAAAAAGCATACTATAGTCTTTTGAACATCTGATGCAGTTATAAGTAGGAATCACTACAATCCAATCAATGCAACCTTTTTTATACTGATCATTAGTGGTAGCAAGGGAGCCAAGGACACGCTTGTCAATAAGTATGCATCGAACTCCAGATCTGAGTTCAGCACTTAGCCCAGGGCTGGTTCATCAGTTGAGCCAAGGCGTTGGGTATAATTTATATTTGGCACCTTGGCTTTACAACAACAATTGCTAATGAATAGGGGAGAGGTTCTTTCACTTGAGTAGGATCATTTAAGTTTAATATTTTTTTTATTTTGCTTTCCCCACAACCTATGTATTATTTGTTTTAATTACATAACAGCAGTTTAATAGTTTATAATTAATGATTTTTTTTAATAGTTTGATGTAATCTAGCTAATTCTTGGATTTAAAAAAAAAATCAATGAATGTTTGAGGCCAGATAACCTTTATAACAGGTCCATTTGCATTTTGCCTTTCAAACTGCCTGTCTTATGAGGTTACATTCATTTGAAAGGAGTTATCATCTCTCACTAAAAAATAAGTTTGGCTAAGTTCATAGCTTTTTTATTCCTATCTCACAATTTATCAACATTGTTTACATTAATTAAATTTTCTTTCTTTCGCTTGGCTTCACGGACAAAGATTTATGGAGGGGTATGTCCACGTCAGCTGCAGGCTTGTTGGTGACTGAAAAGTCCGATGCGGGACAGGCAGGCGTGGTTGCAAGGGAAAATTGGTTGGTTGGGGTTGGGTGTTGGGTTTTTCCTCCTTTGTCTTTTGTCAGTGAGGTGGGCTCTGCGGTCTTCTTCAAAGGAGGTTGCTGCCCGCTGAACTATGAGGCGCCAAGATGCACAGTTGGATGCGATATCAGCCCACTGGCGGTGGTCAATGTGGCAGGCACCAAGAGATTTCTTTAAGCAGTCCTTGTACCTCTTCTTTGGTGCAACTTTGTCTTGGTGGCCAGTGGAGAGCTCACCATAGAACACAATCTTGGGAAGGCAAAGGTCCTCCATTCTGGAGATATGACCCAACCAGCACAGTTGGGTCTTCAGCAGCATGGATTCGATGCTTGTGGACTCTGCCAGCTCGAGTACTTCGATGTTGGTGATGAAGTCATTCCAATGCATGTTGAGGATGGAGCAGAGACAGCGCTGATGGAAGCGTTTTAGGAGCCGTAAGTGATGCTGGTAGAAGACCCATGATTCGGAGCCGAACAGGAGCGTTGGTATGGCAACGGCTCTGTACACGCTGATCTTTGTGTGTTTCTTCAGGTGGTTGCTTTTCCAGACTCTTGTTGTTTTAATTACCATATATTTCAGTCTACAAGTCGATTCATGAAACCCAAAAAAAGTATCAAAAACTGGGGGCGAATTATACACCAGATATACTTTTGAAACCTTAAATTCAGCTCAAAATCCAATCTGTGCTGATCCCACGTATATAAGTCGACCCTTGAAAAACCACAAAAAAACCTGACTGCAACAGATTTTTCATTCAAAACAATGTCCTCGATGCAAAACACAATTAGTAAAATCGCTATCATTGTCTGAAGCAAAGATCTATACTCTCACTGTTTAAACCATCATTATATAGGTCCCAGTCTGTATCTGATGAGACAGTTTCAGCTTCATCAGTGTCCCCCAATAAATAATCTTCCATGCCATCAATTGCACAAGTGATACTACACTTTTTAAATGATTTTATCACAATCTCTACTTAAACTTTGTCCCATGACTTGAGCATGGTGACACAGCACATCAAGTGATGTAGCATGCATTTCCCAAAATGACTTTTCTGCACTCAACATCCATGTGTTCCATTCCTCATGCATATGGTCTCTGAATGGCTTGTTCAAGCAGACATCGAGAGGTTGCAACACAGATGTCAAACCACCCGGTATAACCATGTAAGTATTATGTAGTGCTAATCTACTTTTAGAGTTCTCAGTTAAGTGACTACAAAACATATACCAGACCTGCAAACTCCACTCTTTGCGTAAACCACCTGGCTACCTGTTCCACACAATGTCTATTCATACTTGTACACCATTTTCATCCATCCATCCTTTTTCATGAAATTGTACAAAAATATTACAGGGAATTTCACTTTGTTTAATTTCACATTTGAAGATTAAATTGTCCTGTTGGCCATAAACGATTACTCCATGGTAAACCTGGTCCTTCTGTGGCCTGTACTTCTGGTTTGCATAGTTTTAACACCTTTCCATTCCATTGTTCTATTGCCTATTATGTCAAAATTCATGTTTCCAATATTTGCCAATACAAACTGGTGTTTCTGCTGGTTCCATATAATAAACTGGTGAAAACTTACAACTTTATGATCAAGATCTTTTGGTAATTTCTGTGCAATTTTTGTTTTTTGGCATAATACCAGATTTTTCCTGTTCAAGAAATGGTTGCACCAGCCAAATATAGCCTCAAAATCTTTACTGAGGTCCAGGTGTGACTTTGCCCACTGCAATACAAATGTTCTTATTTTCGGTATTAATCTTGCCTCTGCTTATTGACCCATTCTGCAACGTGATTTTCCAACTCTGGCCAACGAGTGATTTATTTTCTCAACGAACATTGCCTTTTTGGTATGTTTCTTAAAGTCTCTTCTTTCTTCCTCCAATCTCTTACCAGCTTCTCATCCACATCAAATGTTCTTGCTGTAGTGCAGTTGTTGGTTTTCTTGGCCATTTCTATCACTTTCAACTTAAAGCTCACTTCACATTTTCGTCATGGGCTGCTTTGTGTCAATTGTCCCTCCATGATGGCAATTACCTCCAGCCAATGCCCAGCAAATCAATCCATGCAATCTATGAGGGTCAACTAATACGCCAAAATAAATGGTATTAAAAATGTTTGGTTTGGTCATCACTAGCCCCAATTTTAAATGGGTATTTAAATGAATGAGTTTTCAGTGGTTGGGAGAGTATTGCTGGGGCTGAGACTTTAGGAAGCCTGTTCACCATTTGCAGTATTGTTCTCAAGATGGATGTACATTCAAGGCCTGGAGGTCATTGGAAACTGCTCTGCCCCAAACATGAATATGAATGAAAGATTAATGAGGGGAGAAGGTTGGGGCCTGGAATAGCAAATAATCAGCCCAATATAAATTACAACTTTATTGCAGAATAATTTACTGTAACAATTGTCAAGAGACTAAATTTCAAATTTCAGATTTATTGTCAGAGTACATCACACATCACCTTGAGATCCTTTTGCTGCAGACGAGGCAGAATTACCACTTATTGGTAATGCAAAAACCAACAGTTCACAGTATGTAAATGTAAACAAATAAACTGTAAACAGATAATGAATATAAACAAACTGTGCAATACAGAGAAAAAAAGTGTACAAGTAAAATTCCTTAAATAAGTCCTTGATTGTGTTTGTTGTTGAGGAGTCTGATGGTAGAGGGATAGCAGCTGTTCCTAAATCTGGTGGTGTGAGTCTGGTGGCACCTATGCCTTTTTCCTGATGGAATCAGTGAGAACAGAATGTGTGCTGGGTCATGTGGATCCTTGATGATTGCTGCTGCTCTCAACAGCAGCATTCCCTGAAGATGTTCTTAATAGTGAGGAGGGCTTTGCCTGTGGTGTCTTGGCCTGTGTCCACCTCGTTTTGCAGGGATTTATACTCAGGGGCATCGGTGTCCCTGTACCAGACTGTGATGCAGCTGGTCAGCAAACTTTCCACAACATAACTAGAAATTTTCAAGGGTTTTTTGTGTCATACCAAATGTCCACAAACTCCTGAGAAAGTCGAGCCACTGACATGTTTGCTTCAATATGCTTTTAGTGGGCTTGGTCCAGGAAAGATCCTCCGAGATAGTGACTCCCAAGAACTTAAATTTGCTCACCCTCTCCACCTCTGATCCTGTTATGATCATGGGATTGTATACCACTGGTTCTCCCTTCCTGAATTCAACAATCAACTCCTTTGTTTTGGTGACATTGCGTGCAAGGTTGTTGTTGGTGCACCATTCAGCCAAGTTTTCAATCTCCCATGGGTGTGGCGTGATGGCGTAGAAGAGAGTCATCTCTCTTGATGAATTTGTGAAAAACCCATTTTGAAATGCACTTCTAAATATATAAATTTTAACAGAGTACTATTGGAACAACCCTAAATAACTATGAAAAACTAGGGCTCAAACAATGAAAAAAATTATTTTAAAGTAATCGTTGAGTTTGGATGAGGTGAGGCCTACATTAGAGCTGGATCCAGGTGACTCACGCAATATTCCTCCTCGCTCTCAGTGATGACAACTGGCTACTCCAAAGATAAAACTGGCGCTATGGAGTCCCGGGCAAGATGGCGCTGATGTGAAGTGATGTTCTTCCTCAGTCATTGGATAATGGATACTGAATATGTCTAGAATTTTGTCAGATTATTCATTAGTATTAGTGACATAGGCAGTAACAGAAAAAAATTGTCTTTACATATCGTTGGAGGTTTAATTCTTTATTATTAAAAGTGAATAATTTTGTAAATATATTAATGAACAAATACATCAGTTTTTAGATATGAATAGAAATTGTGTGAATAGTAAGTTTGTGCTATGGGATGCTTTAAAAGTGTATTTAAGAGGTCATATTAGTAGTTTCACAGTTAAACTTAAAAAACAATATTTAGTTGAGGTTTGTGTTAGAGAAAGATATAATTTTTTTTGAAAAAGAGTTACAGAGGAATTCATTTGATAAAGAGAAAAAAAGTACAATGAGATTCTAAGAAAATGAAATATACATTACAAACTTATAAAATTGAATGTTTATTGGAAAGATCTAAACACAAATAATATGAATTTGGGGAAGAGGCACATAGTTTTAGCATGGCAATCGAAATCTGAGCAAGTATCTAGAACAATAAAGGCAGTTAGAAAAAAAAATCCCTAACTTTCTTATTAATTCCAGGATATTAATGAGCAGTTTAAGGATTTTTTATTAAAAATTCTATACTTCAGAAGTGTAGCAAGATCAAAGTAAATTAGATGGATTTTTTAAACAAGTTGCATTTACCTATATTGAATGATTGGATTAAGGAACAATTAGAGAAGAGAATAGATTCTAAAGAGATTATGTTAGTTCTTAATTCAATCCCAAATGGTAAATCTCCAGGAGAGGATGGCTTTACAGTGAATTTTATAAGAAATTTCAAAATTTATTGCTTCCATTGTTTTTTGAAGTTGCCAATTTTATCTTTTTTATGGATATTTGAGATGGGATAAATAAAGAAATTGGTACTCAAGTAAAAATATCTAGATATACTCCTTTGTATCAAAATAAACTTTTTCCTTTTATGGTTAATAATTACCACCTTAAGATTTGGGATCAGAAAGGGATTAAAATGATAAATAATTGCTAGGAATTAGGCTGATTTCTTTCATTTGAAAGAATGAAAGAAAGATATAAAATACCAATTCAGACTCTCTTTTTGTTATTATCAAATTAAATCAATGTTGTATGATTTCTTTGGGAAGAATGTTTCTTCCAAAAGAGTCAAAATTTGAAATGTTGGTTCATGATGGAGGGAAGAAAGGATTAATTTCTGAAATGTATAAATTATTGCAACAGAAAATGTCTAAAATTGATGTGCATAAATAATACGACAAAAATTATAAAAGTTCGGTAGAGACTTGTAACTTGCAATTTTATACATCAATTATATTTAACTCTGGAGCATTTTCAATCTCCCTCCTGTATGCTGACTCATCACCTTTCTTTATACAACCCACTAAAGTGGTATCATTGGAAAATTTGTAGATGCCATATTTAGCCACTCATTCAAAGTGAGTAGAGTGTAGGGGCTAAGAACACAGCCCTGTGGTTCTCCAGTACTGATGGTAATTATGGAGGTGTGGTCTGGAGTTGAAGAAATCCATGATCTAATTGCACAGTGGGATATTGGGTCCAAGCTCTTGGAGTTTGCTGATCAGTTTTGAGGGTATGATGGAGTTAAAAGCCAAACTGTAGTCGATAAAGAGCTTCCTGATGAATGCATCTTTATTGTCCAGGTGTTCCAGGGCTTTGTGTAGAGCCATTGAGATGGCATCCATCATAGACCTGTTGTTACAATAGGCGAACTGGAATGTATCCATATCACCACTCAGAGGGGAGCTGATTTGCTTCAACACCAGCCTTTCAAAACACTTCATCACTGTTGATCTTAGTGCTACTGGCCATTGGTCATTAAGGAAGGTTACCACACTCTTCTTGGGCACTGGTATGATTAACTCCATTTTGAAACAGGTGGGTACCACATCCTGATGGAGTGAGGCATTGAAGATATTAATGAATACATTGGTAAGTTAGTCAGCACTGATTTATTTTCAATCTTTTTATTGATTTTTGTAATAAATACAAAACAATGAAGAAAAGGGAATTAAACTGAAAATATGTGTATATATACATCTCAAGATAAACCATCAAACAGTATAAACAAATTCCACCTAACCTACGCTATTTAAAAAAAAAAATCCAAAAAAAAAACTGAGCAGGTTATCCTAAGGGTTACATATATTTTGTAGCATTTGATTCATACCGTGAATCAAAACACAAAGGTAAGACTATATCTCATCTGGAAGATGCTGAACTGTAGTTGATAAATAGCATCCTGGTGTATGCATCTTTGCTGTCCAGGTGTTTCTGTGGACCTGTTACTACAGTTTGTGAACTGGAATGTATCTGTGTCACCACTCACACAGGATTTGCTTCATCACCAGCCTTTCAAAACACTTCATCACTGTTGATCTTAGTGCTACTGGTTAATAGTCTATTAAGGCAGGAGGCTACACTCTTCTTGGGCACTGGTATGATTGATGTCTGTTGGAAACAAGTTGATACCATACCCTGCTGGAGTGAGATATTGAAGATATCCATGAATACCTTGGTAAGTTGGTCAGCACAGATTTTTAATACTCGGCCACGTACTCTGTCTGGGCTGGATGCTTTCCTCGGATACACTCTCCTGAAGGCAGCACACACATCATCCTCAGATACAGACAGGATGTGGGGGTGTGAAGGGGTGGTTCTTCACTGTTTCTGTCATCAAATTTGGCATAAAAGGAGAGAAGTTTTGCCATCTGCTACTTCACCAGATAATAGCATTCATGCCCTTCCACAGCTGTTGGCTGTTCCGTGTTGTTTCTATTTTCATCCAGAATTCCACTTTGACAGGAGATATGTTTTCACAGGTCACACCTGCTCCTTTTATACTGATCTTGATCTCTGGACTTAAATGCCAGTGATCTGGCCATCAGCAGGTTCCTGATTTCATTGTTTATCAAGGGGTTCTTGTTGGGGAAAATCCTGATTTGGTTAGGACACATTCATCCCCAGCTGTTTTGATAAAGTCTATGACAACCCTGCTGTAAGCATTCAAATCCTCAGATGATGCCTTGAACATTGGCTTGAGGAAGTCCTGTAACCATTCTTCAGCATTCTGTAACTAACTTCTAGCTCTCCTGATCTCCAGAGCCTCTCATTTAGGCTCATTCTATATGAAGGCAGAAGGAACACAGCCAGGTGATTTGACACCAAAATGCAGTGTCAGGAAAGAACGGTAGGCCTTGCTTATCTTGGTGAAGCAGTGATCGCAAGAACTGGGATGCTGTAGACAGGCGCTACAATCGGCTATTCTTTCCCCATTAGAATCGCATTGGGGAACCCCACTTGGGCCTGCAAACACAACCAGTTCATGTTTGATACAGCCCATTGGATGAGTTGGAGGGCTGCAGCACCACATCCTGAATACTCTCCTCTGCTCCGATCCCAGGAGTTCCTTTCCAGGTCATTTGGAACAGTAACAGCAGATTTGTGTGGTGTTCTGTCCCATGGGCAACTCTCCAGGTCAACGGGTGGTGGTGTAAAGGTTGAGTTGGATTGTAGCAGGGGCGGCTCACATTCCTCAGGTACTTTTTCCCCTCGGACAAGACAAGGTACATTCGTGGCTCTGATATGCCGTAGACATGGACCAGACATGTTTTATACTAATACAGGGCTTTTATTAACAGACTATAACCACCAGAGGTCTGGAAGGCTGGCGGCAAAACTCTGCATGCCAAATTGCATGAGTTTTTCAAGCTTTGTTGGGACCAAGGAAAACTGCCTCAGGATCTTCGTGATGCCACCATCATCACCCTGTACAAAAACAAAGGCGAGAAATCAGACTGCTCAAACTACAGGGGAATCACATTGCTCTCCATTGCAGGCAAAATCTTCGCTAGGATTCTACTAAATAGAATAATACCTAGTGTCGCCGAGAATATTCTCCCAGAATCACAGTGCGGCTTTCGCGCAAACAGAGGAACTACTGACATGGTCTTTGCCCTCAGACAGCTCCAAGAAAAGTGCAGAGAACAAAACAAAGGACTCTACATCACCTTTGTTGACCTCACCAAAGCCTTCGACACCGTGAGCAGGAAAGGGCTTTGGCAAATACTAGAGCACATCGGATATCCCCCAAAGTTCCTCAACATGATTATCCAACTGCACAAAAACCAACAAGGTCGGGTCAGATACAGCAATGAGCTCACTGAACCCTTCTCCATTAACAATGGCGTGAAGCAAGGCTGTGTTCTCGCACCAACCCTCATTTCAATCTTCTTCAGCATGATGCTGAACCAAGCCATGAAAGACCCCAACAATGAAGACGCTGTTTACATCCGGTACCACACGGATGGCAGTCTCTTCAATCTGAGGCGCCTGCAAGCTCACACCAAGACACAAGAGAAACTTGTCCGTGAACTACTCTTTGCAGACGATGCCGCTTTAGTTGCCCATTCAGAGCCAGCTCTTCAGCGCTTGACGTCCTGCTTTGCGGAAACTGCCAAAATGTTTGGCCTGGAAGTCAGCCTGAAGAAAACTGAGGTCCTCCATCAGCCAGCTCCCCACCATGACTACCAGCCCCCCCACATCTCCATCGGGCACACAAAACTCAAAACGGTCAACCAGTTTACCTATCTCGGCTGCACCATTTCATCAGATGCAAGGATCGACAATGAGATAGACAACAGACTCGCCAAGGCAAATAGTGCCTTTGGAAGACTACACAAAAGAGTCTGGAAAAACAACCAACTGAAAAACCTCACAAAGATAAGCATATACAGAGCCGTTGTCATACCCACACTCCTGTTCGGCTCCGAATCATGGGTCCTCTACCGGCACCACCTACGGCTCCTAGAACGCTTCCACCAGCGTTGTCTCCGCTCCATCCTCAACATCCATTGGAGCGCTTTCATCCCTAACGTCGAAGTACTCGAGATGGCAGAGGTCGACAGCATCGAGTCCACGCTGCTGAAGATCCAGCTGCGCTGGATGGATCACGTCTCCAGAATGGAGGACCATCGCCTTCCCAAGATCGTGTTATATGGCGAGCTCTCCACTGGCCACCGTGACAGAGGTGCACCAAAGAAAAGGTACAAGGACTGCCTAAAGAAATCTCTTGGTGCCTGCCACATTGACCACCGCCAGTGGGCTGATAACGCCTCAAACCGTGCATCTTGGCGCCTCACAGTTTGGCGGGCAGCAACCTCCTTTGAAGAAGACCGCAGAGCCCACCTCACTGACAAAAGGCAAAGGAGGAAAAACCCAACACCCAACCCCAACCAACCAATTTTCCCCTGCAACCGCTGCAACCGTGTCTGCCTGTCCCGCATCGGACTTGTCAGCCACAAACGAGCCTGCAGCTGACGTGGACTTTTTACCCCCTCCATAAATCTTCGTCCGCGAAACCAAGCCGAAGATAACCACCACTAAACTGGCCAGTGGAAAAGCATCTCCATCTGCTATACCAGTAGGGTGGAGTATCTCAAAAGCCATTGCCAATAGCAAGTAGTCAGTATAATATGCTCCCCCCCCATTACATCATCACAAAAATTGACCAATTTTAATAAAATATAATAATGGTAAAAGCAAAAGCAAAGAAAAATCATGGGAGATCAAGGGTTACAAACAGAATTAATGAGTACACATAGCAGAAAGAAAAAAAATTACCTGCAAGCCTGAGATAATACAGGGTGACTCCACTCATTGTAATTAGGCTAAGATTAGAAATGGTCATAGCAGAGCCTCTGAGGAGGCTTTGAGATTTGTGTTGATCTTTACAAGGGCCCAGATGGAGGAGTCTCATCTCTAAATGAAGGACTTCTGTCACCAGGTGTAGAAGGGAGTGGAGAGCACAAGGAAACATCCCCGTGAATAGGGTATTGTTCCTCGAGTGTTTCTCGTGATGGGGAGGGTAGAGAAGGAGTCAGGTCAGTGAAAGGGCGAGCAGGCTGCAGACCAGATGAGGCTAGATCCCTAAGGGAAACCATGTCCTTTCTTCCATCAAGAAAAATAACACAAGCATACTGCGGATTAGCATTGAGCAGTTGAACATTCTCTACGAGTGGGTCAGCTTTGCTGGATCTAACATGTTTTCTTAATAAAACTCCAGGGTTAGAGAGCCAAGTTGGCAAGGTTGATCCATTTTTCAATTTTCTAGGGAAAACAAAAAGACGGTGGGGAGTCTCATTGGTAGCTGGACAAAGCCGTGTACAATAGAGTTTAATGCTTCTGGCAGCACCTCTTTCCAGCGGCTGGTGGGGAGACCTTTTGTTTTTAACACTAGAGTGATAGCTTTCCAGATTGTAGCATTACTACACTCCACTTGACTATTACCCCAGGGTTATACCTTGTAGTATGACTAGTAGCAATCCCCCTATCAAGAAGGTATTGCCTAAGTTCAGAATTCATGAAAGCTGACCCTCTGTCACTATGAATAAAGTAAGGATAACCAAAAATACTAAATATCATCAAGACATTTAATAACAGAACTAGCAGAAACATCAGCACATGGTGTAGAGAAGGGAAAAAGAGAGAATTCATCAATGATGTTAAGGAAGTAGGAATCCTTATTATTTGAGGGTAGTGGTCCTTTAAAATCCATGCTGTGGCGTATGAAAGATCTAGACACCTTAATCAATATGGAAGCAGAATGTTTGTAATAGTGTGATTTACATTTCGTACAGATAGGACACTCATTAGTCAGTTTCTTGATGTCTTCTATTGAGTAGGCCAAATTAAGCAACTTCACATAATGATAAAATCTAGTGACCCCTGGGTGACATAATTCATCATGAAGGTATTTCAAATAGTCTAGCTGCAGACTTGTACAGGTCATGCGAGAAAGTGCGTCCGGGGGTTGGAGGGGTGGTGTGGTCATTGAATTTTCTTGGGCGATAGAGTATATTGTAATCACAAGTAGAAATCTTAATTTGCTAACACATGATCTTATCGTTTTTAATCTTATTCTTCAATTTAGTGTTGAACATGCAGGCAACAGATTTTTGATCAGTCAGCAAAGTGAATTTTCTTCCGGCTAAAATGTGTCTCCAATAGCGAATTAATTTTACAATAGCTTACGCTTCCTTTTGATAGAGAATTGCCTGACCTCCAGCCTGTGTAATGTCTGAGAGTAAAAGCCACAGGTGAACCTGCTTGATTTAGCATAGCTACTAAGGTCCAATCTGACGTGTCGGATCCTACATGGAATGGTATATCCTCATCAATAGCTGACATTGTCACCTTGGCTATATCCTGTTTGATGTTTTCAAAAGCACGGAGTGCTTCTTTAGACAAGGGAAAACTAGTAGTTTTAACAGTGGCCATACTTTATCTGCGTAATTGGGCACCCAATAATCGTAGTAGGAGAAAAATCCCAAGCAATACTTGAGGCTCTTTTGTGTCATAGGTGGGAGTAGATCCATGAGTGGTCTCATTCTCTCTAGATCTGGGATGATCTCCCCTTTACTCATTATGTAGCCTAGTGTAGCCAGGCGTTTAGTGCGGTAGGCACACTTGTTGTTAAGCGTTAAGTGCAGATGCTTGGCCACCTGGAGAAATTTTTTAAAGTCTGATCATGATCATTTAAGTCCTTTCCACATGTAGTGACATTGTCTAGATAAGGGTAGGTGGCTTGCAAGTTATGAGCATCTACTAACTTATCCATCTCTCTGGAAAATGGATGCACTGTTGGTGACTCTAAAAGGAACTCTTTTAAACTGAAAAAGTTTGCCATCTGCCTCAGAAGCAGTAAACTGCCTTTCATCCTTGTGGTAGGCTGATTTCAGATCAATTGTGGAATAATATTTTGCATTGTGCAATCTGGTTTACCGCGTCTAAGCATCCAGTTGTGTAAACCTGTTTATAGTTTGGGACCATTATGGGATTCACAGTATTTTTGACCACTATCATTTGTGTGTGCCAATCGAAAGCCATGTCGTAGATGCGGTACACAACACCTACCAAAATATTGTCCAGCATATGGTAAAACTTGCAATATCTGCCACAAAAGCAACCATTTGCCTGTTCCTGTAGGAACCAAGTGCAACAAAGCAAGGTTCATGCAGTAGGTGAAAGGGAGATAGAGGAATTCTATGTAGATGGTGTGACTGGATGTTGAGATTAAAAGTAAATAACATAGATTTGGATACTGGAGCACAAATTAATGTAATATCAGAGACTGATTTTAAGAAGATTAGACCCAGACCAAAGATGTGTGGAACAAAAGTGAAGGTGACAGGACATTCCGGTACCAATATTCCAGTGCAAGCAGAATGAATGGTGAAAGTCAAACAAGGGGACAAAGAGCACATTCTAGCATTCATCATGGTACCAAAGGGTGTGCAGGCCATACTAGGTTTAACAGCCTGTGAGAAACTAAATCTGGTAAAATGAGTCCTCGTTGTGGAAAACGAAGAAGAGCTTGTTGATGATGAACTCATGAAAGAGTACAATGACCTATTTCAGGGTCTAGGCTGCCTTCCAGGTAAACACACAGAGTGGATAAACGTGTGCCACCAATAATACATCCATGCAGAAAAGTTCCATTTAAACTTTAAAAGCAACTAAAAGCAGAGTTGGACAGGATGTAAAGCATGAACATGATTTACAAGATAGATGAGCTAATGGAGTGGGTGAGTTCACTCGATGTTGTGGACAAAAGCTCAGAATTTGCTTGGATCCAAGAAATCTAAACAGAGCAATAAAGCGAGAACACTTTAAGCTTCTGACGTTTGAAGAAATCATGCACAGATTGCAAATGCCAAGTTTTTCAGCAAGTTAGATGCATCATCAGGATTTTTACAGTTAAAATTGGATGAAGCAAGTTCAAGAATATGCCTGTTCAATAGTCCATTTGGCAGATACAGATTCCTAAGGTTACCATTTGGAATTGCCTCAGCTCCTGAAGTGTATCATAAAATTATCCATATGGTCCATGAGCACCAAAACAGAGTTGATACTTCAATGGATGACATTGTAGTATGGGGTACCACAAGAATGGAACATGATGAGAGACTAAGGAAAATGCTGGAAGCAATAAGGAAAGCAAACCCGAAGCTGAATAGAGAGAAATGCTAATAGAAAAGCTGAATAGAGAGAAAAGACTAATAGAAAAGAACATTGAATGGGAGTGGGATCATGACCACAAAAAGTCATGGAGGGAACTAAAGAAACTGCTCACAGAGGAACCAGTTCTGAGGTTTTACAACCCAGCGAGACCCATCAAACACATCACATAGTGGGCTTGGTGCAGTTCTTCTGCAAAAATATGATGACTGGTACCACATTGCATATGAATCACACTCAATGACAGACATGGAGACACAATACACTCGAATTGAAAAGGAGTTGCTCCGCATTTCCTGCGCCTGTGAAAGATTTCATCAGTTTGTGTCAAGACAAGCACTCAGTGTAAAGACTGACCATAAGCCCCTGATTGAATTGTTCCAAAAGCCATTAAATGAATGTCCTCTTAGAATACAAAGAATGATGATTAGGCTGCAATGCTATACACTGAATGTAATGTACACTCCAGGTAAGTTAATGTGCACAGCTGACACATTGTCTAGAGCTGTTGACAAGAGAGAGCCCGCAAACACCAAAATGGATGAAGATGTGAATGCCTTCGTGGACATGATAACAAGTGTACTGTCCATATCAGATGCAAAAAATTGAGCTTATTAAGTCAAAGACAAACAAAGATGAAAAAAACATCTTGAATGGATGGTCCAACATGAAGCAAGACTGCTCACCTGACGTTTCAGAATACTGGAACTGCAGGGTGGATCTATCAGTGATTGAAGACCTCATCTGCAAAGGAAGCAAAATCCTTATCCAAAAGTGTCTGAGAAAATAGATGCTAAAAAGAATCCATGGAAGACATCTTGGAATCGAAAAATGTAAGAAAAGAGCATGAGCATCAACAATGATATAACAAATGAAATGTCGAACTATACAATATGCCACTATACAAATATCAAGCAAGCAAATTTATAGAACCACTAAAGCCACAATCAGCACCAGAAGGTAGGCACTGACCTATTTGAAGGTCAAGGGAAGGACTATTACTCCCTGTATCCAGAGATGTGTAGAATGAACACCACCACTGTAGATGCTACAATAACAGGTATGAAAGCCATATTCTCCAGATATGGAGTGGCAAGCGAGGTCCTACCAGACAATGGACCCCAGTTTTGCAATTTAAAGTTCTGACAGTTTGCCAAAGAGTGGAACTTTGTACACACCTCGTCAAGTCCTTATTTTCCACAATCCAATGGTCTAGTGGAAAAATCAGTACAAACAGTGAAAAGACTGATGAACAAGGCAAAAGACAGTGGAACAGACTTCTACCAGAGAATGATAGTATACTGCACAATGCCGCTCGAGTGTGGTATGTCACCAGCACAACTCCTTATGGGATATAAGCTAAGATCAAACCTACCCATTCAGGAGAACCTCCTAAAATCAAAAGAGGGGGAGAAAGTGAGGAAGTTCAAAGAACAACAGAAAGAAAAGCAAAAGTATTACTTTGACAGAGAAACAAAAATCCTTTTGGAACTCCACACTGGTGACCAAGGTAGGCTTATGGAAAATAAACCACATGAACGACCATCCATTACTATTTAACAATTTACACACACTATGTTATAAAAGTAATAATCCATTATTTATTTACTACACAAGGCCACAGTAATGAATAGAAGGCAGCAGGTGGCAGGAGATGATGAAACACGTGGTTCTAAACATGATTAGATAAATGGGTGGAGGGGGGCGTGGCAAGATGGCGTAGGGAACAGACGTGTCTTCCAGACCTCTCCTGACTCTGATTTATTGTTTTGTCTTTAAGTGCCCGTTAAAGTTCTTTTAAAAGTTTATAAATAAGAGGTGTTGGATTAGTGCCTAATGGTTTATATGCAAAAAATGAGGTAAAAGAAAATATCAACAGACTGTTTAAAAAAAACTACATTTTCCGAAATTGTCTGAGCCTACTTGTTTACAACGTAGAATGGATCCAGAGGAGGACGTGCAGAGTTCGGCATTGAAGCTTCGTTTTAAGCCGGTGAGGCTCTCTGAAGGTTGCACTCAACAGCTTTCAGAACAAGGGGCTGGACAGGTGCCAGTGTTTCGTACGGTGGCCACTGCAGGTGTTGTTGCTGAGGCTTTGACAGTTGAATCAGCTGGGGTGCCACCAGCTGGAGAGTTAAAGAGTTGTCATTCGACTGCTATAGTGAATGGGATGCTATAATGCATCTTCAATTACAACAGTTTTTCCAGACATCGATTCAGTGAAGATGATTAAAGAGATTTGGCTTAAATATAACCCTGATCTTCAGTCTCCTGGTATTGCTGGGGGGACTTTGAGAGGGATTTTTATATGAAGTCAAACTGCTAGAAAAGATACTAAATTAACGAAAGGGACAGAAGATCCCGTGGTCTCTAAGGAACAGCAAGACCCCATTATGCCTGAATCTACTTCTGTTGAAATGTCTGTTAAGGATCTTGAAGATAAGATATATTCTGTATCGAGTCACTTAGCTAATTTTTGAACCTGTTTATTTCCAAGATTAATGCGATGGCGGAAGTCATTAATGGAGCTTTTAAGCTTGAAACCATTGAAAGATTTGAAATGTGTGATCAAGGTTTAGTCGATGCACAGGATCAACTGCAAGATGAAAATAGAATAATTGAAACATTGCAGATCCAAAATAAAAATTTAGCAAAAAAGGTTGATTATTTGGAGAATCAATCTAGATGGAACAACGTGAAAATTGTTGGTTTGCCAGAAGGCATAGAAGGACCAGATCCAAGAAAATTTTTTACTGAATGGATTCCACAAGTGTTAGGACAGGATAAATTCCCTGAAGGTTTAATACTGGAATGTGCTTATAGAGTTTTAAGAAGAAAATCTTTTTCAGGACAGAATCCAAGATCTGTTTTGATCCGTTGTTTAAACTATTGTGACAGAGAGACAATTTTAATTACGGCTATTAGAAATGCCCAGCAAAATAGATCTCCTTTGATGGTTCAGAATAATCCTGTTTTCTTCTATCAAGATTTGAGTCAAGAAATTATGTTTCAAAGACGCGAATTTAATTCTGTGAAAGAACGGTTGTGGGAAAAAAAGACATAAGGGAACATTCAGGTATTCTGCAGTACTGAAGATTTTTTAGGATGGAAATTAGCCAAAGTTCTTTGACATAAAGTCCATAAAGAGGTTATGGACTTTGCTCAGTCTCTACCAATCATGCAGTTTCAGGAACGATGTAGTCCTTCAAGGTCTCCAAAGAGAGTAGAGATGTAAGGTGGGATCCAGTTTTTTAAAAGAAATGGAAGCAATGGTGACCAAAGTGGTAACGTTGATTTAAAAAAAAATATTCTTTTATTTTTTTTTGAGAAGAGTTTAAATAGTTTAAATAATGATGATAGTTTAATGAAATGGGAGTTGGGAGAGGGAACTGGGTGGGCACTAGTTTCCAGAAGTCATCAGCTACCTGTGAGTTATCTCACACCCAATATTTTGGGGGAGTTACCGCTTTGGGTGGTTTAAACAGGAGGAGGTAGTTGTGACCTCCGACCTGTTTTTTTTTTCTTTTTAATTTTTGGGTTAAGAAGTGAAGGTTTTTTATTATTTTTTTTTTTAATAAATAATTATTTTTTAACTTTTTGATTTCTGATTGTAATTGAGAGGGAATTAGGAGGTTTTTTCCTTTCCTTTTATTTCTCTTTTTTTGGGGGGGGTTCTCTTTTTTCTTTCTTTTTTAAGAGGATGATGTCACAGAAGATAATAAGTCAAAAATTGAGGATGTTGAATTAGATGAAGAGGAAGATGAGGGGAAAGGTGATAAGAAGAAAATAGAAAATTAAGTACAAATACATTGAGGGAGAATAGTTTAATAAAATTAAGTTAATTTTGATAGAGAATTTTGAAGATGTTATAAATGAAGAATATGGAGAATTTTATAAGAGTTTGAACTTTTTTCTTTTTTTTCTTTTTTTATATAAGGGGAGGGGAAGGGAATAAAAAGTTTATCTGATTGTTTTTCTAAGGGATGTTTTTGTTCTCTCAATGAATTATAAAGGAAACTTGGTATTAATGGAAATTCTGTATTTATGTATTATTAATTATGATTTTTTTGAATAAAAGATATGTGGTTGATATATGATTTTAATATTTGAACTTGGTTTTAAAGTGGATTTCATTTGTTAAATACATGTATTATGTTTGATTTAAATATATGTTTAAGGGTATTATTTTAGTATTGATATTTTTTTTGTTAGTAATTTTTTTTGTTGTTAAGTTTTATCCTTTTTTTGTAAGTGGGCTTTTTTCTATTTTACAATATTGTTAATTAATTCTTCACTCTTTATTTTGGGGGGAGGGTTGGACTAATTTTAAATTAGATGATTAATGTTGTGTTATAATTATTGGGGGGGTGTTAATTTGTGTAGTTTAAAGATGTAGTATTCTAATTTTTATTATCTTATTTTTTATTATTTCTTTAAATGTAATTTTTATTTTATTCATGTCATAAAATTTTAAATAAATTTTTTTTAAAAAATTAATGGGTGGAGAATAATGAAAATAATTGTGGTGAGCCGAGGGATGACATCCTTTTAAGATATGAGTTTTTGAATGATTAGGTGCAGAAATGTGATTAAGTCAGGACTATAATGTAAAAAAAAAGGCACTGTTTCATAACAACAGGTATTTCAGAGTCCAGGCTTTGGTTTGTCTCTGCTTTTATTTGCAAATAAAGGCTTAAACTTTTCTGAAGAATTCTCCACATTTCCTGACTCATTTTTGGACATCAAAAAACCACAGTAGAATTTGGTGCAGCGAACAGGGTAGGAAAGAGACTCATCAGAAAAGAGGTGGGTGTGTACAAATTAAATTATCAGCCATTAATGAAGAAATTACAAGATGTCTTAGAACATTGGAAAGATTTACCACTAACACTGATAGGAAGGGTAAATTGCATTAAAATGAATATCTTCCCAAGGATACAATACCTATTTCAATCATTACCAATTCCCTTAACAGAGAAATTCTTCAATGAACTAAAGAGAATAATAAGGAAATTCTTATGGAAAGGGGGGAAACTGAGGATAGCGTTAGATAAATTAACAGAATGGTACAAACAAGATGGTTTGTACGTAGAAAGGAACAAAAACAAATTACCAACAACCAAAATTATTATTGACGCAAAATCAACTGATCCCTTTCACAATAGACATCCTTTCCTTTAGAGAATGAGAGAGAAAAAGGATTAAAAGAATAGAAAATTGTTTTTATGGGAAATAATTTATTATCATTTGAACAAATGAAGTACAAATATGGAATAACTCACGGTACAATGTTTGCATACCACCAACTGTAAACCTACTTTAAGGACAAATTGGGAAGCAGGCTGAGGTTACCAGAAGGAAGCAGCTTTGAATATGTGATTACAGACAGAATGATCACTAAAATATTTATAATAAACATGTACATCAAGCTGCAAGAGAAAGAGAATGATGAAATAAGCTGTAAACCCAAACAAAAGTGGGAACAAGATCTAAACATAAAGATAAAAAATGAAATATGGGAAAAGCTATGCTCCAGAACTATGAGAAATACAATAAACACGAGGTTACGCATGATACAATATAATTGGTTACACAGGCTATAAATCACGCCCCAAAAGTTAAATAAATGGGACCCAACAGTATCAGATAGATGTTTTCACTGTAAGAAGGAAACGGGAACAGCAGTACATGCAATTTGGGCATGTGAGAAAGTGGAAAAGTTTTTGGAAGATCTAAATCAGGTATTAAATAAAATCACAAAAAGCAACATACCAAAAAATCCAGAGATCTTTCTTCTAAGTAATATAAGAAGTAAAGAATTAGGCCTCAAATTGGATGAAGCACAAAAAAGATTTATTAAGATAGCCTTAGCTGTAGCAAAAAAAATGGATAATGTCAACTTGGAAATCTGAAGAGAGTATAGCAATGGTACATGGAAATGAATAAATGTATTCCATTGGAAAAAAAACATAATTTAAAAAATAAAGTGACATTATTCAAACAAATTTGGGAACCGTACATGGAACACAACAGAGAGGGTCTACCGCGGACCTCCACCCCCTAAAATGATAGAATGAGAAGAATATGAAATGTACTGACCAAGGGTGTAAAAGTAGATGACACAATTTTCTTGTTTATTTTCCTTGTGTGATGACATTGTTTAATGAGTTTATTGTATATGTTGAACGTTTAATGGGTTGGGAGGGTTGTGGGAGGGAGGGAGGGAAGGGAGGGGGGAAAAGGGGAGGAAATGACACTGTATATATTCAAGAGGGAAATGTTTGTATGTATTTTGGTTAATATGGTTCATAGTGTGAAAAATTAAAAATTATATAAAAAAAAAGAAAAGAAGTGGGAGGTCGAGAGCGCTTCCAAGACCCTCCGGGATCTGCTCAGAACCACCAGATAAAGGATGGCATTCCACAAAAAAGATGAGTGGTTTTCTCTTTAAATCTGGACTAAAATCTGTTGGGAATGTGAGATCTCTGGGGACACAGAAGTGCCAAATGACACTCGGAGAGTCTCTCTGATTCAAAGAACATGGTGACAAAATTAACCTAAAAGGCATGGAGAATTGGTCAGGAAAACTGTGCAGTGGGGTGAATAATAATAAGGGGAAGAGTGTGATTGAAGGAAATTCTACGTGATGTTTGTAAGTCCTCAAGGATAACACCCTAAGTGAGTAGGGTCTGAATAGATGAGGCATCCTGCGGATGCTGCCCTAGGTAAATAGGGATCTGCACAGGTAATATATGTCTCCGTAGATATGCCCTAAATGAGTAGAGGTCTGAATAGACAAGGTGTCCTGTGGATATCGCCCTAAATGAGTTGGGGTCTGCACAGGCAGAACTGATAAGTTAGATAAAATTGGGATCAATTGGACAATTTAAAACCAGAAGGTGTTAGGGAAAAAGAAGTAGCATTGAAAATAGCATAGTAATGCAAAGAGTGGACAGGACAGAAATAAAGACCATTACTGGACTAATTGATGAGGTGTGCTGAACAAAATAGTGTAATGAATAAAGCAACTGCAGTTGAAATATTAAGTAAAAAGTTTCTGGTATCTAAAAACAATATCATACAATCATTTGAAAAATGGGAAAAGAGGATGAAAAAATTGTTAAGTAAATGGCCAAAGGAAGGTATCTGTGACATAAACATTATAAACCTAAAGATAAATCCGATATATGAGAATGAAAGAGAGAGCAGGAGGTGGAGATAC
The DNA here is from genome assembly GCF_036971445.1 of Narcine bancroftii. Lineage (NCBI taxonomy): Eukaryota > Metazoa > Chordata > Chondrichthyes > Torpediniformes > Narcinidae > Narcine > Narcine bancroftii. The sequence goes on from NC_091470.1 coordinate 305,761,324, forward strand.
TGAAGCTTATCAGGACAGGAGAGAGACTGGGGAAAGCACATCAGACAGTGAGGATAATTAAAGAAGAAAGTTAAAAAACTGGAGAAACAGGAAAAGAAACCGACATTATGTGGAGTTAATGTAACTCTTTTCTTCTTTGGCTTGGCTTCGCGGACGAAGATTTATGGAGGGGGTAAAAGTCCACGTCAGCTGCAGGCTCGTTTGTGGCTGACAAGTCCGATGCGGGACAGGCAGACACGGTTGCAGCGGTTGCAGGGGAAAATTGGTTGGTTGGGGTTGGGTGTTGGGTTTTTCCTCCTTTGCCTTTTGTCAGTGAGGTGGGCTCTGCGGTCTTCTTCAAAGGAGGTTGCTGCCCGCCAAACTGTGAGGCGCCAAGATGCACGGTTTGAGGCGATATCAGCCCACTGGCGGTGGTCAATGTGGCAGACACCAAGAGATTTCTTTAGGCAGTCCTTGTACCTTTTCTTTGGTGCACCTCTGTCACGGTGGCCAGTGGAGAGCTCGCCATATAACACGATCTTGGGAAGGCGATGGTCCTCCATTCTGGAGACGTGACCCATCCAGCGAAGCTGGATCTTCAGCAGCGTGGACTCGATGCTGTCGACCTCTGCCATCTCGAGTACTCAGTGTTCTTATAATTCAACCTTGATACAGGGATATAAGGAAGGGAGTTACAAGGGATGTGATTTATCTTGTATGTTGAAAAATGATGTAATCTTTTAGTTCAATTTGTTTTCTCGATTATATTAAAGTTGATGCATCCATTGGTTGAATAGAGACCTTCGGAGACTGCTTTCGAGGCTGAAAGCAGTAAGGGTTCTCTTAGCTTAACTTGGTGTCCAAAAAAGAGTTAACTGTACCAGGTCTGTGTGCCATGTTCTTTCCATCAGGAAGTGGCAGTTTCAATACATTTGGCAAACCAGCCAGGAGTCGAAGATTGAGGAATACTTATTGGATGGCGTCAGTGACCAGCTGAACTAGCGTCTAAAGACTGAAGAACGGGCACACGGGACACCTTCCTGGTTCTTCTCTTAAGGTGTTAGATCAATTGATCCCTCCCTCCCTCCCTATAGCATAACTCTGATGGACTCTGGATTAATTAAGAGTGTCACATCGTGAGCACACAGAGGATAAGGGCTTGAGGTTTGCCTGGTGAGGAGATAAAAGTACTGTCAAACATAACGTGTTGTTCCAGTTCTGATGCCCTGTCTTAGACTGGTTGTTAAGTCGGGAAATTCCCCCAAGTGAAGGTCAGGACCCTGAAGTGGGCGCATAGGAACAAAAGGACAACATGGGACAAGTGTGTGATAAAGCAGGAGTAAACGCTTTTATAGATAAAATGTCGAAAATGAATGATGTGGGGACCCTGGAACAGTTGATGTGTTATTTATATCTGAAGTAGAGTAAAAATTTAAATTGGACAGTGAGTTGTGCCACTCAGAAAAAGGTAGGAATTGAACATGAGGCCAGGAAAGGGCTGGCCAGGTTAATTTATGATAGAGTTAAAAAGGTAATGATATATCAGAAAAGAGACCGGTCCCATCCATGTTCCAACTACATGGAGCAGGAAGAGGAATTTGGTAGTAATACAGCCATAGCAAAACAACTAATGTGGGAAAAAAGAACTTTGGGGATCTCAATTGCATGTCTGGAATATTGCTTGGTAATCAAAGTAAAATTAATAATGATTAGCAGTGCTCGCCCTGTCTGTGCAGTATATTTTTTAAAGGCTGAAATTAAACTTTTCTTCACATAAGATGTGAAATAAAAATTAAATTTAAATAAGGAATAGACCAGCACCAACAACAGAATGTGAAACTGATTTAGCATTTCAGATTAAAGATATGATAATTACGATTAAAATGGTAGCATGTTCTCTCAGGTGCCAAATGGTGAACAAACAGAAGGTGAAAGAATAAAATGCCGGCGACCCAATGTCACATGGGGCGACCCTATTCTTGCAGAATGATGAGGAGGAGGAATCAAAAGATTCCTTGTGGGCAAGGCCATCCCTATATGTACCCTAGTAGCCACAGTGACTACTAGTTACTGTGTCTCACTAGTTACGATAAAGAAGGTGGTTTCTGGCTTAGCTTTGATGTAAAATTCTTTGGCTTGGCTTCGCGGACGAAGATTTATGGAGGGGGTAAATGTCCACGTCAGCTGCAGGCTCGTTTGTGGCTGACAAGTCCGATGCGGGACAGGCAGACACGGTTGCAGCGGTTACAGGGGAAAATTGGTTGGTTGGGGTTGGGTGTCGGGTTTTTCCTCCTTTGTCTTTTGTCAGTGAGGTGGGCTCTGCAGTCTTCTTCAAAGGAGGTTGCTGCCCGCCGAACTGTGAGGCACCAAGATGCATGGTTTGAGGCGATATCAGCCCACTGGCGGTGGTCAATGTGGCAGGCACCAAGAGATTTCTTTAGGCAGTCCTTGTGCCTCTTCTTTGGTGCACCTCTGTCATGGTGGCCAGTGGAGAGCTCGCCATATAACACGATCTAACACGCCATATAACACGATGTAAAATTAAGCTGCTGTTATAAACAGTCCCTTCATCATTTATTCAGAAAGTGATTAACTGCTTGAATAGCACGGTCTTGCCTGATATGGGAATGAAGTACAAGTTCAAGGGTATGCTCCTACCATTTCATTAAACTCTGTAAACAGTAGGGTTGTGCCTGAAATCAAATTATGAACCACCCCTGCTGGACAGTTTATGTACCAAATGCAATTTCTTTTACTTGTACTACTTAATTATATATAAGTGCAATAATGTAGATTGACTAAGGAGGTGTGGCATAGGAGTGACACATCACTAATCTAACAAAGTAGGACCTTCTAAAGGAAGGAAAGTATTATCTGCCTACAAAATAATCCTGGTAAAGAAACTGAATGCCTACCATTTGAGTGTATGTGGATTGATTTTATAGAATTAAGTATGTAACTATAAGTATTGTCTTGTTATTATTGATTTGCTTGGGTTCTTAAAGAATAAATGATTAAGTTGTCAGCAGAAACTGGGTTGAATTGGATAAAGGAATTGGGGATTACAGTGGTTTCACCACTCACATTAACCACAGGCAACAGGAATAGTGGAATGTGCTAAAAAAAACTAAACTGGCCAAATTGACAAAGGAAACAGGGCTAAAATTGGCTAAAAAGCGCTACCCATAACATTTTATAAATGTTGATGACACCACAGGCTAAATCAGGGCTATCTGTTGCAGAGATGGTCCACGGACAGCCAATACGGACATCTTAGGGAGCAAAACCTGCACAGCCAGTAGGGATGGATTTATTTATCATTAGGTGAGGGCATAAGCAAATATTTCAGTAATCTAAATAAAACTTTTTTGAGAGATGAATTGACAGATACAACAAACACACCTTAAAGAAGCTGATCTAACAGATCAAAGTGATGAATATCCAAATACCTGAGAATTACGTTCTGGTAAAGAACTGGGATCGGAAGAAATTGGGAACTCACTGGAAAGGGCCATTCCAGGTCCCGGTAATAACACTGACTGCAGTAAAACTTGAAGGACAGCCTCACTAGATACACCAAACAGACTTAAGGAAAAAGACCCAGCTAAGACATTAAGATTTTAATATAACAGACTGAAAAAGAGAGGCCCACCTACAACATGAGAACTTTATTGTTATGCCTCTTGTCGCCCTAACATTTTAACTGAAGACCAGAGTCGAGACTGAAAAGAGGTATTTTTAGTCACAGCATAATACCTTTTTCAATTTCTTACTTCTATGTTGATAAGATTAATGTTTATAGCACCGTCAGAAGTTAGAACTATTGGCTAATGAATCAGCTAAGTGGTTCTAAGCAGCTAAAGGAAGGTGTTTAGAAAACCAGCTGCACTTATTTGATCAGATAGATAGTATGCCAAGAGGAGGTTGCCAGGGTACACACTTTCAGAACGCAATCACTTCTGAATTAGGACAGTCAGCATATTTCTTAAATAATAGTTACCCCATGTGTTTTAATAGCCTGAGATGAGTATGTAGGATATTAAAATTGTAAGATGATTTACCTTGCATAGAACACTGCTGGGAACACGATTATAAGATTAAGGAAGGACATTTCTCATGCACTTATTTAAGGAAGGAATGTTTGAATTTAACTCGAGGAAATCAGATGGTTTTTGGGGATGCTGCTAGGAAAAACAGTGGGAAAATAAAGTAAGGGTAGGAATAAACTACCCTCGATTTTACTACATAGAGAAAGAGAGAGAGAGAGAGAGAGAGAGAAATCCCAGTCATTGGTATAACAAATGTAGTGAGATGCCAGCGCATGTTATTAGTTAAAGAAAGCCTATGTATTACAGGAAACAGCCTCCCTGCCTCGTTTGCCATTGAGACATTAGGATCTCTTCTCGTCCTATGCCCAGAAAATGGTGGAGTCAGAAGATAGATCATCGTTGAGTAGTGTCAAAGGAATTTGTGCGGACTATAACAATCCTGTTACCTTAGGATCTGACATCGGATGGGGAGTCCTCAGCTCCATGACCCTTGGAAGATCAGCTGGGGTGGTGGCTGCCAAGAATCGCAATCCTCTCATCTGTGGCTTAACACCATTGGGCAATGGGACAGTGGCAGGGTTGAAGGCTTTTAATTGAGAATTGGTGCTTTTCTCACAACAAACCAGATATGTGGTGGATTATCAGTGTGCTACCAAGGGTGGTATCTGCTCGATTGTAGGGGATAAGTGCATTACAAAGATTACAAATGAATCTTTCAATATCTCTAAGGCAATACAAGATATGCATAATCAATTAGACAGGGACTGGGGGAGAGAATGAATGGCTTGCTTGGCTAACCTGAATATCTGGAGGGTCATGGGGATCACATATCTTCCATGCAATTGTGATATTAGCTAATTAAAAATTACAAACCAAAAGACAAATCTAAGAAAATAAATGTAGTATTAAAGTGAATTAAAACACAAAATGGAAGCCTGAACAAGGTTACAGATTGGTACAACCTTCATAAGGCACCAACAGATGGCTTTGGAATGCAAGCAGTGCAGATAAAATGCATTTTAGGGATAAATACCATCGTTCAATATGACTTTTAATGTGTGCTGCTCTTTGTCTTTTCTCTCTTTTGTATGAGACCATTTATGTCTCAAAGGGGGGAATATATGGAAAATAAACCACAAGTTACTATGTAACAATTTTCACGCACTATGTTACAAAAGTAATAATCCATTATGTATTTACTACACATGGCCAAGTAATGAATAGAAGGCAGCAGGTAGCAGGAGATGATGAAACACATGGTTCTAAACATAATTACATTAATGGGTGGAGAATAATGAAAATAATTGTGGTGAGCCAAGGGATGATGTCCTGGTAAGATATGAGGTTATGAACGATTGGGTGCAGAAATGTGATTAAGTCAAGACTATAATATACAAAAAAGGGCACTGTCTCATAGCAACAGGCATTTTCAGAGTCCAGGCTTTGATTTGTCTCAGCTTTTGTTTGCAAATAAAAGCTTAAACTTTTCTGAAGAATTCTCCACATTTCCTGACACATTTTTGGACATTAAAAAACCACAACAGGCTAAAAGACAAAACAAACTTATGGACTCGGAAGGGAACTGTCCTCAGTGAAGTCCAATCAAGATCATACACCATTCAGACAGATGAAGCTGCTGTTCTGTGAAGAAATTGTCGAGATCTTCAAAGGGGATCAGCCACATAAGATGGAAAGACAGATACCGTTGAACAACCTGAATACACAGCTGGAAGATTGTCTGAGGCAATAACTCAGATTCAAGGACAATCAATTAGGAGATCGTAGAGACATGTGAATGCTCGTAAGAGACTCATTGAGCATATTTAAAGACTTCTGCTACAGAATGAAGTAGAGCTATCTTATTCACTCTTCAAGTTTTAGTGTATGTAAATGTGAAAACACAAAACAAGTTCAAAAAATGTTAACAATGTTGATAATAATGAAAATGTAAGTTCTTGGTGATAAAGTTAAAATTGCAGAGTTATACAAAGAAAAGATTTTAGTTAAAATTAAGCAACTTTTGTTTTAAGAAAGGGAGATAAAATGATAGTGATCATTTTTGCATGGCCACTAGCAAGGCCTTGATTATAATTTGATTAGACTTGACTGCCAGCAGGGGATTACACACAAAATGTAAGATCTGTAATGGAGACTTGGAGCCTCATGGCATGCCTCATGGTGCAGTTTACAACAACTTTATTATAAGGAACCTTTTCCTTCATCCATGTGTTGTCTAAGAACTCAAACATACGAATACAAGATGAAACAAGGTTAATTAGCTGAGAGTGACTGTGACCTCATTGTCATTCAGAAATCTGATAAGGCACACATGCATGTGTGATATTGAATTTGAGGTTACAAGAGTCATAGATATTAGTGAAGATAAAGAATGTGATTTGCTTGTTAGTTTTGCATTTCAGGATTGGAAAATTCAGATGTGATTTGCAATGTCGCTGGTATTGAGATATTTTAAACTCATCAACATTCAAATTAACATTCATAATATATTCAAGAAACAAAAATTCAAAATAATTTCAGAAAGACTATGCATCCCTGCTTCAGATTCACATTATGACCTTCAGCTCTTAATGAATTGGACTTTGTGCAGCTTTTTCAATTTTAAAACAGATTTAAATTTAAGATAGAAAATATGAATATAAAGTACAATAGAAAATGTACAAACTAAAAATGTAAAGTAATACAGTTTGCAAGATTGAACTTGAAGGTGGATTACATGGTTAATAGCAGGATTCTTAGTAGTAGAAGAGCAGGAATCTTTGGGTCCAAGTCTATAGATTCCTCAGTGTTGCTGCCCAAGTTGAATGGGTGGTTAAGAAGGTGTATGATTTGCTGACCTTCTCATTCATGGTGGATTGAGTTCAAGAGCAAGGCTGTAATGTTATAGCTCTATAAAACTTTGGTTAGACCACTTAGAGAATATTGTGTTCAGTTCTGGTCATCCCGAGTCATTACAGGAAGGATGTAGATGTTTTAGAGAGGGTGCAGAGGAGATTTACTAGGATGCTGCCTGGATTAGAGAACATGACTTATGAGAAACTGTTGAGTCAGCGAGGGCTTTTCTCCTTGGAATGATGGAAGATAAGAGATGACTGAATAGAGGAGTATAAGACTATGAGAGATATATACTGTATTGGGTGGATACCTTTTTTCTGATGGTGGCAATAGCCAATAGCAGAGCACATCTCTTTAAGGTGAATGAGGAGAGTTCAGGGGAGATGTCAGGTAGGTTTTTTGCACAAAGAGTGTGGGTACCTGGAATGCATTGCCAGGCGACTGGTAGAACCTCGTAAAATAGGAACATTTACAAGATTCCTAGATAGACACGTGTGTAACAAAAGTGTATTCTTTGACTGTGAGGAAGGGAGAAGTTAGATTGATATGGAGTAGGTTTACATAGGTTGGCTCAACATAGTATGCTGAAGGGCCTATACTGTTCTATGCAAATACTAGGTATTTTTCTCAGGCAAGTAAAGGAAAATCCTGCTGGCATTTTAAATATAATGTATATTTTGGTCAATAAATCAGCCGGTATATGTTGATCCCCCTTTTTAAGCCTCATTTTAAGAGTTTTATGGTATATCTAGCATATATGTTGACCCCAATTTTCTGGCTCCCTGAAGTGCCCCATTGACCAGTATGTAAGTTGACCCCCAAAGCTTGCAATACCTGAGATGGGCTATTGACAGGAGTATACGCTGACCACCACAGATCGAGTGGATTGATCTGCTGGTCTGCTGTCACAGTCGGGTCTGTTTTTTGGTTCTTCAAGGGTTAACATATGCAGGATCAGCGCAGATTGGATTTTGAGCTGAATTTAAGGTCTCAGAGGTATTTCTGGTGTACAAGTCCACCCCCATTTATTGAAGTTTTTTTTTGGTTTCATGACTCGATTTATATGCCAAAATATATGGTAAATGCTGTTGAGCATTCAGAATGTTGACTTAAATTTTTCTTTCCTTGAATATGAATTGAGATATGTGAACAATGTTCAAATCAACCAGCATTCTAGGAAAATGACACCATTCTTCATGCCAGAAAATGATAACGATTCAATAACCCTGATTAAATAGCAATAAATTCAAAGCAAATTTATTATTTCCATTCTGCCTTCAAAATATCATTCCTGTATTCAGTGTCAATAAAAATAACATTTGTTTCATTTGAACTGCTTCAAATAAACTGCATGTTCTCAGAGATTTCTAAAAACTGATGTATTAATCTATAAGCAGTCAATAAGAAACATGGTTGAAATTATTTTATAACTTGTTAGAATTATATTTAAACCTCTCATTGCTGCAGTCAAAGGTTCCCATCTGCTTCAAAAGAGCATCAATTACCCCAGTATCCAAGAAGAGTAGTGTGAGTGGGCTCAACAACTACCGCCCAGTAGCACTACATCTACTGTGATGAAATGCTTTGAGAGGCTGATCATAGCCAGAACTAACACAAAGTAAAGATCTGGACCCACTGCAATTCACCTATCGTCACAATCGCTCCACAGCAGATGCAATATTGTTGGCTTTCCACTCAGCTCTGGATCACCTTGAAAACAGCAATTCATGCATATGGCTGCTCTTCATAGATTATAGCTCAGCCTTCAACACTGTTATTCCCTCAGTGCTGGTCAAGAAGCTACAAACTCTGGGCCTCTGTACCCTCCTCTGAAACTGGATCCTTGACTTTCTCCTTGGAGGACCACAGTCAGTACAAATTGGAAACAATGTCTCCTCCTCACTGATCATCAGCACAGGCACACCCCAAGAATGTGTGCTTAGCTCACTGCTTTACTTATTATACACCCATGACTGTGTGGTCAGGCACAATTCCACTGCTATCTATAAGTTTGCCAATGACACTACAGTTGTCGGCAGAATCACAAACGGAAATGGGGAAACGTACAGGAAGGGAGATAGATCAACTCGATGAATAGTGTCACATCAACAACTTTGTGCTCAAAGTCAGCAAAACTAAGGAGATGATTGTGGACTTCAGGAGGAAGTCAGGGGAAGATGACCCAGTCCTCATCGAGGACTCAGTAGTGAAGAGGGCCAAGAACTTAAAATTCCTGGGTGTCAACATCTCCAGGGATCTGTCCTGGAGCCTCCACATTGATGCAATCACAAAGAAGGCTCACCAGTGGCTATACCTTGTGAGGTGTCTGAGGAGATTTGGTATGTCACTGAAGACTTTCGTAAACTTCTACAGGTGTACTGTGGAGAGCATTGTGGCTGGTTGCATCACTGTCTGGTATGGAGGGGCCAACTCTTAGGACAAGAATAAATGAAGAGGGTTGTTAACTCAATCTGCAACATCACAGGTACCAGACTTCACTCCATCAAGAATATCTACACAAGGCAGAATCCTAAAAAAAGCGGACTCTGTCCTCAAAGACCCTCACCACCCAGACCGTGCCCTCTTCACTCTGCTACCATCAGGAAAAAGGTAAAGGAGCCTAAAGACATGCACTCAACAATGCAAGGAGGCCTTCTTCTCCGCTGCCATCAGATTCCTAAATAATCAATGAACCAAAGACGCTGCCTTACTCTTCATGCACTACTGTTTTATTAAAATTTAGCAATGTTGTAAGATGGTTATAATATGAATGTTTGCATTATTGATGGTGCTGTAAACAACAAATTCTGATTCTAACGGGAGATCTGGTATTGCACTCTCTCTCTCTATACATTAAGCCATCCTTCCTGAACGCATTTGACAAACTCTACCTCATCCACCCATTTGCAGTATGGGAATCTCAGTCGAAAGGATGATAAGGGAATTAGTGAAAAACAGAAGGTAGGTTTGAAAGAGGTGTAACCAGCAGAACCCAGAAAGAAAGTACTGCAAATAGTCGGAATATGAAATGCAAAGGATGGAATTACTGATTAAAAGTCATCGTTGAATTTGGAAGGGTGAAATCTGCACCATTTCAAAAGACATTATTCTTTGGGCTTGAAGGACGTCATTTTGTTTTCTGATGGAAAGTACAGGATTCCTATGTGAAGAAAGGATGAGTAAATGAATGCTTCACCTGGAATAAATGTTGGAGACCCTGGGAGAAATAAAGTGGGATGGAGAAAGGACAATCTCTCCTGAAATTGTATGGAGATGGTAGAATGGGAGGGGGATGAGTCTTTCTAGAGACGGAAGAGCGAGTCAGAGTGCCTCGGATGGAAGGAGGTGTGTCTACTGGTGGCGCCAGATTCGACTGAAAATTGGCGAACAGACTGTTGGAAAAGGTTGGCCAATTCCTGGCTGGCAGGTGGTGATTAGTGGGATAATCAGAAATTGGGCCCAAACTATTCACAATGTAACGCAATGATTGGGAGGACACTGAAAATAATATTTCCAAGTTTCCTGACTGGGCAAAATTGCACGAGATTATGAATAGTGATTGAAATACGTTAGGTAAGTGGGCAAATACTGAATATAATTTAGTTATGTGAATGACTTTATTTAATATTTCTACTCAGCACATGGGTGGAAGAACTGGAAGGACAGGAAATGGGAAGGGGAGAGAAAAGGTGAGCAAGTTTACTGGAAAGCAGTAAAGTCAATGTTAATGCCATCTGGCTGGAGGGTGCCCAGATGGAAAATAAGGTGGTGTTCCTCCCGTCTGTGGATGATCTGGGTGGGATAGTGCACAAAACCATGGATAGATATGTGAGCATGGGATTGTGACTCAGAATTGAAATGGTTGGCCATTGGGAGGTCGCTGAGGTTGCGAATGGAATGGAGGTGCTAAGTGAGGCAATCTCCCAGTCCGTGACTGGTCTTTCCAATGTATAGAGCGCCACAAAGGGAGCACTGGATACAGTAAATAATTCCTCTAGATGTACAAGTGAAGTGTTGCTTCCCTTGAAAAGCCTGTTTGAGGCTCCAGACCCGTGGGGATGGAGGAGGTGTGGACGCAAGTGTTACACCTCCTGTGGGCACAGGGGAAGTTGCTGTGAGTGTGATGGGTGGGGAGGGATGAGGGAATCACGGAGGGAGAGGTCCCTGCAGAATGTCAAGGGGAGGAGAGGGAAAAATGTGCCTGGTGGCGGGATCCTGTTGGAAGTGCTAGAAATTCTGACAGATAATGTGGATCCGGAGGCTAGTGGGGTGGTAGGTGAGGATGAGGGAGATTCTACATTTGTTGCATCTAGAGGTAGAGGGGGCCAGGGCAGATGAGTAGGAAATGGAGGAGATGTGGGTGAGGGCTGAGTCGATGGTGGTGGAGTGAAAGCCACATTTGTGGAAGATGGCAGTTTTTTTCAGAAGATCTGGACTGGAAGGCCTCATCTTGGGAACAGATGCAGTGGAGATGGAGAAATTGAGGGGATAGAATCCTTTCAATGGATAGGGTGAGGAAGTGTAGTCAAGGTAGTTGTGGGAGTTGGAGGGTTTATAGTATATGTTGGTGGAAAGCTTGTTTCCTGAGATGGAGACAGAGATCCAGGAAGGGGAGAGTGTTATTGGAGATGGACTAGGTGAGTTTGAGATTGGGGTGGAAGTTGGCCAATAAGTGGATGAAGTTGACAAGTTCATCATGGGTGCTTGAGGCAGCCCCGATGTAGTCGTCGCTGTACCGGAGGAAGAGTTGAGGGGTCTTGCCAGTGTTGGCTTGCAGAATGGATTGCTCCACAAAACCCACAAACAGGTAAGTATAGCTGGGACCCATCGCGGGTACCCATGACTACACCTTTGATTTGGAGGAAATGGATGAGTTAAAGGAGAAGTTATTTAGAGTGAAGACAAGTTCTGCCAGGCGGAAGAGGGTGATGGAGAATGATTGGTTGGGTCTTTGGTCCAGGAAGAAGCAAAGTGCTTTCAGACCTTCTGTGTGAGGGAAAGAGGTATAAAGGATTGGACATCCATTGTAAAGATGAGTTGGTCCGTTTCTGGAAATCTGAAGTCATTGAGGAGATGGAGGGCTTGTGAGCTGTTGCAGATGTAGGTGGGAGGGATTGGACCAGGGGAGAAAATAAACTAGTTTGGTGGGGCAGGAATGGGTAGAAACAGTGGATTTACCTAGATAAACTTGTGTCTCTGAATAAGTTTCAGACATGGAGATGCTGTGACCACCCCACTCCTCCCCCCCCCCCTAACAATGCCCAATGTTCCAGACAGAGAGGCCACATGTTCCTCTACAATCCACATATAATTGCACATCACACTGGAAAAATCTTTTAATGTTTCAATATGAAGTATATGACTGAAAGATCAGTAATCTTAGTACTTGCTGCTTGATTTTACTGTTGTTTTTGAAACATTTAATTTCCACATATCTTCTTTCAAAGCGGCTTTGAATCCTGGGCTCCCAACATCCTTGCGATTAGCTTACTATTGACTGGCAAACTTACCATTGACTTCAGTTCTTCTAGCGTGTTTCATCCTATCCAAATTCTTTATGCATTGTCACATAGCATGGTTAGGGGAGCAATTAGGGCAATGATATTATAGAGTCAACATCTGGGGTCTAAATCCAGTGCTGACTATAAGGAGTTTGTACATTCTCTCCGTGTCTGCGTGGGTTTCCTCCACCCTTCAAAAAGTACAGGGGCTGTAGGTAAATTGGGTGTAATTGGGCAGCATGGGCTCATGGGCCAGAAGGGCCTGTTACCATGGCGTATGTATAAATTTAATTTAAAAATTTAACTTAGCTCCTGCCCGCTGTTTGTTTCATCATCTGATCTTTAGGATCAGCTCAGATGCCCTTTCTTTCATTGACTCAGTTTATTAGCATTTGGATCTTTCCTCTGCAAACTCTAATTAATTATGCCTTTGATTAGATTCTGAAGGCATCTCTCTGCTCAGTTTGAACCCTGATTACCATGGTAATGGTCCTATCTCAACCCCCATTTACCAGAATAGCCTAGGGAGTAAAGCAAGTATGTCTTCACAATGAGACAAATATATTGCCCAAAGCTCCTTTCAGTGTTGTCTAATATAACAAATTATAACATTTTGTCATGCATCACTGCTAGGGGAGGATGATTTCAAAGGTGACATCAAGAAATAAAGTTAGATTAATCTTACTAAGTATAAAGTATAGAGATTTCTTGTTTGGTGGCTGAATTTTGGACAAAAAAAGAAAATACCAGATTATCTGTTCTGACAATTGAGCTGTTCCCACCCCTATTGAAGGAAAGATTACAGCTTCTCTAGAGTATTCTTTGGCATTAACCTAATGTGATGGTGCCAGGAAGGTGATTTTGTACAAGGCTGATAACAGGTTTATACCTTTGCTAACAATTTTGAGAAAGGCAATGTATCTGGTGGACCTGATAGCATTCACTCAAGTGAATGTCAAGTTGAATTGTAAACCAAATGGGACCAGATTTGAGCCTGCCAAAGTAATATAGGCAGTATAGAAGCTACATTTTGTTAATAACTGGCATCCCTCTATATAATATGGTCTGAAAGAAATCTATAAACTGGGAATATAGTATTCAATATTTATATTATTTAGTGGATTGTTGCATTTAATGTATACAGATCAGTTAATTTGGATAGAGAGGAGGGAGGTAAAATTTTGGTGAATGTAAAATGTGTGAATGGCTTGGAATGAGTGTACAAGTACATTTAAAGATTGGAATTGCTGAGTAATTCAAACTGTTAATGAAATTGTTTGATGTACATCATATTTGATGTATTTGTGGAATCATTGGGTTATGTGAACATTTATTTTCTTCCTGCAGATGCAAAATGTATGTGTCTCATCTAGATTCATAGTGGGAATGTTTATATTGCTACATGAGAGATGTGTTGTGGCCGCATGCTTACGCAGGCCTCGTGTAGGGCTGATCACCACTGGTGACGCATCAGCGGTGATGCTGGGGAAATGTTAGAGCCCTTGTGTGAGGTGGAACAGGGAGCAAATTGGGAGGCACAGGGCATGGTTGAGGGAGCTTGGCTGTGAGGAAGAAAGAATTGTTGGAAGATATAAAATGATGACACAGGTTCTTTGCTAAAGACCATTACGTGTGTCCACTTTATTGTTATTGCAGCGTGTATTTAGCAGTCACTACACAGGTACCTCAAAGCTATAAATAAAGAATTTTTTTAAAAAGTGCCTTTTTGTTTGGCAGTCTTGGTTTTGGGTGATTTATATTTTATTGTTACCTTTTGAAATGTTACATTTCCATACATCTTCAAAATGTCCTTTTACATTTACTGTATTGGGTTATGAATGTGATCAGTGTTAGGCAGTCAACTTGCATTGTTCATACTTTTCTTAGACAATTTTCAAAAAATGTAGATCTGTATAAACAAAAAAGTCTAGACTCTTAAAAGAATAATAATATTATTTTGTTATCTGAAATATTTTCATCCTAAATTTAATTAGCATAAAGAAAGTAAGAAGGAAAAATATACTGTACAGTTTTGCTGGTCAAAACCAACCAACCTCACAAAAGTGGAGTAAAAATGCAAGTTCACTTTTGAACTCCAAATCAACATGGCATTAGTCAACTAAAGGTTTTCCATGCAGATTTTAAAGGTGCCTGATTGGTATCCACAGACAATCAATTGGAGTTTGCACAGAATCAACTATCTGAGACAGAACTCCTCACAGATCATTAAAAAAATATTTCCAATTGGCCTCTCATTAGTATATCCAAGAAATTTGTATTTAATTTAAAAACAATAAATTGGAGATACAGCACGGTAACAGGCCCTTCAAGGTCACAAGGCTACGCTGCCTAAATACACCCATGTGACCATTTAAATGTCCTTACAGACAGCAGTGCATTCGAACCTGAGTCACTGGCATTGATAGCATATGATAGCATTGTACTAATCGCAACACTGTCCTTGTCGCCCAAGTCTCGTGGCTGGGGAGGCAGGACTTGCCCCATTATGGGTTTTCCAAATGATAACCTTTTCTTCCAGGTCCCCAGAGTTCCTCTTGTTCCCCTTATTTCAGCAGAAACACTCTAGCCAGCTATTTCCTCTTGTAAGGACTTCAAGGGTTTTCAACAGGCTGAACTCAGAACTCACAGCCCATCTTCAAAATGGGGATTTCAACAAGCCTGCCAGCTTGCCATGTTGCAGCCTCATAAGCTATTGCAGAACTGTCTTTCTCTCTCCTTGTAAAAACCAAACCCCCTTGCAGGGCTCCAAACTCATCCTTGCAAGATCTTATCAGCATCTGCCTGTACATTGTTCCATTTGCACCTAGTTCTGAAGTTCCTTCCAAAGTAGTTCCATTTTCTCTGCAAAGTCACGGAGTGTGAATGTCTGGCTTCAGCAAAACCCTTGCATTTTAAATGAGATGTGAAGTGTAAGTATCTCTTTGTGAAGTGACCTACACTGAACCCCCACAATCTATCTCTTTTAAAAACATATTTACATATAATATAAAATATAATATAAACTGTAATGCCACACCTCAGCCAGAAAAAGTATCCTTTACACCTGATCAGTTTACATTAAATATCCATCCATTAATATTCTCAAAAATCAATAAAAATTCTTAACAATTAAAAGTAATATACTGGGTTTTGGTGGCATAGGTCCACAATCACATTCCTCCCACACTTGCCTTACCCAGAGTTGAGGGCCCAGCTTCATCACTCAAAATGCACCAGAATCCAGTTAATTTGCTTCAACTGCACAATGGGATGAAGATGTTGAATGGGAACAAGTTCCACCCGAAATTCTCTTTTTCTCCATGATTGGCAGTGAAGCCTTCCCCAGCTTTAGCAGTTTTCAAAGCTGTCAGGATCTATAAATATTTCTGAATCTATCAGGCTTTCAAAAGTACTTATAAGAAAATAAAACTTACTAAAATGATTAACAATGAAAATATAAAACTGAGCAAAATGTTTAAAATATCTTTTAATAATTAAAAAGACTAAACAGATCAGTTTTTAAAATAGGGATTGACCTTTTTACCTTTCCTCCCTGCAGCCTCAAAATTCTCTTTGAAATCAGTCCCATTAAGGGTTGTGCTCCTGGCTATGTCTGTTGTAGAGGCCAGCATCTTAGCATAAACAGCAGGGAATCTCAGAGGAAGCAAGTTTTATTAGTGGACTCTACAGTCACTACATTGCAGCTGTGCTGTACTGGGGGAAATACAGAATATTCTGTTATCCCAGAAACCGACTGATACTTTTTCATTGAATCCATGCAAACACCCAGCAAAATAAGTTAGGAGAGTGAAAGTGGGAGTGAGATTCCATTTTTTTGGGAATTCCTGCCTTGAGGGTGTACTGCATCTGATACTCCTTGGAAAACAAAATGGAGAGTGAGCCTTCAAGATAGATGCACTCTCAACACAGCAAATAAAATCATTTTATAAAATAGCCGAGTTTAAAGGGATGTTGGTTGGAGGTTGAGGGAAAGGGAGGATCTGACATGCTGTACAAATTTTTAGGATGCACAGAATTTGATGGTGTTTCTACTGATACTGCAAACTCTGGAGAGAGTAGCACTAAAGGACACCAATGTGACGAATTCGGAGAGAATCAATGAGTTAAATTTGACATCAACTTATTTTAAAATTGTCAGTCCATATCCTTCAGGTGAAATATTGCCCACAATTTATTTTAATCGGGAATATCTGTCAATGTCCTCAGAGACCACAATTAAGAACACAGGGAATGGGTTGGTCTTTAATCTGCTTTAAATAGCTCACTGGTAAATGAAAATTAATTATTAAAAAAAAATAAGTAAAATCTACAATGTGACAGATGTAATGATGGGGACTCAACCTTGATACACATGATCTGGCCTTGTCGAACTCTTGAACCATATTGGAGGGAGATTTTTTTTGTGCTTTGCCGATAATATTACATGTTAATCTTGAACCTAATCCTTTAACAGCTTTGTTTAGATTGTTAAAATATATTAATGAGCTATTTTCTTCATCTGATCGTCAAGTCATAATATTTAAAACTTTTATGGCATGAAAAGCTATCCTACTTAAATAAAAAGATCCAATTCCACCCATTAGTACTCAGTGGTTATGTCATGTCTTGCCTTAATTTAGAAGAGATCAGGTGTTCCCCATTGTATGCTAACACTAATTTTCATAAAATTTGGAGTCCTTTTATGGACTATTTTTGTGCTAATTTAATCTGTCTTACATTGAATGTATTTATTTATGAACATGGTTCTCCTTCAGTTAGTAATATTTTATAGATTTACCTTTTATTTTCGGGAGGGGTTAAAGTTCTTTTCTTTGTTTTTCTTTCCTTTTTTGTCATTCTGACAACATTGTATGGGGAAGGGGTATATCGTTAATGTCTTATTTCTGGAAATTTAATTAGATTCTTCATATTTGGTAACCTTGTGTTCTCTCTTCAATTCATGCTTATTCTATAAAACTCAATAAAAAGATTGAAAGAGTAAAAATTGGGCAATGGCTCAGTGCCCATCATTCATTGGCATAAATGAAAGTAATATGGAGATCTTTGATTCTCAAGATAAAAGAGTCCTATAACTAGTCAATTTCCCTGGGTAATTTCTGAAGATTTGAATTCTATTTAGATTTTATTTTTCCATTTAAATCAACAGCCTCTAAGGATTTTATTTGCTCTTAACAAGAGGCACAAGCTCATGCTAATTTTGCATCTAATGAAAGATATTAGAATTAAGTCAGTTTGATCTAATGGATACAAATAGGCTGGAAAATACAGCTGAAATGACAGCCAATGACTTACAGTCACAAATTTGAAAAGGAACATGTTATCAGAAAAAAAAGCATTAGAATCAATAAATCAATGGCATCAAAGCAACATGAAGAGGGCTCTAATGAATAAAATATCCTGTACAGCAATTATAGCAGTGAAAAAAAGGTAACAAGTCCAATGTAAATAAGATGGTAGTGAGTGCCAAGGATTGATTAATTATATTTCAGCTGATGCTGTTCTTTTGAAGCTTTGACAGGTACATGCTTATAAATGAAATAAACAAATAACAAATATTTCATTTGCCCTAAAGCTGGGATGGGGGTTAGAATTTTATTAAGAGTTTCTGCTCATAGACCAGTACAGCACAGGAACAGGTCTTTCTGCTCCATGTGCTTAAAATGAAGTCCAAATCAAACTAGACTTCTGATGTTTGCACCTGCTTAATATCCCTCCAAATCTTTTCACTGTATATATGTGAGTGTGGATTTTGGAGGGTCATTTGATCTCTCTGGACTGGGACCTGGTGGCAGTGTGGATTGAGGAAGGTTATGTGGCATCTCCATTTGGAACCTAGTGGGAAAAAGTGGATTATGCATGGTCACGCGACCTCTCTGCCTGGAACCTAGTCAATAGTCACATCACTCACTGATCAAAGTTGGACCCTTCACACCTGACCATTGGCCCCTTTAATCACCTTGTGGTTACCTGGGCCAGACCCTCCAGCTCATTGTATTTTAAAGTCTACCATGTGCAGTAGCTCTTCCTCTTTTGCTCTTTGGTCCTGAGATTTCACGAACTATGGACAACACTGGAGGAGTCATTGGTAAGGTGTGCACTATACAAGGCTGTTAGGTAGCATTGGAGCCATGCCCACGTTAGTCACGGAATGGTGGGTAGTGTATTGTAATCCTTGCTTATTATAAGTCTGTACACAGTTGCTAGTACTGGTAGTATTAAGTCTGATGTGACTAATTATACTGTATTTATGATTGAGAGTACTAGTGTATGTTATGCCTGTTGCGATTCACTTACATTTTTTTTTATGAAGATCCTTCCTCTGTTCAGCCTGTGTACAAACCCATTGGCTTTTGAACCCACTAAACATTTCCTTTTCCATACAACAATCTGATAATAAGCACTACAATTCCATTCATTTCAAACATTTTATGTGCTCTTGCTGAAAGGTAGCACTTGTTTCCATGGAGTTCATTGAAATGTCCCTTTAGCATTGAATCAAAATGTATGTTATGACTTTTAGTCTTTCAATGGCATTTGAAATGTGGATTTCCTTCAAGGAATATTTTTGTTTTTGTGCACAGAAGGAGGTGATGTGCACCACAGCCATGTAAAAGGTGATTAGAGTTAGGCAGATTAGAACCTTATTTGCCCTGTACATCTAAATATTCATCCATTAGCACGTAGAGACCGACATTTCTTTTCTGGACTTCAAACTCTGTGGTTCAGAAAGAAGATTTTTGACCACTATCAACTACTTAGTGAATATCTGATGCCTGTGGCTAAATGAGAAAACCACTAACAGTACGGCCCTAGATCACCATTACCCTTCATTTTAGAAAGGGCACCTTCCAGGTAAAGAATGTCATACTGGCTCATGGTCTATTTATTTTCTTCCCCACATAATAAGAGTTTGATGCTGGCTTTCCACAAGTACTGGGAGCAATTGATGGGATTCCAAGGCAACTCAGAATCTGAATGAAATATTCTCTAGTTAAGAAACAGAATAGCCTTCCATGTGAAATTGCAATTTTCCACCATACTTCCAATCAGGGCCACCAACAGACCTTGCAGGTGAGGCAGAATTTTACACGCACATGGTCCAACCTGATCTACTGCATTCTGTGTACTCAATGTGGCTCCTGTACATCAGTGAGACAAAACATATCGTCGCATACCTGTGCTCTGTATGTGGACCTAAGCTTGAACCCCCAGTAGCCAACCATTTTATATCCCCTGAACATTCCCACACAGACATGTCTGTCCTTGACCACATCCATTGCCAGAATTAGGCCAACAATAACTTGATGAACAACAAATCATATTCCAACCAGACATTCTTAAACCTAATGATATGAAATCATTGTTTATAATTTTGGGTATCCCCACTGCTATCTGGTTCCACCATTTTCATCTATTCATTATCTACTCCTTTTACTTTTCTCTAACCTTCTCAGTGGGCTCTCCCTCCATCTGTCTCCCCACCTCTCGCACCTTCTGGAAACAGAAACAAGGTACTGAATTTAGTTGATAAGCCATGATCATAATGAATGGCAGAGTAACCTCAAGGAATCCATCTTCCTACAGTCAATCCAGTCCAATGTTTCTTCCCTCCAGCTCCAGTGCATTTATAGATCAGGTAATGGAGATAATGATGATTGAAACATAGAAGTCTGCAGACACTGTGTTACAAACTAACAATCGTCTCAAATTTGTTAGGGACTAAAGAGACTTTGTTAGCATTAACAAAGGAACAGCAATGGCAAAAATTCACCAGACAATAGTAAATTCTAAATAATCGTTTTTTTTTAAACTATAACATGACATTTCTTACTTAACTCTAACTTAAACTCTAAATGTAAACCTCCTCCCCCCACCACCCCCATGCACAATTATAAATGTGTGTGTGTGTGTGTGTGTGTTAGTTAAAAGTCCCATATTCAGAAAAATCAATTTTAAAACTTTAGCATAATTTTGATCTTGCTTTATGGTCTTAAATTTTCAGTTTAGAAATAATTATAAAATGCTTTTTAAACACTTCAGGCCTCTTTAAACTCACAATTCTTTTGATGAGTTGTGTTTCAGAGAGAACTTCCTTCATATGAGTGATTTCACAAACTGCCTCTTAACTTGCTTAAGAGTTTGAGACTGTTTACTTCTCTTGACTGAAGACGTTTGGAATCTGTGTTCCTAACGATCAAACTGCTCTCTTTATCTTAAAAATGCAGTCAGAACAGGGCTTATTTATTTCAAAGCTATTTATTCTGTGTGGTCCTTTTTCAGGAGTAACATTGGCAGCTTTTTCTCCTCTGCAGAACATCTTGCTGCTCGTCAGTTCAACATCTTAACAGAATGGCAGGTTTTCTTCCACTTTGGCTCCCATTTCAATCATATATTTCTGGCAAATGTCTCATGTCGCATCATTTCTGTCACTGAAGTTCATAATGTCTTTTCACATTGATGTACTAAAAAGCACTTATTTGCAGAATCAAAGTAATTAATTTGTTTGATGGTTTTCTCCTGGTTCCTGGCTGCCTGGAATTGATGAACAAAATGGCTTATTGTATACTCAAGCAAACATGGTCCCACTTATTTCAAGAACCATCATCAAAATCTGTTCTCTTTGCAATGCAATATCAAACTCTTTGGGCTTTCAAACTGTGGTCAATAGTGTTTAAAATGCAAATACATTTGTTGATGCTGAAGCCAGTTACCAGCTGCAGAGAACCATATGTGTTTAAAATGCTAATCTGTTGTCTTTGTGCCCCTGTGACCAATCAAATTAACTCATTAAACCATTTCTAGATGAAATATAGCTTTAACATTAAACTATTAATATTAAACACAGATCAGTTACAGTGTGATGGTAATGAAAACACACCAAAATGCTGGAGAAACGCAGCCAGTCTTTTCAGTGCCCATAAAAAGCTAATATATATTGCCAACATTGAATATATTTAATGGAACAGGCATGAAGCGAGAAGGAGGACATAAAATGTGAGAATGAGAAGCAAGAGAGAAATGGTACAGAGAATTCAGTAAATGCCTGATATTTTCTAAACTTGGTGTCCAAATCAGGCACGTGTACCTACTTGCAAAGGTGAGATTATGTGGTATCAAAAACATCTACCAATGAAACATAACTGTGCCTTGTGATTAAAAAAAGCTGTCCTAATATCAATTTAATGCTAAAATATTAAATATATCTATAAAAAATAAACCTAATGATGCATCAGTCTCCAAGAGTGTTCTCTCTTTTTTTCGACTACTCTTCTTTATAACTGCCGCAGCTTTAAGAAATGATGATGAGCTTCAAATTTGCAATGAATCCCCTAATCTTAGATTAAAAGTCTTAGTCTCGCTTTTGTCATGGTTGTCTAGGGAGCTGCAACACCTGCCCAGATAGCTTGTGTTTGTAGAGCACGGGGTTGAGTTGGCCATGCCAGTGCCACCGCCCACGTGTTTCTCCAGCCCATTACGATTGTGTGAGAGAACTCTCTCATCCAGTGTCTAGTCATTTGTGTTTGTTGATTTTGTGTATTTTTTGATTAATTGCTGGAAAGCACTTGGGAACAACATTCCATTGTGTTTAAAATCTGTCATATAAATAAATATTCAATTCATTTCAATAAGAAAAAGATTGATTTTAATCATTGACCAGCTTTGTTTACCAAATATTTGAAAAATATTGGCTTTTATTGGAAAGTTACATCACTATCCAACTTCCCTCCTCTTGAATACATTCTCTCCCTCTCCTCCCCATCTTCCAAGGAATCAAGATGTATTGCTTTAATGCTCAAAATAAGCTGAGGTCAAAGATCAGCCATGAGCTATCCCCGTGAAATGGGCAGTGAGTCAATAAGTCGTTGGAATTATCTTCCTTAAAGAGCAGTGAAATCAGTCCTTTTACTTTACTTTTAAGGTAGTGTAAAGAAAAATGTGATCTGCATGGGGGTGAGAGACTGATAGCAGTAGACTAAAATGAAAAGTCTTTTAAAATAAATTAAGTTGTTAATTTCAGCCCATAGTTCTCAGCCTCTGTTTGTTTATTTTCTGAAGTATCAGTCCTAAGAGCCTTTACATGCTAATTGACAATATATTATTCTTCAGACATAAAGGAGCTCTCTAGAAAGATTTAACATTAAATTTCCTCTAGATATTAAGTGTTCCCAAGTATTACTGGACCATTTAATAGGCTTTTCTGAATTATGTTCCCATAACGTACATGAGTGTTGAACTTAAGGACTCTTACTTGTGCACTTTATTGATTTTCTTTTTCCTCTCTTTATATTGCACAGTCGGTTTGTTTACATTTGTTATCTGTTTACACTTCTTTGTTTGTTGAGATGTTTTACACTGTGTACAGTTTATTTTTTGCACGACCAATTAGTGTTAATTCTGCCACACCTGCAGGAAAAAGGAATCTCAGGATGGCATGTAATATCATGTGTGTACTCAAAAATTAAATCTGAAAATCTAAAGTGAAATCATTAATTTGCCAACTCTAAGTCTATTAAGGGATTATTCATTCTTTCCCTTTGTGATGCGGATGGAAGTTTAAAGCTTTAAACAATCACACCAGAGAAGAGATATCTTGGATGTTTGTTAAACCATACCCAGTGCCTAAAATAAAGAAGCCAAAATTATTAACACAAATGTTTTTACCTTTCAGTAAAATTCATCAAAAGTTCTTGACTGTTCAATGAAAATATCCCAATATAGTATGTTCTCCCTATTTCAGCAGTTCAATTCCTTCAAATAATATTGTATATAAATGGATGAAACAAAACCCCGGCAGAGTTACTGCAGCACGATTACAGTGCTGGTGATTCAGGTGCAAATTCAACGCTATCTGTAAGGAGTTTGTACATTTTCCTCATGTCTGCATGGGTTTCCTCCGGTTTCATCCCACCCTTCAAAAATGTAGGGGTGTGCATTTGGGCAGCATGGGTTTGTGGGCTGGTAGGGCCAGTTACTGTGCTGTATGTCTAAATTTAAATTAAAATGCTCAATTATTCCAAGATGAGCACCATCAACCATAACATTGCTATTTGTCAACTAAAAATACTACAAATTATACACACTAAATAATAATTATGGAAAACTTTACAAATTACAATTTATGGGCTGATAAGTGTGTAGGATGGAGGGAATTAAAATCAGATCAGTTTGCAATTTGCTGGGACAATGCATTTGCAGATGTGGGTTTAGATAGCAGAATATTAATCTAAACATATCCCAACAAAAAGCATGCTATGAAAGCGTATTTGTTCAGTAAATGCCCATTGACAGACATTCCTCAGGATAATATGACCAATTTTCTAAGGAATATTCTCAAGTGCATTGTACAGGAAACAATGACATCCCATATATGCTAGATGTGGTCATCAGTGGTCCACAGTCAACTGCAATTGTAAGTGCCAATACAATTTTTTATGTTGCAATTCAGAAAATAAAAGTTGCAAACTCATTCCAATCTGAAAATTAGATTTATTTTTACATATAATAAGGAAATAAGCTGTTCCTGGTCTGATATTCCCCAATAAGCTTGGGATCATATATCCTGGATTGTCTTCCTTCCTTTCATTTATTGTTACAGGATGTTGGTGACAGAGGCAAGGCCAAAATTTATTACCCATTGCAATGCACAAAAGTAATGGAGAAACTTAGCAAGTCCTGCAGCATCTATAGGAAGTGAAGGTAACCAATGTTTCAAGCTGAGCTCCTCATCAAGGTATCAGTAAAGGGGAAGCAGGCATCTGAATAAAATAGTGCAGAGAGGAGGGAAAAAGGGCAGGGGGAGGTGCACAGGTAATGGGTAAGAGGTCATAGGTGGGAGTTATTGGGGAGTGGGTAGCTCTGAATGGAGAGGGAAGGGAAGGTGGTGGGAATTTGGAGGAGGGTCTACAGGAATTGGAGGTCAATGCCATCTAGTTGGAGAGTCCCAAAATTTTCCTGCTAGCTAAAGGAAAAATTTATCTCTCTCTCATTGATGCCTCTTCCCCTTTCAGCTATTGTTACAATAGACTTCTTCTCTACCTCTATTTTATCCCATCAGCTGCATTTCTCCCTGTTTACCTATTGCCATCTTCATTCCTTGCTCTGTTTCCACTTACCATGGGATAAATGCTCTGCAGCAATTTACTGGGACTTCTTCAACAACTCCTTCCATCCAACTGATTACTACCATCCATAAAGACAAGCAGGCTTATGGGAATATCACTAGCTTCCCAGTGCACCTCAGAGCCACACACCATACAGATTAGGAAATATAACCATATAACCATATAACCGTTTACAGCACGGAAACAGGCCACGTCGGCCCTTCAGGTCCGTACCGGTTCACTTGAACAACTCCACTAGCTCCTCTGCAAACTCCTGAGGACGTGCTGAATTTGAATAAAAACAGTGCACTCGGGGGACAGAAGAATAAGGGGGGACATCCCACATTTCTAACGCTGAAAGGCCTGGGCAGAGTAGATGCGACAAGGGTGTTTCTCATGGCTGGGGAGTCCAGGGCAAGAGGGCAAAACTTCAGGATAAAAGGGCATCAATTTAAAACAGAGATGGAGAAATGTCTTCAGTCTGAGGGTCATGAGTCTGTGGAACTTGTTGCCACAGACGGCTGTGGATGTGAGGTCATTGGGTGTACTCAAGGCAGAGATCGACAGGCACCCGACCAGTCAGGGCATCAAGGGTTACGGGGAGTGGGCTGTACTGATGTTCTTTCAGCATTGCTTGATCAAAAACCTGGAACTCCATATTTTACAGAATTATGAGAAAATTTCACCAGAAATATTATAATGAATTAAGAACGGTTCATCCAACCTTTTCAATTCCAGAGTCAATCTCCATTATTAGCCTTTCCACACCACATTATTCTCTTATCACTCTCCTTTTCATATATATTCATATTCATCTACCCTTGCTTGACATTTCTCACTTTTGTTTCCCAATATGCAATGCTTCAAAAAAGTAATTTAATTTCCTATTAGCAGGCAAAAATATCATTCAACCTGTAGCTTTAATTTTTATTAATTAAAAAGAGAAACATGTAAATAAACTTTGGTGTAAATCAATCATTATTTAGAAATGCACAAATTTATCTCCTCCATTTATCATTGTTTTAATAATATATAGCCTGAGTTTGTTTAGTCAATCAAAACTTGACCTGAATACCAGACACATTTCAATGCTGGAAAGATATTTAAAAAATATCTGACAAAATATCTTTCTGGTTCCATATTATATGAATTTAGCTTTTTTATCCCCCAAGATATATTAACATGTTCCTTACACTTCTGATGCATAATTTGTACAGTACTAAAACAAATTCATGTTCCACAAGTTGATGCATTACTTAGCTTAATGGCTGCCAAGTTTGTGGGAACATAATGCAAAATGAACTTACATTATGATGATTTTATTAGATTTGTTCAATACTTTTCAATAACCATAAAGGAAAGGTTTTCTGTGAAATAGTAAAGCATAAATATGTGTTAGTATCATGTAATGAAAGTTACATAACATTTTACCAGAATTCTAGAGCATTTTAGATGAACGAGAATTTATCAAAATTTTATGCTACTGTAACAATAGATAAAATGTCAAGTAGAATGATCTGACAAATTGCTTGTGGTTCAGTGTCATTCAAGGCTGAACAGATAAATTAAATTTAGCATGGGTTACCAGTAAAACAATGAAAATATTGCCAAGTTTTCACAAAATTACAGCAAATACTTTTAAATAAGTGAATTTTATGATACTGTGGGTAACACATGAAAGAAAACACGTGGCAAAAACAACTCAATTGAATCCATTTTCATAGTATGGAAATGCTTGAGCTTTAGTGTGACACAAAAATTTCAAATGAAGAGAAATTGGATCTGTTGCTTGAAGGATCAATATGCACACCACCAGAGGCTGATGACTAAGATTGATTTTCCCAGTGAATTAAAAAAATAGGATAAAACTATTCTCTTTCATGATGGCGCTAATCTACAAAAATATTTTAATCATGTTCATAAAACAATAGTTTTAATATCTATTTATATAATTTAGGCTTTAACCTTTAACAATCTCTAAATTTGACTGTGCCTTAAAAAACCATGGAAAATACTATTGTCAGTCAATGAATGCAATAGTTACATGATTCAAATGATTGCATTAAAGAGACATGTTGTGGTCAAATTCTCACAGCATTGAATAAATAGACATCTAAACAAATAATTAAAAGAAGTAGCCAATACCAGAAGAGCAGATAATGCAAATATTTTTTTAAAATATTCCTTTTTAGTACAACACTTTCGAAGTGTTGAAACTTAGTGGGATACAAAACATGGATGAGTGGTGTGAAATGCAAAGCTCTTGGTGAAAAACAGCTCAACCCTTCCAAGGCTTTGTTTAGTCAACCTTAATATGTTTAGAGGATTAACAGAACATCTACAACAAATACTATAATCCTGTCTTATATCCTGGAATCATATTATAGTGTGTTAGCCACACGCACACACCCACGCACACCTTCTGTCTGCAATTATAACAAAAATAAATCCATTTGTATGAATTTTACATTGAATCATTTCATTGCACTCATTCACAAGGAGTGTAAGATATGTTAGATCTTCAGTTATTCAGATTATTATGTGGTTTAAAAAACAAATCAAATAGTGTTAAAATTTCACTGGCTGTTTTTATCAGAATGGTCGTACTTCAAAATGTACAGTTAAATATGCAATTGAACAGGTATATTTCTTAATGATTTAAAATTAGTCAATACAGTTGTTTAGGTAATGCTGGTAATGTTATCTAGATTTTAGCAGCTTTTGACAATGGTTCACAGAAGGTTAATTTTTTTGTTATTTTTATCTACAACATTGAATAACTTCTGATTATGTTATTCACAAGTTCAGATTTCAGTATTTCATCGACTTAACATGGAAACAGTGAACACAGGGCATATTGTAAAAATAAGTGCATTTTCACTACAAAAATTATTTTACATAAAAGTGATCCACTTTTGTCCATTTAAATCTTTAATTTTCATTTCACATATTCCTGTAATCATCATCTTCCATCAATCTCCGATTTATTACATTTAAACATCTTGTAAATTGATTTTAAAAATTCCTTCTTTGGAACTATTGATGTACATTAAATTGCAGGGTTGCATATGCAGAGATATGTCCAATAAGAAATCTGTTTACATTAAGTGACTACCATCATCCAAGAAGTACACTGTGACAAGCTTCAGGCTGAAATCTGTAAGGAGGCTTGAGCTCAGTCAATAAAAGAGGAAGAATTATCATGTGGTGTTCCCTTGAGATTTCAGTTCAATTCATTCAGTGGCTGCAGCTTCTGCCAATTTCAGTTCATTTTATTTAGTATGAGTTTACCACTTTGGGCAGAGGCGTGCAATTGTAACTGACAAATTTTCTCCTGAACTGGGAGTCTTACATAGAAATCTCACATGGCTGAAGTGGGATGAATATTCATCTTCAACAATAACGATTCTTCCAATGGGATGGAAGGACAGGGATCCATCAATTTTTGTACTTGATCTTCCCAGGAACAGCCTGACTTCCAACATAGAGTGGGTCCATGCAAGCAACTTTGGCAGCAAGGAAGGAGTGTATGCAATGCAGTACAGCAAAAAGGTTGGAAAATTCCAGCTCCTGCTTAAAAGAAATACAAGGAGAAAATAATATATGATTATTAAAATGTAGCGACGTGCAAAAAAAAAGAAACATTATTAATTTTAACTCTGTTACCCATTTACACACTGGATAGGAAGGTGTGGCCACTGGAATCACAGTGGGCACAACAAAATAACCACACAAGGTATTTTTAGAGTGAATCAAATGGATTCACTCTTCATCTCCCATGCAACCTTTTAAAAGCTCGAATTATGAGCTCAACCCACGCTGATGTCATCATACACTGACATCACATGGCCAATTCAATGACTTCTGTGATTTGTAGTGCCATCATAACACTGCTAAACAGCCACCCCCAACCCCAGCAGAAAGGTTTGTCTGTCTTTTAGGTGGTCGACCTCTATTGGCTGCTGCAGTGGGGAAGACTTGTCCACATGATCTGGTTTAAGCCCGCCAATAGTGAAAGACTGTGGCTTCCTTCCAATGTCCAAAATACAGGTCGACCTAGTTTGTCTGAGTATCCTATAAGGGCCTTTGTAGGGCATCTGTAAAGGTTGACCAAGTGTTCCTCTTCAAGCAAAGACGTATTCACAGTTTTTGAGGTCTTCAGGTGCAAAGGAAGAGTGTTCTCCAAGTGTTGATGTGGTATAGGGGTCAATTTTCCTACTGTCTCCCTTAGCCTACTCAACAGTTCCATAGGATCATTGCTAGAGTTGGAATTGTTGGAGATGAACTCCCCTCGAACCACCAACAGTGCACCGTACATGAGCTCCGCAGATGAAGCTTGGAGGTCCTCCATTGCCCAATAATACCCAGGACATCTCATCAGCCCAGTTCAGGCCTTCTAACCAAGCCATCAAGGCTGACTTGAGATGCCAATGAAATCTTTCCACCATTCCATTGGCCTGGGTATGATATGCATTCGTATGATGAATTGTTGTATTGAACAAGCGAGACAAGGCCATCCACAGTGAGGAAGTAAATTGTGGTCCTCTATCCGAAGTAACATGTGCTTATAAACCAAAATGAGACACCCAGGAACTGAGGAACACCCGAACACAAATGTGTGCCATAGCAGCTACCATAGGCACAGCCTCAGGCATTTGTGTAAACCTGTCTATTACTGTAAAAAGATAACAGTATCCTCTGGAATCACAGAGTACACGACAAAATAACCATACAAGGAGTTTTTAGAGTGAATCAAATGGATTTACTATTCATCATCCATGCAGCCCTTTAAAAGCCCAAATAATGTCCTCAACACACACTGACATCATCATGCACTGATGTCACATGGCCAGTTCGATGCCTTCTGGGAAATGCAGTGCTGCCATAGCACCGCTACAAAGGCGGTAAAAATCATACATGGGATCGAGCCATTGACATCACTGCTAATCCTACAGGCTTCAAATTCTGAGCTGAAATTTTAGACGAGTGACTAAAAACTTGGCTAGAGGTGAGCTTTAAGGTATACAGCATTGAGAGAAGAGAGTGCAACCAGAATGACATGGGGTCTTTATGACATGGGATTCTTTCTTGTGAGAAGTTGGAGACCATGATGGTCTTGGCAATATTTGCTACTTTCTGCAGCCTTTTGCATTCCCGTGCTCTTAAATTACCCAGGCGGGTTATGATTCAATCAGTCAGTATACTTTCTACAGTACACCTGAAGAACTTTGATAAGCATATTAAATGACATGGCAAATCTTTGCAGATGTCTTACAAAGTAGAGGCATTAGTG
This sequence comes from Narcine bancroftii, assembly GCF_036971445.1. NCBI lineage: Eukaryota > Metazoa > Chordata > Chondrichthyes > Torpediniformes > Narcinidae > Narcine > Narcine bancroftii. Next base: position 305,791,121 of record NC_091470.1, read on the forward strand.
TGCCCCAATGTGCTGGTTCGAGGAGAGGTTGTTCAATATGTGAACTCCTGGGAACCTGAAGGTACTATCCTCTGCACCTCTGTTCCATTGATGCACAGAAATGTGTGGTCTTTCAGCCTCCCTTTTCTAAAATCCACAATAAGCTCCTTGGTCTAGTTAATGTTGAAAGCAAGATTATTGTTCTCGTACCACGAATCCAAATTCTTGATCTCCATCCTATATTACAATTAATCTTTTCCCATTATTAGACCGCTAACCGTGGAGTTGTCTGTAAATTTGGATGGAGTTGGGACTAAACTTGGATATGCAGACATTTGTGTTGATCTTGTACCCCAATATTTCTCCATATTCCTTCAATTTCTTATGTAGTTCTTTTATTGATATTTCTGGTTCTATTAGGTATACCTTATGTCATCTGCAAATAAACTCATTTTATACTCTTTCTCCTTTATTTTTATCCCTTTTATTTCATTTTCTGTTCTTATCAGTTCTGCCAATGGTTCTATTGCTAAAGCGAACAGTGAAGGAGATAGTGGACATGCCTGCCTAATTGACCTACTTAATTTAAATTGGTTCGATAAATATCCATTTACTGTTACCTTCGCCAATGTTCCATTATATAATGCTTTAATCCAATTAGTATATTTTTCTGGTAGATTGAACCTCTGTCGTATTTTGAATAAATAATTCCATTCTACCCTGTCAAAGGCTTTTTCTGCATCTAAAGCTACAGCCACTGTTGGCTTCTTATTTCCTTGAACTGCATGAATTAGATTAATAAATTTACAGACATTATCCGCTGTTCATCTTTTCTTAATAAATCCAGTTTGATCTTGTTTTACTATTTTTGGTACAGTCAGCCAATCTGTTTGCTAATAATTTTGCTATTATCTTATAATCTGAATTAAGTCGAGATATTGGTCTATATGATGCTGGTGTTATTGGATCCTTTCCCGTCTTTGGTATTACTTTAATTATTGCTGTCTTTCATGAATCTGGCAAGTTTTGTGTTTCTTCTATCTGGTTCATTACTTCCAGGAGAGGAAGAATTAATAACTCTTTAAATGTTTTATAGAATTCTATTGGGAATCCATCCTCTCCAAGCATTTTATTGTTTGGTAGCTTTTTTAATATATCCTGTACTTGCTCTATTTCAAATGGTTTTATCAGTTTGTTTTGTTCCTCCTTGAAATTTTGGCAGTTCAATTTTAGCTAAAAACTCTTCTATTTTATCATCAGTTTGGTATAATTGTTCATAAGATTCCTTAAAGTTCTCATTAATCTCCATTGGATCATATGTAATTTGTTTGACCTTTTTCCTTGATGCCAATACAATTCTTTTAGCTTGTTCTGTTTTAAGTTGCCAGGCTAATATTTTGTGTGTTTTTTCTCCTAGCTCATAATACTTTTGCTTTATTTTCATTATGTTCTTCTCCACCTTATATGTTTGTAATGTTTTGTATTTTATTTTTTTGTCCGCCAATTCTCTATTTTGTTATATCGTCTTTTGTTGCTAGTTCTTTTTCTGTACTTACTATCTCCCTTTTCAACTGTTCTATTTCCCGATTGTAGTCCTTTTTCATCTTAGTTACATAACTTATTATCTGCCCTCTAATGAAGGCTTTCATTGCATCCCATAATATAAATTTGTCTTTCACTAATTCCATATTTATTTCAAAGTGCATTTTAATTTGGCATTCAATAAATTCTCTAAATTCCTGTCTTTTAAGTAGCATGGAGTTTGACCTCCATCTATATGTTCTTGGTGGGATGTCCTCCAATTCTATTGCTAATAACAGGGGTGAGTGATCAGATAGAAATCTAGCTTTATATTCAGTTTTCCTAACTCTCCCTTGAATATGGGCCGACAACAAAAATATATCAATCCTTGAGTATGTTTTATGTCTACTCGAATAATATGAGTATTCCTTCTCCCTTGGGTGCTGCCTCCTCCATTTATCCATAAGTTTCATTTCCTGCATTGATTTAACCATACATTTGGCCACTTTATTTGTTTTGCTAGTCTTTTGTCCAGTTTTATCCAACATTGGATCCAAATTAAAGTTAAAATCCCCTCCTATCAATATATTCCCCTATGTATCTAAAATCTTCAAAAATAATCTTGCATAAACTTTTGATCCTCTTCATTTGGTGTGCATATATTGATCAAATTCAAAAATTCTGAATATATCTAACATTTATTCATTACATACCTCCCTGCTGGATCTATTATTTCCTCTTCTATTTTGATTGGTACATGTTTATTAATTAATATAGCTACACCTCTGGCTTTTGAATTATATGATGCTGCCGCTATGTGCCCCACCCAGTCTCTCCTTAATTTATTATGTTCCACTTCAGTTAGATGCGTTTCCTGCACAAATGCTATGTCTATTTTTTCTTTTTTCAGAAAATTTAATAGCCTTTTTCATTTAATTTGGCTATGTATTCCATTAATATTTATAGTCATATAGTTCAACATGGCCATCTCATATCCTGTTTACACCTCATTTCCCCTTCCTCACCACCACCATCCCCCTTTTCCCCATTTTCATCTCAGTTCTCCCTTTTTGAACTCAATGTATGACAACACTTTTAAAACATAAAGTACTTCAACAATTCCCACATCTAAAATTCCCTTAACCCCAAATTACCACCCCCCCCCCCTCTGAGTTGCCCCTTATCCCTTGCCGGGCAACCACAACTCCCCTCTCCATTTGGATTGCGAACTCGCTCACAAGCATCAACTGATTTCGCAGTGACGGTTATTCTCTCCCACCCAACCCCTTCCAGAAAAGACTTTTATCTTCACAAATAACAAAGTTCACCCTCTTTATTCCCCCTTACTTTCTTTTTTCCCTTTTCTTTCCCTTCTTTAGTTCTTACATATACATTATTTTTACATCTTTATATGTATTTTATTATCATTCTTCGTTCTGGTTTCATCTCTTCATCTCTCCTTCTGTCGTGCAGGCATTCTGCAAATTGTCGTGCTTCCTCCGGGTCCGACTCCGACTTCCACCAACTCCTTGCACATGCGCAGTTGCGCACTTTTGTTTGGCTCAGAGAGCCATTTTTTTCGGTCCAGCAACTCTGTGGGGTCGTCACCAACCTTGGAGAATGGGCTCTCTTCTTCACGACGGCTCCCTGTTTCTTCATGAAGGTAAGGCCTTCTCCTTTCTCTTCCGGCATCTTTTCTTCTTTTTTTCCCTGTTGTTTTTACTCTTTCTTTCTTGGGTGCCATTTTCTTTCTTTTCTCTACAACTTTATCTTTTATTTGTTATGTTTTGTGTTTCTTAAACTTTGAATTTTCTTCACTTTATTTCTTCTTTTCTGAAGAGGGCTGGTATTCTCCTACCGGCCACTACTCCATCACGTGTCTCTTGATATGCAGACATGAATGTATGGGCAGTAGAGCTGGAGATTGAGCAACAGTCTCAAAGTGCCATTGTGTTGATGGTCAAGGAGAAGGAGGTGATGTTGCCAATCTGGCCTGAATGGGGTCTGCCAACGAGGAAGCAAAGGATCCTGTTGCAGAGGGTAAATCAGAGTCCCAAATCTCTTTGGTTGATCATATGTTTTGTTGGTATGGTGATGTTGAACAACAAGCTGCAATGAATGATCAGCAGGTGTTCTTATGGTCCAGGTGATCAAAAACAGAGTGGAGAATCAGTGAGATGGCATCTGCCTTTGAGTTCTGATGATTAGGATAATAATTATGTTGTTACAACACCAGCAACTGGGGTTCAAATCTGGCGCTGTCTGCAAGGAGTTTGCATGTTCTCCCAGTGTCTGCATGAGTTTCCGCTGGGTTTTCCAGTTTCCTCCCACCTGACCAAAACGTACCTTGGATTGAAGATCTATTCAGTGGGCCGTAAGGGCTCGAAACCATGCTGTATATCTAAATTAAAATGAAAATTAAACAGAGTATCTCACGTCAAAAAGACAGTGAGATTCAGGTAATGTATAGGGTATTTGTTTTCCACATCGATTTCTTCCAGAACCAACAAGAGGCGTGAATATTAGCAGTAAGCTCTTTTGGAGGAAAGTGCAGAGGGTTGGGTGAAGAGGGCTGGGCAGGTGTCCAGGTATGAACAGGTAAGCATTTCAGGTAGTGCAGCTTATGTTAGTGTTATGGGAATGTCAGTCAGGGCAGAGGTTGCTCCTCATGCAGGATGTGGGACATCAGGGAGAAACCTAGCATTCCTGGTGACAACATCTGTGGGGAGTGTGTACAGCTGCAGCTCCTCAATGAAGCTAGAGCTGAAGATGAATGAACAGGGGATCATCTGAGGGCAGAGAAGGTCATAGGTTGCAGTTACAGTGAAGTGGTCACACCTCAGGCACAAGCTGCAGACAGTCTGGTGATCAGTAGGAAGTCTAAAAGAAAAAGGCAGACAGTGCAGAGATCCCTTGGGACCATTCTCTTCTGTGACAAGGACACCACTTTGGATACTGGTAAGAGGATGAGCTATCAGAAGGTACCTGCAAAAGCCAGGTCATTGGCACCACAACTGGCTCCAAGTCTCAGTGGAGAGAGGGGCAGTCAGGTAGTGGTAGGAGACTCAATGATCAGGGGCATAGATAGATAGATGTGGCTGCAAGTGAGGCGGGGATGGTGTGTGGCCTCCCTGGTGCCAAGGTCCAGGATATTGCTGAACAAGGACTGAATGTTCCTAAAGGGGAGAGAGAGCAGTTAGAGTGTGATTCATATAGATACCAATCACATAGGTAGGAAAGGAGGTGTGGTCCTGCAGAATGAGTTCAAAGAGCTAGGGAGAAAATTTAAAAAATAGGATCTTCCTGATTTGTAATCTCAAGATACTACCTGTGTGCCATGTGCTAATGAGGCAAGGTATAGGAAGATAGTACATTTTAATTTGTGGTTAAGGAGCTTTGGCAGGAGGAAGCGATTCAAATATTTGGATGCCGCTGTGCTGATTGTTTTCCTTTTCCACTGACATCTTGTCCCAGGAATTAACCGGGACATGGTCCAGTGGAAAAGGTAAACAATCAGCACGCCGGCATCAAATGATGTCAAATCCCTCCAGGATTGATGACCTCTACCCCTACTCCTATCCCCAGTTTCAGCTGATGCTGGCATGCTGATTAAACCAGTGGAAAAAAGACAACTTCCCTCCATTCCATTCAATTTGAAGGTAGACTCTCCGATCCCTGGGGATGAGTTGTGTTCAGTGGAAAAGCAGTGAGTGTCCTAGTTAAGGATGGCCCAATGAAACAGCACAAATGGCTTCCTATCACAGGATACTGGACGGCCAATTAACTGGGATCCCAGTGGAAAAGGGCTATTGATTCTGTGGACAGCCAGACTATTCCCCAGTGTAAAAGTGTCACACTTGAGAATATGCATTTAAGGTGCGGGATAGGAAGTTTAAGGGGTGATGTGGGGGCAATTATTTTAAACAGAGTGGTAAGTGCTTGGAATTAGCTGCCAGTTGTGGTGAAAGCACTACAATACAATAGTAGCATTTAAAAGGCTTAAACACATGAACATAAAGGAGATGGAGGGATATCAAAGCAGACAAGCTTTAGTATGATTTATATATAGTGTTCATTGCAGCATTCCCTCTTCCTACTTTGTTGTCTAGATTTTACTAAATGAAGTGAGTTGGATCAGGTTTGATGCATTGTTCAAAATGAAGAAAAACAAAATACTTCCTTCGATTCAAGATTTGGTCAGGCAGATTCTATAGATATATGTGGTGATACCATGGTAATACTATTTGTTCCATTTGTACCATCTCTGTGTGTTTGGCTAGCCTGCCTCCCTGTTGCCTAACCCTGTGACTCCTCCCCTTGGAATACCCTAATAAAGACTGCAACACTCAAATATGTCCTCCAGTCTTTTGAAGTAATTGATAGCATATCAATTTTATTCCTGTAATTTTTTAAAATCGCAATGGGTACGTTGCTGAGGCCGGACAAGCTAGACATTGATCTGCAATCGCCTGAAGCCTTAGACCAATTTGAGCTCTTGCTACACTGTTTCAACAACTTTCTGCAAGCCTCCACTCGTTGTGGGATCAGCTGACAACAAGGTGCATCTACCACAATCGTGGGTCGGCTACCACGGCTACACAGTGATCGGGGGCTGCACTATGTACAAAGAGGCATGGAACAAGCTCAAAAACAGTACAGGCCTAGGACAAACAAGGTCTACATGAAACATCTCCTGGCCACTCATAAGCAGCAACCTGGTGAGCCCCTCGAAGAATAGTTTTGGGTCCTGTGTGAACTTGGGTGAGCCTGCAGCTGCAGGGATGTTACTGCAGATGTCTATACAGATGAGCTTGTCCGGGACACCTGTGTAGCAGGTGAATATAGATCAGACTATATTCGCCAGTAGCTGCTGCAACAGGACGAACTGACCTTGCAGAGGGTCTTCGAGATATCCAAAACATTGGATGTAGCCCTCCGTAATATGGACTCATTCTCCGTCGACAACGCGCGCGGTGCCTAGTGGGGGACATGGGTGCTGCCAACTTGAAAAGTAGGGTCCCAGGCCGCAGCCATACAGGGGCATTCTGACTTCACTTCAGCCGCTGCTGCAGATGAGCACCCGCAGTGCTACTTCTGCGGCCAATAGAAGCACCTGTGGAAGCACTGCCCAGCCAAGGAAGTGGTAATGCTCAGGATGTGGAAAGTAGGGACACTATGCAAAAGTTTAAAAGTCCAGACCTTCTCCTTTCCCTAGAAGAGCCACGTGTAGGCAGTGGGGTCAGCTACCATCTTGGTAAGTGTCACTTCCGCCCCAAAACAACAGTACTGCATGCATGCCATGGAGGCTGCCATCTTGGCCAGCATCACTTCCAGGGTCACTTCTGTCCCTGAGCCACGTGTGCACCATGGAGGCAGCCATCTTACTGGTCTGGATCGCGGGTGCCACCTTATCAGTTTGGATTGGACAGTGACTCAGACAACGATCTAGTACCTGCATTGATCATACTCAACCAGGATAGCCTTCACCAGCTCACCTGTTCGATGACAGACATGGAGGTAAATGGTCACCTAACAAGCTGTTTGTTTGACAGCGGGAGCACAGAGTGTTTTTATACATCCTGATACTGTGCAGACCTCTTCCCTCATAGTGAGCCCAGCGAATGAAAGATCTCTATGGCCTCCAAATCCCACTCAGCAGAGATCTGCAGCTATTGCGCAGTGACACTGACTGTATGTGGCATGAAGTATATAAGCTTCTTGTAATGCCATAGCTCTACTCGCCCATAATACTGGGGTTGGACTTCTAGTGCCATCTCAAGAGCATCACTATGAGTTCATTAGGCCCCATCCTTCCCTCATGATCTGTAACCACTGTTTTTAAACCACCTGTTCCCCCCTCTGCATGTACCCAAGCAGCAAACCGTGATCCACCCGACTTGTGGGCAAACCGTGATCCACCCAACTTGTGGGCTCCCCATCCCAATCCACAAATCTCTCCCCTGACTGTAAGCCTGTCAAAACAGTATGGGAGACAGGGCATTCATCAAGTCAGAGATAAAATGGCTTCTGGCTGAGGGGATCACTGAACCGAATACTAGCCCCTGGAAAGCACAGGTCGTGATGGTCAAGAAACAGGAAAAACTCGGCATGGTGATTGACTACAACTGCTTCATGCAGCTGGATGTGTACACCCTTCTCTGCACGATGAATCAGATAGCCCAATACTGGGTGTTCTCCACCATTGTAAAGTCGGCATACCATCAGCTCCCGATTGGTCCAAAGGATTGCCAGTACTCTGTGCTCAAGTCAAACAGCCACTTCTACCACTTCCTATGGGTTCCTTTTGGAGTCACCAAAGGAGTCTCCGTTTTTCAGAGTGAAATGGACCGAATGGTAGACCAGCACAGGTACACCATCTGCGGCCATGACCTGCAGGACCATGACACCAACTTAGAAAAATTCTTCTGCACGCCCAAGGCACTCAATGTCACCTATAATAATAACGAATGTGTTTCGCACATCACGTCTGGCCATCCTCCGCTGCTTCGTGGAACATGGAGTCATTGGTCCCGACCCCGACTGCATGTGTTCCCTGTTGGAACTCACACTACCTCACAGCCTAAGGGCCCTGAAAAGGTGCCTGGTTTCTTTTTTCCTATTATGCTCAGTTGGTCCCAAATTACACAGACCCCTGGTGAAAGCCACCTCCTTCCCCCTGTTGGCAGAGGCTCAGGTGGCATTCATCCACATCAAAGGAAACGTTACCAAGGCCACAATGCATGCATAGGTGAATCCACCCTGTTCCAGGAGGATAACAATACCTCTGACTTTGCCCTGGCCACCACCCTTAACAAATCAGGCAGACCCGTGGCATTTTTCTCCCACACCTTCCTTGGCTCCAGGATCCAGCTCTCCTCCATTGAGAAGGAGGCTCAGGTCATTGATGATGCAGTGTGGCACTGGAGGCACTACCTAGCCAGCAAACAATTTACCCTGCTGACTGACCAATGGAATTTTTTTTATGTTTAATAATAAGCAGTGGGGTAAAATCAAGAATGACAAGATTCTGAGATGGAGAATCAAACTCTCCACCTACAACTATGACATCTTGTACCGGCCTGGGAAGCTCAACGAGCCTCCAGATACCCTGTCCCAGGGGACGTGTGCCAGCATGCAGTCCAACTGACTCCAAGCCCTCCACGGTGACCTCTGTCACCCTGGGGTCACTAGGCTTTTTCACTTTGTCAAAGCCCGAAACCTTCCCTACTGACCAGAAACTGCCGGGTCTGTGCTGAGTGCAAGCCACACTTCTACCAGCCCAATAAATCACACCTGATGAAGGCTACCTGCCCCTTTGAATGCCTGAGCATGGATTTCAAGGGGCCCCTGCCCTCCTCAAACCAAAACAGGTACTTCCTTAACGTCAATGATGAATACTCCTGGTTCCCATTTGCCAACTCCATTTGCCATCCACCTGTGCAAGATGACTAGGTGATTAATTTAATAAAATGCATGGCTTTCAGTGAATGGTCTCTTGAGAGAGTTTATTTCCTTGACTCTGACTTTAATCTTGAATGATTTAGAGAATTAACCTCATTCTCAATTTCACAGAAATATTCCAGTCCCACAAAAAAATAAAATTCACAATTATTATTCTTAAACACAGACTTCTCTAATCTGACATCAAACTCAAACTACATTACCTTTGCTTCAATTTGTTTAGTGTCGATACTCTGGAATAAAAATTTAATCTTGCTTTTACCATCATCTGAAGAACCTTTCAGCTGTGAAAATTTGTATCTCCAGAGGACAGCCTGCAAAATTACAAGATAAAATATAGTCAATTGCAAAGAGGTGGTTGGTATTCCCTGTGTTAACATTCTCTTTTAATACACATCTCAATTTTATTCCATGCAGAACAGTTAACCTTCAATCAAATGCAAAACCTAACAATGAATTTGGTTCAGAGACAGGACAGTCATGAGAAATCATTATTATTATCTTCCACGTTCTGCCTCATTCAATTCTTTCTCAAACTTAGTTTTGACAGGTTAAGTTGCTGGCTTGCTGATCTCTATTCAATGCTAGAAAATGGAATCTTTCATTAATTGAATCCTGTGTCCAGCACTTCACAGCAAAATCTAACATTTTGTTCATCATGTTCTCTTACTGAGAGGTTGGATATTTGAAATTAATCGATTCTGCTGCTTATCCTGTGATCAGACAGGTAAGATTTTTTCAATCTCATGATCATTTTAAGAAAATGCCAGCAATTGAATTGCAATAAAACCCCTGGTAATACAGCACCAATGGGGATTGGCAGATGTGGATAAGTTTATTTCCGGTTACTTGACCGAATTATAACACCTACATTAAGAATAAACAGTTTAAAAAACAAAAGTAAAAAAATTCTCTACTGTACTTACAATGAACAAACTTTACTTGCATGAATATATAAACTTAAAGAATTATTCTTGTTTTTCAGTCACAATCTTTGAAAACCTTTAACTGTTGCTGCATCTGCAGGTTCTTCCACCTCCACAGAAGCACCAGAAAGGTGAGCAATAAAATTTAATATAATTAAATCGTGCCCCCCTCATCTTATTTGCTCCAATCTTCGCCAAACGTTTTTGTTCTCCTTTAGAGAACATTTACAATTTTATACATGTATTTTAACCTATTATTTTATTCTTATTTATTTTAATTTTTAAAATCTATTTTCCTCTTTTTTTCTCCAGTTGCTTGAATTCCAGATACCAGGAGTTTTATTGTATTTAAGAACTTCACTGAAGGGAAAGCCACGTTGAGCATTAAATCTATCGAATTATGAGCAAAATGATTTCAGGATTTTTTTGGAATTCACCAAGTAACAAATTTGTTTTTATATGAAAACCATATGCAAGTATATTTTGCTAAAGTATGAGAAATTGGTATTATAACTTGTCCAATACTTGGCACCAATTTAACTATTCTTTGCATTGTTAATCTTTTATCAATCATTTTAAATTCATCAATAATATGCTTGATGCTGTTTAAGACAATTTTGTGATGAAGTCCCACTTCTATTATCTGATCACTTGGTCTCATTTAAATGTAACAGTGCTAAGTGGGATGTGATGTGGGAGGGTATGTTCCAGTGTGGATACACATAACTGTTCAGATCAAATACTTCATGTATTATTTAAGGAATAACAAATTCAAAGAATGATTTTCCCTCAACTATACTACCAATTTAAAAGAAAATAAACTGCCATGTCTTTCAGCTTTTAAGTTGTTGGATTTTGCCATTTGTAATTAGTTATTTTACTTGATTATAAGCTTCAAAATCATTTGAACACTGCAGAAGTCATATGGGGTACTTGGAGGATGTAAAAATGTTGCATGAATGCAAATTCTTTCTCTTTTCTGAATGATACTGGATTAAAGAGCAGAAGGATATAAGAAATCGAAGCAGAAGGAAGGCCTGAGGGAATTCCAGTCTGCTTGCAATTTGTGAAGATGATGGCTTAACATAACATCTGTCAGGTCTTCATGAACTCCCTGATCACCCAATTATCCAAATTTTATTCATCTTCGTCTTAAATACACTCAAGAGTGAATATCTACCATACTCTGAGATGGACTATTTCAAAGATGCATAACCTTTTGTGTAAGAAAACTATCCACATCTCAGTCCTAAACAGCTGATTCTTTATTGTGAAATAATGACCTTCAGTTCAATACTTCAGTTTGAGGAAATAGGGACTCAGCCTTTATCCTGTGACCAACCCTCAGTATCTTGGTTTTGAGGACCCCTTTCTCCTCTAACCTGCAACTAACATAAAAACACACAATTTTGCTTTTATTTTCTCCATCTCATGATACCTCTATCCCCTCTGATATCTATTTTTTTATTGTTAAAAAACATGCCTTCTTTCCCCTGTCCAAAATGCACCTTTATTCTTCACATCATGCTACATTTGCCATTTCCATCTTTAACTTCGCACCTTTCTCACAGCTCAGTTTTTTTTTAAGCTTTGTATCAAATGCAAGCTTGAATATTTTAAATTGTGTTTTCACTTCTCCTTAATATGAACAGTAAATCCCTGATGGTCTGTAGAAAACCCTGACACACTCCAAAGCCAAAAATGAAAATATCTACTATTGTCAGAGAAACAAGTAAATCTGCTGTGACTGTAGTAAATAAGCAAATTTGCTGGAGGAACTTAGCAAGACTTGCAGCGCCATATCAGACAAAGATATATAACCAATGAGGCCTTAATAGTTTTGAGATGTGGGAGGTCCAGGAAGTGAGGCAGAGGGCAGTTTTGAACTATTTGAGTTTTGTGTAATGCCAAATAGTAAAATATTAAATTTTGTAAGTTTTAATATTAATGGCCTTAATGAAGAGAGTATTAGCTTTTAAAAAAAAAAGTTGATATTAATTTTTTGCAAGAAAATCACTTAACAGGTAAGGAACATTAAAAATTAAAAAGAGATTGGGTTGGACAAGTGGTAGCTTCTACTTTTAACTCTAAAGCAAGAGGTGTGCCAATTTTGTTTAAGAAAACATTACCTGTTCAAATTCATAGAGCGACTATTGATCCTGCGGTAAGATTTGTTTAAGTACATTGTCAAACTTAATCTGAGAATTGGACTTTGATGAGTATTTATGCACCAAACAGAGATGATGAAGGATATAAAAGAGATACTTTTATGTTTTTAGCTGAGGCACATGAAAAAGTATTGGTAGGAGGGAATTTTAATTGTTATCTTGATCCAGTTCTGGATAAAATTACTAAATCAGTAATTCAAGCTAAAGCAGCAAAGACAACTTTAAATGCAATGAGAGATTTGAATTTGATCAATACTTGGTGAAGACTAAATCCTGAAGAAAATGACTATTCTTTTTATTCATATAGACACGATTCTTATTCTAGGATAGACTTATTTTTAATTTTAGCACAATTGCAAAGAAAAGTTTTGAAAGTGGATTATTAGGCTAGAGTTTATCCTGAACATTCACAAAAATAAACAAACAATGAGGCTCTTTGTCAAACCCTTATTTTCTTTGACTCCTATGAACATTGTGGGACCTGCTGAGTTTCTCCAGCAATTTTGTTTATTTAATTTATTGTTCATCCTTTAAACTTTATTTACACTAATGTTGCCATAAACAACCTTTTTGTTTGCACATTATCAATAGAAGCTTGCATTACGGTTTGCACCATGCACTTGAGACAGGTTTGTAAATTTGTTTTTTTTATGAATTATGGAGAGTCAGCTACATCTTGACATGCATGAGCTAACAGAAAAACACAAAGTCTGACAATGCTGGAATCTCAAGTGAACTGTGGACTGTGTGGCTCAGGCAGCATCCATGGGTAAATATAATCGACATTTCAACTTGGGACTCTTAATTGGGACTAAAGAAAAATGGGGTTATATTTCATACATGAAGGGGGAAAGATGCTATGAGTGGCCAAGATGCAGTAGGGGGGAGAAATAGAGAGACAACTAGGAAGGAGGCTAAGGGGGAGAGGTTAGAGAGAAAAGTGATAAAAGAAGTCAGTAAAGATGAGATGGAAACAGTAGAATTAGATAAATTTGAATGGACAATAATTAGACATTTGCAAGAAATATTCACTTTTAATGTTGATTTATTTACTACATCACCATCATGCTTGTCAATTTCAACTAATTTAACAAAATTTAGTTAGATCAAAGAATTTGATATATTGTTTCAAAAGTCTGGGCAAGAAACACATTTTAAATTCTGACATATTTTTTTTCTTTATATGCTATTAATTAAAAATGTGTTTGTGTACAGAATCCTCATTAAGGGTTTCTGTGAAGAAACCTAATTAAAATGTCTTTTTTACAATGTTTTGTGACAGTTTTGCAATAAGACACAGCAAATTCAATTAATTCTGGTTTTCTGAACGTTGAGCTCAAAGAATTTAATGGTAATTTTGAACCAAATTAACATTAATGAAAAGGTAAACTTTAGAATTCTGTTACCTTTGATGCAGCATCGAAACACACAAAACCCATATTGAAGTCTATTGTCAGTCCCATGAGGTGACTCTCCAACACACAGGTGTAGGTTTTACACTAAAAGAAAACAAAATATTGTACATGTAACTCAAAAAAAATTGCATTGAAACACATCTCAGGAATATTTCATGGCAATTCACTCTCCTCAGCAATGTAGTTAATATATGAGGCATAACACATAACACCCACTCTTAAATAATTACTGAGATGTCTCTGTCCTGTAACATCCTGAAGTGCCTCCATTGCAGCTTTTAAATGTTGCCATGATCTCAGTTCCACTGCTCTATGTGTAAGTCTATTCCAAGTATATAAGATACTACCAGAAGAAAGATTTCTTAGCATCAATTCTGAAATTACTTTCACTAGTTTGAAGTCATAAATCCTTAGATGATTTTCTAATTTGAAGGAATCAACTTGTTTTAAATTTCATTCTCTGACCTATCTTAAAATCTCTCTCCAATAGTTTTTGATTTAAAGCAAGTAAAAGTCTGAAACAGAATGAATGGAAAGGCAACAAAAGGCAAAAACAACACTGAAACTAGCATAATTAAAAAATGCTAAATATTAATTTAATGTTTATTCTTTAAAATATTCACATTTTACTTTGACATACTTTTGCACTTTAAAACAAAAAGACATCCAGATGTTATGAACCCCGAGAACCCCAAAACCCAGCAGCAATAGATATCCACCAAGACAAATGGTTACATAAACAAAAGGTGCTTTTAATTATCTTTAAACATGAAAACAGAATTACACTTTAACTTATCACTATTGACTTAACTAACCTAACTTAACACCCTTCTAATTCTAAGCACACGTGTATGCAATGTGTGTGTAAGTTCAGAAAGGTTCTTTGGTTCACAGTTCAATCTCACTTCTCAATCCTCCAAGTTCACTGATTGTAGGCAATTCTTATACTGTGTACAGAATTTAACAATTATAAAGTTCACCAGGCTTTGGTTCTTGAAAGGTAAATGGTTATTGCTCAGGAAGGTTCTTGTCGGTTTTCAGAGAGAGATTTGTTGTTCCTTTTTAATCAGCCTCTCCAGTGTCTTGCTGACAAAACTTGCTCCTTCAGGGTTCTCCAGATGATAACCTTTTTCTTTCAGGTCACCACAGAGTGCCTTTTTGTTTCTCTTGCTCCAAGTGAAACATTAGACAGCCAGTCCTCTCCTTCTGCATGAACCACAAGGTCTTTGTCCAGGCCATCTTCCAAACAGGCTATCCACAAGCTTGCCAGCTTGTCCTGTTCCAGTCCCAGCTGCTGTCTGGTGGCTGTAATACTGTACAAGTGATCTCTGTCTCTCTCTCTCTGAGAGAAAGCCTGTTTTACTCTCTCTGCTTGCAAAACCACATGATCCTCTTTCTACAGCTCCAGACATAAGCGGCTCTGACAAACTCTTTCATCTCTTTCATCTGTTGCCTTTTGTAAACAACAATCCATCTTGCTAAAGCTCTGAGGCCCTGATATGTCTAGCATGGGACAGAGTTCCAGTATTTTAAATAAGATCTTTGTTAAAGTGTTTGTATGCAACCTACTCCAGCAAACCTTTCCCAATTTATCTCCTAAAAACATATCTATATATACTTTGTCACACAGAAGAGAGAATTACTGATTAAACACTAAAGCAACTCAGCACAAGAACAGTATGAATTGCTTGACTAATTTATTCTAAAGTGATTCCTACTTTCAAACATGTTGAAGTATATGAAAGCCCTTTGTGGCTGAGAATGCTTGCATTTATTGTTGTTTACCTGTCTGGTTATTATCCATCAAAAAAGCAACAGTTTTATATGATTCAAATACTTTTTTTTGGTCAAATTCCTCCTTCCTGTAGGACTCCTAGCGTTTTAAAACACAGAAACAGGACATGTGATGATCGATACTTGAGCCAACTTTGAAAGACTATTCAGTTAGTTCAATTCTAAATCCATCATTCAAAATTCATCAATGAAAAACAAAGAGTAAAAGCAGAGAATCCAACAGCACAGAAGGAAATAGGACATCAGGAAAACAGTATGATTGGCATGGGCATGGAGGGCCATGGAAGAAGGTTTTGGTGTTGGATAACTCTGTGACACTCAGGATGCCATTTGGCCCATTGCGTCACACCTGGATCTTTTGAGGAACAATTCAACTTGCCTCATGCCTCAGCTATTTAGACATTACATGCATTTTTTTTTCAAAAATGTATTAAATTCCTTTTGAAATAATAACTTTCTTTGTGTAATGTTGTCCATGGTCTAATAAGAAGATATGGCGAACTAGTAACTTTGCTCTTGGGGTTTTTTATCATAATGCAATTCCATTGAGCATTTCTGTTAACTTGATACCTGTACAGTAAAAAAAAATTACCAGGGAAGTTGCTAACTAACGAAATTTAAGATTAAAACATTATCGTACTTTTAATAACTCCAGTCCAAAATTATTTGTTAACTTTCAGAATTCTTTGAACTCTTTACAATAAACACTGGCTTGTTGGAATTAGTCAGATTCCCAATTCTGAAAGAACTAAATCAAAGGCTTCAAAATTATTTGCCTTCAAAAGCCTAGCATCAAACCAACTCCAGGTAAAAGAAAGACACAAATTGAAAGGAAAATAATAATGCTTACCTTTAAAATTTTAAATGATTGACATTAAAATATGGTGAGAATTTTAAATAAAGTGATGGATATTATCCACACACACAAAATGTTATAGCTAAATGAGAGACAAGTCATTCTTGCTGCTGCCACTCAGATTTCAGATTTATTGTCAGAATACATTCATGACCACCTACAACCATGAGATTCCTTTTCCTTGCAGCCGTAGCAGAATTACCATTAATTGGTAGTGCAAAAAATAAGATACGCACAATATAAACAGGTAAACAAACAAAGAACTGTAAACAGATAATGTATGTAAACAAATTGTGTGCAATGCAGAGAAAACAAAAAGCACACAAGAGTGTTTCAATGAGTCCCTGATTGAGTTTGTCTGATGGTGGAGGGGGACCAGTTGTTCCTGAGTCTTGTGGTGTGAGTCTTGTGGTGTGAGTCTTGTGGCACCTATACCTCTTTATGATAGCAACAAGAAGAGAGCATGCGCTAGGTGGTGAGGATCTTTGATGATGGCTGCTGCCCACCAACAGCAGCGTTTCCTGTAGATGTACTCAATAGTGAGGAGGGTTTTTCCTGTGATATCCTACCTCTCGGAGGGCATTACACTCAGGAGTATTGGTTTCGCCATATCAGACCGTGATGCAGCCAGTCAACACACTTTCCTCCACACCTCTGTTTAAATCTGCTAGGGTTTTTGGTGTCATACCAAACCTCCGCAAACTCCTGAGGAAGTAGAGGTGCTGATGTGTTTTCTTCCTGATGCCATCGGTGTGTTGGGACCGGGAAAGATCCTCCAAGATAGTGACTCCCAAGAACTTAAAATTACTCACCCTCTCCACCTCTCATCCCCCAATTATCACTAGATTGTATTCCTCTGGCTTTCCTTTCCTGAAGTCAACAATCAGCTCCTTGGTTTCGGTTATATTGAGTGCAAGGTTGTTGTTGGTGCACTGTTCAGCTAAGTTTTCAATCTCCCTCCTGTATGCTGACTCATACCGTGGTATTGTGGGAAATTTGTAGATGGTGTTTTATTGCCATACAGAGGCACATAGTTGTAGGTGTAAAGTGAGTACAGCACTGGGCTAAGAACACAGCCCTGTGGTGCTCTGGTACTGATAAGAGTCTAGAGGTGAGGAAATCTATGATCCAGTTACACAGTGAGGAATTAACTCCCAGGTCCTGGAGTTTGCTGATCAGTTTTGAGGGAATTATGGTGTTAAATGCTGAATTGTAGTCGATAAAGAGCATCCTGATGTATGCATCTTTGGTGTTCAGGTGTTCCATGGCTTTGTGTAGAGCCAGTGAGATGGCATCCACTATAGACCTGTTACTACAATTGGCAAACTGGAATGTATCCATGTAACCACTCAGACAGGAGCTGATGCTTCATCACCAACCTTTCAAAACACTTCATCCCTGTTGATGTAAGTGCTGCTGGTCGATAGTTGTTAAGGCAGGTAACTGCACTCTTCTTGGGCATCAGTACGATTGATGCCTATTTTAAACAGGTAGGTACCATGCCCTGCTGGAGTGATATACTGAAGATATCCATGAATACCTTGGTAAATTCGTCAGCACAGATTTTTAATAATCAACAACGTACTCCATCAGGGCCAGATGCTTTTCTCAGATTCATTCTCCTGAAGGCAGCACGCACGCCATCCTCAGATACAGACAGGATTGGACCATCAAGGTCATGGTGATGCAGGGGGTTGTTCTTCACTGTTACTGTCATCAAATCAGGCGTAGAAGGCATCGAGTTCCTCTGGGAGAGAAGCTTTGATGTCTGCTACTTTACTGGATTTGGTTTTGTAACAGGTTATGGCATTTAAGACCTGCCACAGTTGTTGGATGTCCCTTGTTCTTTCCATTTTGATTTGGAATCTCCACTTTTCCCAGGAAAGGGCTCTTCACTCAAAATAAGGAGGTTGTTAACAGTACACCACTTTGATCAGTCAGAAGTCACATATTGGCCAATAGGTAAGGACAGCAGATTTCACTCCTGGACATAAGTGAACAAGATTGGAGTTTAATGACAATTATTTTGCAATCATTATTACTGACTGTAGCATTGTTATGTTTTGTGTTGCATTGTCTGTTATGTAAGAAACATGAGAAGTTGTGCTGTTTGTTAATTTGAACATTCCTAGTTCAGAGTTTGGGTGCATCAATCGCTAGAGCAATTGATTCACTGTAATGTAAAAGCTACACCTTCATTTTCTGATCCTTATTTTCACAATAGGGTAGGAGTGTGTAGCAATTAATTTAACAAGTGAAAATAAAAAGAACTGCTATTTTAGTCTGATTGTGTACAAGTACCATGACAGGAGCCCAGATGAAGATAAATAATATTGGAGTCTGGAAAATATTGATTTTAAACTTTATATTTGAGAAATGAGTTTGAAAGTAAAACATTTTAAAATATTTAAAGATCGAAACATTACAAAGGAATTAACAAGAATTGATAGAGCAAAAAATAGCACATTTTCCAACTCTGAATACCTCAAATGCAATCTTCCAAGTACTTCTTGATACTAATCCATACTCTGCCAATCCCACATTTATTTTTTAATGAAATTTCAGGGTTTGTAGGTTATAATATAGCATCATCTGCAAAAAGACTAATTTTATGTTCTTTATCTTCTGTCTTGAAGCCCTTAATCTCATTATCTCTTCTTATCACTAATGGTTCCATAGCCAACGCAAATAAAATTCCAAGTACTTCTTGAAGTGTGTAGTCCCTTTAGTGAGGAAATAAGACTTCAGTTTTGTGAGTGACTGTTCTCTGTAAGTTTAAATGATCGTGTGAAAATAATATTGTGAAATGAGAAAAAGAAAGACCAGTACAGACGCCTAACCTTTCATCCAGGATCATCAGGACAGGACACCTGCCATTGTTCAGAATCCTCTGGATTTTGGAATCCTTTTGATTTCCGCCCCTCTAAGCCCATCCAAGTTGCACTGCCATCTCTCTCTCTCTCTCCCCTCCTTGCCCGCTCAAGTCATGCAGCTGTCTCTCCTCCCCATCCACCTAAGTGCCGCTGCTGTCTCTCCCCCTCACCTGACAAGTCGCGCAGCCGTGTCTCCCCTCTCACCCATCTGAGTCATGCTGCCATCTCTCTCTCTCTCTCCCCTCCTTGCCCACCCAAGTCATGCTGCTGTCTCTCCTCCCCATCCACCTAAGTGCCGCTGCTGTCTCTCCCCCTCACCTGACAAGTCGCGCAGCCGTGTCTCCCCTCTCACCCATCTGAGTCATGCTGCCATCTCTCTCTCTCTCTCTTCCCCCTTGCCCTCTGTTGTACCAACATCAGGAGAATGGCCCCCTTCTCGCTTGCCCTGGTACAGCGGTTTCAGCTGCATGGGGGAATATGAGTAGCGATGACGGCCATTGAACCACTGCTGCTGAGCCAACTAAAAGTGTCATGATGGTGGATGGGTGTCAGTATAGGTGATTCAGAGGTGCTTATAAAGTAGTGGAATGCAACAGGATACACAGGAGTTGAGCAAGGCTCACATCAAACTCCATCTTTGATGAGCAGATGTCATCTACCAAAAAAAGTGCTAGTTTTTGAAGATTCCCGGTTTTCAGAATTCCAGAAAAAAGTTTAGGGACCTTTACTGAGACTAAGATATTGAGGAGTATGGATTTAAAAGAAAACTCTATATATTTTCGTTCATTCATGTGTTCACTTATCTATAACTTGGTATCCATACCTGTATTCGTTCTACCTCCAAGAAGGTTGCTGTCTGAAATGCCTTTTCCCAAAGAATGAGTTCATATTCTAGTTCCACACTGAAGATAAGGTCTTCTCCATTTTCTGTCTGAACACTAAAACAGTGCTTTCGTCGGTCCCACAGATCCCTGTCCTGATGAAAACCTGAAGTTATGTATTCTGGCATACATCATTTAATATCTTCACCTAACACACACATTAATGGTATTTATTGCAGATCTAACAGCTTATGATGAATAGGTTTTCTTATACAAATGTTGGCAAATTTGCTTATAAATTAACACTCAAATGTTGATACAGTTTGAATGAAAAACTATCCATCCATTCTAAAAATAGTGATTTGGTGTTTACAACCCCCTCCATAAATCTTCGTCCGCGAAGCCAAGCCAAAAAAGAATCATAATACATGATCATATGTTTCTTTCACTTTTCCTTAAGTTAAATATTTTACATTTTTATTTCTGAAATTAAAATCTTCACGAAAAGCTAATTCATAATCCCACTACTTCATAGAGCCAATTAAATTGATAAGTTAAGTCTTCCCACACCAATGTAGTTTACTGGCAATCTAGCTAATAATTGGAAATTCTTCAAACAGTGATTCCACATTTATTTAGGGGTGAGGGAGAGACTGATGGAAAACAAAAAGTGTCTATATTTTTGCACATGATGGGACATCTATAACAGTTTTCATATTGACGAGGACAGCTATCATGTTGGACACTCGATACAAAATTTAAGGAGTATTTTGTCCCAAGTATGAAAAGATTCAAGTTTTTCTCCTGCGACCAGTAACAAGGTATGAGTTTTGACCAATACTTAGTCAAGCTTCACACAGTTTAAGTCCTGTAAATTTGGAGATTTGAAAAATTCACTCATTATAGACAGAATAGTTTGCAGAATCCCAGATAATGGACTTAGAGAAAGACTGTTGAATGAAAAAGATTTGACACGGGAAAAGGCTGTGAATATGTGTAGGGCAGCAGAGACCACACAAGCAGGATAACATTATTACTAAGGAGCTGCACAGGATGGACACAGCCGTACAAGTGATGAAGAAAGATAGACAGAGCACCAGGTATTTCCCAATGCAACAAGCAAGCAAAGTGGTAAGCTCAAACAGCAAATGCAACAGGTGCAGAGGTAGACATATTCCAAAGATGTGTCCTGCTATAAATGTGGGAAGAAGAATCACTTTGCAAGGGCTACAGACTGCTGCAGGCCAGAACACTGAGATGAAAACTTTATTTCAAACTTCTCAAAAAGAATAACTTTTCTTGTCATCATTAAAGGAGTCACTTGTACAAACTGCTGCAAGAGAGTCACTCAAACCTCTGGTCCCAACTTTGATCCATCTTCAGATATGGAAAATGAGTCAGAAGATTCTGCAGGGACTGTTGAGATTCTTAGTCAAGATCCATCTTCCAATCAGTTTTGTAGGATTGGAGGATTATGTGTGGAGCTGGCTGATGTAACTTATTTTGTTTCTCGTAAAAGTGATGTTCTTCATTTGGCAAAACAAGAAGATATTGAGTACTACAGTGAGGTCCAGACACTGAGCTGAGAAATTGATGCACTGAAGGGAACAAATGAATCCCACGAGTGCCAGATGCAAGATATGAAAGTGTGATAATATGGAGGCCACTAATGTCACCATTTCACAGCTTGAGGATAAAATCAGTCATTTGCAAGGACGTTAGGAGAAGGCCCTGGAAATGGAGGAGCAGGTGAAAATATCCACAAGAATCAGGATTTATTGTCAAGAACAAGTCATGAAATTCAGTGTTTTGCGACATCATGGTGCAAACATTCATATTATAACCATCTTATGACATTACCATAAAAATAAAATAGAATAAAATAATAACAATAATGGAGCACGAAAAGTAAGACAGTGTCTTTGGTTCATTGATTATTCAGAAATCTGATGGCAGTGGGGAAGAAGCTGTCCTTGTGCTGCTGAGTGCTCATCTTTTAGCTGCCTGTATCTTTTCCCTAAGAGTAGCAAAGTGAAGAGGCCATGGTCTGGGTCGTGGGGGTCTTTCAAGAATAGAGGCAACTTTTTTAAAGACACCACCTCATGTAGAGAAGTCTGGGGCCTGTGATGTTGCAGGCCGAGTTAATAATCCATGGAGTTTATTCTTGTCCTGAGACTTGGCGCCTCCATACCAGGCAGTGATGCAGCCAACCAGAATGCTCTCCACGGTACGCCTGTAAAGGTTTGTGACAGTTTTGTTGACATACTGAACATCCTCAGACACCTCACAAAGTAAACACACCAGGACATGGTAACACACAAAGGACCAACAACGAATTGGCAGCTGTCTTGGCAGAGGCTGTGGTTGATTCTGTTCTGACAATGAAGAAACCAAATGAGTCAATGGATTGCTACATGGTTGAAATTCTGGAGATGAAACTCAAAATTAAAACAGAATTAAAACACACCTTGTTCAGGGAAAAGTATTAAATCATGGTGCTTGAGACCTGGACATGAAGAAAAGAGTGGAAGATGCTTACATTGTCACCTGCTGCGATTCATTGGAGTAGAAAAGACGGAAGTCATTTCTGGATTCTTCTATAAAAGTGCTGATGAAAAAAAAAATGCAAGCAGGGAGAAAGTTCATCGAAGACAGAGTTAATAAAATTTATAGCACTGAAAAGAAATGTTTGTGGAGATTTAAAAAAAAATGATTTGTAGTAATTATCCAAAAGAGTTTCGATCCATTTTTTATTGGAAGCATTTGCAAAAGGAAGCATTGTGGCCTTGAGAAGAGCAAAGCTTGCTTGTGAATTCTGTGGAGAACCTCACCCCAGAATGCTTGGCCATGCTGGATTTGTATATGAGCATACCTTGGGTGGATAAAAGTTCACCTTTGTGGAGTAATGCAACAATCCTCGGTCAGTGATGCTGCTTCTCAAGGGTCCACATAAACACACCTTAATAAAAATCAAAGATGCAGTGCATGATGGTCTGTGTGCAATGAAGGATGCAATTGAGGATGGATGTGTGGCAGATGCCTTGATCAAACACAACACCAACATAAAGAACAGAGCAGAGTTTGGATTGAAAGCATTTGCAGATGCTCTGTTGATGATTCTCAAGGTACTTGCTCAAAACCTAGGATATGACCCTCAAGAGAAACTCATAAAAATTCAGTCAGCATACTCTAAAAACAGTCAACTTGCTGGAGAAGACGTGAACTATCCAGTGAACAGAATAGAAAACAACTTCTGCATCTTCTGAGCAAGAACATTGACATCAAGCATGAGAACAAGATTAAAAATAAAGGAGAAGTTCTGCTGTGACGTTTATATGGTTCAGTGTTTGTGAGACGGGCTAACATTTTGCAGGTGTGAAATTCGTCCCGGTGGAACCTCAAAAAAGAAAAGACTGTTAAATGAAAATACATTTTGTGATTATTGGAAAACCAATACAGACAGGTAATAGCTGTTCAGTCTACTATATCTTGTACAGACTTGGTAAATAGGCTTGTTATGCAGATATAGTATTGTGTTTTTAGTTTTTTTTAAAGGGGAAAGATATGTTATTATGAAGACGCTGTTTACATCCGGTACCGCACGGATGGCAGTCTCTTCAATCTGAGGCGCCTGCAAGCTCACACCAAGACACAAGAGAAACTTGTCCGTGAACTACTCTTTGCAGATGATGCCGCTTTAGTTGCCCATTCAGAGCCAGCTCTTCAGCGCTTGACGTCCTGCTTTGCGGAAACTGCCAAAATGTTTGGCCTGGAAGTCAGCCTGAAGAAAACTGAGGTCCTCCATCAGCCAGCTCCCCACCATGACTACCAGCCCCCCCACATCTCCATCGGGCACACAAAACTCAAAACGGTCAACCAGTTTACCTATCTCGGCTGCACCATTTCATCAGATGCAAGGATCGACAATGAGATAGACAACAGACTCGCCAAGGCAAATAGCGCCTTTGGAAGACTACACAAAAGAGTCTGGAAAAACAACCAACTGAAAAACCTCACAAAGATAAGCGTATACAGAGCCGTTGTCATACCCACACTCCTGTTCGGCTCCTAATCATGGGTCCTCTACCGGCACCACCTACGGCTCCTAGAACGCTTCCACCAGCGTTGTCTCCGCTCCATCCTCAACATCCATTGGAGCGCTTACACCCCTAACGTCGAAGTACTCGAGATGGCAGAGGTCGACAGCATCGAGTCCACGCTGCTGAAGATCCAGCTGCGCTGGATGGGTCACGTCTCCAGAATGGAGGACCATCGCCTTTCCAAGATCGTGTTATATGGCGAGCTCTCCACTGGCCACCGTGACAGAGGTGCACCAAAGAAAAGGTACAAGGACTGCCTAAAGAAATCTCTTGGTGCCTGCCACATTGACCACCGCCAGTGGGCTGATAACGCCTCAAACCGTGCATCTTGGCGCCTCACAGTTTGGCGGGCAGCAACCTCCTTTGAAGAAGACCGCAGAGCCCACCTCACTGACAAATGGCAAAGGAGGAAAAACCCAACACCCAACCCCAACCAACAAATTTTCCCTTGCAACCGCTGCAATCGTGTCTGCCTGTCCCGCATCGGACTTGTCAGCCACAAACGAGCCTGCAGCTGACGTGGACTTTTTACCCCCTCCATAAATCTTCGTCCGCGAAGCCAAGCCAAAGAATAACAAAGTATGTACATAAGAACTATATTTCCGCGTGGTTGGGCAGAAGTCAGAAGTGATGAATATGAGGGGAGTCATGAGGATTGTCAGTTGAAGACAACTGGAAGTCGTTGGAGGCAGTGGAAGCAACACAAGGAAAATAAAGTCAGTTAATTGATAAACCCACATAAAATAATTCTTCTTGAAAGAACACGCATGACAGGCATGATTAACTGATAAGGGATGGGAATAAAACGCTTACACTGTCATGTTAAATCTAAATAAATTCATATAAAGGCTACAGTTAGAATGCCTCTTTCATGTGCATGGAAAACATAGATTAAAAATTTTGAAAACTGGTAATGTTGCAGAAGGATCCTAAAATTTTTTAGTGAACTGATTTTTAACATCCAGGAAAACATTGAACTCTTCCATACACCTTTTGAAAGAAGCTTTTTTTTCCCAAATAAAAAATAAATGTACAAATTGCTCAAAATGACATCCAGTGAAAAATGAAAGTCTGCATACAATTGTAGTAAAAACACAAAAATGCTGGAGGGTCTCAGCAGGTCATGTAGCCTGAGCCCTTCTTATGCACACAAAGTAGGCAGGCACCTGAAGAAAAAGGCTGGGTGAGGAGGGCAGAATGGACAGGGGAAGAGCACAGGCCAACAGACAAAAGGCCATAATTGGACATGGATGGGAGGACACGAGCCAAAAGGTGAGAATTGATCAAGGGAATGGGACAGTTCTGGAGGAAATAAGACAGAGGGAAAAGGAAAGAGACAAAGTTGGATGAAAACAGACATAGGGATAGAGGAAGGGGAAAGATGGGTCAGGAGGATTACGGAAACTGGAGAGTTTGATGTCAATGCCTTTTCTACTTAGGCACCTGCCTGCTTTTTGCTCATACCCTGACAGAGGGCAAATTGTTAGTTATATTTCTTTACATTCTCCAGTGTTTTTGTGTTTTTACATTGTGAAAAGTGATATTTTCAAGAAAAAACATTGGTGAATTAGATGCATTATTTACCTCTGGCTGCTTTGATTCATTACATGATGCTTTTAATCCCCAATTCAACATTGACCCTTTTATTTATTCCCCCATTTGTGGCTGTCTTATTATCATGTGGTCATAACTTCATCATTCAAATAGCCTCAGATCTATGAACAGGTTATTCTTATATATGTATATTGTTCTGCATATGACTGTTTATCATATGTGTGTTATGTCTAGTTAAGTGTCTGCATGTTTTGCACCAAGGACCAGAGAACCATGTCATTGGGTTGTATTTGTGCAACCTGATGATAATAAACTTGAACTGGAACTTAAGACAAATCATTTCAGCCAGGTCAGCTGGGAAAATAATGTTATCCTGAAAGACAGTTTGAACACACCCTTTCTTCAGAGGACCTTAAAACAACATTACAGCAAAATGTTTCAAACTCCATCTTTCAATTCTTTCTGATTGTCTTTTTCAAAATTGTTTGATTTTGAGGTGAAAATATTTTATGGTGTAAGAATTTATCATCATATATACACATATAAGGTACAGGTGCACTAAATTTTGAAAAAAATATTTAAAAAGTCATCTGACATCAGTGATTCACTTTCATTTAGTCCCATGACTTTAGCACAATGCCTTTACAGTGCCAACAATCAGGACCGGACATGGGTTCGAATCCCACGCTGTTTGTAAAAAGTTTGTACGTTTTCCCTGTGTCCATGTGGGTCTTCTCCAGGTGTTCTGGTTTACTCCCACCATTCAAAACATGTTGTAGGTGAGGTGTAAATTTAGCAGCATAGATCCATGGGCTGAAATGGTCTGTTAATGTGCTGTATGTCAAAATTCAAATAAACTTTTAAATTGGACACCTGCAACAAAATAATGGAATCTTGAATTTGATGTGCTGACCACAGAGCCATTTTCTAATCTATAGGCCCATGAAGGAAGGCTTTGCATTTGCTTGGTAAAAATTACTGATAATGATTGCTTCATTTTGAGCATTACTTAATCTTAGTCAATATGGCTCGATTTTAAATGTCTCAAAAAGTTAATCCCAACACACAATTGTACAATAAGCAGGAAAAGTTTCAAAGTACCATAGAACATCTCAATGGAAATTCACTGAAATGCATGCATTTCTTATCTGTAGGGTTCCAAATAGTTGTTGGGGGTATTCCAAAAATACCATTCCAGTCTTGGTCTGCATATATAGTATTAATAGAATCTGCTTGCTCAATCATACCTTAAGGATTTTGCACATTATCTCATAAACTGTGTAACTCCTCACAGCTTTCGTCCAATCCCATGTAGTCACCTAAGGAAAGAAATAACTTAGATGATTAAATATTTAAGTTATTTTATCTTTTTGACTGCAAGTGAACAACATTACTTAGAATATCTTTGGCCCAGCTTTGCAGATGAAAATAAACTGCAGCAGGAAAAATTTAGAGTTACTTGCAGGCCTCTGAGTGTCCAGCAGAACATTAGACTCCTGATTTTTCATTAGGATTCTCATGTAAAACTCCCACAAATAATGGCAACAATAATGCAAAATGTAACTTCAGTATGATTTTCAATCTCATTGGTTTGAAAAGCACTTCTTATTTACTGACAGAACAACCCATGTTTTAGTTTATATTCCCATCCCTTATCAGTTATCAAAAATGATGCTTTTTAAGGGAACAAAATGCAACCTGCATTCTTTGTGCTCAATGAGATCTGTAATTTTCTGTAACCTCAAATTCAGGTACCATCATCAACGAGAGGATATACTTTTCATTCAGTCAACGTAAGAGGGCAGAGCAGATCTTGTCTGGGCACTGTCTTCATTACAAAGTTTTCAAAGCCTCTTTGAAGAAATGCAAGGAACCTCAGGCCCAAAAATGTTCAAAATGGAGAAGCAGATTTAACAGATTTATGTTAATCTTTAATTTAATGTTAAACTATATTTCTTATATAAAAATATCTTAGTTAATTAATTAATTTATATAATTAAAATATTGTATCCGTATTCTTAGTAATTAGTTGTGGGTTGGTACAGGGTCACACACAGGTCACAGCACATCAATAGATACCACTGTTTCAGAGAAGAGTGTTCATTCTAGGAGTCATAGAGCTAACAGATTTAAAGTGGGTTTTAATTATTCAAGAACTGCTGAAAGAAGGCATCTGTTTTTAATCAAAGCCATTTAAGCCTCTTGAACAGAGATGAGGTCAGATGTTGTTATAGATATGGAATGGTTTTGAAAAAGGAAAAGAATCTTGGTAGAAATAAAACTGATGGATATGTGGTTTACAAGAATTAGGACTCACCTAAGTGATGATGTAAAGGTCACATGATTTGGAGAAATAGATGACCAAATTCAGACATTTTGAGTTCAGTTTTTTGGAAGAGTTCAGTTCGGAGAGTACGTCCCTGTTACACAGGGATTGAAACCTTGTGAAAGACAGGGTTGAATTACAGTAACCAGAATTGATGCTGTTGTGTTTTACTCTTGGGAAAGGGGGAACATAGAATCAGTGGCTTTTGAAATAAGGAAGACTACTTCACTAACTCTTTGGAAAAGAGGACAGATTTCTACTGGATCTATTTTTGTACAGCTACTTTGTTTAATTCTTGTCTAGTTTGTGACTTCATCGTGGAAGAAGATAGCCACATTTGTATAACCCATATTTGGGTTTATGACTTAATTGTGGAAGAAGATAGCCACTTCATTTAACCCTTGTTTGGGTTTGTGAATGCATCATGGAAGAAAATAGCCACATGGTGAGTAAAGAGGCCTGAAGATATCATTTTAATAATTGCTTTATAATTACTTTTGAACTGAGAATTTGACCTTCAAGCAAGACTAAAATGATGATGCTGAACTTTTAAAGATTGACTTTTCAGTGGGACTTTAATTATATACACGCACACGCACGCACGCACGCACGCACGCACGCACGCACGCACGCACGCACGCACGCACGCACGCACACACACACACACACACACACACACACACACACACACACACACACACACGTGGGCATAGTGGAGTTAAATTTAGAGTTAAGTAAGTATAGAGATAAGTAAGAAATGTTATGTTGTTAATTGTTTAATTAATAAAAAACCATTATTATTTTGAATTTACCACTGTCTAGTGAATTTTCCATTGCTGATCCTGTGTTAGTGCTAACAAAGTCCCTTGAGTCCCAAAAATAATTAAAAGGGTTGTTAGTTTATAAAACATGGCATTGAGAATCTTTCATCCAAGCATCAGGAATACAGCACTTGACTCAGCACACCTCATTTGTTCCTCACTGCAACAACCGCAGGTAGTCTGCACACCAATTGAGTTGGAAACTTTACTGCTGCATTCTTCCCACAAAATGGACCAACTAGCAGGTGATGATCATGCTTTAGGTGACAGGAACCTAGGCCCCACTCTAGACTGCCCTGGTGAGCTTTTGACAGAAGTGATTTTTTTTCTCTGTCTCAAATAATCAGTTATTGAAAGATCTAAATAATTTGAAAAAATAAGTTCAATGAATGATAAAAATAATATATATTTCAATACATATATTATCTGATATAAATCAACACAAACATAAAAAAACATTTTTGACATATTCAATCCAAGTGATATAAATGTCACTTGTATTATTTAAGAAAAGGTTGGACAGGTATATGGATGAGAAGAAGATGGAGGGTTATGGGCATTGTGCAGGGAGGTGGGACTAGAAAGGGGTGTTTGGTTCGGTGCGGACTAGAAGGGCCTAATGGCCTGTTTCCGTGCTGCAATTGTTATGTATATGTTATTCCAGTCATGGTTGTTGTAAAACTGATTGGCCAGATGCAATGTGTATTATCCTGGCACAGCTGAGTAATAGTTCAGACTCAGTTCTGAATCCAGCAGCAAATCAGTGGGAAGGAGGGGAAGGGGATGGGCAAATGCACCAACACTGTAGAGATGCAGTGGTCAGATCTGTGCTGAACTGCAAGGTTGGACGTCATTAGCAGTTCCCTTAAAAACTGACAGATTCACTCCTCACTGGGAAAATGTTTACCAATGCCTTCGTCCCTATTATAATTTCCTAACCCCGGCCTAAAAATGTCTGTGGGTCTGCTCCTTGCTAATAAAAATTGTCAACTTGACTTTCTATATCTGGGAGGATCTGTTCATCATACAAGGAGAAGAATTGGTGTCAAATAAAATTCAAATATATTAAGTCATCAGTTTTCTTTTCCCCCAAACAGGAATTACAATTGCAATATAGGGCTAGTTGGATAACCATGTTGAGGAACTTTGGGGGGGCATCCGAGGTGCTCTAGTATTTGCCAAAGCCCTTTCCTGCTCTTGGTGTTGAAGGCTTTGGTGAGGTCAACAAAGGTGATGTAGAGCCCTTTGTTTTGTTCTCTGCACTTTTCTTGGAGCAGTCTGAGGGCAAAGACCATGTCAGTAGTTCCTCTGTTTGCGCGAAAGCCGCACTGTGACTCTGGGAGAACATTCTCGGCGACACTAGGTATTATTCTATTTAGGAGAATCCTAGCGAAGATTTTGCCTGCATGATTCCCCTGTAGTTTGAGTTATCCAACTGCACGACAACCAACAAGGTCGGGTCAGATACAGCAATGAGCTCTCTGAACCCTTCTCCATTAACAATGGCGTGAAGCAAGGCTGCGTTCTTGCACCAACCCTCTTTTCAATCTCCTTCAGCATGATGCTGAAGCAAGCCATGAAGGACCTCAACAATGAAGACGCTGTTTACATCCGGTACCGCACGGATGGCATTCTCTTCAATCTGAGGCGCCTGCAAGCTCACACCAAGACACAAGAGCAACTTGTCCGTGAACTACTCTTTGCAGACGATGCCGCTTTAGTTGCCCATTCAGAGCCAGATCTTCAGCGCTTGATGTCCTGTTTTGCGGAAACTGCCAAAATGTTTGGCCTGGAAGTCAGCCTGAAGAAAACTGAGGTCCTCCATCTGCCAGCTCCCCACCATGACTACCAGCCCCCCCACATCTCCATCAGGCACACTGAACTCAAAATGGTCAACCAGTTTACCTATCTTGGCTGCACCATTTCATCAGATGCTAGGATCGACAATGAGATAGACAACAGACTCACCAAGGCAAATTACGCCTTTGGAAGACTACACAAAAGAGTCTGGAAAAACAACCAACTGAAAAACCTCACAAAGATTAGCGTATACAGAGCCGTTGTCATACCCACACTCCTGTTCGGCTCCGAATCATGGGTCCTCTACCAGCATCACCTACGGCTCCTAGAACATTTCCACCAGCGTTGTCTCCACTCCATCCTCAACATTCATTGGAGTGACTTCATCACCAACATCGAAGTTCTCGAGATGGCAGAGGCCGACAGCATCGAATCCACACTGATGAAGATCCAACTACGCTGGGTAGGTCACGTGTCCAAAATGGAGGACCATCGCCTTCCCAAGATCGTGTTATATGGCGAGCTCTCCACTGGCCACCGAGACAGAGGTGTACCAAAGAAGAGGTACAAGGACTGCCTAAAGAAATCTCTTGGTGCCTGCCACATTGACGATTGCCAGTGGCTGATATCGCCTCAAACCGTGCATCTTGGCGCCTCACAGTTCAGCGGGCAGCAACCTCCTTTGAAGAAGACTGCAGAGCCCACCTCACTGACAAAAGACAAAGGAGGAAAAACCCAACACCAACCAACCAATTTTCCCTTGCAACCGCTGCAACCGTGTCTGCCTGTCCCGCATCGGACTTGTCAGCCACAAACAAGCCTGCAGCTGACGTGGACATTACCCCTCCATTAATCTTTGTCCGCGAAGCCAAGCCAAATATATGGCTACTAATCTTTGAGATCTAATAGTTGTAAAAATGCTTTTTTATCAATGTTCATGTTGTTGTAATAAATGGCTTATAACACTGGAAAAGGAAGGACACTTTTGAGTGTGTTTTATAAATTTTGGGCTGCTGAACATGAAAATCGCCTGAAAAAGTTCCTATCGTGTAATGTTTTTTTAGATATAACCTATTTTTTTGATTTGCTATCATATTTTAAGTCTATTAAATCACACAAAACTATGAAGCGCAACATAACATCAAAAATTCATTTTCATCATTCACACTTGGACTTCTTCCCTGTTGATCTTGGTACAGTCAGTAATGAACAAGGTGAAAGGTTTCACTAGGAAATTGCGACTACGGAAAAGCAGTTTCAGAGCAACTGGAATCTATCAGTGCTCACCAATTATTGTTGGACACTGACACCAGGAGCATCAGATGTTGGGTACAAGCAAAATTTAGCGACAAAACATTTTTAGGTCAGTTGAACTTATGCAAGGTGTCAGCATCATTATGCAATTAAATGTGTTAAATTCAATAAACTGTAGCGGCGGCTACACTGCTAACTGAAGGATCGCACAACCAGACGGGTTGAGTTCAGTGAGCAAAACTGATTTATTGCAGGCTGCCTGACTGGTCTTATACTCTCAGCCCAGACCTGGCTGAGAACTGTGCTGGGGGGCCCCGACATCACTGGGGCGTCACGTGGGTCACCAAGCGCGGGCTTCTGAGCCCGGTGCCGAGGTCGGGAGGAAACCCCCGACGGCGCCATTTTGGCCAGCTGCGTGACAAGTGGGGCCGATTCGCCTGTCTAATGGCGTACCACCACAAAACTTTAACTTAATGTGTCTCCAATTTCCTATGTGTTACTGAAAATCTGAAATCATCTTTACGCTCAGCTTTAAGTTGTCTATCAGAGTCCCCAATTATTTTTCAGAAGCAAACCTTTTGAACAAAATATGTTGTCCAGTGTTATCAATGAGCACGTTGCTTAAATCAACTCTTATGTGTCTGGAATTAAAGCATATTTCAATCATTAGGTTCTTTCTGAAATATTTCATATATGTATTTATTCCTTCCTAAATATTAAATGAACAGCTTAGGTAGCATTTCATATAGTTGATCTGTAAATCATATAAGGTAGTGCCACCTGTCTTGAGTGGGGCTATGATTCCCTCACTGAATGTTTTCTGAAAGAACAAGCACAAGTACGGATATGCAGGGTGAAGATTTCACCTCTTTGTAATCAGGTTGAGCAGTCAGCTTAATCATGTAGTTGTTCCCTACTAATTGACTGCATTGGATTTTCTTGGTTATAGAGGATGTAAAAAGAAAACAACTTTTCCCATACTTCAAAGAAAAATGTTTAATTACATTTTCATTTACACCTTATGAAGTTTATGGAGGCATACAAATTTGATTCAAGTTTGTGAACTAAATGCACAATTTCTTGTTTTTGTCCCCCCCCCCCACCACCCCCACCATCCCTTCCCCTGCCAGCCCAAAGATTTTATGTTGGACCAGATTCAAAAGCATTCCATGTTTGATCAATATCGCAAATAGTTAAACTCAGTGAAACTTCAGATCATGTAATGGGTAGTGATCAATCTTTCAACTGCAGTCACTGTTAAATAAGATCAGAACTAATAGAATCAAAGGTTATTTGTATCATGTATAAAAGGTTCATCATTAAATTAATTTGGACAATCTTTCTGGAAGTCTTAGAGGATGCATATACATGCAAGATCGTGGATAATAGATTTAAACTTCCTATCAAATAACCATTTTCACTCAATGTAGCCCAATGATGTGGATAAACTCATTTATGGGATCAGGCATTGTTCTCACCCAAACTTAAAATTAAAGAAGAAATTGCTGGAGATCGCCAGCAATCTGCTCAGCAACTGCAAAAAAAAAAGAAACAGGTGAAGATATTTCAGCAAAGACTCTTCATCAGAACAGATTAAGATGAAGTGTTAAATGTTGATAACCTGTTTAACCTCAGATATACATTTCCTCCATTTTTTTTTTCAAATTCCAGAATTTTGATATTTTCCTCTTTACCTGAAATTACATTATTGGATATGAAAAAAAAAGGAAACACCTAATAGACTGAAAAGCACTCAATAGCTTGAATACGCATGGGATTGTCTGATCTCAGAAGCTAGGACTGGTCAGTACTTGGAGGGGAGACTGCCTGGGAACACCAGGTGCTGTAGGTTTCTGTGAGGGGCACTGGACAAAGTGGTGACACCCTGTCTAACTTATGGTAGACAAAAGTTAAAGAATTTCATGTATG
This sequence comes from Narcine bancroftii, assembly GCF_036971445.1. Classification (NCBI taxonomy): domain Eukaryota; kingdom Metazoa; phylum Chordata; class Chondrichthyes; order Torpediniformes; family Narcinidae; genus Narcine; species Narcine bancroftii. Next base: position 305,824,719 of record NC_091470.1, read on the forward strand.
TTACATTCTAAATGTAGTATTACTTGACAATAATTTAATCTTTACCTCTGGTCTCCTTTAAAGTCATATAAAAGACCATCAGTGTGAATGGTATAGAATGGTGACAATAACCAGAAACATAAAATTAATCAAAGGTTAAATAATATTTTCTGGTGGTGAAACATAACTGATAGATAACCTGTTCATAATTTTCAGCCAGCACATCAAATGAATTCCAAAAGACAGTCAACAAATGAAAAGCCTTTCTCATCAAAATTATCCAACAAATGCTCGTTTGTGAGCTTCAAACATTTAGTTTAATTTATCAGATTGTTTTCTTTGTTCTTCGTCACAGAATAAATTGTCATGGTGTTGCTTATAGGTTGGTGAGTTTTGTGTACATTCTGTTATTTCTGGAGATAATTAACAACTACTCGTGCCTGATCTAAGGAGCATTAATGTGTGTTTTCTATAAAATTAATGTCTGTAACTTCCCAAGGCTCCTTCAATTGTAGCTCCCAAACCTGCAAAGTCTACCATGTAGAAAGATGAGTGCATTGGATTTCATCATGTACAGATTCCTCTCCATACCTCATGCATTCTTATTCTGGAGAAGTAATACCTTTCATTGTCAGTGAACTAAAATCATTGTTCCTTTCTTACCAGACTAAAACCATAGACTTTTAGTATATGCAATAAGCAATTATGAGAGTTAAATAAACCTGAGATTTTCTCTGAAATCATCATCTTGCAGATACATGTTTTGAACTGGTTTCTGGCAAGAGCAAAATTGCTCTAAAATTAGATGATCTTGATGCCCTCAGAAAACAGAGGAAAAGATCAAGATGAAACTTCTCTTTCCTTCAATATGGAAATATAATTTTTAAGTTAAATTCTTGAAATAAAATCAAATATAATTTCCTATACTGCTCCTCAGTCTTAATAAACGTTGACAGATTGACACAGCAAATGTCCACCATCTTCTGCTGGGAGTCATCTATCATTTGTCAATAGCTTGTGATGACTTGGGTTATTCAACGACGCATCACTAAATGATTAAATATTGATCCATGAATTAGGAGCAGATATAAATATCACAGCAAGATTATATTTTACCCATCTATTCTAGATTGCAATTACTTGTAAAAATAACTAGCCAGGGGAATATTATTCCTTGTTAGTCATCTATTGATTAAAGGAAGTCACCACTAAATGAAGAGATAAATAGAAGACTCTGTGTCTCCTGATAATGCAACTATTCATGAGACACAAAATGAGAGATTTAAGCAGAATTAAGTTTGATTACCAGCTGAAGGATCTTTTCATATTTGAGACACAGCATGGACTGGGTTCAAATAATGAAGACTCTAATGTTTGGAACTTCTCTTTATATAATCCAAAGCAAGAATTTGCTAAAATTAGAGAGACAAATGTGCATTGAGGCACTATATTGAAGCAATAATTGCAGGCTATTATTGCCACAGAAGTGCTGTACTAATATTAGTGAAAGAAGGGAATTCAATGGCCAGGTCTAGTATCGACATTCTAATTGAATCTAGCTTTTCAGTCATTTGATTACGCAGTATGAACATGTCCAAAGAATTGGCTAAAAGATTATGTGTGCATTTATCTTAATCTTAAATGAATCAATATATTTATCTAAGAATTACTATATATTAAAATTTATGTCAAATTAATTTTAGTTATTTCCATTATTCTTCACTTCAAATAAAAAAGTATTTGATTCAATTTACACCTGTATCATAAATCTGAAATATTTAGGCTTGACTTGTTAAATGATAAATAATATAGTCCAGAAATTCTATTTCTACTTTTTAATAATATTTAAGCAGGATTGAGTGACACCCTCAAGTTGTTATTCAAACTCATAGAAAAATGACAACTCTGTATTATGCTCTGGTTACCTCATTAAACACCTCCCTGTGTCAATTTCTGTGTATTTTTAATGCAAGATACTGAAGCTACTCCCACTTAACGTGATGGCTGTAACCCAGGATGCCACTATTTGAAAGGATATGTTGTGTTCATTTAGTGACAAACTAAACTCACCAGTAATTGTAGGTAAGACCAATTACCTTACTCAATTCTGATGTGCATTTTTAAACCACCCGCACTCCCGACAGCCTTCGCGACTCTCAGCCCAGAAATAACATCATCTCTGACGAATGGCAGCAAGCCCAGTACTCCAGGGCTTCCTGTTCTTGTTAACTCAAACTTCCATGAGCCAGTTCATTGTTTAGCACAGTTCATCCCACTACAGTACCAGTGTTAGGAGGTGATGATCCCATTGTATATACCTCGTCTGCCTGCTTACGTGGGTAACCTCTCTGTGGTGGGCATGCAACCATCACTGGTTGCTGGCTTGAGGTGGTCAATCATGATCATCCCTTACCTGCCTCTCATGTCCACTAGACACATAATGCCATTGTGCCAAATCACTTATCCATCCAATCAGGGCCTTTTAGGCATGCCATGAGTGCCGACTTCAAATGGCAGTGGAATCTCTCCAAAAGGCCATTGGATTGTGAATGGTATGCCATAGGTGATGCAACTGTATGCTGAGTAGCTGGGCTAGTGCCATCCACAACGCTGATGTGAATTCTGCCCCACCCCCCCCCCCACCCCATCTGAGGTTATGTCTACAGGAAACCTGAAGCAAGCCACCCTATTCGCAACAAACTCTCTGGTGCACGACGTGGTGGAATTGTCTAAGAGTGGGTCAGCTTCTGGTCACCTCGTAAACCTATCAACCATTGTCAGAAGATACATGGCACCTGGCGACGATGGCAGTGATCCCACGATGTTTATATATACGTGGTCAAAATGCTTGTGTACTGGGGGAAAGAGTGGAGCGGTGATTTTACATGTTGCTGTTTTTCAGGTCTGACATTGTTTGCAAGTTCGGGCCCAGTGTGCAACCTGCTTCCCTAGGCCATGTCATACAAATCTTATAGGATTGTAGCCATTGAAGGCCTGAATCTCAAGTCTTCCAGCTTAAGAACAGATACTGCAGTACATCAGGCTGCTATGTCATCGTCCTTCTGCTACTGCACTCTGAAAATTCTCTTTGGTCATCTAGTGTCTGATTGGGCCTGTTGGGGTCACCACTGTGGTCATTTAATGATGAACTATCCTCACCAGTCATTGTAGTGAGTTAAGACTAACTGCCTCACTCAACTCTGATGCGTGTTTTTAAACCATCCATGCTCCCGATGGCCTTCACGGTGCTCAGCCCGAAAATGACATCATCTCTGACAATTGGCGGCAAGTTCAGTACTCCAGGGCTTGCTCTTCTTGCTGACTCAAATCTCCATGAGCCGGTTCATTGTTTAGTGCAGTTCAGCCTGCTACAATGTGTACAATATAAGCAGAACTCTTGAGAAGCTAGTGATTAATGATTGGATGCTGCAATGATGGGAGAAGGGAGAATGTGCTCCCCAAGAATTCAGAGGGACTTGGACAGGCTAGTAGAGAACAGCATCGGCAGGAGGTGCATTGCTTCAGTAAGGAGGCACAGAGATTTTCCAGACTTATAATTAGGCACATCTGATAGGGTTTCCCAGGGTAAGGAAGAGGAAGATGCAAGGAAGAGAAAGAAGCAGATTGTGACAGAGGCAGAAAGATGATATATGGAGACAACAAAGGGCTACGTTTATGAAATCTGATATGAAAGAAAAGTGAGGAGTGGCAGCAACTAAGGGAGCGATGGTGGACAGATGGGAAAAATGAATGATGAAGTTAGGGGACCCAGTGGGAGGAATGCGTGGATGATGCCAGATGGTGTAGGTGGAAGAGGGGAAAGTAATGAGATAACATGGGAATTGAATGTGTGAGATATCCTGAGTAGATCAGAAGGAAAGAATAAGAGATAGAAAGAGAACAGATCTCCTGAAATTAAAGAATTAGGTTGTAGACTCTCCAGACAGAATATAAAGTTCTGGTTCTCCAGTGTTGGTTTGGCCTAGCATGGATGAGGCCAAGGATAGACAGGTCTATATGGAAATGGGAATTAAGATGGCTTCTAACTGGGAGTGCCAAATGACGTCTGTGGACAGAGTCGAGGCGCTTGCCAAAATGGGTGTCTGTTCTGTGCTTGGTCTTATTGATGAAGATAAGGCCATAGAGTTCTTTGAAGTAGCCTGCTAAAAAATGCTGCTAACTCTTGGGCTTGTACATAGCAGAGTCTTGAGAAAAACATGGAGATTATGAGTTGTTTCTTCTATGAGTAAATAAGAACTGCTATTTTTCAGACCAGAGGGAGTGAAAACTACACTGGAGATACTGTGTATAGTGGGTGTGCACAGTAGTGGGGGCTAATTGGAGAAGATTCAATTGCTAGAGTTAACACCCACTGAAAAAAGTGGTGGAATTTTATGCCTGTTGTCAGGAGGTGCAGAATGGTGTGTGATTTTTCTCCTGCTCCATATTCAGCCTATTTTCAACTGCAATGCACTATATTTGTCTGACATTATGAGAAGATGGGCTTTCCTGCATTATGACTAAAGAAAATAAAATTTAAAAATTACAAGCTATAACATTTGTAATCAATTGGTGCAACATCTTATCCAACTGATATATTATCCATAAGCTGTGTACTAAATTAAAAATGCATGCTGATTAAGTCAAAACAAAACCTACTGGAGGTGCTGTAAATGTGTATAGACAAGCGCCTCTCACAGCGAGATACTTTGGTGTATATAATTTATCCTGCAACGAGTCTGCTTCCCGGTCTTCTACCCAGCCCATGTAGACTATCTGACAAAAAAAAAGACAACAACATTGAACAATTTTACATTAGTATCTCAAGATGATATATAGAGCAAAGTAAAGTATTTACATGCAAACAATTTCAAATTCAACAACCATTCTTTGGTGTTATCATTTTATGAAAGGGTACAAGATGTATGATTATTCTCATTCATCATGCAGTACAGTTTTTCTTTGACTTTAAAGTAGAGAAATGTTTTCCATTGGTTATGATGCACACAAAATGCTAACATTATGCTCCCTCTTTATTTGCATGTCCTGCTTCTACAGCCAATATTAATGCCTCTGAACACGAACACTGGCTCCATTTACCTGCAGAGGCCAAACATTGAATTACTAGGACAATCTAAAGCAAACTTGCAATAATTACTCAGTCTGCACTTCTGAGGAGGTACACTGTAGCTGGAGCAGGTACTGGAAGAAGCTTGAAAGCTGTGAACAATTGTCCAATAATTACCATTTACTGAAGCAGAAGAGAAGCAATGAACTCTTAACACTGTGATAAATCTCCAGGAGAAGATGGTTTTCCATCTGAATTTTATAAAGAATTTAAGGATTTATTAATTCCTATATTTGTGCAAGCATTAGATCAAGCTTTACAAACTTCTACTCTTCCAGAATCATTTTTGGTGGCAATAATTACTGTTATAGCTAAAAAAAGAGATAGAGACCCTTTGAAAACTTTATCTTATAAGCCTATTTCATTATTAAATATAGATTATAAAATAGCAGCAAAAGTTCTGGAAAATAGAATGAATAATTTGTTACCTAAATTAATTAATATGGATCAGACAGGGTTTGTTTAAAAAAAACTAGATTGCTTAGTATAATTCATTTAGTGCAAAAAAAGAGATTACTTAAGTGTTGCATTGGCTTTAGATGCAGAAAAGGTATTTGATAAATTAGAGTGTTTTTTTTGTTTAAAGTATTATTAAAGTTTGGATTTAGATCAAATTTTTAAAATGGGGTTAAAGCACAAAATAATAGTCCCAAAGTTCTTCTTTGGCTTGGCTTCGCGGACGAAGATTTATGGAGGGGGTAAAAAGTCCACGTCAGCTGCAGGCTCGTTTGTGGCTGACAAGTCCGATGCGGGACAGGCAGACACGATTGCAGCGGTTGCAGGGAAAAATTGGTTGGTTGGGGTTGGGTGTTGGGTTTTTCCTCCTTTGCCTTTTGTAAGTGAGGTAGGCTCTGCGGTCTTCTTCAAAGGAGGTTGCTGCCCGCCAAACTGTGAGGCGCCAAGATGCACGGTTTGAGGCGATATCAGCCCACTGGCGGTGGTCAATGTGGCAGGCACCAAGAGATTTCTTTAGGCAGTCCTTGTACCTTTTCTTTGGTGCACCTCTGTCACGGTGGCCAGTGGAGAGCTCACCATATAACACGATCTTGGGAAGGCGATGGTCCTCCATTCTGGAGACGTGACCCATCCAGCGCAGCTGGATCTTCAGCAGCGTGGACTCGATGCTGTCGACCTCTGCCATCTCGAGTACTTCGAAGTTAGGGATGTAAGCGCTCCAATGGATGTTGAGGATGGAGCGGAGACAACGCTGGTGGAAGCGTTCTAGGAGCCGTAGGTGGTGCCGGTAGAGGACCCATGATTAGGAGCCGAACAGGAGTGTGGGTATGACAACGGCTCTGTATACGCTTATCTTTGTGAGGTTTTTCAGTTGGTTGTTTTTCCAGACTCTTTTGTGTAGTCTTCCAAAGGCGCTATTTGCCTTGGCGAGTCTGTTGTCTATCTCATTGTCGATCCTTGCATCTGATGAAATGGTGCAGCCGAGATAGGTAAACTGGTTGACCGTTTTGAGTTTTGTGTGCCCGATGGAGATGTGGGGGGGCTGGTAATCATGGTGGGGAGCTGGCTGATGGAGGACCTCAGTTTTCTTCAGGCTGACTTCCAGGCCAAACATTTTGGCAGTTTCCGCAAAGCAGGACGTCAAGCGCTGAAGAGCTGGCTCTGAATGGGCAACTAAAGCGGCATCGTCTGCAAAGAGTAGTTCACGGACAAGTTTCTCTTGTGTCTTGGTGTGAGCTTGCAGGCGCCTCAGATTGAAGAGACTGCCATCCGTGCGGTACCGGATGTAAACAGCATCTTCATTGTTGGGGTCTTTCATGGCTTGGTTCAGCATCATGCTGAAGAAGATTGAAAAGAGGGTTGGTGCCAGAACACAGCCTTGCTTCACGCCATTGTTAATGGAGAAGGGTTCAGAGAGCTCATTGCTGTATCTGACCCGACCTTGTTGGTTTTCGTGCAGTTGGATAATCATGTTGAGGAACTTTGGGGGACATCCGATGCGCTCTAGTATTTGCCAAAGCCCTTTCCTGCTCACGGTGTCGAAAGTTTTGGTGAGGTCAACAAAGGTGATGTAGAGTCCTTTGTTTTGTTCTCTGCATTTTTCTTGGAGCTGTCTGAGGGCAAAGACCATGTCAGTAGTTCCTCTGTTTGCGCGAAAGCCGCACTGTGATTCTGGGAGAATATTCTCGGCGACACTAGGTATTATTCTATTTAGTAGAATCCTAGCGAAGATTTTGCCTGCAATGGAGAGCAACGTGATTCCCCTGTAGTTTGAGCAGTCTGATTTCTCGCCTTTGTTTTTGTACAGGGTGATGATGGTGGCATCACGAAGATCCTGAGGCAGTTTACCTTGGTCCCAACAAAGCTTGAAAAACTCATGCAGTTTGGCATGCAGAGTTTTGCCGCCAGCCTTCCAGACTTCTGGGGGGATTCCATCCATACCTGCTGCTTTGCCACTTTTCAGTTGTTCGACTGCCTTATATGTCTCATCCAGGGTGGGAACCTCATCCAGCTCTAGCCTTAGGGGCTGTTGAGGGAGCTGGAGCAGGGCGGAATCTTGGACTGAGCGGTTGGCACTGAAAAGAGATTGGAAGTGTTCTGACCATCGGTTGAGGATGGAGATCTTGTCGCTGAGGAGGACTTTGCTGTCTGAGCTGCGCAGCGGGCTTTGGACTTGGGGTGAGGGGCCGTACACAGCCTTCAGAGCCTCGTAGAAACCCCTGAAGTCGCCAATGTCCATGCTGAGCTGGGTTCGTTTGGCGAGGCTAGTCCACCACTCATTTTGGATCTCCCGGAGTTTGCGCTGAAGATGGCAGCATGCGCGACGGAAGGCTTGTTTCTTCTCTGGACAGGACGGCTTTGTAAGGTGAGCCTGGTGGGCAGCTCGCTTCTTTGCCAGCAGCTCCTGGATTTCCTGGCTGTTTTCGTCAAACCAGTCCTTGTTTTTCCTGGAGGAGAAGCCCAGTACCTCTTCAGTGGATTGCAGTATGGTAGTCTTCAACTGATCCCAGAGGGTTTCAGGGGACGGGTCCGTGAGGCGGGTTGCATCGTCGAGCTTTGCTTTGAGGTTTGCCTGGAAGTTTCCTCTCGCTTCGTCTGACTGCAGGTTTCCAACATTGAACCTCTTTCTGGGGTCTTTATTGTTCCTGGGCTTTGGTTTGAAGTGAAGTTTGAGCTTGCAGCGAACCAGCCGGTGGTCAGTGTGGCATTCCGCGCTAGGCATGACCCTGGTGTGGAGCACATCTCGTTTGTCACTTTCTCGCACCAGGATGTAGTCCAGGAGGTGCCAGTGTTTGGATCGGGGATGCATCCAGGTGGTCTTAAGGCTGTCCCTCTGCTGAAAAAGGGTGTTTGTAATGACAATCCGCTGTTCTGCGCAGAGCTCCAACAGGAGGCGCCCATTGTCGTTGCACTTGCCGACGCCATGCTTGCCCAGGATTCCTGGCCAGGTTTCTGAGTCTTTGCCGACACGAGCGTTGAAGTCGCCCAGGATGACAACCTTGTCGGCTGTAGGGGTGCGTTGGATGAGGTTGCGCAGGTCGGTGTAGAACTTGTCCTTTTCTGCTGGTTCCGCCTGGAGGGTTGGAGCATAGACACTGATGAGGGTGATGTGACGCTTGTTCTGAAGGGGGAGTCGCATGGACATGATTCGGTCCGAGAGGCCTGTCGGAAGGTTTTCGAGTTTGGAGGCAATGAAGCTCTTGACCATGAAGCCTACAGTTAGTCCCAAAGTTAAAGTAGTAAGAAATGGACAAGTGTCTCTGCTATTAACGTTAACTAGATCAAGTAATCAAGGATATCCCTTGTCACCAGCTTTATTTGTTTTAGCTATAGAACCACTTTCTCAGGTGATTTGTTCTGATTTACAAATTAAGGGCTTTAGGGTAGGTCAAGATAAACATAAATCAGTTTATTTGCAGATGATGTTTTAATATATTTTATTGAATTTGAGTCAATTTTCTGAAGATTGTGCACCAAATTTGAAGAATATGGAAAAGCTTCAGGTTATAAAATAAATTGGGATAAAAGTGAAATTATGCCTTTGATAGTAGATGACTAAACTCAGTGTCAGAGAGATACACAGTTTAAAAGGCAAAAGGAAGGTATTAAATATTTAGTAATAGATACAGATAACAATTTGAAGAATTGGGCTGGGTAGAATTTACTTAAAAAGATTGAGGAAGATTTTTTTTAAATGATAAATTTACCTATACTTTAGTTGGAAGAGTGAATTGTATAAAGTTGAATATATTTACAAGGATACAATATCTTTTTCAGACATTACCAATATTAATACCTCATAAAATTTTCAAGAATTAAATAAACAAATAAGGAAATTTCTTTTTAAAGGTAAAAGGAGACTAGGTGGCGACCTGGTGGCGACTCGAATCTCCGTTGGTTGCAGAGACTAGCCAGGTCTCCGGGGAGTCGCAGAAAATTCAAGCATGCTCGATTTTTTTTGGAGACTTTTTCCAGTCTCCAGCAGATCTTGGAGACGTTGCGGAGATGTCGCGGAGACGTCTCCCCAGTCACAGACAAAATTAGTCTCCATGACATCACCACAAGTGATGGAAATGTCGTGGAGCCTAATTTTGACTGTGACTGGGGAGACGTCTCTGCGACGTCTCCGAGACCTGCTGGAGACCAAGGAGACTGAGAGAATTTTGCAGCAACTGCCGGAAACATCGCAGAGATGTCGCCGTGACTTCCGGGCGAATTGGTTGTCACCTTGTCTGGAGACATCACGGATGTCTCCCTGGCGTCGCCTTGGTGAGAGCACAAGCTATTTTTTGGTCTCCCGAGACACGATCTCCGCCAATAAGATACCAGTGTAAAATGGCAAACGTTTCTATAGAGAAGTTAAGATGGAAATATGAATTAGGAGGACTACAGCTTCCTAATTTTAGGGATTATTATCGAACAGCACAGATGAAATTTCTTTCTTCCTTTTTTGAAAATGTAAAACCGGCATGGGTTAATATAGAACTGAACAAAATTGGAGAAATTAAACCAGAGATATTTCTATAGTGGGAATCAAAATTGTTGGTTGCTGATGACCACTATTGAAAGATTTACTTAATTTTTGGAAGAAATAAATCTAGATATTGGTGGAGGGTCTTTATCACATAAAATTCCATTGATTAATCTGCTTTTAGTTGTTTTTAAAGAAATAATTAGTTCTTAAATATATAGTATTATAGCAGGATTGTTAATGTGAAAGACTCCTAAGAAAGAGGTCAATTGAGGAACAAATATACTATACCACGTAATACACTTTTTTGTTATTTTCAATTAAGGGCAAATCTGAGATAAATAAGGGCAATAATGTTTTTGTCTAATCATACTAAGGTAGAACTTCTTATTAGGACTGGGATAGTCAAAAAATATATTTCTTTGATATCGTCATCATTACGAGTAGGAACTCCTCAATTAGGATTGTATAGATCTAGGCAGATATGGGAAATAGATTTGAATATCACGATAGATCAAAAAATTTGGGAAAATGTATGTAGAGATTCTATGACTAATACTATTAATGCAAGGTATAGATTAGTTCGATATATTTTTACATCAATTATATCTTACACCACAGAAGTTGCATAGTTTGAAATCAGATTTATCAGATCAATATTTTAGATGTGGTGAGGATGTAGGATCTTTCATAAATTCAATGTGGTCTTGTCCAAATGTGAGACCCTTTCAGGTGTCTATAAGCATTTTTTTTTTACAAGTTACAGGAGTTGTTTTTCCCATTAAATCCTACTCTGTTTTTATTAGGAAATATTGAAGGTACAAATTCTAAATTGAAATAATCTATTTATCAATTGAAATTTATCAAATTAGCTTTAGCAGTAGTGAGAAAATGTATTGCAATTACTTGGAAATCAGATATATTGTTAACTCTGCCAAAGTGGCATACTGAAATTCAAAGTTAAATTCTTTTGGAAAAAAGTTACTTGTAATTTAAGAAATAAATACTCTATGTTTTTACAAATTTGGTGCCCGTTCACTCAAATCATGGGATTAAATTTGTAGTGATATCTTTTATATACCTCTTGCCCTGTGGGATTCTCCTCTGTATGTTTATGTTAGAACTGATGAATTGTACTGCACAGCATCTCTCTGCAATCCAAAAACCCTTTTTTACTTTCTCTTTTCTTTCTTCTTATTCTTTTATACCTATAATTTTTTTTAACTTTTTCAATTTGTCTATTTTTTGTGGGGGGTTGGGTGGGAGGAAAGGAGGGGTTTTGGGATGGGGTGAAAACTATCATGTATGTAATTGACGTTCTTTTTTGATATCAGTAGTATTATAATAATTGTAGTTACTGCATGTCTGGAATATTAAATAAAATATTTAAAAAAAACAATGGCCCAATAATGACATCAGGCTGCAAGCTATTCTCACATTAAACATGAACCTTCTGCGTATCAAATGGTAAGTGGGACAAGACTAGATTTTTCCCACAGTGAGTAGTGTGCTCAAGACACAGCACAGGCAGTGGAAATTCAGATCAGGAATTAAGCCCCAAAGACTTAGATGCTGCACTACAATAAAATTATTGGTGTGGACAAAGTGAATGACTGTAACTCCCACTAACTGCATTACCAGTATCTCACACTGCTCCCATCAATATACTGCTACATCTGACCTTTGACAACATTATTTCTTGAAGCTCACACCAAATGATCAGAGGTGCATTCTGTCCTTGTGCATTTACTGCTGCTGGAAACCTTGCATCTTATTCCAGAACTCTCACTCACTGTCACATCACTGACATGAGTGCTACAGCATCTGGACACACTGGACATCCTCTCATGCATGACAAAATGACATATAATCGGAGTCACTAGTGATTCCCCATTGAGGTCAGGCACACCTGAATTATCTCACCACTCGGGGAAACACTGTCTTGTTCCAGATCTTACTGTATCTTGTTCCAAACTTAATTTAAAAAAATAAATCCTAGACACAAGTTGAGAATGACCATTATTGACATCAAGCTAGCATTCAACTAAGTAAGGCATCAATCTCTGGTAACATTAAAGAACAAAAGCATAGAGTGAAAAATATTCAACCAATGGAATTATAATGCTCATGAGAAGGCATCTCAGCCCTGAAATATTATTACATGTACTTTTCCTGCGATTTATAGGGCTAGCCAACTTCAGCTGCTTCATCAATGATGGATCAGGAGGCAGTAAGTAGCTTTAGCACCACAGAAAGTGAGCCGTCATCATCCTCAACACAAGTAAAGTCCAATGACTCATTCATACATTCTAAATAATTACCATTGTCATTGAAGTTCCAAGGTCAACACTGAGCAGAAGCTTAACCAAGTCAGTTACATAAATATTGTGGTTATAAAATGTTAGAAGTTCAAGTTCATTGTCAGCTGATTGTACATATACAAACAAATGAAACTGCACCACTCCAGACATGGTGCATCCACAAAGAACATAGAATGCACAGTACATAATTATCACATAAATAATCAAAATAATATATAAATATTTCAGATGATTTACGCAGTTTCAGAATACTGTTTATCAGTCTCACAGCCTGTGGGAAGAAGCTATTCCCCAGCCTGGCAGTCCTGATTTTGATGCTCCTGCACCTCTTCCTTAATGGTAATGGGTTGAAGATACTGCGCTGGATGGTAAGGATCTTCTATAATTTCTTAAGCCCTATTAAGACAGCAATCCCAGTAAATGTTGTCTATAGAGGAAAGGCAGACCCCAGTGATTGTCTTGGCTGTTTTAGTGATCCTCTGTATAGACTTCTGGTCTGATGCTTTGCAGCTGACATACCACACAATAATGAAGCCAGATAGGACACTCTCAATTATGCTCCCATAAAAGGATGTCAAAATGGGGGCCAGGAAACCTGCCGTCCTCAGCATGTTTAGGAAGTGTAGGCACTGCTGAACCTTCCCGATTAATGAGGAGGTGATGCAAGTCCAGGATAGGTCGTCCCTGATATGCAGGCCAAGGAACTTCATGCTCTCCAGTTTTTCATGATGGAACCTTTGATGTGTAATGGAAAATTGTTGAGCTTCATCCTCCTTAAGTCCACAATCATCCCCTTTGTCTTGTCCACATTGAGACTCAAGTTGGGCATGCTGTAGTAAATAAGTCACTTTCTTGGCATCCTCCATGGTCCTTCCCCACACCACCACAGCATAAGCTTTTCCATCATCTACAAGTCATAAGTAGGAGTGTGATAGGGTATTCTCCAATAGGTTTCAGGAACTTAAACCTATCCAGGACAAAGCAATTGGGTGAATGACATTGCACTCAAAACATTCACTGCCTCCACCCCCATGGCACTAAATTTAAATGTTTAATTTTTTTTTCAATTTAGAGATACAGCATGGTAACATGTCATTTTAGTCCATGAGCCCCTGCCATCCAATTACACCCTATTGACTTAGTACATTCTGAACAGTGGAAGGAAATTGGTGCCCCCAGAGGAAACCCACTGTGTGCCATCTGTAACAGATCTGTGTTAATATTAATCCATAGTTTAATGTTAAAATTATATTTTATCTAGATATAGTTTAATAATTAGTTTTAGGGTGGACAGGGCTCATTTACATTCTTCATAAACATGGTTCTTTGCAGCTGTTAGCTGACTTTAGCACCAAGACAACATATTAGCATTTTAAACACACATGGTTCTTTGAAAAGGAAGATGGAGAGCTATTTTCAGAGACGGAATGGATGCTGATTGAAGTTGAAGAGATGAATGGATTCATGATGCTTCTTGAGGTACTGGAAATGTTATCACAGAAGCACCACTGTAAACACACAGCCATTTTGTGACCATATGGGCAGACAGCCTGGAGCCAGAAGAAGTTAAATTATTTTGATTCTGTGAGTAAGTGGACAGAGATGTTTTAGCACATCAGTGTGAAAAGACATTATGAACTTCAAAGGCAGAAATGATGTCACCTACCATGTGACATGAGAGATTTGGAGAAATATATTATAAAATTCATAAATTTTGGATCAGTTCAGAAGTTAAGACCCTGAGTGATACACACAGGAGTTGGAACCTTGTGGAAGACAGAATTAAATTACAGTAACTAGAATATGTGCTGTTATGTGTTACTCCTAAAGAAAGGGAAAATAAGTGGATTTCAAAAGGGAACTCATTTTCTGACTGCTCTTTTGAAAATAAAGAATGCAGCCTCAACATGGAAGAAAACTCCATGACTGTTAAGAAGAAAACTGAAGAAGAAGAAAAATTTGACCTCCTGGAAAGACAGGAGATTATCGTATTCATAGGAGATTCAAATATAAGTGGCTTTTAATTAAGTAAGACCACTTCTTATTTGCGCCCAGAAAATGGTCACTCCTGTTGAAAGGCAGCTCATCAAGAGAATTGTGAGTTGAAACAGATCTGGAAGATATGATGTTTAAAAGTGCTTTAGAATTATTTCAGAACTGAAAATTTAAGACCTTCAAGCAAGACCAAAATGATGCTGAAGTTTTAAAAATGGAATTTTCATAGTTTGAGACTTTAACACACACACACACACACACACACACACACACACACACACACACACACACACACACACACACACACACACACAACACACACACACATATTTATAGTTGCACATAGTAGGGGTAAATTTAGAGTTTAAGTTAGAGATAAGTAAGAATTGTCATGTTATCATAGTCTAATAAAATCTATTATTTTGAATTTACCATTGCCTGGTGATTCTTTTTGCTTTTGCTATTCCTTAGATAGTGCTAACAAAGTCTCTTTAGCCCCTAACAAAATTGAGGGCATTGTTAGTTTGTAACACATCTTTAAAATGTAAAGCAGTTATTTATTTAGGCTACTTGAATAGTTCTTCCTAAACGTCTGCCCTCCAAATCTTAGAAAGATAACAACAACAAGTGCAAGGAAACACAAGTTATAGATGTTTCTCCGAGACACATTCCAGTTTCAAATTCGGCACCGTCTGTAAGGAGTTTGTACATTCTCCTGGTTTCCTCACACATTCCAAAAGCATACGAGGTTAATTGGTCGCATGAGTGCAATTGGGTGGCACAAACTCAGGGTTCGAAGAGTCTGTTACTGTTCTGTATCTCTAAATTTAACAAAATCTACCCCAGTAATAGAGGCAGCTCTTTCACTAGAAGGACTTCAACAAAGAAAGAATGGGGGAGTGGCGCATTACCAATTAGTTCTCAAGACCATTGGAGGATGAATAAGCAATCGTCTTCTATAGACAATAAAATCCATAGCTCTGCAATGAATTCTTGAAGAAATGATAGGGCTCCACATATCAAGGTTGATACTATGGGGAGTGGGGGGAAGTTAATTCAAACATAGAAAGTTTGAATTAAATCTTGATCTTCATTTCTATTAGTGGAAAGACCAGCTCTTTAAACACCAATCAGGAATAAGATTAAGACTACTTTTCTCTTTTTTTAATATTTTGATTTTCACATGTAAAAATGCATAAACAACATTAATTGAATTTATAATAATAATGACATTAAATAAGTCAACAAACTCTAAAACACATAATGCAACAATAATACTAAAATACATCAAAAAGACCTTTTTTTTTCATGTAAAGCATGGCTCTAACCCCAATCTCCTAACATACATTGTATTATTAGAGAAAAAATGTACTTTGCTCCTGAAGTAAAATGCTAAATATTAAAATTCAGAAATAATATTATGCCTAGACCAGTGGTTCTCCACCTTTTTCTTACCACCCACACACCACTTTATATTCTTTATGCCATAGGTGCTTTTGATTAGTAAGGGATTGCTTAAGATGGTATGTGGATGGAAAGAAAAAGTTTGAAAACCAGTTTCAATCGTACCTAATTGTCTTGTTATATATACGGTTTCATAACTCCAAAAGAAATGGGCTAATGACCATTTTTCTCAAGCAAAATATTTCAGTAACAATTGGGTCTAGAGCAGTGATTCTCAACCTTCCCTTCCCACCCACATACCACCTTAAGCAATCCCTTACTAATCAGAGCACCGATGGCATAGGGATTACTTAAAGTGGTATGTGAGTGGAAAGAAAGAAGTTGAGAACCACCAGCCTAGAGGGTATGAAAATAATTCAGAAATGATCCCCCAACATTTGAAACCTTCTACTTGAATTATTAATTGAGTAACAAATCTTTTCTAAGTTTAAATAGGACATAATGTCCCTAAGCCACTGAGCATGAGTGGGCAGGGTAGCATTTTTCTATCTAAACAATATTGCACATCTTGCGAAAAGATAGAGTTTGACATTGAATTGGAGTTAAAAGAATATCATCTGCTCCAATTGTACCAAAAAGAACAACCAAAGGATAAGGCTCGAAATTTACATTAACAATTAAAGATAAAGTTTGAAATATCTCCCTCCAGTAGTTTTCAAGCCTTGGACATGTCAGGAGAATATGGATTAAAGAAGCCTCTCCTCTCTTTTATCACAAAAATTTACATCTGAATAGATATGTGATTATTTGACTTTAGACATATAGGCTATTGTAGAATCTGCTAATGGCCATACTACCAAAATAAGAGACGCCCACACAGCACGAGGTGAACCAGTAACTGAACTTTATTTTGAATTACTCGCACTGCTCGCCCATTTCCTGTAAGGGCGCACTGGCCTTAGGGAGTGGCGTCAAGGCATCACTCCCCATCCAGCGGCACGCAGCACAGAACCAGTGCTGTCCCCAGGCAACGTGTGTCGCCAACCGTGGGTTTCTCGTCGGAAGGGAAAGGCGGGCCCATGCCATCTTGTGTTGGATGACTGGGGCGGCGATTTGGCCTGTCTAACTGCGCGGTCGCTCAGCCTACTACACCACACCCCCCCCCACCCCCGAATCACTGCCACCCTTTAAGCAAGTTACTCTACTGTCTTTGGGCAGGCAGCCTCTGTGTCTGACGTGGGGGTCCAGGGCAGGCTGGTTTGAGTCCATATGTGCTGCCTTGAGGTGGTCAATGGTAATCCTGTCCTGCCGTGTGTCAATGTCCAAGGTGAAAACGACACCGTCGCACTGCAACACCTTGAATGGGCCTTCATAGGGGCATTGTAGGGGAGTCCCTTCCTGTCCTCTCTGCATGAAATCGAATGCAGTGGACTCCAGGTTCACCAGGACATGGCAGGGTGGAGATCCATGTCGGAAAGGTGGCAGAAGTTTCTGTCTACCCGTTTGATCCCTCAATCACTAGAGGACATCTAGAGCACTGGGTTGTGGGCTGGGAGGCTTGAAGTGAATGTCCCCTGGTATGGATAGTGGGGAGCTGTACATCATCTTGACTGACGACACTGATGCTGTGATCTTTTTGATGCTGTGTGAATTCTTAAAAGCACCCATGGGAGATTCTTCATCCAATTAGGGCCTTATTGAGCTTTCAGATGGTGATGGAAACGTTCAATGAGGCCATTTGCCTGAGGATGGTAGGTCGTGGTGTGATGTAACTTGCTGCCATAGAACTTGGCTAGGATGACCCAGAGTGAAGACGTGAACTGGGCCCCTCAGTCTGAAGTGATGTAGGTCGGGACTCCAAAGCATGGGACCCAAACAGACACGAATGCTCTGTGTCACATGTGGGCAGGGGTATCACTTCTGGCCAACAGATAAAATGGTTGATTACTGTGAATAAATACCACATACCATGGCTCACAGGGAGCAGGCTGATGTGCACATGGTCAAAACGGCACTATGCCAGGTTGAAGCTCTGGAGTGGGACCTTGGTGTGTCTGTGCACTTTGGTCTTAGCCCATAGAGTTACATTGCGATGGAGGCCGTGCCACACTAAGTTGTCAAACAGTAGGCAGACTGTGGACCTTATGGAAGGATGTGACAGACTATATTTGGTTTAACACCTGCCGACATAAGTTCGTGGGTAGGATGGGTATGGGGAAGCCTGTGGACATGTTGCACAGTAAAGTCAGGCTCCCTGGTGAAGTACAGAAATTGCTAACCTTCAGGCTGGTTATAGCAGTCCGGTAGGCCTGGACGTCCACATCCTCTGCCTGGTCTTTGGCTAGCTGAGCAAAATCGAGCCCTCCTGAGGTTGACAGCGCGTCGGCCACCACGTTGAATTTGCCTGTGACGTAGCGAATGTCCATTGTATTCTCGGAAATGTGGGAGAGGGATTGTTGTTGCCTCACTGACCACAGGTCCAAGACCTTGCTGAGTGCATGGGTGAGTGGTTTGTGGTCTGTGTAGGCGACGAAAACCCTTCCTTTTGATGTACCGGAAATGTCATATTGCCAGGTACAATAGTTTGAGATTGAAAGCGCTGTACTTGAGTTCTGGTGTCTGGAGATATTTGCTGAATGAAGCCAGGGGGTACCACTGTTCATCAACGCACTGCTCCAGCACCTCACTGACCGCTCTGTCCAATGCGTCTGTTGTAAGGGTCGGGAGAAGAAAGAGTCTGGATGGGCCAAAGATGTGGCCTCCGCTAGTGCCGCTTTGTTGCCTGGAATGCTTCAATGGTTTCACGTGTCCACTGAAGTGCCATGTCACTGAGTTTGATGAGGTAGAATAGGGGATGCATGAAGGTAGCTCCTCCCGGGAGGAAACAATGAAAAAAGTTCACCATCCCTATGAATTCCTGTAGGCCTTTGATTGTACTCGGCCTGAGAAAATGTTGGATGGCTTCCACCTTAACTGGCAGCGGTGTGACCCCCTCTCAGGTGATATGGTGTCCCAGGAAATCAATAGTTTCCAGACCGAACTGGCACTTAGCCGGGTTCACCACGAGTCCCAACTCCTGCAACTTGTCAAAAAGGCGAGTCAAGTGTATCCTGTGTGTGCTGGTGATGGGCTGGCGATGAGAATGTCATCCAGAAAAATGAAATTGAGGTCCCTGCCAACCACTTCCATGAGACGCTGAAATATCTGGGCTGTGTTCTTTAGACCGAAAGGCATCCGAAGGAACTTGAAAAGGCCAAAAGGTGTAATAATGCCATTTTCGGGACTCTGTTAGGGTGCATCGGAATCTGATGGTACCCTTGGACGAGGTCCACCTTGGAAAAGATCCGGCAGCCCTGGAGCCTTGTGGCAAAATCCTGGTTGTGTGGGATGGGGTATCTATCTATGACAGTGGCATTGTTGAGTCATTTGTAGTCACCACAGGCACCAACCGCTGGAGTTCTTCTGGACCATGAGCAGCAGGGATGCCCAGGGGCTGTTTGAACAGTGGATGATACCCAACTCCTCCATGGTAGCGAACTTGCTCTTAGCTTGAAGGAGTTTGTCCTGCAGGAGATAACGTGCCTGTGCATACATTGGGGGCCCAGTGATCTCAATGTGGTGCTCCATACCATGTGCTGTTTTAACATTGTGGAAGTTGGAGTACACACCAGAATTGTTTGCACTCACACTCCATAGGAGGATTTTCCACTAAGGAGCTTACTTTGACTGCAGTAGTGGCGTCCAGGGCGCTGACGATGTGCCAGAACTTGGTATCCTCCTAGACAATGCCTCTGATCTGGAACTGTGATTTGGCCAGTTTTAACCAATTCCTGGGCTGGTTTGGCCAGAAATGCAGCAAATGCACGCTCACAGCATTGGTCGCAGCTGTTGCGACTGTAGCGGTAGTAGCATTCTGCATTTTGTCACATCCAAGTGCGTTTGAACCATCAGGATCACCACTGTAGCGTCTGCTAACGGCAGCACTATAGAAATGAGAGATGCCCACATAGCATGAGGTGAGCCAGTAACTGAACTTTATTTTGAATTCCTCGCACTGCTCGAAGGGACCGCCCATTTCCTGTGAGGGGCACACTGGCCTTAGGAATTGATGTCAGCGTGTCTCGGCGTCACTCCCCGACCAGCGGCACGCAATACAGAAGTGGTGCTGTCTTCCTGGGTAATGTGCGTCACCAACCGGGGGCTTCTGCTCGGAAGGGAAGGGGGGCCCATGCCATGTTGTGTCAGATGACTGGGGCCCATCTAACCACGTGGTCGCTCGGCCCGCTACACTATGTATAACTTTAAATTGTAACAAGCAGTTATGGGCACATAAGGATGTAGTATTAACCAGTTTAAAAATTAGATCCCAAACTTTCTCTGTAAATGAGAGATTTAAATCCTGTTCCCAGGCATTTTTAATTTAAACTAGGGGGGTATGTCTCAAACCCACCAGCATATCATATTAAACCAATGCAAGAATTTTGTAGCCTAAATAATACATCAACAGTGTTCACATCAGGTGCCCGAGGAAAATCAGGTATCTGAGATTGAAGAAAATGTCTGATTTTCAGATATCTGGAAAAATGAGTATTTGGTATATTGAACTTTCCAGAAAGCTGTTCAAATTACACAAAACTGTTATCAATAAAAATGATTCAATACTTAATCTAAACCATTCATGAAAAACAAGAAGGTTGAAAAAGATAATTGGATAAAATAGGGCTTGAAAGAAAAAAAAACATGAAGTGCAAAGTGTTTTCTAAACTGCACCCACATTCTCACAATATGCTCCATTTTCAATTGATTTATTTTAAGAGAAGGAGTCTAAGAAGTGCTGGAATGGAAACTTTTTTAGCAGAATTCAGCTCCATTGCTACCAGACGTTCCTCTCAGTTAGGAAAATCTAACCAAAATATAAAGTTACCTATATATAACATCTGAAATTAGGTTGAGCCATGCCTCCATTCTTTTTAGGTTTTTGAAGGTGAATTTTATTTAGACGAGGGAGCAGGTGCAATCTTACTAGCTCTCCATTCAGCCCCCGATGAAGTAGACAACAGCAATGCATATTTGCTTTCATCAACTACAGCTCAGTTTTTAACACTGTCATACCTTCAGTGCTGGTCAGAAAGCTTCAAAACCTGGGCCTCTGCAACACCCACTGCAATTGGATCCTTGACTTCCTCAGCAGATGACCATAGTCATTATGAATCAGAAGCAATGTTTTCTCCGCACTGACGCACAGACGCACCTCAAGAATGTGTGCTTAGCCCACTGCTCTACTTGCTCTACACCCATAATTGTGTGAATGCTATCTACAAATTTGCATATGACATCATGGTCTTCAGCAGAATCACAGGCACTGATGATGAAGCATACATGAGTGAGATAGATCAGCTTGCTGAGTAGTGTCACAACAACAACATTCCACTCACTCATTGTTAGCATAACTAAAGAAATGATTGTGGACTTCAGGAGGGAGAAATCAGGAGAACACAAACCAGACCTCATCAAGAGGTCAGCAGTGGAAATGGTAAAGAACTTCAAATTCCTAGGTGTCAAAATCTCTGAATTTGTGAACTCAGCCAATGCCATCATGGCCTTTAGTCTTCACTCCATTAAGGACTTCTACAAGATGTAATGTCTCAACAAAGTAGCCTAAAGCATCAAGGACTCTCACCAACCAAGGCCATGCCCTCTGCTTACTGCTTCCATCAGGGAGGAGGTACAGAAGCCTGAAGATGAACACCTGGTGGTACAAAAACAGATTCTTTCCCTCCACTATCAGATTTCTGAATGGGCAATGAACCACTTTTTCTCTTCACTTGCACTAATTTATTTATTTTTAAAAGTAATATAAAGCAACTCTGCATCTCCAATACTGCCGCAAAAAACCCGAATTTTATGACTTATGTTCATTACAATAAATTTTGATTCTAATTCAGATGAGGCATGGTTGCCCATCTATTGACTAGGTCTTTAAGTACATAGTTACTGGTAATGAGTGGAGTAACACAAGTGCTGAATCTAACAACCTCATTACTCAACTATGCTAGTTGCATCTGTCCATGGTAGAATCAGTAAAAGCAGCTATTGAACAGCCATTGTGGACCCTCTCTAATGTGTGGTGAAGCACTTGAATTGTGCTAAAAGAGTGAGACTCAAAATAAATCTATCAACTGAAATCTGGGTATCCGTGAGATGTAGTAGACCATTTGCTGCATCAGTCTGTAACCTGCATTAAGTAAGAATTTTCGCACACACATTGATTGTACAATCAATGAAACAACAAAATTATTATCATTATCACGCCAGGAAATAACTTCAGTTCTATGAGATAGAAATCCTGGGAGAAGCACTCAAGATATCCATAGAAGGGCAGCTAACATTGCAAAGCTGCAACACACCTGTACCAAACAGCAAACAACTGACTGACCAAAATAATCTCACAATTAATATGATAAAAGTACTGCAACCTGCTACATCTTGTCATGAATTGTAGTTAACAGCTAAACAGCAAACAGAAAATGGGGCTACAAGACGTTTCCTAATCTCAACAATGGCAGGGCCTATAAAAGAGTGCAAAGACAAGTTGAAACTTTTATTTTCATGTTCCAGCAGAACTGCCAAGTGAATGATTGATCTTTATTTCTTCTAAAATCCTTCCCATCACAGAAGCCAAGTTTAAACCAATTTAATTCAAGTAAATTGAAGAAATGGTTGAGAGCAATGCCAGAGACATAAGCTGTGGGGTCATGAATCTATTACTGAAGACCTGCAATTGAGAACTTGCTTTATCTCTACTCACACTGTTCTATACACTGACAAAATAGGCAACTCCTGAACAATGTGGAAAATTGTCAAGAGTATCATGAAAAAGAGAAAAATCTTCAGTAAGCACTGCAAGGTGCTTATTTAACTGAGATTCATCCAATAGTCCAATGTTATTGAACATTGGGGAAGAAACTGTCCAATGGGTTTGCAAACTCACATATCTTCTGCCTGAGTGAAGAAGAGAGTATGACCACGATGGGATGGGCCTTTCAAATATGTTGCTGCTTTTCTGAAGCAGTGAGAAGCATGGAGGGAAATCGAGACAAGGAGAGATTGGATTAAGTGATGGTGAGCTGCATTCACAACTCTTTCCGCCATTTCTAGTGGTCTTGAGGAGAGCAGTTCCCATACCAAACTGATATGCAATTGGACAGGATACTTCCTGTGTCACCTTAACTAAAAAATAAGAATTGACATATTTCTTTGAACCTATAAGGAAAAAAAGCTAATGGTGTGAATTCTTGGGCATAGCACTTACAAGAAAAGCCAGGTGATGATTGTATTCAGCAGCAAGTGACTCACTAACACCTCAAAGCCTTTCCACCGTCTACAAGACATTTGATAACATTCTCTACATTTTTTTCACGTAAGGATAGCACCAACTCTTTGCAGCCTATTTGTTTGCCATCCCATGCATCACCCAAATCATTTATTCTCCCTCGGCTATTAGGAATGGGTTCTAATTGCTGGCTTTGGCGGCATGACTTAAATTCTGAAAAATACATAAATAAAATATTGAAAATTCAGAGGCCATAACTTGGGTCTGAGGTTAGAATTGCTATCAGGAGATGTGGATTGTGGCATCAATATTCTTGGGGTGTCTCAATCCATTACTCTATATTAATACATGATTTTGCACATGTCACATTGATAGTTGTTTCCAACTCAACAAGTCTAAGTTCCCCCAAAATTCTAAATGGACAAGGGTAATCCATTGTTGTTATAAAAATTTCCAGCGTGATACAAAAGTTCAAGAAATAGTGATGTTCCTTTTCACTCTTGGTGAAATCAATTTTCACTTGCATTACAATGAAAATAGAATTGAATTTCCATCTATTATTAAATAGATATAGCCTCCAATAAACTAATAATATTGGTCATATTGATATTCTATTTTACATAAATATTTCTATGACAATATAGTTTGATATAAATTAGAAATTTAAAAAATATCCTTTATTTAATAGATTATCTTTCAGCTTCAAGCTTCTATAAATAAATGCAATAAACTATCTAGAGTGACTTTTAATAAAGGATCTGGAAGCTAAAGCTTACCTTGTAGGAGACTTGATCAAAATCTTTAGTTAAAAACATACTTTGATTTAGAATTGCTATTTATTTCTCCCAAAAACCATATAAAGCACAGTAATAAAAGCATTCAGTTGTAAATTCACAAATTGCTTCCACTTGGAAAAATTATGGAATTAGAAAATGCTGACAGAATATTATTATAATGCAATGAAAAGATGCTATAATATAATAAGATCAATGACTTGCAATGAGCAATTGGCAGTCAAAATATCTTGATGGATGATAAAAAAGATTAATAAAAAATATTTAGTCCATATTGATTTTATTCCTTTCATCAACCAGGAAGATTACAGTCTATTACAAAAGTCAACCAACTTGGTTGTTGTCCAGTGGAAAAATTTATACAACCTTTCAGTGATCTCCACACTGAATGAAGTCAAGATCTAAAATATCAATCCTGGACAGTTGATTACCAAGCGTAATATTTCCCTGGTTGTGTTGGCATAATAATGATTATATTCCACAAAGTACTTGGATATCTCTTGCTAATGAGTTCTACAATTATCCCTATAACCTTTGATCCTATTTCCAGTCAGACAATTATCCAGTTTTGGTGCAAAGGACTCCATCAAATCACCATTAGCTACATTTACGGAGTTTCTCTTCAATTAGCTTACTATCCTGTGGAGAAAAAAAAGTGTTTAATTATTTTGTCTCAGTTACACTTCTGCTCTTTTGAAAATTTATTTCTTATCTTCATTTTCCAGCTGTCTTTATTCCATAAATAAGAGGATCATGACCTCCTTCTGTTTTCTATTTGGAACGGAGAGAGGTTACTCCTCTGAGGATCTTTGTAATGTTGTGACTGCTCAAAAATTATCCCTGTTTTTCATTAAACCTTGACTAATATATGTTCTTTTGAAGATAAGATGCACAAAATTTCTTGATGTTTCATTCTCAATGATCCAGACAAGGTTAGAATGAATTAATTAGAGTTAACATGAAACATCCTTAAGATGCATCCCTGTACTTGCCTTACTAAGAGCATGTTCTCAGTAAATAAAGCTACAATTTCATTTTAATTTCTGTCTTTGATAATTGATCTGTTAAAATGTACATGTACATGCATGAAAATACACATATAATTGTGGAATTATCTGTCATTTCTTAACCATTTGACTGAAATGTGCCCTTCATTTCACAAATGTCATTGGAGTCATTTGTGTAAAAGGTTAATTATTAACAGAAATGAGATTCACTGCTTCTGAATCATATTAATAAAATACCGTAGTTCTTGCTCCCAAGCACATTTAAGATCAAAGAATATAAATATTTTAGTTTATTAAAAAAATCCAGAAAAATCAAAGGGTTACTAGGTGTATGATCCAAGTCAATGAATTCCTGAAAATCCTCATTAATAATATCAATAATCATTTAATTGGAACTCTTGTTCATGGGGATAGTCATGGGAATAGATAAGCTTTTATTTAAAGGTCGTAGTACTCCAAAGGTAAAAACAACATTTGAAACAGTGTAACCAAGTGATAAACATGTCAATGTTTTGTTACTTGAATATTTAATCTTACCTGTTGGTTTACTGGAAAATTTCTGTTTATCTTTTTAATCTGAGGAAATAAAAGGAATTAAATGTATTGTATTATGCAATGGGAGATTACGCTGGCACAGCAGCACAAGACAGACTATCAGAATAACAACATATACATATTTCTAATTAAACTATAATATTTTGGCTATAAAAATTTTAAAAATCTATTTAACTTTAATGGTCATTAATGTCTCAGATTAAATTTACATATATATTACAGCTGTAAATTACACTGGACAACAATTTTTTTCCAAATAATTTGCTTCCTGAAAAAAAATGGGGATTATGATCGACAACTTCAAGATGAACACAAATGTAATATTTGTGGTATCATCTTAGAAGTTGGAGAAATATTAAATTAACTTTTATTGAATTTCGCATGTTTAATCACATAATAATGCTGACACATTTTGTTAGTTTAACTGACCTAAGAATGTTTTGTCACTGATTTTTGTTTGTACTCAGTATCTGATGCCTCTCATGTCAGTGTCTAACAATAGTCGGCCAGCATTGATGGATCCCAGATGCCCTGATACTGCTTTACCAAGGTCCTGATGAAACCTTTCACCATGTTTGTCACTAGCTGCACCAAGATCAGCAGGGAAAGTCCAAGTACAAATACAGAAAATGAATTTTCAATGAAATATTCATATTTTTCTATGTTTGAAGTCTGGGGAATGAGAGTGCCAGAGCAGATAGAGGAGTAGAGGAGGGAAAAGATGATGTTAAAATTACATGCATTGTTGGAAGTCAACAGATTGAATGTGGTGGAATTGTTCTCAGATGCATCTGTTTCAATGCAAGGAGTATTTTAGGAATGGCAGATGAGCTTAGAGTGTGGATTGGCATGTGGAATTATGGCATTGTGGCCATTAGTGAAACTTGGTTGCAGGAGGGGCAGGACTGGCAGCTCAATGTTCCGGGCTTCTTTTGCTTTAGATGCAAAAATACAGCAGGATGAAAGGGGGAGGAGAGTTATTGCTCCTCAGGGAAAATATCACAGCTGTGCCCAGGCAGGACAAGCCAGAGGGCTCATCTACTGATGCTATATGTGTGGAACTGAGGAATGGAAAAGATATGACCACACTCATGGGATTGTATTATAGACCATCCAATAGTCAATGAGAATTGGACAAGTAAATCTGTAGAGAGATAGCAAACAGCTTCAGGAAATGTAAGATTGTGATATTAGAAGATTTTAACTTTCCATATATTGACTAGGACTCCCCTACTGTAAAAGGGCTGGATGGCTTGGACTTTTTCAAATGTATTCAGGAAAGTTTTCTAAACCAATATATAGTACTAACTAGCAAGAGTGCAATACTGGATCGTCTATTAGGGAACAAGAGAAGACAAGGTGACAGAAGTATGTATAGGGGAAAATTTTGGGTCGAGTGATCATAATGCTATTAGTTTCAAGTTAATTATGGAGAAGGATAGATCAGGACCTTGGGTTAAGATTCTAAATTGGAGAAAGGCCAATTATGAGGCAATGAGAAAGGATCTAGAATGTGTGGATTGGGATAAATTGCTTTTGGGCAAGGATGTGTGAAGTAAGTACTTTCAAAGGTAAAATTTTGAAAGTACAGAATTTGTACATTCCTGTCAGGATCAAAGGCAAGTTTCGAAGGTAAAGGGAACCTTAGTTTACATGGAATATTGGGGATCTGGTTTGGAAGAAGAGAGAGGTGTATAACAGGAATAGGGAACATGGAGCAAATGAGGCACTTGAGGAGCATAAAAAATGAAAGAACAATATCAAGAAATAAATTAGGAAGGCTAAAAGAACACAAGAGGTTGCTTTGGCAAACAACATACTCATAAAGGTTTCTACAGGTATATTAAGAGCAAAAAAATAATAAGAGACAAAATTGGTCCCTTTGAAGATCAGAGTGGCCGGCTTTGTTTGGAACCAAAAGAGATGGTAGAAGTCTTAAATCTTTTTTTTTCTTTTTATCAGTATTCACTCAGGAAAAAGGAACTGAGTCATGGGAAAGAAAACAAGCAGTGAGGTCATGGAACCTATACAGATTATAGAAGAGGAAATGTTTAGTGTCTTAAAGCAAATAAGGGTGGATAATTCCCCAGGGCCTAACAAGATATACCCTTGGACCTTGAGGGAGGCTAGTGTAGAAATTTCAGAAACTCTGGCAAAAATATTTAAAATGCACTTAGCCATAGATGTTGGACCATTGGATTGGTTTCAAAAAGGCCTCCAAATTAACTGTGGAAATTATAGTCTGGTGAGCCTGAATTCAGTAGTATGTAAATTATTGGAAGGTGTTGTAAGAGATTGGATGTACAATTACTTGATAACCATGGACTGATTAGGTATAGTCAACATGGCTTTGTGAGTGGTAGGTCATGTTTAACTAGTTTTATAGAGTTTTTTGAGTAAGTTACCAGGAAAGTTGATGAAGTAAAGCTGTGGATGCTGTCTACATTAACTTTAGTAAGGTTTTTGACAAGGTCCTGCATGGGAGATTAGTCAGGAAGGTTCACACACTAGGTATTCATGGTGAAGTAGTGTTGGGAGAAGCCAGAGAATAGTGGTGGATGATTGCTTCTCAGACTGGAGGCCTGTGACTAGTGATGTGCCTCAGGGATCAGTGCTGGGACCATTGTTGTTTGTCATTTAAAGCAATAATCTGAATGATCATGTGGTAAATTGGATCAGCAAGTTTGCAGGTGACACTAAGATTGGATGTGTTGCAGACTGCAAAAAAAAATTTCAAAGCTTGAAAAGGGATCTGGACCAGTTGGGAATATGAGCTGAAAAATGGCAGATGGAATTTAATGTAGACAAGTGTGAGGGGTTGTATTTTGGAAGTATAAATCAAGACATACGTGATAAATTGTAGGGCACTGAGGAGAGTGGTAGAATAGAGAGATCTGGGTATTCAGCTTCATAATTCCATGAAAGTGGTATCACAGGTGGATAGAGTTGTAAAGAGAGCTTTTCGCATATTGACCTTCATAAATCAAAGTACTGAGTTGGGATGTTATGTTAAAGTTGCATAAGACATTGGTGAGGCCAAATTTGAAGTATTGTGTGAGTTTTGGTCACCTAACTAAAGGAAGATATCAGTAAGATAGAAAGAGGGCAGAGAGGATTTACTAGGATGTTGTCTGGACTTCAGGAACTGGGTTACAGGGAAGGGTTAAAAAGGTTAGGTCATTATTCCCTGGAAGGTAGAAAAATGAGGGGAGATTTGGTAGAGGTAATTAAAATTATGAAGGGTTAAGAGTAAATATAGATAGGCTTTTTCCACTGAGTGTAGGTGAGATATAGACCAGAGGGCATGGGTTAAGAGTGAAAGGTAAAAGTTCAAGGGGAACATGAAAGAAAACCCCTTCACACAGAGAGTGGAGGGGGTTTGGAATGAGTTTCAAGCTGAGGTGGTGAATGCAGGCTCAATTTTAACATTTAAGAGGAATTTGGACAGGTACATGGATGGGAGACGTATGGAAGGACTATTTTATTGGGTGAAGGTCAGTGGGACTAGGCAAAAGAAAAATGTTTAGTTACAAAATGGAAGGGCTGATGAGGCTTGGTCCTGTGCTGTAATATTCTATGATTCTATGGATGTAGTTTAGTGCTCTGTAGCTGCCAAGAAAATTCTCAAACATTTTTAAATGTTTGGCCAGGCCAACGACAACATTTTGAGAATCAGAATCAGATTTTATTGCCATGAACACATTACAAAATTTGTTGCTTTGTAGCCGCATCAGACTGCAAACATTCATTGAAAACACTTTATAACAATCAATAAAAGTAGTGCATGAAAAATCAAAGTAAGACAGTGTCTTTGGTTCATTGATCATTCAGGAATCTGTTGGCAGTGGGGTAGAAGCAGTCCTTGTGCCACTGAGTGCACGCCTTTAGGCTCCTGTTGAACAGTGGGATAAGCATCCACCATTGAGATGCACCTGATTTGATCATCAGGGAGGAGGGGAGGTTGTTTCCAAATCATATTGACTGTGGTCTTCTTATGAAGAATTCAAGGATCCAGTTGCAGAGGCCCAGGGTTTGAAGCTTGTTGACCAGCACTGAGGGAATAGTGGTGATGAAGGCTAAGCTGTAGTCTATGAAGAGCATTTGAATGTATGAGTTGCTGTTTTCAAGGTGATCTAGAGCTGAGTGGAGAGCCAGCGATATTGTGTCTGCTGTGGAGCAATCGTGCCTATAGGCAAATTCCAGTGGGTCCAGACCTTTGCTTAGTGTCAATTCTGTCCATGACCAACCTCTCAAAGTGTTTCATCACAGTAGATGTTATTGCTACAGGTCGATAATCTTTGAGGCAGCTCACACTACTCTTCTTGGGCTCTGGGATGATTGATGCCCTTTTGTCTAACTGCAGCAATGAGAGGTTGAAAATCTCCACGAACAGTCCAGCTAGTTGGTTGGCACAGATTTTCAGTACCCTGCCCAGTACGCCAACGGGGCCTGATGCCTTGCAAGGATTCACCCTCTTGAATGATGTTCTAATGTTGACCTCAGAGGCAGATATCACTGGGTCCTCAGCCTTTGCAGGGGTTCTGGTAGGTACTGTTGGGTTCTCCTTCTCAAAGCTGCCATAGAAGGTGTTCAGCTCATCGGGTAATGAAGTATCTGCTGTTTGCCCTCACTTCATAAGTTGTAATGGCATGCTTGGACTGACCAAAACAGCTCGATTTGTGGTAGATTTCAAATATGATAGGACATCACACAAAAATTGGTAAATCTAAATAACAGCATGTGATAGGATAGTTTTAAGGTGATTTTCATGATCAGCAGCCTAAATTCTATAAAATACACCCCAAAGTGTTCTGGAAGAAAAAGCCTCATCGCTCAGTGTTATTGGTTCAATTATTTACAAAACATTTCAATTTAACATAGATACGACACAAGATCACTTGCATAAAATCAAAATGCTTAAGCTTTTGTTTAATGCTATCTATACCCATTCACTTCCCAATATCTCAAGTTTTCTTCTTCCTTGAAATGACAAGTGCATATACGATCTGGGAACATCCCCAAGCTGGACAGTTGACCAGAATCAGTTGTCTTTGACTTCCTTGGGTGGCAGCAAAGCTATCCTTAACAGATCCAAGGTTCTGCCAGTTCCAGGATAACTGGATCTAATTGTTTGTCTACCCTAATAGGAATCTATGAATGTTTATGGCCTATGTTGTCTACACTGGCACAAAATGGACTTTGGATGAATTCCAATTATCTGTATGTAATCCATGGCCATGCAGATTTCATATTTATTGCCAGAGTACATACATGACATCACATACAACCCTGAGATTCCTTTTTCCTGCTGGCGTGGCAGAATTACCACTCATTGATATTTCTGGTAATTGGTAACAGGTTGTGGAACTTCAAATGTTCATCCTAGTTTTTTTTTTAAATGTGGTTAAACTTTCTACCTTTACCCTCCTTTCTGGCTATGAGTTCCACACCTCAACTGCATGCTGAGTGAAGTGTCTATTTTCTCCACTCTCCTCCACCCTTTCTAGTTACTAGTTACTGAACCTACTGAGTGAATATAATTACCCCATTAATGTTTCTTAATGTTATGTACCTCAATTAAATCTCACTCAGACTATAAAGAAAACAACATCAGCCCAGCCATTTTTCCAGTTCTGGCAACATCCATGGAAAAACACTCTGCATCCCCTCTAGTTTTTTCATCTACTAATCAGAGGGAGATATGGATGTCTTCGTACAAAAATCATAGGAAGTTAGCAAGCAGGCAGTCAGCAATTACAAAAGACTTCTTGCTGTAATTGTAAAAATCATAGTGAGATTGCACCAAGTTTATTGAGTATCGTAGTAAAGAGTATATATTTATAAAGAGGGAATGTAACAAATTATCAATATATTGATGTGGTGAATCTTAGCAAAGCTTCAGGCCCTGATGGCATACCTGGCAGGGTGCTGAAAATATGCACCAACAAACTAGCTGGAGTGTTCATGGATATTTTAAACATCTCATTCTGGTAATCAGATGTTCCCACCAGCTTCAAAAGAGCATCAATCATCCCCATACCCAACAAGGGGAGTGTGAGCTGCCTCAACTACCTGTGATGAAATGTTTTGAGAGCTGGTCATAACCAGAATTAACACGTATCTAAGTAAAGATCTGGACCACTGCAATTCACCTATCGTCACAATCGGTCCACAGCAGATGCAGTATCGCTGGCTCTTAATTCAGATCTGGATCACCTCGAAAATAGCAATTCATAGACTACAGCTCAACCTTCAAAACTGTTATTCCCTCAGTGCTGGTCAAGAAGCTACAAACTCTAGGCCTCTGTACCCCCCTCTGCAACTGGATCCTTGACTTTCTCCTTGGAAGACCACAGTCAGTACAAATTGGAAGCAATGTCTCCTCTTCACTGATCATCAACACAGGCGCACCCCAAGGATGTGTACTTAGCTCACTGCTTTACTCATTATATACCCATGACTGTGAGGCCAGGCACAATTCCATTGCTATCTATAAGTTTGTCCATGACACCACAATTGTTACCAGAATCACAAACGCAATGAGGAAGTATACAGGAAGGAGATAGATCAGCTCATTGAATGGTGCAATGATAACAACCTTGCGTTCAATGTCAGCAAAACCAAGGAGATGATTGTGGACTTCAGGAAGAAGTCAGAGGAACACAACCAGTCCTCATTAAAGATTCAGTAGCAGAGAGAGGGAAGAATTTCAAACTCCTGGGTGTCAACATCTCCGAGGATCTTCCTGGAGCTTCCACATTGATGCAGTCACAAAGGAGGCTCACCAGTGGCAGCTTTGTAAGGTGTCTGAGGAGATTCAGTACATCACCAGACTCTCATAAACTTCAATAGGTGTACTGTGGAGAGCATTCTGGCTGGTAGCATCACTGCCTGGTATTGAGGTGCCAACTCTCAGGACAAGAATAAACTCTAGAGGGTTGTTAACTCGGCCTGCCACATCACAGGCACCAGACTTTACTCCATCTACATGAGATGGTGTTTTAAAAAAAGCATCTTCTATTCTCAAAGACCCCTACCACACAGGCCATGCCCTCTTCACTCTGCTACCATTGGGAAAAGATAGAGGAGTCTAAAGATGAGTACTCAGTGACACAAGGTCAGCTTCTTCCCCATTGCCATCAGATTCCTGAATAATCAATGAACTAAAGTCATTGCCTTACTTTTTGTGCAGTTATTTTATTTTTATAGTAATGGCATAATATGTATATTTGCACTATGTTCCTGCCACAAAACACCAAATTTCATGACTTGTTCATGACAATAAATCCTGAATCTGATATATGTTGAGAAGATTATCTCATGTGGAGAAATTCAGCAAACAGAACTATTCCCAGGTCCCACCTCCTCCCCCACAGGTAAGAACAATTAGAGGTCAATTCATCACAACCTAATCATATGGTTTGACACGATACATGCAAGTTCTAATGTGAGATCATCGGCCACAAATGTTAGCTCATCCTTCCCTCCACAGATGTTAGGTGACTGTTTAAATGATCTCCAGACGTTTCTGTTTTATTTCAGATTTCTAGCATCTGCAATATATATATATTGCTTTACAATTACAGGCTAGAAGGATATTGCTGAATATCCTTCAAACGGAGATGAAGAGAAATGTCTTTAATGTGTTAATGATTAATGTATTACTGATCTATGGGATTTCTCTAGTTTCATAAGATGTTGACCACATGGTTATTTGATACATTTAAGCGTGAAATCGATGAATTTTTGATTACCACAATAATTAAATAACATCGGGATGGTGCAGGAGGTGATGTTAAGGTCACAAATCACTGTGACTGGCACAGTTCTGGCATCCTGAGTCCAATTCCAACCTCTAGTGGTAGCTGCGTGGAATTTGTGCTTTGTGTCTGCAGGGGTTTCCCTTGGTCCTTCAGTTTCCTCGCACATCCCAAAAATCTGCTGGTTGGTAGGTTAATCAGCTACTCTAAATTTCCCCTATTGTAGCTGAATGGTAGAGGCATGTTAATAGTCATTTTTGAGTAGGACACCAGGAAATAAATATGGAAACTGGATTGCTGGTATTGTTTACAATAATAATGCTGAAGAAATTCAAGTAGCGTTCTTTATTGCAAAATGTGGCGGCCCCCTCGGGTGGCCTCCCAAAATGAAGGACGAGCATGACGATCCAGCAGGCAGCATGAGGCCCACAGCGCTGCCCTCCAATTGGCCACAACTAAAGGAGCCTAACTGGTCTATCAAGGAAAGCGGATCGCAAATGCACCAATCAGCGCTGAGGGGGTTTTGACCACGCCCTTCAGTTTGAGAATGAAAGCAGGGCTGTGAACCCAATAAAGCTCAGTGTTAACTACACTCAACTGGGGTTTGTGTTATTCGTTCTTGGAACAGCATGTTCTTTCTGAGCTAACCGGTGTGCAGTTATAACCTCTCCTGCGCTATAGGCTCTGCCAATGCTTGTAGCAGCTCACTCCAAAAAATATATAACTAACATTTCAGGCTTGAGCATTTCATCAAGATATAACCAAAAAGCAGGCAGGGGCGGTGGCGGGGGTGGGGGGGGGGGGCGGGGGGTGGGTGCGGAGAACGGGAAGGGGGAGGAGCACAGGGCCATGGACAAGAGGTCATAGTTGGATATGGATGGGAGAAAAAAAAATAGCTGAGAAGCAATAGGGAGAGGGAATAGCTGTCTGAATGGAGAGGGAAGGAGACAAGAAGCTGGAGGAAAAGAGACAGGGATAGGTGAAGACAGGGGAGGTGCCTAATGGAAACTGGAGAAGTTAATGTAAATATCATCTGGTTGGAGAGTACCTAGATGGAATATTAGAACAGGCATAAATTTGATTGACCAAAACGGCTTCCTCTTTTCTCATCAAAAAACAATTGATCATCAATGAATTCTCTACTTTCATATATTTTCAATATCCTTACATATACATATAGCTACTCATATCTACAACTACACAGTCAAGCACAGTTTGTAACCATGCACATTCTAATTCAAAGTATGTGCCAAATCCAGTTCTGTAATTGTAGATGTAGCAGAGCAGCCAACAGTTCTGTCAATAGTTCGAAGGAAGGCAGCATACCAGGAGAGGTGGCAGAAGCAGATTTGATTGCAACATTTAAGAGGCATTAGGGTATCACCTCAACATTCAGGAAATAGGGAGATAGAGAAAATGTGCTGTATTCATCTATATTTTATGCAACTGAATTTGGATAAGTTTGGGTGCAATTGCAAAACAAATTTCACATTCTTGTCATTTTTTATTCACATTGAACGTTGAAAAATAACTAGTGAAGCTCAAGGGTCAAATAAATACCTGTTAGAATCATTTGCATAAATTCAACTTCATAATGAGAGAAGTATTTGCAGATTCTGATATGAAGATCATAAGTCTTTCACTCAAAGATGTTATGGAGGCATCACCAATAGTTGACCACAACTCCTGCCTCCAGTTTCAATTTCATTGCAGTGTACAATATCAATTCTTGTTACTTTCCTGTCAATTTTTTAATTGCATAAAAGCTTAGTGAGTTTAAATTTGTGGATCAAATAAAAAAAAGTGGACTGAGATTATTCAACTTGATATGATTGGAGAACTTTTAAATGGAGTCAAATTAAGATCTTGCAATATACATCTGGATGTGATTGAACATCGTATTGTCAGTGGAAGTGAATTGGTAAAATTCTCTGAAATAATATTATTAGAAAGCAACTTATTTAATTGGAAAATACTCAAATGAAATTGTTCATCTTTTTAGCTTTGTCACTATTCATGGGAATAATTAAATAAGGTTGTTATAATTACATGTCCTGTTATTTTAGTTAAATTAATCAATTTAAAGGTTAAATAATGATGTAAATGTTATCTGTAACTGTATTACCATCACATAGTAATTGCAGGTAAATCTTTCATGAAACCTTTGTGATGTTAAAATCAAAGGCACACAAAAACACATTTATATACTATACATATACATTCATTTTTATCTATGTTGTATATTATCATTACATTAATGTGGAAGAGTAAAATTTGTATATTTCCTTGTACAAACATGAATACATACATTGTGCTTGGTAAGGTTGGATATATTAATTGCTAGCGCTTGCAGCCAATCTACGCAGTCTTCAGCAGTGAGACACTGAATGACACCACTGCACACTCCATCCACAGCAATGACTTGAAATGCATTTTGCCTAAAAAGTCACAAAATATATTAATAGATATAGTATCCAACATCATACAGCAACCTTGGGAAAGATTTAGAGACAAAGTCCCAGTTTTTGCTAAGTAGGACGAAAAGCTTGTGGAACACAAATCCCTAACCTTTGAAGTCTCAATCTTGTCAGTCAAGGAGCGTGGAGTGAGGCCGCATGCAAACTATCGGTCCTGAATAATGTATCTGGGTGGACCTGAACAAGTTCCATCCATGAGATTCCCTCGGAAAACTTTTACAGATTATTGGAAAGACCCTGTCAAATCTGTTATGATTTTTAAATATCTAATAACATTGGAAGATAATTATTTTAAAATCGTTGAAAACATTGAAATCATTAATAAGAACAAAACTTCTGAATTCATAAAAATAAATCAAACAAGAATAATTAAGAAATGTATCTCAGCCTGTTCTGCAGTTTTTCACAGATATACATTCCTCATTTATATCTATGGACTCACAGATCAAACCCAGTGCAGGATCTAAATGGATTCTGACCATGAGGGATGGGAAGTATCAGCAAGCTCTTGCTCCACTGTTGAATTAGAATTCATCAAAGGAATTTCCAGAAAAATTCAGGCTAATAATTTGTGGAATTTCCTTAATTATTCATTGCCCCTGCTGAGTGAGTCATCTGTTGGGTCCGATGTACCTGTACCTGTACCTGTCACACGTGCATGCCATTTCATCAGGTCTAACTTGATCCTCTTGCTAATTATAATAAAAACAACCTATCACTCTCAGTGGAACTTGCTTTCAAATATATGAAGAACAAAAATGTTATCAGAGTTCTTGAATAAATGTGCTGTTATGACACAGCAGCAACACTGATTTCCCTTGGCATTCTCCTCCAAAATTAAATGGAACTGCTGTTGAAATAGTGAAAAATTGGAATACTGGCAGGGGCATTTGCTAGGGATACTAAGGGGGCTTTAAACTAGTATGGATGAGGGAAGGGGTCCATATAAGGGAGGACAGCGGAGAGAAGGTTTGTCGGCAAAGACAGAAGGCTTGTAGACAAAATTTGAGGGTGGAAGGGCAGATGCTCAAGGAGGATAGGGATCAGTGCCATGATGAGGAGGGATGATGGCAATAAATAGTATTACTGTTCATAAAGAAGGGGATAAGCAGAAGGTAAGATGTGGGAAATCTCTGAAATGCATTTACTTTAATGCTAGGAGTATTGTAAGGAAGGTGGACGAGCTGAAGATTTGGATAGACACTTGGCAGTATGACATGGTTGCAGGAGGGATGTGACTGACAGTTAAATATTCCAAGATTTCGCTGCTTTAGGTGTGATAGAATTGGAGGGGTCAGGGAAAATATTACAGCGGTGCTGATACGAGATAGTTTGGAGGGCTCGTCAAGGGAGGCGGTATGGGTGGAATTAAAAAATAGAAAGGGTGAGGTTATAATTATAGGGGTGTATTATAGACAATCTAGTGGGGAGCGAGAAATAGAGGAACAAATGTGTAAGGAAATAGCTGAGCTTTCTAATAAACACAAGGTTGTGTTAGTTGGGGATTTTAATTTTCCTAATATAGATTGGGAGACACATTCTATGAAGGGGTTGGATGGTTTAGAATTTGTAAAATGTGTGCAGGATAGTTTTTTTTTGCAGCAATATGTTGAGGTACCCACTACAGAATAGGCAGTGTTGGATCTACTGTTGGGGAATTAAATAGGGCAGGTGACTGAGGTGTGTGTGGGGGAGCACTTCGGATCCAGTGATCATGGTATCATTAGTTTTAATATAATTATGGAAAGGGATAGATCTTGTCTGACAATGAAGGTTTTTGAGTGGGGGAAAGCCAGATTTGATGAAATGAGAAGGGGTTTTCAGGGAGTGGTTTGGCTGATTTGTTTTATGGGAAGGAGGTAGAGGAGAATTGGAGGTCATTTAAAGGTGAGATTTTGAGGGTACAGAATCTTTATGTTCCTATAAGGGTAAAAGCCAGGACCAAAAGTTCAAGAGAGCCATGGTTTTCAAGGGAGATTTGGAAATTGGTTTGAGATAAAAGGGAGACCTGCATTAAATACAGGAAGCAAGGTATAGACGAGATGCTTGGAAAATACATGGATTGTAAAAAGAAGCTTAAGAAGGAAATTAGGATAGCATAAAGAAGGCTATAGCGAACAGGGTGAAAGTAAATCCGAAGGGCTTTTACAAATATGTGAATAGCAAAAGGAGAGTGAAGGATAGAATTGGTCCATTAGAGAATCAGAGTGGACAAATGTGTGCAGAGCTGAATGAGATGGGGGAGATATTGAATGGATTCTTCTCCTCAGTATTCAATAGGGAAAATGATATGTATTGTGTAGGATAAGTGAGGCAAATGGGGTAATTATGGAAAACAAAGGGATTAGGAAAGAAAGGGTGATGGAACTTTTGAGGCATATAAAGGTTGATAAGTCTCTGGGTCCTGACAGGATTTTCCCCAGGACCTTGAGGGAAGTCAGGGATGAAAGAGTGGTGGCTATGACAGTGATTTTTCAACAGTCACTGGAGGGAGGAGTGGTGTCGCAGGATTGACATGTTGCAAACATGGTTCCTCTGTTTAAAAAGGGGTCCAGGTATAGGCCCAGCAATTATCGGCCAGTAAGTTAGATGTAAGTGGTTGGTAAGCTAATGGAAAGAATTCTTAGAGATAATATGTATAAGTATCTAGAGGGGCAGGGACTGATCAGGGACACACAACATGGGTTTGTGAGGGGAAGGTCATGTTTGAGGAAGTGACTAGGAAGATTGTTGAGGATAGAGTAGTAGGTGCAGTCTATATGGATTTCAGTAAGGGGCCTTTGATAAAGTTCCACATGAAAGGTTGGTGAAGAAGGCTCAGGTGCTAGGGATTAATGTTGAGATAGTCAGATGAGTTCAATGGTGGCTAGAAGATAGGCACCAGAGAGTCATGGTGGATAACTGTCTGTTGGGATGTAGGCCAGTGACAAACGGTGTGCCTCAGGGAATGGTGTTGGGTCCCTTGTTGTTCGTCATTTACATTAATGATTTGGATGATGGAGTGGTAAATTGGGTTATTAATTATGCAGATGATGCAAAAATAGGGGGACGTGGATAGTGAAGATAGTTTTAGGAGACTGCAGAAGGATTTGGACTGCTTAGAAGAGTGGGCTGAAAGATGGCAGATGGAGTTTAATATCAATAAGTGTGAAATACTTCATTTTGGGAAGAATAATCAAAACAAGACATATGCAGTAAAGGGGAGTACATTGAGGAATGCAGAGGAACAGAGAGATCTTGGAATAACAGTTCATTGTTTTTTGAAAGTGGATTCTCATGTAGATAGGGTGGTGAAGAAGGCTTTTGGTATGCTGGCCTATATAAATAAAAGCATAGAATATAGGAGCTGGGAGGTGATGCTGTGACTGTTCAAGGCATTGGTGAGGCCAAATTTAGACTATTATGTGTAGTTCTGGTCCCCAAATTATAGGAAGGATATCAATAATGTAGAGAGGGTGCAGAGAGATTTACTAAAATGTTGCCTGGATTACAGAATCTAGAATACAAAGAAAGATTGAGTAGACTGGGTCTTTATTCATTGGAGTGTGGAAGTTTGAGGGAGGATTTGATAAAGGCATTTAAAATTATGAGGGGGATAGACAGAGTAGATGTGAATAGGCTCTTCCCCTTGAGGGTAGGTGAGATTGGAATGAGGGATCAAGAGTTAAGGGTTAGGGGGAAAAAGTTTAGAAGTAACATGAGAGGGAGCTTCTTCACTCAGAGTGGTGGCTGAGTGGAATGACCTTCGGGAAGAGGTGGTTGCAGCAAGATCAATTTTGTAATTTAAG
Source organism: Narcine bancroftii (assembly GCF_036971445.1). Classification (NCBI taxonomy): domain Eukaryota; kingdom Metazoa; phylum Chordata; class Chondrichthyes; order Torpediniformes; family Narcinidae; genus Narcine; species Narcine bancroftii. The sequence goes on from NC_091470.1 coordinate 305,864,187, forward strand.
AGAAGGTTGGATGAATGCATGGATGTGAGGGTATTGGAGGGTTATGGACAAGGAGCAGGTAGGTGGAACTAGTGGAGTTCCACTAGTGCAGACTAGAGGGGCCGAGATGGCCAGTTTCCGGACTGTAATTGTTCTATGGTTATATAAATGCAACGCAGACTTGGATTTTTCTTTTCCACTAGCTGGAGCTAGCGTATTTTCCTCATCTGCAAAATGCGCCAGTCATCTATCAGTTTAAAGGGCCATAGAACATAGAACAATACAGCCTTCGATGTTATGCCGACCCATATATTCGTACCTAAAAAATAGTACTAAACCCTCCCTACCCTATAACACTCTATTTTCTTTCATCCATGTGCCTGTCTAAGAGTTTCTTAAATGCCCTTAATGTTTCATCCTTCACCACCATCCCCAGCAAGGCATTCTAGGCACCCACAACTCTCTGTGTAAAAAATAATTACACCTGAATGTCTCCCCTTAACTTTGGACATAAGTCCTTTGGTGCTTCCTGATCCTGCCCTGGGAAACATGTGCTGGGTTTTCCACCCTATCTATTTCCTCTCTTACTGTTGTAAACCTCCTTCAATCTCCTCTCATCCTTCTGCACAAAAAAAAGTCCCAGCTCTGCTAACCTTGCCTCATAAGACTTGTTTCCAATCCAGGCAGCACCCTGTTAAATCTCTTCTATGCCCTCTCCATAGCTTCCATATCCTTCCTATAATGAGGTGACCAGAACTTAATGAGGTGGCCCTTGTTGAGACAGAGGCCAAACCAGGCTCAAAGCAGGGGGATTCTAGGGCCTCAAGGTGTTCTGAGAGCGACTTGTGGGTCCACAGGAAAATAGATCAAGTTGTAGTCAAATCAGAGCATAATACTTGAAGAATATTCAAGTATTAATCACACTTGTGGCATTTTAATTCCAAATGCAAAATTTGAATAATAATTTACTACACACAAGTATTATGTCAAACTGTTACCTGGAAATATCAGTGCCTGGAACATGATGTGACAGACGAGAATGAAGAAGAGGAATTAACTGCAGATCACACCATCTCTTCTCCCACTTCAGGCTTGAGGATGTTGGCCATGAAGAACATGACAATAAATCCTAAAAATTATTTGTCACATTAGACTTTCCGAGTGAAAGACATTCTTAAAAGATTTGTATATTCATGTTTCCACATGGCAAAAAAAAATTGTTACTGTAATCATTCTACAAACTTTCATTAATTTAAATACATATTGAAGCAGTTCATCAGAATGAATATCAGGTCAAACACGTAAAGATTTCACATACCTGGAGTTGAAAATCAATAAGTTCATATTACTTTGACATACTTAATTATTCCTTGGCTTTGACTTTAGCTGTTGATTTAAATTAATGTAACATTCTAAAATTCATGTCATTTTAGGCTCTGTGAAATCAACAGAAAATTCTAGTAACTATTTGAATCCGGCAAAATCAATGAATGCCTATTTTGTCATTCTGGTGTGAGAATCCTTCCTTTTGTTTTAATTCCATTTCAGCCCCATTTTCTGAATTTGCCATTTTTCAAAATGGTGACCATGTTACTCATGCTAATGAAAGCCAAAGAAGCCATTATGAGGCTAAAAAAAACAAGAATACAACATTCAAAGGCATTGTCCAAACCTTAGGGTTACCAAAACCAATTGTTCCAAACATTATTAAGAAGAAAGAGCATACTGGTGAACTCAGTAATTGCAAAGGGACTGACAGGCCAAGGAAGACCTCCACTGCCTTTTGACAGAAGAATTCTCATCATAATGAAGAAAAATCCCTGAACACCTCTCTGACAGATCTTCAGTATCCAGGTGTGGATGTGTCAATTATGTTTTTTTTTACATAGAACTTGTGTGATTTTTCCATTCTGAAGTGTCTCCCTACCTTCAAGGTGTGGCCGTTCACTCAGGAACGACCAAAACTCCAAATATCCTGATGTCACTGTGAGTTTAGACAGAATAAGTGAAGTGCGACATTTAAGGAGACTGGGCATCCTATTCATTGCCTCATTGTTCATGGATCACCTGTAGTTCAATTTCGACTGGAGGTGATCCATGGAAATAATTAGGAGTTTAGGAGGTAAGATGTCCGAATGGAATGAGTCTTTATTCCTGTTCCGATCTTTTTACACAGACTGCGTTCTGAAAAATTGGGAATAATTTTCTGGAACACAGAAGCTGGGTAAAATAAACATAAATGACCACTGTCTGCAGAATATATCATAAACAGAAATACAGAGGTTACACTGCGTGATGCAAATGACTAATTAGCCACAGAAACAGGGTGGCCAGATTACAGTTTGTCAAGAAGTATTTATAAGAACCTGTAGAATTCTCAAAAAAGGTCTTGTGGTCAGATGAGATGAAGATCAACCTGTATCAGAGTGATGGCAAAAGCAAAGTGTGGAGCCATAAAGGGCTTGCCCAAGATCCAAAGCATACCGCGTCATCTGTGAAACGTGGTGGTGGGGATGTTATGGCCTGGGCATGTATGGCTGCCACTGGTACTGGTGCACTTAGCTTCATTGATATTGTAACTGCTGATGGCACTGAGAAATATAGAAGCATCTTATTTACTCAAATGCCCCCAGATGCATGGTATGGCACTCCTTCCAAGAGCAAAACAATGATCCCAACATATTGCTAAAGCAACAGAGGAGTTTTTCAAAGCTAAACACTGAAAAATTCTTGAATGGCCAAGTCAGTCACCCAATCTAAATCCAATTGGGCATCCCTTCCATATGCTGGAGAAAAAAACTTAGGGACAACTCCCTGAAACAAGCAACAGCTGTAGATGGCTGTAGTAGAGGCCTGGCAGAATATAATTAGAATAGATACTCAGAACCTGGTGATATCCATGAATCGCAGACTTCAAGCAGTCATTGCATGTAAGCAATATGCAACAAAATCTGGAATGTGCACTTAAATCACATATGAATTGTTTGATTGCAAATTTAAAACTATGAACCACAGAAGCAAATAAAGGGGAAAAAAAAATTGTCTTTGTCCCAAACATTATGGTGGCACTGTAAATGATATTGTCTTCCCAACATAGCCAACTCGGTTTAACTAGGACTTTAATACTGCAGACATCATACTGGAGAGGATACTGATATAGGACATTAGAACTCTACTATTTATTTAATAATATTTATTTCTTTTTATATACAGTATGTATGTACTGCATATGAATTGTTTGTCTGTACGTGTGTTATGTCTGTATGTGTGTTTGCATGGTTTTTCACCAAAGACTGAAGAACACCGATTGTCCTGACAATCTAATGATAATAAACTTGAACTTGAATTATACCTGAAGAGTTCAGGCTCAAAATGTCAACTGCCTATTGATTTCTAAGGATTTGGCATGTCTGCTGACTCCCTCCAGTATGTTTATATACTGCATTAGTATTAATTTGCATGTCCTTGTAGTGAATTTTCAAGATTTTAAAGATGTGGTACATTTTCAATATCTTGAAATGCTTGCTGCACATAATTCAGATAACAGAACTATAGAGAAAGCAAGGGATCACTGCTATTTAGATCATGGGTTTTGAGCCAGGCCTGAGACCTTGAATTTCAAATGCCATTTCCCCCAATTGACCAAAGGCTGCATTGAAGCCAATATAAAATGTCATCATGTGTCTTCCTTTGCTGGGAAGTGGCTGCTGATATATTGGATGCTGTCAACAAACCTTTTCTTATATGAAGCAGGGGCAAGTTGGTTAAGGACCTTTGCAAATGTTGAATGTAAAGCCCATCCTCTCATAAGAAATAAGAACAGGATTAGGCTATCTGGCTTCTGGTTCCTGCTCTACCATTCAACAAGATCATACCTGATCTGGACATAGCCTCAGCTCTATTTACTCACCTTAATTTGCATTCTATGCAAAAACCTCATATGCTTCTGTGAAAGTGTCAACATGATCTTGCTCAACCAGCAAGGTTTTGGTAATCTGACTCACCCTGGCTCTACCCCAAGAAACATGCCTGCATCTTATACAGAAACAAGGACTGATAATAAGGAGAACCTTGATAAGCTCAGACTGAAGGAGGGGGAACATTTTAAAGGCTGAAGGAGGGGGAGCATTTTAAAGGTTTTAAAACCACCAAGAGCATAGATAAGGTCATAGATATTTTTCCCAGTGTGGTAAGAATTTTATACCAGAAGGCACAGTTTAAGCTGAGAGGGAAACTATTTAAAAGGGACAGGAGAGGTGCCTTATTCAAAGAAGATGGTAGGTATATGGAATGAAATGGATTTATGTCAATCTTTAATTTAATGTTAAACTATATTTTTCATAAATAAAAATGTCTTAGTTAAGTAAATTGTAAGGTTAAAGTATTGTAGATGTATTCTTAGTAAGTTAGTGGTTACAGCACCATAAATACATTAGCATTTTAAACACACAGATCACAGCACAATTATAGACACACCATTGTTTTCACAGAAGAGTGTTCATTCTAGGAGTGTCAGTGGTTTGGGCAAACAGAGCTCATGGATTTCAAGTAGGTCTCAATTATTCAAGAACTGCTGAAGGAAGCCGTCTGTTTTTAAATCAAAGCCACTTTAGTCTCTTGAACAGTAATGAAGTCAGAGGTTGTTATGGATATGGAATAGTTGTGAAAAAGGAACAGAATTTTGGTAGACACAAAATTGATGGTCATGTGGTTTCCAAGAATTGGAACATTATATTGTTATGGATATGGAATAGTTTTGAAGAAGGAACAGAATTTTGGTAGACACAAAACTGATGGTCATGTGGTTTCCAAGAATTGGAACATGATATTGTTATGGATATGGAATAGTTTTGAAAAAGGAACAGAATTTTGGTAGGCACAAAACTGATGCTCATGTGGTTTCCAAGAATTGGAACATGATATTGTTATGGATATGGAATAGTTTTGAAAAAGGAACAGAATTTTGGTAGACACAAAACTGATGGTCATGTGGTTTCCAAGAATTGGGACTCACCTCGGTGACAATGTAACAGTCACATGATTTGGAGAACTAGATTACTGAATTCAGACATTATAAGTTCAGTTTTGGAAGAGTTCAGAAGTCAAAACCCTGTGACATAGGGGTTGAAAGCTTGTGAAAGACAGGATTGAGTTACAGCAATTGGTGCTGTTGTATGCTAATCCTGGGGAAAACGGTTTCCTTTGAAATAAGGAAGACCATTTCACTGTCTTTTTGATAAAGAGGACAGATATCTACTGATTTTATTTTTGTTTGCACTTTGTTTAACCCTTGTCTGGGTTTGTGAATTCATCGTGGAAGAAAATAGCCACATTGTGAGTAAAGAGGCCTGAAGATATAATGTTTAAAAACACTTTATAATTATTTATGTACTGAGAATTTAAGACCTTTAAACAAGACTAAAATTATGCTGAACTCATAAAGATTGACTTTTCAGAGTGGAGTGGAACTTTCATTACACACACACATACATACACATAAACACACACACATTTGCACAAAATGGGGTGAGGTTTAGAGTTAAGTAAGTTTAGAGATAAGTAAAAAATGTTATGTTATTAATAGTTTAATTTAAAAAAAATTATTTTGAATTTACCATTGTCTGGTGAATTTTCCATTGCTGTTCCTGTGTTAACAAAGTCCCTTTAGACCCAAAAATAATTAAAAGGGTTGTTAGTTCATAACAGGAATAAAATCCTAACGTAACTGGTAGAAGTGGGGACAACTGTAATGTTTAAAAGCAATTTAGACAAGTATATGGTCAGGAAATGGATCTGGGCCCAATGCAGGCAAATGAGATTAGTTCAGTCAGCATGGACAAGCTGGGCCATAGGATTACATTTTTGTATTGTCAGGAAACCTGGTGATATTACATTCATAGTCTAAATCATAGATTATAGACTGCTGGCAGCAAGAGCCCCATTGCAAATCTTCACATCACCCCACAAGCTCCCAACCCAAAAATAACCAATGCTATTTGTACTCATTGTGTTGTCAGCCCATAATCTCCTGTGCCTTTTTTATGCATGAGAGAACTATTTTGTTCATGGAGGCAATTGGTCAACAAAACTAAGACAATGAACAGATGCACTTCTATGTTTCAATATGTTCAAAGCAATAATTGTATTGTGTTGCCTTTCCATTTTTGCTGGTGAAGTCATGAAACATAGCAGCTCTGATTACTACAATTAGTGATTACTGCCATAAAGGACTCAGAACAAACTATTCTTCGGACATCAAGTTAAGTCAATCTCCAAATCAGTATTATGCTAGGTACAATGTATCAAAGCAAGGCAATGGAATATGCTACTGATATTTTCCTGCATGTGCAGTCAGAAGGCTTTATTATTTAATTGAATTTAATTTAGATATGGAGGACGGTCACAGGCCCTTCTGACCCATGCCCAATTTCACCCAATTAACCAACAAACCCTGTATGTTTTGAAGGGTGGGAGGAAGTGGGAGCACCCGGAGGAAACCCATGCAGACACAGGGAGAACATACAACCTCCTTACCGACAGCAAATGAGTCACTGGAACTGCATTAGCATCATGCTACCATTAGACTAACTATGCCGCTCTTTTAATAGCAGATTTAAATCACTCTTGTTTCTATATGTTAAATAAGGAGTAAGAGTATACATATTCCAGGCCTTTTTGGCAATAAATTCTCTCTAAAAGCTAAATTATCTGGATTTCAAGCAAGTGATTTACTGATAATGGCCTGACAGTATCCTTATATTATAAGGATCATTGTAAAGTTTGTTATAAAAATGCAACTTTCAGCAGTCAAGAATTCACCTGCAAAGTCTACAATACATTTCCAACATGAGGCACAAGAAGATTCAAATCATGTCATAATCATGCCATCATTAATACTGAAATAATTTTATTTTACCAGTATTGCCTCTCTTCATACAATAAGTGTTCAGACACTTGAGTTTATACCATGCTGTGGCACTTCTAATGTTTCCATCATTTTCCAAAGATTCTGCTTACCTGTCCAACCTGTGAACAGAGCTTCAGCATCAGTACAATTGCAGATAAAGCACTAATTTCCATTTACCCTAATCTCCCATCATTATTTACCAAAATTTAAAGTAAAGAAGTTGGGAATGAGTTGCTTCTGTTAAAATAAATCCAAGTTGCAGATCTACCTTCTAAAAATTGCAAAAGGAGAAAACTGACCACTGTGGAGGCTTCAACATAAAGTTTAAGGTTGAAATGTATCTTACTGTGTTGTTTGGATGATAATTCAGATGTAATCCACTGTCACAAAGTGGAGAAGATGTCCCACTGCTCTGGTCACTGGGGATACCTGGAGGCAAATGGGAAATAGATTAATGGCTGGCCAAAATCAATACACCGCAGCTTATGAGCAGTAATGTGCTTAACCGTATTTGTAGAAGGCCAAAGTATTGAAAAGGTGCCCAGCTAATACAATTAAAGAGGCAGAACAAAGTTTAAAAAAATCAGTGCATTCATCTAATTCACCCGAAAACGTTAATTTAAATCAATTCCAACAGTCAAAACAGTTCAAGTCCCAAAATGAGCAATTGTGTCATTTTTACTCACTAAATTAAATAAATGTTTAAAAGAACCCTCGTATCATAAGGATAAATGTGAAACTCAGAGATTGATATAAAATCCCAACTTTCATCAATCTTTTTGCTCCATCATTACCATTGCATTGTTTCAAGGCTGAAATGGCAGTAATGGTTTGGAGTATTTGGATCCATTGACCAAGACTCCATTAGTTTTTTAAAAATAGTTTTGAATCAAGATGGGACTTGTCCACAAGTCCTAAATTGAGGCAAGGTTGAATTTGGAGCAAATGGGCTAGAATTTGTCGAAGTTGATTGGAAGAGGATATTTGCAAGTAGGAGGATGGCTCAAAGGAGCATGTTTTTAATGGTAAGGTAGCAAAAGTTCAAGAACAGCATGCTCCTGTTGGGGTGAAGGGGAAGGGTGACAAATTTAAGGCACTCCGGTTGACGAAGGACATTGAGGCACTGGTCAGGAAAAAGGAGGCAGGTTATGCCAGACTTGGATTAAATGAATCCCTGAGTGGAATATGGTAGTGAAATATAGTTAAGATGGAAATCATGAAGGTAAAAGGAGAACAAACTGAAGCTGGCAGATAGGATATGGGAGAATCCCAAGAGATTCTTCAGGTATATTGAAAAGAAATGTATGGCTTGGGAGAGACTTGTTCCCATTAAAGATCAGTATGGGAAATGGGTGGGATTTTGAATGATTATTTCTCTTCAGTCATTACTGTAGAGGAGATCATGCAAGCCAAGGAACTGATGGAAACAAATGGTGAGGTGCTGAACCATATTAGAACCATCAGAGTGGTCTTGGCAACCTTGAAGTGTATTAAAGTTCACATATCCCCAGGGTTAGATGAAGTATATCTATACACTTTGTCAGCACCTAGTGAATAAATTGTAGGAGCTCCTGCTGAGATATTTATATAATCTTTGGCTCAGGTGAAGTGCTAGAATACTGAAGTGTGGCTAATGTTGTGCCATTATTTAAAAAAAGTGTTAAGGACAAGCAATGAGCTTGATGTCAAAGGTTGGAAAATTTCAGCAGATGATTCTAAGGGACAGGACCTACTATGAGCTGGATACTCGGAGACTGAATGGAGGTCATCAGCATGAATTCATGCAAAGCAGATCATGTCTCACAAATATGACAGAGCTTGTTGGAAGAGTAACAAATTGTATCGATGAGGGCAGGGCAGTGAATGTTGTATGTATGAATTTTAACAAGGTCCCACGTGGCAGGGGAGCCTGGACCCGATATGAGCTAGCCCACTGGATTCATCACTGGCATTATAGAGCAGAGAGCAGTTGTGGAAGGATGTTTTCTTTCTGACTGTTGGCCTGTGTCCAGTGATGTGCCGCAGGAGTCGGTGCTTGGTCCACTGCTGTTTGTCAACTATATTAACAATTTGGATGGCAGTGGAGTTAACTTGATGAGCAAATTTGCAGATGAAACCAAAATTGGTGATGTAGTGGACAGTGAGGAAGTGTATCCAAGTTTACAACAGGATCTAGATTAACTGGGAAGGTGGGCCCAGGAATGGCAAATGGAATTTAACTCTGACAAGTGTAAGATATTGCACCTTGTTAAGTCAAACCAGGCAGACTTTTATGGAGAATGGCTGCGTCCTGCATTGTGTTGTACACAGAGAGATCCAAGGATACAGGAGAAAGTGACATGTTAGGTAGAGATTAAGGCATTTGGCACAATGGCCTTCATTGGGTGGGAAGTAAAGTACAAAAGTTGTCACCTCATGATTCAATTGTATAATCCATTGGTGAGAACACACTTAGAGCACCATGCACAGTTCTGGTCACCCAGTTATTGGAAGAACATCACTAAATTATAAGGGATGCAAAGAAGATTCACCAGAATATTGCTGGATCTGGAGGGATTGATTTATAGGCAACAGTTGGGCAGGTTGGCTTTTAGTCCCTACAGCAAAAGAAGCTGAGGGGTAGTCTTGTAAAGGTTTATAATATAGTGATGGGGATGGATAAAGTGAATGCTTTTCTCCAGGGCAGGTGGTTGACATAATTTTCCTTTAAAATGGTTTGATATTCTACTTTGATGTAATACCAAAGTGCATGAATTATAGGTAGCAAAAGCAGGCCAAGTCCTGTCAATTCACCAAACTCTCCTCACTCACAGACAGGCTGACTGGAGCCTGTATTTGGGAGGTTCATCATACAGGCTTGTCAGCCTCATATAATCATATGAAACCATGGAAGTTACCTCCCTTTGTGACTTTTAGTATTGCTGATGAGGCCAACTACTGTTGTGTCATCTTCAAAATTGATGACGTGTCAAGTTTTCAGATCAAGAATGGCCAATATTGTGAGCCAGAATCCTTCATGAGGACTGAAGAACAAACACTGAAAATTCTTTGTCTGCCACTGAGGATGCTTGACCAGCTGAGTTATTTCAGCAGATTGCACATGCCCCACATCCCAACATCTGCAACCTCTCATGTGTCAAGATCATTAGCTTCAATTCCTTAACTTCCATGACTATCTCCATGATATACACAGATTAGAACTATTCATTTAAAATAGCTTGTGGCAAATAACATTGGGAATCCACTGAGAACATTGAGACTTTATGCTGAGGAAACCCTTGAAACAACAAGCTGGCCTGAGACAGGTAATCTTATATTTTATAATGTACATAGATATGTTTTAAAGGAGATAAATTGTGGCAGGTTATTTTTTAGTGTCTTCTTCTTTGGCTTGGCTTCGCGGACGAAGATTTATGGAGGGGGTAAAAAGTCCACGTCAGCTGCAGGCTCGTTTGTGGCTGACCAGTCCGATGCGGGACAGGCAGACACGATTGCAGCGGTTGCAAGGGAAAATTGGTTGGTTGGGGTTGGGTGTTGGGTTTTTCCTCCTTTGCCTTTTGTCAGTGAGGTGGGCTCTGCGGTCTTCTTCAAAGGAGGCTGCTGCCCGCCAAACTGTGAGGCGCCAAGATGCACGGTTTGAGGCGTTATCAGCCCACTGGCGGTGGTCAATGTGGCAGGCACCAAGAGATTTCTTTAGGCAGTCCTTGTACCTTTTCTTTGGTGCACCTCTGTCACGGTGGCCAGTGGAGAGCTCGCCATATAATACGATCTTGGGAAGGCGATGGTCCTCCATTCTGGAGACGTGACCCATCCAGCGCAGCTGGATCTTCAGCAGCGTGGACTCGATGCTGTCGACCTCTGCCATCTCGAGTACCTCGACGTTAGGGATGTGAGCGCTCCAATGGATGTTGAGGATGGAGCGGAGACAACGCTGGTGGAAGCGTTCTAGGAGCCGTAGGTGGTGCCGGTAGAGGACCCATGATTCGGAGCCGAACAGGAGTGTGGGTATGACAACGGCTCTGTATACGCTTATCTTTGTGAGGTTTTTCAGTTGGTTGTTTTTCCAGACTCTTTTGTGTAGTCTTCCAAAGGCGCTATTTGCCTTGGCGAGTCTGTTGTCTATCTCATTGTCGATCCTTGCATCTGATGAAATGGTGCAGCCGAGATAGGTAAACTGGTTGACCGTTTTGAGTTTTGTGTGCCCGATGGAGATGTGGGGGGGCTGGTAGTCATGGTGGGGAGCTGGCTGATGGAGGACCTCAGTTTTCTTCAGGCTGACTTCCAGGCCAAACATTTTGGCAGTTTCCGCAAAGCAGGACGTCAAGCGCTGATTCGGAGCCAGCTCATTTTTTAGTGTAGGTCACATACAAACACTTCAAAACAGATCTTGTTTAAAATGCCTGAGCTCTGCTCAAGCCAGACAGTCCAGGCTCCAAGTGCATTTGCAAAAACTGTGAAGAATGCCTATCAGGTCTTCACAAGTAGGTGTTAATTGGACATGCTGTGGACTAAAGAATTATTGTTTTGGAAAGCAACAGATGAATGAACTTGGAAGATTGGGTCCGGAGCCGCAATTTCTCTGAGTGCAGTTGGCTGTTCTAAGAGGGTTATGTGGTTTTCTCTGAGAGAGAGAGAGAGAGAGAGAGAGAGAGAGAGAGAGAGAGAGAGAGAGAGAGAGAGAGAGAGAGAGAAGCAGCAGCAGGGACTAGAACATGACCAGCAGGGAAGCTTGTGGAAAAAACCCATTTTGAAGACAGCTTGTGAGTTCTTAGTTCAGCCTGGTCAAAGCCCTTGTGGTCCATACAAGGGGAGAAGATTGGCTGCGTGATGTTTCACTTTAAATATGAGAAACAAAAAGGAACTCTGTGATAACCTGAAAGAAAGAGGTTATCATCAGGGAAAACCCTGATGGGGCAGGTTTTCGGCCAATCACTGAAGTGGCTGATCAGAAGGAATCAGTTGTGTGTGTCCAATGAGCAACAAATCTATCTCTCAAAAAAGAACCTTCCTGAGTGGTAACCATTTACCTTTCAAGCACCAAAGCCTGGTGAAATTTATAAATGTTAAATTCTGTGCACTGAATAATAATTAGAGGAGTGAGAAGTAAGATTGGACTGTGAGTTAAAGAACTTTTCTGAACTTATATACACATTATATACATGAAAGCTTAGAATTAGAAGGGGGTTAAGTTAGGTTAAGTTAACAGTAATGAGTTAAATTTGATCCTGTTTCTATGTTTAAAGAAAATTAAAAGTAACTTTCGTTTAAATAACCGTTTGTCTTGGTGAATTTCTATTGCTGCTGGGTTTTGGGGTCCTCTGGTCTCATAACAGGCCAAAAACTAATAAAACATGGAGCAGCATCAGCAATAAAACAATTGGCAAGTAATCCATTTCCATTACATTATTCAGTCTACCACGAAGCCCAAAAATAGCATCACAATAATGAATTTTACATTACATGTAAAATATCAACAGGAGTTAATGCCTGTCAATCAGAGGATTTTAATGTACTTCACGAATTGCATCTGGCATGGGGCTTTTTTTTTTACATCCAGCATATCAAAATGACATCAGGAATGGTGCAACACTCAAATTTTGATTTTGGCAAGAATTTTAACCAGATTGACACAAATGGTTCCTGTATTGCTGACAACTTTCTTTGTTCAGACTGTTTCATGACTCTTTGTAAAACAAATGATTTATCTAATCAGGAAGCCCACTCACCGGACTCTCAGACAGTTTCAGCAGGTTTTAGAAGCTTTTATACCTATAACAATCAACTTTGAGAATGCTCAAAAATATCAAAATTAGTTAACATTTGAATACAAGCAAAATTCTTTATTTTAATTTAAAATATGGTGAAGACGGTTCTAGCTACTTAAACCCTTGCTGCCAAATTACACCAGAATTAACCTACAACCTCCATTGAACTGGAATTCACTGTCTATGTATTCTTCAGATCGCTGGCTCCACCCTCACCTACCCCAATACCCTGGTTTTCCCACCTTACCTCAGATTCACCTGAGGACTGTTGTGTCAACTGACCATTGATTGCAAGCTATTAAAAGCATTTGTACTCCTCACCTGTCTCTGAATGCAATCAGTCATGTTACAATTTTAATAGCTTAACTTTGAAGCAGGAAGGAAGCCCTGTTGAAGCCAGGCATGCTCCAGATCAACCCTCTGTCCCCGAGGCTCCAGAGAACTCTAATAGATTCCGGAGATTGGCACTTCTCTCTTGAGTCGGCCCCAAGGGGTTCGCTGTCATCAGAGATTGTGCTACATATGAGTCAGCGATCGAAGGCTTGAAGGCCCATTACATGAGGCCCCAGAACAATGTGCTGGTGAGGCACCGACTCTCTCAATATCAGCAGTGGCCGGGTAAGTCACTAAGAAGCAGCCACGGCCTGGGTGAGAGAGGAAGAACAATTCTGGACACCCTCGTGGCAGGAGTGAGCTCGAGGTATGAGAGGCAGTGACTGCTAGAGTTGGGGAAGAAAGACTTGGGCAGCACCCTGGAGCTGGCGAGAGCACTCGAGCAGGCCCAACTGGGAGCTGACGACCTCATGGGCAAAAGCAGTGCCTTATAAGAGGACCTGGGCATTGAGGCACCTGTGACCCCCACAGCTCAAGCACCGACCGGTGCAGCCATGCATGACTGGGGATGCTATTTCTGTGGACAGGCTCAGCAACCACCCCACCCCCCCAGGCCCCGCAAAGGACTCTTTGTGCTTAGGATGCAATAAGCAAGGGCACTGGGTGAACATCTGCCGGGCTAAAGGGAACCCAAAGAGGGCAACCATGTGTGCAACCCACAAATCATCGCTCAACCCATGCCCAAGTCCTGAAGTGCCTCAGCCTATCCTTGCTGTTTGCCACCAGCGTCTTGCTGCGCTTCATGACGGTACGTGCCACCGGAATTAAAGCATTGTGGGAAGCCATGGCTATCTTGCTGCGTCTCAAGGTTGACGCCACCTAGTCCTTTGTCTGGTCAAGATGAGGGTGGCCATCTTGCTGCACCTCGTGATTGATGCCAGCTTGTCTGCCTGCAGGCTAAGAGGAGAGAGTCGACATCAGCGTGGGGAGCGATAAGGTTTCCGGAGCACTGGCACTGGTTGTCCTGGATCAAGCAATATCTCATCAATTGAATAACTTGACGATGGAGGTGAGAGTAAACGAACATTTGACTGATTGCTTAGTAGACACTTAAAATGTACCTGATGGACTATTGTTTTTTCTTAGTTTCACACTGACACTCTGCGACGATCCAAGGGTATTGTATACTACACCTGACTGTAAAAAGAGTGGGGAGGGGGGTGGTGGATTTTGTAAATTCCGATTATATGTATTGAAGGATTTGTGTGCTCCTGTGCTGCTGGACTTCCTCTGTCACCTTAAAAGCATGACCATTGAGAACTCTGATCCTCCTTCCAATCATGGTGTGGAACAGAAGGTCCCAAAAGCCGGACGCCACAATGCAGTCTCTCCACCCTAAATATTGATCTTCTCCCCCCCCCCCCACCCCCCCACTGTTTCTGAACTTGACTCCCGATTGCAAACCAATAGCTACAAATAGCAGGTGATTCAGTGCGGGGGATCGGGAATTTATTAGAGCCGAGTCACAGCGGCTGCTCAAAGAAAACATCATTAAGTCGAGTAACAGCCCAAGGTAGTCGTGAAAGGGGTAGAAAAGTCCAGGCAAGTGACTGACAACAGCCAAGCAATTAATCGTTTCACACTCCTGGATGCGTACCCACTCCTTTGAATTTTGGGCATGGTAAACAAAATTGCACAGTACCGGTTCTATTCGATTATCGACCTGAAAGCTGCATACCATCAGATTGAGGATTGCCCCTACACAGCATTTGAGGCAGAAGATGGCTCTATCAGTTCCAGAGGGTCCCTTTTGGAATCACAGAGACAGATGGACAAAATGGTTGATGAGTATGGGTTGAAGGCCATCTTCCCTTATCTCGACAATGTCTCCATTTGTGCACACTCTCTGGAAGCCCATGATGCCAACCTCTAGAGTTTTCTCCACACGTCCAAGGCACTGAACTTCACAAACAACTCCAGTAAGTGGGTGTTCCAGATGAAACATGTGGCGATTCTGGGCTATGTGGAGGAGAATGGAGTAATTAGTCCTGACTCCAATCGAATGTGTCCCCTATTAGACCTCCTGATCCTGAAGACCATGAAAGCCTTAAAGAGGTGCTTGGACTTCTTCTACTATGCCTAATGAGTCCCTCACTACACGGATAAGGTCCTGCCCCTCTTAAAGTCCACCTCTTTCCCTAAGTCGGGAGAAGCCCAGGCAGCTTTTGACTACATTTGGAGCAACATCGCAAAGGCCACCATGCATGCAGTGGATGAGAATATACCTTTCTAGGTGGAAAGCAATGTCTCTGATGTAGCTCTGGCCGCTACCCTTAACCAAACAGGCAAGCTTGTTGCCTTTCTCTATCTTATCCTACAAAGCTACGAGCTTCAGAACCCATCCATGGAGAAAGAGGCTCAAGCTATTGTAGAGGTCAACAGGCACTGGAGGCATTATCTGACCGGCAGAAAATTTACACTGCTCACCGATCAGCGATCGGTGGCATTTATGTTTAATAATTTCAAAAAGGGGAAAAATAAAGAATAATAAGATCACTAAGTGGAGGATTGAACTCTCCACCTATAATTATGACATAGCATATAGGCCAAGTACTCTCAATAAACTTCCAGATGCCCTGTCAAGAGGAAGCTATGCCTGTGCACACACCAACCAATTGCGGACACGGCACGATGAGTTTTGCCACTCAGGCATCACTCCATGGCTCATTTCATCAAGCCGCACTTCTACCGCCCCAACGAAGCACACACGATAAAGGCATCCTGCCCCTTTGAATGACTCAGTGTTGATTTCAAGGATTCCCTCCCTTCCACCAACAGAAATATGTATTTTCTCAATGTTATCGACGAGTATTCACGTTTTCAGATCACCATCCCCTGCTGAGACATGACCACCATCACAGTCATCAGGATATTGCAATCTATTTTTACCCTGTTCGGGTATCCCAGCTATATCCATAGTGACCGGGGCTCATCATTTATAAGTGAAGAGCTACGCCATTTCCTGCTTGTAATGGGCATTGCCGCAAGTAGGACGACTAGCTACAATCCCCGATGGAATGGACAAGTTGAATAAGAGAACGTGACTGTATGGAAGGCCGTGAAATTGGCTCTCTGGTCCAAAGGCCTTCCACTGGCAGGAAGTCCTATCTATGGCACTCCACTCCATAAGGTCGCTCCTCTGTACGGCGACCAACGAAACATCTCATGAGCTTAATTTTATGTTCCAGAGGAAATACACATCTGGGTCTACTCTCCCAGCTTCGCTAATGGCACCAGAGCCAGTCCTGCTGATAAAGCATGCAAGGAGGAGACAGGTCCCCTGATTGAGAGGGTGCACCTGCTGTATGCCAACCCAATGTATGCCTACGTGGCATCCCCTAATGACAGAGAGGACATTACCTCGATCAGAGACCTGGCACCCGCTGGAACTGAGGATCCGATACCTCAAGTGAGCCAGGGACGACTGGGTACCCCACTCAGGGTCCCAGAGGACACTGCTCGAGAAGTGGTCTAAACCACCCCACAACCTGAGACCCACTGACCCTATTCTACATGGGGATCCAGGAAATTCAGGAAGCCCAAAGTCCTCCAGTACTGCGGCACTCAACCAGAATTACCAGATCCCCTGACAGACTTAAATTGTAAATATTTGTAAATTATTGGTTTTTTTTTTGAATGAGTGGTCTCCGTTTTTCACCCACAGGCTCAATTCTGAAGGAATGGGTGAATTCAGTGAACTGGAATTCACTGTCAATATATTGTTCAATATATTGTTCAGATGGCTGGCTCCTCCCTTGGCTCCACCCTCACCTACCCAATATAAACCCTGGTTTTCCCACGTTACCTCAGATTCACCTGAGGACTATTGTGTCTACCAGCCATTGATTGTAAGCTATTAAAAGCGTGTTTATACTCCTCACCTGTCTCTGAGGGCAATCCGTCGCGTTACACAACCCAATACATTTTGGAGATCTCAGACAAGGGGACATCGTACAAACTCCTTAAAGACAGCACCCGATTTGAACCTGGATTTCTGGTGCTGAAACAATCATGCTAACTGTGCTACCCACAATTATAAATTTGATTGAACTACTCTAAATATTGCCAGTCTGAAAATAGGTGATAATGGATGAACTTCTGAAATTAGTAGCATAGTTCATTGGTAAGCTGTTAAGATCATTTTAACTGTGGAAATCAATGCAGATAAATTTCTAGATCTTTTAATCATCTCTTTTTTTTAATGTATCATGTGCATTTTTTCCATTCGGATTAATTCAATTCCAGATATTTTCTTCCAATATGAGACAAGCTCATAAGGCCATATTTATGAAATGAAACTCATCTTGACCTCTACTCACAGCAAGTGTTGCCTGGTCTGTAACATATACTGATTAACTCCAACTGACCTGCTGCACAAATTAAATATCAAAACAGTTAGAAGACCAGTAGTAGCCAGCGTGGTTTTGTATGTGGTAGATCACGTCTAAAGAATCTTATAGAGTTTTTCGAGAAGGTTACTAAAAAGGATGATGAGGGGAAGGTGGTGGGTGTTGTCTATTTGTACTTTACTAAGGCTTTTAAAAAGGTTCCCCATAAGAGGTTAGTAAGAAAGGTATTAATGATGAAGTAGTGAAATGGATTCAACAATGTTTGGATGGGTGATGCCAGAGTAGTAACGGAAAATTGTTTGTCAAATTGAAGGACGGTGACGAGTGGAGTGCCTCAGGGATCGGTACTGGGTCCACTGCTGTTTGTCATATATATTAATGACCTAGATGATAGGGTGGCAAATTGGATTAGTAAATTTGCAGATGATACAAAGGTGTTGTGGACATTGAGGAAGATTATCAAAGCTTCCAGGGTGATATAGGACAGTTAGAAGAGTGGGCTGAAAGTTGGCAGATGGAGTTTACTACTGATAAATGTGAGGTGTTACATTTTGGTAGGACTAATCAAAATAAGATGTACATGTTAAATGATAGACAAATGAGGAGCAGAGAGTAACAAAGGGATTTAGGAGTCAGGGTACATAGTTCTCAGAGTTGCATCACATGTGGATATGGAGATGAAGAAGGCATTTAGTATGTTGGCTTTCATAAATCAGAGTATATAACACAGGAGTTGGGATATTTATGTTGAAATTGTATAAGGCATTGGTAAGGCCAAAAATGGAATATTGTTTGCGGTTTTGATTGCCAAATTACGGCAAGGATATAAACAGTATAGAGAGAGTGCAGAGGAGATTTACAAGAAAGTTGCCGTTGTTTAAGAGTTTGAGCTACAAGGAAAGGTTGAACAGGTTGGAACTTTATTCCCTAGAGCATAGAAGGTCAAGGAGTGATTTGATAGACATATTCAAAATTATAAAAGGGACAGATAGTGTCAATGTGGATAGGTTTTTTCCACTGAGAGTGGGGGAGATTCAAACAAGAGGGCATGGATTGAGAGTAAAAGAGGAAAAGTTTAAGGTAAATATAAGAGGGAATTTCTTCACGCGGGGGTGTGGAATGAACTTCAGTCAGTGGTGGTAGAAGCGAGGTCGATGTTAATATTCAAGGAAAGGTTGGAAAGGTATATGAACAGGAGAGGTATGGAGAGTCATGGGCCAAATGTGGGTCAGTGAGACTAGGTGGGAGACAATGTTTGGGATGGACTAGTAGGGCCAAACTGGCCATTTTCTGTGCTGTAAATGGTTATATGGTTATAAGGGAGTGATAGAAAAATAATAGGTGATAGTGAAAGAAAATGTAGCCAAAGTCATTCATTTCTTTAAAAAAAACAGTGCTTACATGTGCAGTCTTCATACAGAGGGAGCTTCAGGAAGGCAGGTGCTCTTTTTAGAAATGATACTGAAAGAGTTACTTCCTCTCCAGCATTGCGTAGAACTTGAACCTGCATTTCATTATGGGATAAAAAAGGTATAAACACAACTGTATTAATTTCACAAGGAAACAATGCCGAGTATTCCTAATTTAAAGAGGCTATGGATTTATTAACATATGCATTCGAATTGTATGCCCTGCCAGTTAAATAAAAAACAAAGCACCAAAGCTAAAATGATTTTCCTCAGAAACATTCAAATGAAGATGAGCTACTCAAACAATTCTATTGCTTTTAATGAAGAGCTGGAGAGAGAACAGAGAGTTGTGAAGCACTAATATATGCAGAAAGCACAATGCTAAGACTAGGATTTATATCACTGATCATCAAAACTAAAATAAACTGATGCACAACAGATACATCTATAAATATATATCTTTCAGAGTGGCTGTCATCAGAAACCAAAGTCAAATTGCTTTTGAGCTTCCCTTTCAGTTCTACTTATTTCTGAATTGAGTGACAGACACTGTTGTATCTCTCAAAACACATGCTAATGAGGACAAGAGAAATATCAAGTATCTGTTGAAATCCTGATTTGGGATTACAGATAAGATTTAACATCTGTCTTTGGATCAGGCTCACTGGACCTTTCAGTTAATAGGTGAGATATGTGATTATTATAATCCACAGCCTGAATGGCAGGTTCTTCATTGGGATTTAAGAATGTTCTCACCACTCTTGTTAAAAATGTCAAAAATGTGAGATTTACATGGCTAACACTGTTAATATACAAAATGTAACGAAAAGGGAAGTTGTCACTTGAGAAAAACTATTGGGTAAATTGATTTGAAGGAGTAGTCTAAAATAGGCAAAATTAAACAGATTGCCCATGTCCTGTCGCACCCTAACAACTATCCCTCCAGTATAATACAGAAGTGCTTAAGAGTGGCTAAGTGATAATACTTACTTTATGGCATCACCTGACTTTAAACTAAACCCTATTGACTTTTGAGTATTGAAAAATATTTGACTGTTCATTATATGCATATGTTTTGGGTATGAATTCCATGTTTAATAATTTGTCATGTATTCAAAACTTGTTTGATTTAACTACAGTGTTTGATGAAATACAACAGAAAAAAAACCTCAAATCACAAAATTAAAACAAAGGTCTACTACTCTCCTTCCACCTGCCTATTCACTTCTCCCGCCTTCCCTTACCATTATCCAATCCCCTTAAGCTGCTTAGCCCTCCTCTTTTTTCCCCTTGATCTAACTGAGATCACCCCCCTCCTACTTAGTATCGAGAATGGGTCTCAATCTCAAACATTGACGATTTCTACCCATGGGCACTGCCTGAGTTCCTCCAGTGTTTCATTCTTTGTCTGATGCAAATTGGGCTCGATGCAAAAACACTCTCAAAACTGATGCTGTTTGCCACAGAGGAGTATTGAACAATAGAGACCAGCACAGAATGTTCAAAATGATTTGGGGTTTGGATATCTCTCTGGCAATAAAATTATTCCTCCTGCCATAATGGGCATCGGTTAATTCACCATAATCTATGGGATCTCGCAGGAAATATTTCAAGCCTCTTTCTCCATGTTTTTGATATGTGACCAGATGTTTGTTTGCCATTTGTAAGTTGCTTGATGTTCTTAGATGATCTACAATTGGGCAGGGCAACCCTATGTGACTCCCATTCTTCATCTTATGGATGAGCTCAGGTCACTAAACCACATGCATATTCCTGACATTTATTTCAGAGATCTCTAAAGCTTAGGTGACATTTGTTGATCATATACTGTTACTGAAAAGGGGGTAGTCTCAAATCCACGTCCACACCTCAGAAAAAGACACAAGTTATTGGGAATTTCACATTTATCATTGGGAAGGAAACAAGTGTTTGAATGATGTAATATAGGTGTTCAATTTAAACAATATATTTTGGCCATTTTCAACCTTTATTAATGGGTTCCCCAAAATACCACTATCTTGCTAAATGGAACTTTTAAGTAGAAAGTGTTAATGAAATTCACTTCCATCTCAGTGCAGCACTTCCTAACTTCAATAACACATCCTAGATTATACCAGAGAGCACAGGAATGGACAGGGTGTCAGTCACCCTCCTTTTCACACCCACACTTACACTCAGCCTGCGTCTCATTCAGCCAGATGCATCTTCCCATTTAGCCTTCCCGTTACGCTGGAAAACCTCAGCATAGTGGGATAGCTGAATTGTGGGTGTTGCCTACCAACACCACTTTGCACCGTGACAAGTTCCAGTTTAATCAGTAAGTGTCCAGCTCATGAATCATCATCCATTCTGCTAATCCAGTCTGCTTTCAACCAGAAATATTAGCATGTGCCAGTGTTTACTTTGGTAACTGTCAGTCAGCAGAAAGGGGATGCAATAACTTACAGAACAATACAGAGATGGAGAGAGAGAGAAATTCTCTCTCCGATGAGACTATCAGAACTTGTTCAATTTGCTAAATGATTGTCAAGTCACACCAACATCATGCACTTTGTAGCAATGGAAGGCCAACAGAAAGATTATAAATTACATATAGAAATTTTTACTGTTGGCTCTATTGTGCATGGGCAGAAGTTTTGCTCATTTGAACAGTGCATTTGAGCCCAGGATTTAGTAACTGCTATCTTTCCTTTGTTTTGATTAGTTGTTTTAACCTGTAATATTTGTCAGATTTCAGATTTATTGTCGTAGTACATAGATGACATCACATATAGCCCTGAGATTTTTTTGTTCCCTGTGGTCCAGGGAGAATTTCAACTCATAGGTAAATGTAAATTGTGCTCAAAATAAAAAAAATATGTATACAAAGAAGAAATGAAAACAAATTTAGAAATGTAAACAGACTTGTGCAATACTGAAAAAAAATGA
This sequence comes from Narcine bancroftii, assembly GCF_036971445.1. Classification (NCBI taxonomy): domain Eukaryota; kingdom Metazoa; phylum Chordata; class Chondrichthyes; order Torpediniformes; family Narcinidae; genus Narcine; species Narcine bancroftii. The sequence continues at coordinate 305,885,917 of NC_091470.1, forward strand.
ATATACAGTAATAAATAAAGTGCATAGTAAATCCTTAAATGAGTCTCAGATTGAGTTTGTTGATAAGGAATTTGATGGCGGAGAGGTAGCAACTATATATTTTTCCTCATGGCAGCGGTAAGAACAGAGCATGGCCTGGGTAGAGTGGATCCTTGATGATTGCTGCCGCTCTCCAATGGTAGCATTCCAAGTTGATTTTCTTGATGGTGGAAAGTTTTGCCTGTGATGTACTGGGCTGTGTCAACTACCATTTTCAAGGTTTTCTGCTCAGAAGTATTGGTGCCCTCACTAGGCATTGATACAGCCGGTCAGCACAATTTCCACTACACATCTATGGATGTTTGCCAAGGTCTCTGATGTCACACCAAACCTCAGCCAACTCTTGAGGAAGTTAACTCCCAGGAATTTAAATTTGCTCACCTCTGATCCTACAATGTCCATTTGATCATACATCGCTGGATTTCCTTTTTTAAAGTCAGAAATCAGCTCCTTGGTTTTGGTGACACTGAGTGAGAGGTTGTTGTTAGCACACCATTCAGCCAGGTTTTCTATCTCCCTCCTGTATGCTGACTCATCACCCCTTTTTTATACAGCCCACTACCGTGGTATTGTAAGCAAATTTATAAATCATGTTGTCATACTGAGCCACACAGTCATAGGTGCAAATAAAGTAGAGCAGAGGGGTGAGTACACAACCCTGTGGTGTTCTGGTGCTGAATGTGGTGGTACACCACCGACCTACTGAAGGGAGCAACCTCTGTACCTGCAGGAGAGTATGGGGGACAGGATAACACCTGGCTGGCTGTCAATCAGCCGACCTGAATGGATCAAGCCCCACCTGGTTGGGTTTCAATCACCCTCCAGGATATAAGCCTGAGCTGGCCCTCTGAAGACTCACTCAAAGTTTACAGCAGTATAGCCAGCCCTGCTCTGTGGATGTCTTTGCCGATTAAAAGCCTGTTGCACAGTCTCTTCGGTTTTGTGTGTTTGCTTCTGTCTAACAGCGCACCACAATTTAATCAGTAACGTCATTTTTACAAGGCTGCTATGGAAAAACTCCTGAGTGGCGGGAGCCTTGAAATCGACCCACGCCACCCGGAAGCCCAAACACGCTTCGAGATCTGGAGCCACATTGTCGAAGCAATCATCAAGGTGCATGCAGACAACATTCTGGACTCCAATCGAAAGAAACTTGTCTTACTCTGATCCAAGCTGGGTCCTCATGCCTTCCAGGCAACCAAAGGTTGCTCCAAGTTCAAAGAAGCAATGGGCACTCTCGAGACCTTGTACAAACCCCCCACGAATGTGGTCTTCGCAAGGTACCTCCTGAATACCCGAGCCCAGCAACCCGGGGAGACGGCTGAGTCTTACCTGGGACACCTGCGTGAGTTGGTCCAACTGTGTCTGGCTGAATCCGGGGTAAATGAAGAGGAGGTTAAGAGACTGATCCAGGACACCTTCGTCCGAGAGCTACGCTTGAGGGTCAGCTGCTGGAAGAAAATATCTACCCCCTGGCCAAGACAGTGGTAGTAGTCCGAACCCTGGAAGCTGCAGACCAGCACACAGAAATCTTAGACTCCAGGCTCACCCAAGCCTTCTCGTGGTTGCCTCACACTGCTGCTGTGGCCCTAGACCAAGCTGAGGAAGGAAACATCGCTGCGATGGGTGCCCAGCACCCCTGTAAGTACTATGGGTCCCAGTGTGGGTCAGACCATAGATCGCATCAAAACTGCCCGGCTAGGAACCAATACTACTCCCAATGTGGCAAGAAAGGCCACTTTGCTAAAGTGCACCTCTCAAAGCCAGCCAGCAGCTCAGTGGCCCTCTACAACCTCCCTACCCCCTCCCCGCGGACCCCACCAACTGTGCATTCCGAGCGATTCCATTGCCCCCACTACCACTTCTGGCATCCTCGACCCTGGCGGCACAACTTCTGGCCCTGCCGGCAATGAATGTCATGTGTGCCCCGCGCATCTGGACCAGCCCCCGCCCTCGCCAGCGCCACCCGCCGAAGACTACAGTGACATCACTTCTGGCTTAATATCACTTCCGGCCCACGAAGTGACAGCACTTCTGCCGACCATGATGACATCACTTCCCCCGGCGCGACAAACACAGCCGGGGAAGGAGGCCAGCCATGCCTCAGCCTCCCATGCGGTGCCGCCATCTCAGAGGCTGACACCAGAGGCCGACACCAGGGCCCTCCGACAACAACACGATCAATATGGGCGATGACCAGGCCGCCCTACTGATGCTCCCCACACCTCTGGACACCATTAATCACTGCACCCCACAACCGATGATGATGTGGTCAACACAGGCGATGACCAGGCCACCATACTGATGCTCCCCACGCCTCCGGACGCCATTAATCACCACCTACTGCACCCCATGACTACGGAGGACATCACTGGTCGATACTCACCTTGCATGCTGCCTGCAGAGGACACCCACAACCACGACTCCCCTCCACAGCCAGAGATCGACAACTCAGACCCCCGAGACAGTCCTAGCAGCCACCTCTCTGACCAGGAACATTCACCTTGGACGCTCCATGATGGACATGCAAATCAATGGGCAGGTAACAAAGTACCTGTTCGACAGTGGCAGCACTGAGAGTTTTATTCACTTGAGCGTGGCCTATTCCCTTAAACTGAAAATCCACCCCACCACCTTTCCTATCACCCTCGCCACCAAGGACTGGACTGTTGGTACCCTCGGGCGCTGCTCAGCTGATATAACTGTGGGGGGGAGACGTACATGGGGTTAAGGCTCCTGGTCATGCCCAAACTCTGTGCCCCAGTCCACCTGGGCCTAGATTCCAGTGCCACCTGCAGAGCATCACCCTTTCCTTCGGGGGGGGGGCCCCAACCTCAACTCACGCTACACAGCACGCCAACCTACCAGCTCCGGCCAACCTGCAGCCTCTCCACACTGTGCAGAAGTAGGCACTATTGCGCCGCAGACAGAGATTTTATCAAGGCGGAGCTGCGGCGAGTTCTGACAGAAGGTGTGAGAGCCCAGCAGCAGCCCTTGGAGAACCCAAGTCCTGGTGGTCAAGGGGGGAAGTAAACTGAGGATGGTCGTGGATTACAGCCAGACCATAAACCGGTACACTCAACTAGACGCCTACACCCTGCCGAGGATAGCTGACATGGTCGATGAGATAGCCCGCTACCGGGTTTTCTTCACGATTGACATGAAGTTGGCCTATCACCAAATCCCGATTTACCCGCGGGACAAGCCCTACACCGCCTTCGAGGCAGACGGGCATTTGTACCAGTTCCTCCGAGTTCCTTTTTGGGTAACGAACAGGGTCTCCAAAAAAAAATAAAAAATCTCCATCTTCCAACGGGAGATGGACCATATGGTAGACCAGCACAAGTTGAAGACGATATTCCCAGGGCAGATTTGGGACACCCAGGTCCTCCTTGAGCACCAGAGGCCCACTTCAGCCATGGGGGAAGAAAGAAACTGCCCCCCCCACTCATCCAATACGACACACACACTTTGACCCCAGCCCCTCCAGCCACCCCTCCGCGCTGCACACCAGTCCCTCCGAACCCCATCGCCAAACCCCCCCACACCCCCTCTGACCAGTGACCAGGAACCAGTCCTGTGACGGTCGCAGTGACCCCGACGGCTGCCAGATCATCTCAACCTGTAAATACTGTATATTGTGTGTGATTTTTCTTTTGTAAATGCACCCTACCCCCCCACCAGGCAATTTTAAAGAAGGGTGAATGTGGTGGTACACCACCAGCCTGCTGCAGGGGGCAACCTCTACACCTGCAGGAGAGCATGGGGGACAGGACAATAATTGGCCGGCTGTCAATCAGCCGACCTGAATTGATCAAGTCCCACCCGGTCGGGTGTCAAACACCCTCCGGAATATAAACCTGAGCCGGCCCTCCGAAGATTCACTCAGAGTTTACAGCAGTATAGCCAGCTCTTCTCTGTGGATGTCTTTGCCGATTAAAGTTTATTCGGTTTTGTGTTTGCTTCTATCTAACAGCGCACCACACTGATGGCCATTGTAGAGATGTTCTTGCCAACCCTCACTGATTGGGGTCTGGAGGAAATCCAGATTCCAATTGCACAGCGGGGTATTGTAGAAGTAAGGGTCTGCTTTGCAAAGGTCTCCCTTTCTAAATAAGGGTGTGCCCTGCTGCTTTGCAAAAGAATGCTGAGGTTATAAATATTCAGAGAATGAGGAGCCACATGACAAAAATGCCGGGCAACCTCTGCCCAGCTAGTAAGTTTCCACAGCTTGGATTTTCTCCAGTTCAGGTGACATGCAAGAACAATGCCTGAGGAAAGGAGAACCTGTTTACTTGATTGGATCACATAATGATGCAATTTGCAGATGAATAGTGTATAGCTTAATGCTGATTGGGTAATGCTTGTCACATGGGAGAAGACTGCTTCTTAGATTGGTTAGTCAGATTGTGGAGGGTAGACAAACTGATGAAATTGTACATTTGGAGACCTCCTGATCCCCTGTTTTCCTTGGTTTAACTCTCTTGAACACAGCCCACATGTCATCTTCAGATACTGACAGTCGAGGATCATCAGGGGATTTAGGTTGCACAGTGGTTCTTCCTTGTTCTGGTAGTTCAGTCAGTCGAACAGGCATTGAGCTGATATGGGAGTGAAGTTTTTGTTGCCTTCTATTGCACCAGTTTGGTTAAGGGACATTTATACTGAGGTGATGTGGAAGTGTGGGAGTAGTGCATGTTAAATTGTGCAATTGGTTGTGTTTGGATTGTCAAATTGTCAAAGGGCTGTTTTTATCAGCAATTATACAGCTGAGAGTCTAAAAGGACAGCACCAGAATAATGGCCCATGATTTACTCTTTCTCTCTGCATTTGTATACTGAAGGTTATTACAAGAGATTATGGGGCAATTCCTCTGTCCTTTTGTTTCTGAAAACTACATTATACTTATGAGCCATTAGTGTTAATAACTGAGTAGAGATGGCAAAAAAAGGGAAAATAAACAAGACATGCCACATATGTATTAAGGTGCCTGTTTAGTGCTTTTAGGAAAATATGAAACCTTTTGTTTTATTTTGTCAAAATTTAATGGATGATGAAGATTAAATTACGTCCAATTAGTAAACAGTTAATTCTTTTCTGGAGCAACATCAGTTCCTACCAATGCTGAGATAAAAGCAGACCTTAACAAGTGAAAAGGCACTATATCTGTTTCTATCTCCCATCTTTTCCTCCCCTGTCTGGTTCCATCTCCCCAACAACCCCATCTCACCTGAATCTTGCCCACTCATCACTTGCAACTCCACCCCTCCCTCTCACCTCCTAATACTGACTATATCCCTACACACTCTCTCTTAGTCCGATGCAGGGCCTCAACGCAAAACATCAACTATCTCTTCCGTCCCCAGAGAATGTTTTAAGCATTGTTGCACACCAGTATAATAAACAGGGCAGCCAGCACAATGAAGGAATTGCTGAAGATTTTCATTCTCTGAAATACATTCATTTCAAATTACTAAATTAATGAACTTTGACCTTAACCCAAGGCTAGAAGTTCATTAGCTGTTTGTCAGGGAATTAAAATAACATTTCTCAAAATGTGTTCAGGTTGATTACTTTGTTTCACTGCCACCAAAGAAATCAGTGGGAAAACTTTCAGTTCGAGTGGCTCTCTGGCAATTTGTGTATCCATCCCTTCAACCAGGCCATTTCACACTAAATAACAGGGATGAAACGCAATTACTCAAAGCAGCCACACTCTCAAAGTGCCATTAATGTGTAGAACATAAAACAGTACAGCTCAGAACAGGACTTTTGGGTCATGTGTCAGTATGAAACACAATGTCCAAATCAAACTAAAACTCTCTTGTGCTTGACAGATATCCCTCTATTGCCTTCATGTTCATGTGTCTATGAAGAAAACTCCTAAATGTTAATGTATCTTGTTCCACCTTGCAACCTATTCCAGGCACCCACAACTGTGTAAAAGATTTGTCTCACACAATTTACTATGGTTTTTTTTTACACTGGGGAAAAGATTCTTACTCTTTATCCTATCAATGCCTCTCATGCTCTTGTAATATTCTGTCAGGCATACTCTTCAGCCTCTGATGCTCCAAAGAGAAAAAAAAACAAGTTTTTCAGCCTCTGCCCAAAACCTGTATCCTCTAAATCAGACAACATCCTGTTGAACCTTTTTCAAAGCCTCCATATCCTTCCTGTAATAGGGTGACCAGAATTGTACATAGTATTCAAAGTGCAGCCTAACCAAAGTTTTAAATAATTGAACATGAACTTTTAAATCATTGAACATTTGTACTCAATGTCCCATGCAACGAAGGCAAGCATACTTGAGCAACCACTTTCCTGGACACTTACAGTGAGCTATGGACTTGGACACCTACAGTGAGCTATGGACCTGGACACCCAGATATCTTTACACATCATTGCTATTAAGCCTCCAGCCATTAACTGTATATTTCCCCTTCTCGTTTGACCTCCCAATACCTAACACACATCTGGATTAAACTCCACCTGCCAGTTCTCTGCCCATATTTATAACTGATGAATTCTCTGATAGCCACAACTCTGCTAACCTTAATGTCATCTGAAAAAAAAACACACAAATGCTGGAGAAACACAGCAGGTCAAACAGTGCCTTTATGTAGCAAAGTTGAAGATACATCACCAACGTTTTGGGCTTGAGCCCTTCATCAAGGTGTGGGGGAGCATGAAAGATGTCTGAACAAAAAGGAGAAGGGAGGAGGGAGGATGGTGAAGGTGGGAGATGATAGGTGGGGGGAGGAGTCTAGGCTAGGTGGAGAGAGAATGGAAGTAGGAACTGGAATAACAATTAGTTATAGGGGAAGTGGGGGGGAGGCAAACTGATTAGTGGAATGCAGTGAACTCGATGTTCATGCCCTGGGGTTGGAGGGTGCCCATCGAAAAATGAGATGTTGTTCCTCCAATCTGTGGGTGGTCACGATAGGGTAGTGTGAAATGCCATGGACAGACATGTGAGATTGAGAGTGTGACTCAGAATTGAAATGGTTGTCTATGGGGAGGTCACTTTTGTGGCAGACGGAGAGGAGGTGATCTCCTAATCTGCGACCAGTCTCACTGATGTCGAGAAAGCCACAGAGGGTGCACTGGATGCAGTAAATGAGTCCTTTGAGGTACAGACAAAGTGTTGCTTCACCTGAAAGATATGTTAGGGACCTCGAACTGTGGTGAGGGAGGAGGTATGGCTGCAGATATTACACCTCCTACAACCACAATGGAAGGTGCAGGGGAGGGTGATGGGTGGAGAGGGAAGAGGGCACAAGGGAGTCATGGAGGGAGTGATCCTTACAGAAACCTGAGATGAGAGGAGAACGAAATATGTGTCTGGTGGTGGGGTACTGTGGTAAGTGCTGTAAATTCCGGCAGATAATGTGTTGGATGCGGAGGCTGGTGGGGTGGTAGGTGAGGACAAGGGGGATTCTGTGTTTATTGTTTCTAGGGGTGGGGGTGCTAAGGCAGATGAGCGGGAAATGGAGACATATCGGCCAGGACTGAGCTTATGGTGGTGGAAGGGAGGCCATATTTATGGAAGAAGGCAGACATTTCAGAAGCTCTGGACTGGAAGACTTAATCTTGGGAGCAGATGTGGCAGAAACATAGAAATTGAGAGAAGGGGATGGAGTCCTTGCAGGGGACAGAGTGTGAGGACTATCTTTACCTTTGCTCCATAAAGGCACTGTTTGACCTGCTGAGTTTCTCCAGCATTTGTGTGTTTTTTCACTTAACCATGTTGTCAATAGAATCCTGTGTTTTACCCCTTAATTTCATCTGAGAATTTACTAATCATTCCACCTGCTTTTTCATCCCAATCTTTTATGTATATCACAAACAACAGGGATCCCAACACAGATCCCTGTGGAACACCACTATTCACAGGCATCCAGCCAGAAATAACAGCCTTCCATCATTACCCTCTGCCTTTTATCGGCCAGCCAATTCCTTATCCAATTCACTGTGATCCTATGTATCTATACCTTCTCGCCAGCTTACCATGAGGGACTTTGTTAAACACTTGACTAAAATCCATGTGGACAACATCCACAATCCTACACTCAGCAGGTCAACTTTGTCACTCTTCAAAAAACTCAGTGAAATTGGAAGGACATGATCTTCCCCTCACAAAGCCTCACTGTCCCTAATCTGGCCTTCTAATTATCCTTAGCTACTTTCCAGTCTTCTGGGGCATACCCTGCAGCTAAAAGGATCTTATGAAGCCCAGCAACCTTTTCAATATATCTTTCATTTCATATGCCATCAGGACCCTTAATGCTCCTCAAAAGACCAAGCACTACCTCTTTTTTTCATCCCAGCCCTAACACATCAGCATTCTCCAGTTATGTCATGTCCTTCTCCTTGGTAAAAACTGATGCAAAGTACTCATTTAGTGCCTTATTCACTTCCTCTGACTCCGAGCATAAATTCCCTTCTTTGTCCTTGAATGTCCTAATTCTCTCCCTTGTCATCCTGTTGAGATTCTCTTGAATCTTGCTCATTTCTTGGCCTCCTTTTCCTTCCTAATTCCTTGCATGAGCTCTTTGCTGAATTCCTTCCAGGATCTTCTCTGATTGTAGCTCCCAGATCATTACATGTGCTTCCTTTTTGTTTGTTTTTGACTAGATTCATGTCCTCTCTTACCTTGCCATCCCTGACCTTACTTTGCACTGAAGCAGGTCAGCCTGGGCTCAAATTAGTTGGCTCTATGTCATTTGAGGGCTTACCTGATCACAGCTGCTTCCAAATAAATCCCCATAGCTTCTGTCCAATAATGGTATCATTCATCCTTCCCAATTTAAAACTTTTCTAAAATTTTCCCCAACTAATTCTTCCTTTGAAACTTAAAGAATTTCGATCGCCATTTCCAAAATGCTCTTCCACTGAAATTGCAATCATCTGACCAAGATCATTTGCTAACACAAGGTCCTTTACTGGTTGGACTATGTACATTCTACTTCAAGAAGTCCTTCTGGACACACTTAACAAAATCTGACTCATCAAAGGCTTTAGCACAAGGGACATCCCAGTTAATATTGGGAAAAGTAAAGTCGCCACTAAGATTATCCTGCTTTTGCAATTTTCCATAACTTTTCTATGTAATACCTTGGGTGGCTCAGTAAGCGTTAATGGTTCGTGCAACCTATTACAGCACCAGTAACAAGAGTTTGAACATGACGCTGTCTGTAAGAAGTTAGCATGTTCTCCCTATGACAGTACAAGTTTCCTCAGGTTTCCTGACATATGGGTGTGAATGGGTGGCTTGGACCTGTGGACCAGAAGGGCCTGTTACCGAGCTATATCTCTAAAATTAGAAAAAAATAAATTAATTGATTATATCTAGTCCTCCAGCTCCTGATAGCTATTGGGATGCCTTTTGTATAGCTCTATTGAGTGATTGCACCTTTCTTATTTCTGAACTCTACTCACACTGCTTCAGTAGTTGATCTTAGTTCCTTCTGAGTACCTTTGTGACACTGTCTCTGATAAACAATGCTACATGCTTCCTTCTTTTATCTCCTTTCTTATCCAATCTAAAACAGTGGAACTCAGGAGCAATGAGCTGCCAATCTTATCTCCTATCTCTCTTGCACCCAAATCTCTGTAATGACCACAATACCATAATTTCAACACAATATCATAGTTCCAGACCAGGCACTAAGCTCATCTACGTTTTCCACAGAACTCGTTGAATTAAAATAAATACACTTCTGCCTATGTTGCCATTCATCTGTTCCTTCTTTGCCTTCCTTTCAATCTTAATTGTTTGAGCATCAGCCATCCCTCCGTTGCTCTATTTACAGTCCTGCTGCTCTTCTTTTCACCCTGCTGCCAATCTAAATCCTTCCAAGTAGTACAAGAGAACCTCCCTGTGAAGATATTTGTTCATCTCCAGTTCAGGTGTAACACATTCCTCTTGTACAGGTCCCAAATCTGTCTTGGATTACTTAGGTTAGTATTTTCCCTAGTTTGTTAGTCATGTTGTAAAATAGATTTTTTTTGGGTTTCCTGAAAACAAATGCAACTTTAGAACTTCAAACAATTAAAGGCAACATCAGCCTCATTAAGCAGAAACTCACCCAGACAGCCGCACGCATATCGTGGGTGCAAGAATAATGTGAAAGGATAGACACAAATTAGAAGCATTCTCCACTCGCCTGGAGTACAGTTCCACCAATTCTCATGCTCAACATCAATTGTCCCATACTTGGTTGGCACCCAAAATGTTCACCTTTCTCTTCTTCTTTGGCTTGGCTTCGCGGACGAAGATTTATGGAGGGGGTAAAAAGTCCACGTCAGCTGCAGGCTCGTTTGTGGCTGACAAGTCCGATGCGGGACAGGCAGACACGATTGCAGCGGTTGCAAGGGAAAATTGGTTGGTTGGGGTTGGGTGTTGGGTTTTTCCTCCTTTGCCTTTTGTCAGTGAGGTGGGCTCTGCGGTCTTCTTCAAAGGAGGTTGCTGCCCGCCAAACTGTGAGGCGCCAAGATGCACGGTTTGAGGCGTTATCAGCCCACTGGCGGTGGTCAATGTGGCAGGCACCAAGAGATTTCTTTAGGCAGTCCTTGTACCTTTTCTTTGGTGCACCTCTGTCACGGTGGCCAGTGGAGAGCTCGCCATATAACAGGATCTTGGGAAGGCGATGGTCCTCCATTCTGGAGACGTGACCCATCCAGCGCAGCTGGATCTTCAGCAGCGTGGACTCGATGCTGTCGACCTCTGCCATCTCGAGTACTTCAACGTTAGGGGTGTAAGCGCTCCAATGGATGTTGAGGATGGAGCGGAGACAACGCTGGTGGAAGCGTTCTAGGAGCCGTAGGTGGTGCCGGTAGATGACCCATGATTCGGAGCCGAACAGGAGTGTGGGTATGACAACGGCTCTGTATACGCTTATCTTTGTGAGGTTTTTCAGTTGGTTGTTTTTCCAGACTCTTTTGTGTAGTCTTCCAAAGGCGCTATTTGCCTTGGCGAGTCTGTTGTCTATCTCATTGTCGATCCTTGCATCTGATGAAATGGTGCAGCCGAGATAGGTAAACTGGTTGACCGTTTTGAGTTTTGTGTGCCCGATGGAGATGTGGGGGGGCTGGTAGTCATGGTGGGGAGCTGGCTGATGGAGGACCTCAGTTTTCTTCAGGCTGACTTCCAGGCCAAACATTTTGGCAGTTTCCGCAAAGGTGCTTTTCACCTTTCTACCATGGGTACAAAGGCCCTGTGCTATGCATTATCTACAAGATGTATTTCTATTACTTGTCTAGAGTACGCAAGCATGTGACCTCCACCATCAAGAAGCACTATGACTTATAAGTTCCTCTCCAAGTAGCAGACCATATTGATTTGATAATATCACTGGTTCTTCATTGGCACGAAGTCAGAGAACTTCCAACACAACAGTTTTGAACAAAAGGCTACAGTGTCTAGCAGGATTGGGCTGTAGTCTTTGAAGCACCGTGAACAAATGAAATTCCAGAGGAGCAATGTTTCCTCATGAATGACTCCTTGAAGATCTGCAGGTTCAATCAACTCTGTGGGAGAGGGAATTCTACCTGTCTGGCTCTTACTATTAAAAGTTAAATGATTCCAAATGCTGGAAATAAAAACAAAAAAAAAAATCACTTGAACTATTCTTTAGAAATGAAGAATAGCTTTCGACCTGATGCATTACGTGCTGATCTCTTTCCACAAATGCTCTTTTACCTTCCCTGAGCTACTGCTTTGATTGTGACCTCCTCCAGTACAAATAATTTTTTGAACCCAAGTAAAATTTGAGCGATAAAATCAGAGTTGTACTTCACAGAAATGGGCATTTGGCACATTGTCTGCATACTGACCATTTTGTCCATCTGCACTGATCTCTTCTGTCCACACCAGGTCCATATTCTCCTCTGTGCCTTTCCAAATCCTTTCAAATCTCCTTAAAACCTCCTTCCTCTCACCTTAAATCTATGCCTTCTGGGGTTTGTTTAACCACAGCTCAATTATCCCGCATTCAATCATATGGCTGCCCAAATGTTCTTGGCAATCTCTCTGCTGTATGACCCTTTGTCTTTTTATGAATAGTGTTTGACAGATGGCAGAAAGCCAAAGTTATTCTTACAACACACATTTAACACATATATTGGGCATATAATATATTGGTTATGTTATTACACCAATAAATCAGAGGCTTGGAAATAATGATCCAAGGACATGAGTTCAAATAACATCACCAGTGACTAGTTAATTAAATAGTCTGGAGTAAAAATCTGACACTACATTGCCCTCTCTGATCTCTTCCAGGACACATGGCTGATGTTCACACAGTCACACCAGATGTCACCACCTGCCTCTAGATTTGGAGATCAAACAAGCTGGTAACTATTAAAGACATCTAAATATATATTTAAAAAAAAAATAAACTACAATCTTTCACCTCCTTTCTTGAATTTAGGGTCCCTGTTTAAATAAGTTGACTCTCCAATGCTAAGCCAAATCTGACTGGCATGGGATCAGGAGGGTAGATTCACAGGGAATTTTCCAAATCTCTCGGTTCTGCTGGAGGAGCAAGAGCCGTTCTGCTGTAGAGTGAAGTAACAGATGGGCTGGCATCTGTCACCCAGCTTACGTCAAAATGTAGATGTGGAATTGGGGAGTTGGGGGGGTGTTTGTTGTGATGGGAGTGAGGAAGGTCCTCAGCAACAACCCTGCCTCCCATGAACTTGTATGATGCACATCAATGACAGAGAATTTCATCTGCTGATTACCACCTACTGCATACCCTCAGGTGATGACATAGCACGCCCTCATGTTAAAAATTGCTTTGGAAGATTAATGAATGGAAGCAAGATCCCAGAGAAAGGCAATAACCTTCAAATATCTCTGAGTAACTCCAAGATTAAGTGAGCTGGCAAAGCCCTGAAGGTCACAATGAATCTTCAGTCAATTCCGTTCAGTCCATGTATCAAAAAATGGTTGCGAACACAAGATATACCAAAGGCTACAGAATACATAAACGTCCTGACTGTATAACTCTAGATTCATGCTCCACAAAGAGCTGCCTCTTAAGTCATGAACAAAACTGATATCAACATGAGAAAATACTGGGAGGATAGAGTGCATTCACAAGGTGCAGGACAAACCTAATATGAAAGGCACACTGCAACCAGTCTGCACTAAATCCATAGAGAAATGATGTAAAATGCTACAAATCCTATTGTGTAGCATTAATGAACTAAAAGTGAGATGATTTCTTAAAGCTGAGGTTTATTTCATTTCAATGAATCTGAAATCATTTGATTGAGGGCCATAGAAAAGATAATCTACCATAATTTTTTTTATGGTGTAGGAGAATCTGCAACTGGAGGGCACAGATTTAAGTTGAAAAGAGAAAGATGTAAAAGGAAGCTGAGGGACACCTTTTTAATGCATAGGATAATACATGGAACTATCTGCCAGATGAAGTGGTGAATGCAGTTCCAACCACACTCAAGATAATTGGCAATGCCGTTCAAAGAAGCCCACTTAAATTACACGTTATGGACCACCCTAAACATTCTTACTTTTACAATTTCTGGACTCTTATGGGTGCCATATACATTATATAATTTCCAAGATATACATCAAGAACTTGAATAAATGCTATCTCACGAATGACCATGAGCAGGTGTACAGGAAAGTCTTTGAGTCAACAAACTCTCCTGACTTAGCAATAGATCATCAGACTGTCATCGAAGTTATGTTAAAAGACTCCAGTGAATCAGAAATGTTAACATAACTTGCTCACATGCTTCAGACTTGATGGAAATTTACACAAAATAAAAATTGATAAAATTATGAGAGATGTAGATTGGGTAGACATGCAGAATCTTTGTCCCAGGGTAAAGAGGTATTAGATGACATGCATTTAAGGTAAAGGGAGATGGAGTTTAAAGGAGATGTGCAGGGCAAATTATTTTTTACCCCACAGGGTGGGCTGTCAGGTGCAGTGGAGGAATTCGACATGTTAGGTCGACATGAGGACGAGGAAGTGTTGAAGAGACTTCTAGGTAGAGTCATGAATATGCAAGGAATAGAGTGGCATGGATTTCATTCTTTGCACTTTTTTTAATCATAATACACAAATCTTGGAATAATTTTGGTTCTGTCCATGGTTCTAATGACCCTGTGCCTCACCTTCATCGATTTTATGCATTCAGGTATAATATAAATTAATATGAAATCTTTTGATGTTCAAAAACTGGTGTTTCCCCACCAACCCCCCCGTTAGTAAATTCCTCCAAAGGGATACAAAACAAAAGGAGAATTTGTAGAGCTGCAGCATTTCCCAATATGTGTTTCTTTGTGACAAGAATATGCAAAGTAATATTGTTCTTCACTCGCACGTGTTCAAGCAAACAAAAATAGAAATTGGTCTGGGTCCCATGCTTCTCCCCTGCCCTTTCTTCCCTCCTCAGGTGCCTACCTGCTTTTCGCTCACACCTTGAAGAGCTGTTCAGGCGGGTTGCAACCTCCTTTGAAGAAGACCGCAGAGCCCACCTCACTGACAAAAGACAAAGGAGGAAAAACCCAACAGCCAACCCCAACCCACCAATTTTCCCTTGCAACCGCTGCAACCGTGCCTGCCTGTCCCGCATCAGACTTGTCAGTCACCGACGTGCCTGCAGCAGACGTGGACATACACCTCCATAAATCTTCGTCCGCGAAGCCAAGCCAAAGAAAGACGTGCTTACCTCCTGTGGACGCTGCGTAACCTGATGAGTTTCTCCAGCATTTCTGTGTGTTTACTGCAATCACAGCATCTGCAGACTTTCATGTTTCACCACAGAAATAGATATTATCATCTTGGATAATGAAGCTAGCACCAAATGGATTCTCAAGTTAATTATCCAGGTAATCATGTATCAGTAACCTTGATGTACAATTAGCATGTATTTTTTACACTATTGGGAGTCAAGGATAAAGCATTTTAGCACATACATCTAATTAATGATGGTAGTATCAAATAAGTGAAGTGTATACAGTCCAAATGGAAACTGGTTCTCTAACAGATTGTATATAATATTCTTGGAATGAGATTAGAATCATAAAAAATAATTTATGTATTTTTGCAGTTTGTTAATGCTAATACATTTCAATGGAAGATTAATGGGGAAAAGTCATGTTGCGTAATGTTACAAATAATTGTGACAATGTGTTCCAATGTAATTTCTCTGCATACTATTTAATTAGTTTATTATAAATTAGCTAACAATTTCAATAAAACCATCCACAGAGGAATGCCTAATGTATACTTCGCATGTTCATTAACGATACCTAATTAATAATACAGTTTGCTTATCTATGCCACCTTAATGACAGGATGTGCATCAGCAGATAGGATTCTATTTGCATATCTGTGGAAGCACTGCTTCTGGAGGTTGTGCTGCAACTATCGATTTAAAGAGCTGTACTCAAACACACTGAGTGGACTTTTCCAACACCGTCATAGCTTCCGCATATTTGTTTCCACAGCTTTTGAAACATTGGTTTGATGCTCTGGGCATTTTGATGCATCCATTTCTTTCAAGGGATCGGAGCTGAATTTGAATACTTCGCCTTCAGAAGAAATTCAACTCAAACATGCAAAAAGGAGATATACAAGAATCTCCCACATATATTTGTTAGTATTCTGTCACCTCATAACCCATCCCTGATACCCTTCACCTTTTTTATGCATGCTATTGCTGATTCTCACTTTAGTCTCAACAAGGTGTCACAACTAGAAATGTCAACTGTCCATTCTTCTCCATGAAGGCTACCTAACATACAGAATTGCTCCAAATTCTCATGGCTTGATCATACTCGTGAAACTTCCTTGTTTGGTATGAAAATGTTTAAAACAGTGCAGTTACGGTATCAGTGAGCCATTCATGTTTCCTCAACATATATTAGACTGCAGCAGTGGCCAAAACGGAACACACATTGAACTTAGCTTTATGGGCAGGTTCCACTATGATGACATAAAATATGAATGTCTGCAGATGCTGTGATTGGGTTAGAAATACAAACATGCTGGAGTAACTCAGTTGGTCTTGCATCATCCAAAGGAAGTAAAGATATATAACTAACCAGGGAGGAGAAACAAAGATGCGTCTGGCGATGCACTCACATATAAGCAGGCAGAAATGGCGGAGGATGATATGTTGGATGCGGAAGCCGGTGGGGTCGTTGGTGAGGACAAGTGAAATCCTGTTCTTGTTGCCTGTGGGGGTGGGGGGGGCAGAGGGGGTCAGGACAGATGTGTGGGTAATGGAGGATATGCGGATGAGGGCTGAGTTGATGTGGTTGAGGGGAAGTCAGGTTTTTTTAAAGAAGGAAGATATCTCCAATGATCTAGCATAGGACCATATGCATGGAGATGGGGAAAATTGAGAGAAAGGAATGGGGACAGGTTATGAAGAGGTGCCTGTGGGACTTGATGGTGTATAGAAGATGTCTTGAGATTTTGACTCCCGAGAAGAAGATAGAGAGATTGAGAAAAGGGGAGTGTTACTAGAGATGGACCAAGTGAATTTGAGGTAGGGGTGGAAGTTGGTAGCAAAGTTGATAAAGTCGAAGACCTCATCATGGGTGCATAAGGCAGCACCAAAGTTGTCGTCGATGTAGCATTGGAAAAGTTGAGGAGCCTTGCCTGTGTAGGCTTGTAGCATGGATTGCTCCACGTAGCCAACAAAAAAGGCAGGTATAGCTGGAGCCCATGCGAATACCCAAGGCTACCACTTTAACTTGGAGAATGTGGGATGAGTCAAAGGAGAAACTGATTGAACTGCTAAGTCCTGAAGCACAATGCTGCTAGACTATAATAGTAGTGACCAAACCAACAAGTGGCTTTTGATCTTGTCCTCATCAACCTGTTTGTTCCAGGTACATCCATCCATGATGTCATTGGTAGAGATAATCACTGCACAGTATTAAGTTCTAGCTTCATACTGAGAATGTCTTTCATTGGGTTGTCTAACCTCTGATTATTCTGAAAGCAATAAGATTAAAATCAGAATTGGCAGCTCAAGACAGGCCATCTATGAAGTGCAATGGGCCATTACCAACAGTAGAAGTGTGTGTGTGTGTGTGTGTGTGTGTGTGTGTGTGTGTGTGTGTGTGTGTGTGTGTGTGTGTGTGTGTGTGTGTGTGTGTGTGTGTGTATGTGTTTTTAAACCCCTGGTATCCAGCACATATGGAGATTGATAGATGATGGATAAGTGTATTTTCTGATTGCTTGAAACTTACAATGCCAAATATTTCTGTGTTAAGAATAAACAGTTTTAAAGACAAAAATACTATACTGCTCTACTGTACTAACACTGAAAAAAACTTCACTTGCATGCACATATATACCTTGAAGTATTTTAGTTTATTTTCAGTCACATTTGTTAAAACGTTTAAGCATTGCTACATCTGCAGGTTTCTCCCCTTCCATGGAGGTGCCAGAAAAATGAGCAATAAAAATATTGATAATCAACCCCACCCCCCCCCCATCACCCATCTCTGCTCCCCCCCCCTCAAGTTTACAGATAAAACGTTTGACCGGGATCACTCTTACAAAGCAGGGATAAGAAGACACTTTAGGAGAGTTATCCCAACAATGAACAGTGTCAACTTGTTCTTCATCCCGGGTGACAAGCAAAGCAAGGCACTCCATTGGCTGAATATTTTCTCCCATCTTCTCCAAAGGTTTGTGTTACTTCAGAGAACATTTACAATTTTAAACCTACATATGTTTACCTATTATTTTATTATTATTTATTTTAATTTTCTTATTTCTTTTCCTCAATTGCTTGAGCCTGCTGGTTTCTTAAATTCCAGATACCAGGAGTTTTACGATATTATTAAATGACAGGCTGGTGTCCTATGGCAGGTGCTTACATCAAGCCACACAATTCAGGAGAACTATGGAATTTTCTTAGTTTCCCTGAATGACTACACTTCCAAAAAAACTCAAGCTCAGCATAAACCAGGACAATGAAACCACACATTGGTGCCCCTCCACTATACATTCAATCCCTTCTCCATCAGAGAGCAGTGGCTACAGTATGCACCATCTTCAAAATTCACTGCTGTATCACAGACTGAATACTTCAACAATATCAGTCCATGAGTTATTCCATATTTGTACTTCATTTGTTCAAATGATAATAAATTATTTCCCAAAAAACAATTTTCTATTCTTTTAATTCCTTTTCTCTCCCATTCTCTAAAGGAAAGGTTATCTATTGTGAAAGGGATTAGTTGAGTTTGCGTCAATAATAATTTTGGTAGTTGGTGATTTGTTTTTTTCCTTTCTACGTGAATCTTCTTCCAAATGTTGAGCAGATGGTGTAGTACTGGTGAACTTCTATATTGTATCAGTTTTTCATCCCACTTATAAAGTACAAGTTCTGGTACCTTCTCCCCTATTTTATTTAGCTCTGTCTTGGTCCAATCTGGTTTTTCCCTTGTTTGATAAAAATCTGATAAGTATCTTAATTGTGCTGCTCTATAATAATTCTTAAAGTTTGGTAGCTGCAAACCACCTTGTTTGTACCATTCTGTTAATTTATCTAGCACTATCCTCGGTTTTCCCCCCTTTCATAATAATTTCCTTATTATTCTCTTTAGTTCATTGAAAAATTTCTCTGTTAAGGGAATTGGTAACGATTGAAATAGGTATTGTATCCTTGGGAAGATATTCATTTTAATGCAATTTACCCTTCCTATCAGAGTTAGTGGTAAATCTTTCCAATGTTCTAAGTCATCTTGTAATTTCTTCATTAATGGCTGATAATTTAATTTGTATAGATGGCCTAGGTTATTATCTTATCTAATACCTAGGTATCGGATTGCGTGTTTTTACCAGTTAAATGGTGATTCTTTTCTAAACTCTGTGCAATCTGCATTATTCATTAGCATCACTTCACTTTTATTTGCATTGATTTTGTACCCTGATACTTCTCCATATTCCTTCAATTTCTTATATAATTCTTTTATTGATAATTCTGGTTCTGTTAAGTATACTATGATGTCATCTGCAAATAAACTGATTTCATTATTTCAACAAATTTGGGAACCGTACATGGAACACAACAGAGAGGGCCTACCGCGGACCTCCATCCCCTAAAATGATAGAATGAGAAGACAAAATGAACTGACCCAGGGTGTAAATGTAGATGACACAATTTTCATGTTTATTTTCATTGTGTGATGACATTATTTAATGGGTTTACTGTATTGTATATGTTGAACGTTTAATGGGTTTGGAGGGGAGTGGGAGGGAGGGAGGGAAGGGAGGGGGTAAAAAGGGGAGAAAATGACACTGTGTATATTCAAGAGGGAAATGTTTGTGTGTATTTTGATTAATATGGTTAATAGTGAGAAAAATATTTTAAAAAAAACAGTACCAGTCAAGCCCAAGAGCTTTATGTAAAGGAAGATAAGAGCATAAAAACACAACCAGCTGCATGTCATCCTCTAACACGTTCACCATTCTGACTTGGAAATTTATCATTGATTCTTTATTATCTCAAGGTCTCAAACAGTGAAGGAGGCACTTTGTCATCATCTTCTCTAGGTCATGAAGTGATTGATAATTGTCAGTATCTGCCAGATATTAAAATGTGAAAAATGCAAACACAAAACATTCACCGTCTACTGTTTCTGCAGCTAACTGTTGGATTGTTAGCAACCACACAAAGATTGTGGGTAAAGACAGTGACCTTGATGCTGTCTTTCTCATGTTCCTTCACTCTAAGAAACCTAGAGGCTTTGATTCAACTTGAATTGGTGGGTAACACCTTCACTGATTAATCATTAAACTGTTAAACAATTCCTCTCCTTCAAATGCCATGAATATTTGCAACACAAGGTGGTTTATGTAGCCTTTACTTTTTTTTCAGGTATTGCACTGAGCAAGGTCTCACCCAGGTTTCAATCTTCATCTCAATTCAATACACTTTGCTTCCCTCTGTTCATTGCTCTTCTCTCAAACGTTATTCATTTTACCAATCACTCAAGTAGAGATATGGGTCAGTAAATCTGAAGATGATATGAAAGTTGGAGGTGTTGTGGATAGTGATGAAGGCTGTCCTAGGTTACAACAGGATGCAAGGTTGGGCAGAAAAATGGCAGATGGAATTCCATCCGGATAAGTGTGAGGTGATGCATTTTGGTAGTCAAACTTGAAGATAGAGTGCATAGTTAATGGTAGGATAGTTAACATTGTTAAAGAACAGAGGGACCTTGGGATCCAAATCCATAGATCTCTCAAGGTCACCGCACAGGTTAGTTGGACAGTTAAGGAGGCCTGTGGTCTGCTGACCTTCATTGTTTGGGAATTGAGTTGAGTAGTTTTAAAGTAATGTTGCAGCTCTATCAATCTCTGATGAGACCATACTTAGCATATCATGTTCAGTTCTGGTCACCTCATTACTGGAAAAATGGGAAGCTATGGAGAGGGTGCAGAGAATATTTAGCAGGATGTTGTCTGATTGCAAAATATTTCTAATGAGGCAATGTACAAGGCTGCAATGTTCTATGTTTTCTAGGTAAACCCCAAATCCCTGTTACACCTAGCCCTTCAACTTCATCATTCTCATCACCTTAAAACATCATATTAATTTTGATTGCACCCTTGCACATATTCTACCAACGTCCCTACCTCAGCCTCAACAACCTATCCTCAAAATTCCAATCACTATACTTTCACATCTAACCACTGAAACCAAGCATCTATCCTCATATGAAGCTGTATGACTAAATTTTGGTAATGCAATTCTTTGAAACTTTAATTCAAGTTAAAAATGTGTTGTGATACAAGTTGTTGCTGGAGTTTATTTAGTATCTTTCACCAATATAACTCAAAACACTGACACATATACTAGGGTAAATGCAACAGGAATATTAAGATAAAATATAGGGGAAATTTTCCACTGAAATAATCATGGTGCACATTGAGAACTTAGATCAAGAAAATGCATGTGAGTTGTTATCCATTAAAATGAAATACAATAGATCCTCTCATATTTTTCATCCTGGTAAATTGAATTTGGCTTTATTTAGTGAAAACGTCAACCTCCATGGTCATTCATATAAACAAAGTTGATGGCATGTTAATGGTTTAGTCCTCCTGACTTCCCTAGTAGCTATTTTCTACGATAGTTGAGACGGATGTCAAAATGTACGCATATGTCCTAATGAGCTCTGTTTAAAATAAATTTTTAAAAAAGCAAAATCAGAAATCAATCTTACTCACCACTTCTTCATGCTTGCAATTCCTAACATTTATTCCATTTATCTAATGGAGCAGAGGAAGCAGGAGAACATTTTAAAAAAAATTGATTAGAAAATGGAATTTTACTGGAATGGTAAGAAGTTAATGTAAATTATTTTATTAAAAATGACAACAAACTCACCTGAAGGATAGCATCTCCAATAAACAGTAAACCTGATAGATCAGCTTTGCAAATAGTGCAAGAGAAAAGAAATAATATGTCAAGTATCTTCCAATTGCCAAATAATATTAAAACAATAGAAAATAAATGAGCTGAATGTGTCATACCTCTTTGCTCTTTGGAGATTTTTGATATTATGACTGGAATATTGTGTTCTGCTCCACCCTGTAGATATAGAATTATAAGATAGCATGACATATAGGAAAACCTGTTTCTTTCAATAAGCTGGACATTTTTATGGGTGATTAGTTTGAATCATTGAAAACTATTCCAAATAAATGCAGTGACATTTAATAGCAACAGAAGAGAACAAAGTGAAATGTCATGGGGTTTATTCAGTGAGTCTTTTAATTCATTAATATTCGGTGCAGCTGGGACAGCAAGTATTTATTGCCCATCCCTAAACACCTTCCTTAGCTATTGCAGCCTTTGTAGTGAAAGTTAACCCATTGTGCAGTTAGATTGGAAGCTTCATGACTTTTAACCAATAACATATTCCTAGTGTGCTCCAGTTTCCCACACACATACTGGGGTTGTAGGCACTGTGGTTGAAGTAAAACACAAAACGCTGGAGAAGCTCAGCTGGTCAAACAGTGACCTTTATGTAGCAAAGGTAAAGATACATAAACATTTTGGTTTGAGCCCTTCATCAAGGGAGGGGTTGTATATTAATTGGGGTATTTGGGTAACATGGGCCAGAAGGGCCTTTTACCGTGCTGTATGTCTACATTTAAAATTTAAAATGTAAAATCCTCGTTTGGGGGATTAGAGGTGGAGAGGATGAGCGGATGTGGGTTCTTGGGGGTCGCTGACTCGGAGGATCTTTCCTGGAGCCGGGACACCAATGGCATCATGAAGAAAGCCTCTGCTTCCTCAGGAGTTTGCGGAGGAGCTAGTGGAGTTGTTCAAGTGAACCGGTACGGACTTGAAGGGCCGACATGGCCTGTTTCCGTGCTGATAACGGTTATATGGTTTGTGCAGATAGAGTACATAGAATTGTAAATTTAGAAGGCAATCTTCTTTCCTGGATTGCTGCCTAATTCTGCAACTCCACTAGTTAATGGTTACGAGTCCAAACAAGAGTATTCTTTCTAAAATCTATTTCAAATTTTGACTGCCTAAGTCTTTGGTTCATCTCACAATAAAAACAGCAAAAGTATTTTCTGATCATGTCTACCATTCACTAACAACACAGACTTGTAATTTTAAGAAATATTGTCCCACTGAGTGCCTGAATAAGTTTTTCCCATAGACTTGCAAGGGTTTTAGCACTTAATTATTGTTGTTGGCTTGCCTTGATGTCTTCTTGGCACCAACTGGCCTTCCTCCAGACTGAATAACAATATGCATGTGGTTCATGTAGTAACTCAGAGATTATTACTTCTGGTTTTCAATTTAGCCATTAGCTGCTCAAGTTCTTCAACAGAACCTCTTTCACAGTTCTACCTACATTAATAATGCCCACGTAGATCACAAAAACTGTATCAACCCACTCAAAATTCCTCTGCAGGTCAGATGATATGTCCTGAAACCACACATCAGGCAGGCAACTATGCCTCAATGACTCTCGATCCTCATTACAGAGAATAGTGTCTATTCTCCTGACTATACTATCCCCTATTACCGCTCTGTTTCTCTTTTCTCTCCCCCTCTTGAGAGGATCCCTGAACCATAGTGCTATGGTCAGCTGACTCATCCCTCCTGGAGCCCCCACTCTTTTCCAACAGGAAAGAAGACTCTCCAACCTGTTGGATGAGCTCAAGGGCTGAGGCTCCTCCAGCACTGCCTTATGCATCCCCTACTGGCCTCGCCCTCTCAGCTCTGACCACAGACCAAATGTGAAGCAGTTAATCAAATGGGAGTGACCACCCTCTAAAACACAGTGTTCAACTACCTCTCCCCCTCCCTGATGTGCCGCAAAGTTTGAAGGTATAAGCCGGAGTTCCACGAGCGACCAACACTTACTGCCAATGTGGTCACATCTTTCACATCATGCGGCTAGAGCATATCACTTGGTCCTGCATCCTTACTTTATTTAATGAGTTGCAGTTTGGTGCTTTTATTTAATTACTGCCAGTAACCTCATTCAGTTTCAAGTACATGCCCACTCATCAATTGGTCTGTTTGAGTGGTTTAAAGAGGAAGGTTAAAGGAATTAACTGGTTCCCACAGAAGCCTCTGGAGCCAAAGCCTTTAAATCCCATTCTTACACTGGGGCACTCTTACAAAAGCTGTACCACTTGAGCTTCCCTTCGTTTTATTAGCTGCTGGGTCACCTCATCTTGTTTAAAATATGGGGCACCATTTGTATATCATTCTTCAATCAGTCAGGTTTAACCTCAGTTCTGAAACATTTGCAACTGACTGAGCCTCATAGATATTAAATAATTTGACCCACATTTGATAAAGAGCAAAGTGTACATTAGTATGACTGAAATTTCCATTGCAAATGTCAAACAATGGGCATTAATCTAGGAAGCAGCTCTGTGAGATTAGAATAAATGTGCATTTTCACCATGTAGGTCACTGTGAAAGAAATCTTTCTAATGTAAAGTTATTATGCAGGAATAGCTGTCAGAGCCCTTTATGTCTCATTGTGAGCTTTCACGGTTTTATCTGTTGAAATTTAAGTAGGTAATTTGGTAATTTGCCAGAAAGAGCAGCCTCAAATTTGTTAGTTGTTCAAAAACATTGACATGCCATTTTGAAAATTTGGCATCAATACAGAGAGCCTAAAACTATTGTACAACTACCACAGTAATATGAGATGACTAAAATCAGATAAAGTACAACTCCGATTATCCAAAATGGTTGGGACTGGACTGATTTTGGGTAACTTGATTTAAAAACACCTCAGTAGCAACAGCAAATCACTTGTATTGATGGTAAAACAACAACAAACGAGAAAGGAAGACTTTATAAGCATTAAAATAATGTTTCTCACCAAAACAAAATACTGGCCACTGCCAATCCCCGACATGTCTCCAATGCCATCGCCAATCACCGAGACCTCCCAACCACCACCACCACCAATCCCAGACATGGCCCCACCACTGCCGCCAATCCCCAGGCCAATGGAACACTTATTGATGAGTGGACTAATTCCAGCAGGGAATGTTCCAACTTTGTGTCCTAATTCGATATTGGAGCCCGACACAGGCCCAGTCTTCACCTGCACAATGTCCGCCTCCCAACCACCACCGCCAATCACCGACACCTCCCCATCGAGGTCCTGTTCATGCCTGGGAGCCTGAGCGTGGGCATAGCTTGGGGTGGAGGGGAGAAGCAGGGGTGCGACTGTTCCCCCGCTATTTCAGGCTCATGGTCCTCCCGCACCGCATATTTTTGAAATGTGAGACCAGAGCATCTGCTGCAGTTTCTGTGGCCTCAAAGTATCACCAGAGCTCTCAACACCTGACTCAGAACTCCTCTCTCAGTCTACTGCAGATGCACACCAGACGGGAGTTGGGAGCTCCGGTGTAGGCTGAGGGGAGGGTTTGGACTTGGAGTTGACCGTCGGCAGCTCCAGTGACCAGAGCTCCCGAGTCCTGAATCTGAATCCCCCCTCAGCCTACTACTGCACATGCACACTGGACTCCCTAGTGTGCATGGTAATAAGTCAAGGGAGGGTTCGGAGTTGGCTTCAGAAGTTCCAGTGTGCTAAGGAAGGAGGGAGGGAAGGGGAAGGAAGAGGAGAGGAAGGAGGGAGGGAGGGAGGGAAGGGGTGGGAAAGCCAAAGTTCTGCTCATGCCCAAGAGGCCACTTTCCTTATTGATACCACGACAAGGAATTCTTCTGACACTTGCACCTGGGAGACAGTGGCATGCAGTTTGAGAGGGAGAGTAGGAGAGAAAATTCAATAGGGGAAGATAAAGAAGAAATGGGCAAGGGAGGGAGTTACCTGAAACAAGGACAATCGTCATTCTAATTTCACGTCAGGTAAACTTTTTTCAACCTGTGTGGTCAGTTCGGCTCTGAAAAAAATTTCAGAAAATGAGGATTTTTGATTGTTTCAGATATCCTAATTTATCCAAAAATTTCAGAGGTGAACAGACATCACTCCTGCGTCCAAAAAAATGTTGGGTGAATGAGGATTTTGGATAATCCAATTTTGGATCATCGGAGTTGTACTGTTCCAACAGATGATGTAACAGAAAATACATGGGATAAAATAGACAGCACTCAAAGCTGATGTTCCCTGAATTGTAATGTCTTGTAATTGCTAATTATGCTGTAGAATTGATCAGTGCTTTTTCAATGTGCCATGATTTTGGACGTGTCTGGAGCCACTTAAAACAAGACTGCACCTTGCAACATGGTGGTTGTGGGTACAACAACCACTTACTCAAGCAGGAAAGGCTCAACATTGGAGCACCATTTTCTGTGGCTGTTTTGAAAGTATTCAAGAAGGTGAAAATGGGAGATGTCCTCTATTGAACAGAAACCAGTATGATCTTCACTACTGAGGCAGCAGGAGGAAATGAATTCATGAACCTAAGCACCATTGATCTGAGTGAAATGCTGCAGAAAATTCAATGACTTCAAATTGGTAGTCAGTTTCAATTTACAAATGCTACACAAGATCTCCTGTACTCCTAACCTCAAATAATGCTGTCCATCATTCACTTTCCAATAATCTATATTTATCAAGCACATATTACTTATATATTTCAAACTCTTCCAGTCCCTCAGGCTCACATTTCAGAGCCTCCATGCATTGACTGCTATTTAACCATGATAGGTGGTTCACTCAAACATGTTGACACACTTCTCTCTCTCTATGGCAAGGCAGGAGGTACATTAGCAACATCAATGGTCATTTAGGTTCAGAATTAGAATCAGAATCAAAATTTAGTGTCCTGAACATGTGTCATGCAATTCATTGCTTTGTAGCAGCAATATTGTGCATTACTGATGCAAAAATTGCAATAAAGTACAATCCATAAATACATGATTGAAAGAAATAAATGCATTAGTGCAAAGGAAGAGAAAAAAAGAGGCTGTGTTCATTGTCCATTCTGAAATCTAATGGTGGAGTGGAAGAAGCTGTTTTTGTACTGTTGGCTGTTCATCTTCAGGCTCCTGTACCTCCTTCCTGATGATAGCAGTGAGATGGGTGGTATGGTAACTGCAACACTAGCACATAGCCAGCAAATACGGGTTCCAGTTTGGCCCTGTCTGTAAGGAGTTTGTAAGTTCTCCCCACATCTGCATGGATTTCCTCTGGGTGCTCTGGTTTCTACATGTTCTTCAAAAAATATAGGGGTTGTAGGTTAATAGGCTGTATTTGGGCAGCATGAATTTGTGGGCCAGAAGGGTCTATCACCATCCTGTACAGTGCCCTCCATAATGTTTGGGACAAGGACACTTTTTCCTTTCACTTTTCCCTGTACTCCACAGTTTTAAATTTGTAATCAAACAATTCACAGATAATGAATGTGCACATACCAGATTTTATTTGCATGTATTTTGGTTTGACAATGTTGAAATTACAGCACTTTTTATACATAGTCCCCTCATTTCTGAGCAGTGTAATGTTTGGGACATTATGTCACAGGTGTTTATGAGTACTCAGGTATGCAGTTATAAGAAAGCTAGACTTGCTTCTAAGCTTTTGATTATCTTTGGAGTCTGCAGTTACTATTTTTCAACATGAGGACAAGAATTAAAATTGTATTTTTTTTAAATTAGGAATACAGCACAGTATCATCAAGGGTTCTTGATGATAGACAATTCTTTCTTGAGACACCACCTCTTGTAGATGTCCTTAATGTAATGAAGACTAATGCCTATGATGGCGCTGGCTGAGTTCACAACTTTCTGTAGCCTTATCCTGTCCTGTGCATTGGCATCTCCATACCAGACAGTGATGCAACCCAGTCAGAATGTTCTCCATAAACTTGTAGAAATTTGCAATAGTCTTTGGTGATATACCAAATCTTCTCAAACTCCTAACAAAGTATAGGCAGATTAACCTTCTTTATGATTGCATCGATATGAAGACCCTAGGATAGATCTTCAGAGATGTTGACACCCAAGAATTTAAAGTTCTTTTATCCTTTCCATTATTGAACCCTTGATGAGGACTGGTTTGTCTTCTCCTGGTTTCTCCTTCCTGAAGTACACAATCAGTTCCTTAGTTTTATTAACATAAATGCAAAGTTGTTGCTGTGACACCCTCAAATAGCTGATCTATTTCACTCCTGTATGCTTCTTCATTGTCAAGTGAGGATCTAACAATGACTATGATATCATTGGCAAATTTATAGATGGCATTTGAATTGTGCTTAGCCCCGCCGTCACGGGTGTAGACAGAGAAGAGCAGTGGGCTAGCCCCGCCGTCACGGGTGTAGACAGAGAAGAGCAGTGGGCTAGCCATGCCGTCACGGGTGTAGACAGCGAAGGGCAGTGGGCTAGCCACGCCGTCACGGGTGTAGACAGAGAAGAGCAGTGGGCTAGCCACGCCGTCACGGGTGTAGACAGAGAAGAGCAGTGGGCTAGCCACACCGTCACAGGTGTAGACAGAGAAGAGCAGTGGGCTAGCCACGCTGTCACGGGTGTAGACAGAGATGAGCAGTGGGCTAGTCACATCGTCACGGGTGTAGACAAAGAGCAGTGGGCTAGCCACGCCGTCACGGGTGTAGACAGAGAAGAGCAGTGGGCTAGCCACGCTGTCACGGGTGTAGACAGAGAAGAGCAGTGGGCTAGGCACGCATCCTTGAGATGCACCTGTGTTGATTTTCGGTGAGGAGAAGTAGCTACCAATCCACACTGACTGTGGTGTTCTGATGATGAATTCAAGGATTCAGCTGCAGAGGGTGATGCAAAGGCCCAGGTTTTAAAGCTTTCTGACCAGTACTGAGGGGATGATGGTGTTGAAACCTGAGCTGTAATCAATAAAAAGAAGCCTGATGTTGTTCAGGTGATCCAGGGCTGAGTGGAGAACCAATGAGAATATATTTGCTGCGGAGTGATTGTGGGGATGGATGAATTGCAGTGGGTGCAGGTATTTTCTTAGGTATGAATTAATTCTAGTCTTGACCAACCTCTTAAAATATTTCATTACAGTCAATATGAGTTCTACTGGACCAATAGATATTGAGGCAGCTCATTCTACTCTTCTCGGGCACCCATATGAATGATGCCCTTTAGAAGCAGGTGGGAACCTCTGACTGCAGTAATGAGACATCTAAAATATCTGTGAACATTCCAGTTGGCACAGATTTTCAGTACCCTGCCAGGTACACCATTAGGGCCTGACACCTTATGAGGGTTCAATCTCTTAAAAGATGTTCTGATGCTGGTCTCAGAGACAGATACCCCATAATCACCAGCTTCAACAGAAATTCTCATCGATATTATTCAATTCTCCTTTTCAAAGCAAGCATAAAAATGTTCAGCTCAACAGGGAGTGAAGTAACACAGCAATTTATGATGTTAGACTTCCTCTTGTCGGATGTAATGGCCTGCAAGCCCTGTAATAACTGGCAAGTATTTGTTTACCTATCATTGGTGCTGGTGACATCCAATATTCCAGAGCTATGACTCAACTGTGGCCATTAAGCTTAGTGAATGGGGTGATAGTCTCATATCTCCAGTTTTCCATTACAACTGAACTGGACAAACACCTTGATAAACAAGCTGATGAAGGTATAAATGCAAATCTCTTGCTTCCACCCATACCAGTATCCTTGCATATCTTTAACCAAATATTTATGTGTCCTTTAACCCAGCAAGTCCATGCCAATCTTCAAGCATTCATTTTCTCTAATACTATATACCATTTACTCTAATCCCTGTTAATTTTTCCAAAATTAACTTCGTCAAATTCTAGCACATGAGAGTGTTTTCAGTGACTAATTAACCTCCCAACCCCTTCATACTTGTGATATGGGAAGAAACAAAACACCAAGGTGAAATTTACATGATAACAGGGAGAATATTCAAATTTCACACAGGCAGCAGTGGAGATATGGATTGGACCGGAGTGGCTGGAAGTTCGAGGTAGCCACTCTCCTACTTGTGTCACTCTCTTTTTTCCCCAGCTGACAGAACAATGACGAACACTTAGAAGGCATTGACGTATTATCTCTGGATTCACTCCACCTAATCTCTCACATAATGGGACATGATTTGAACATGGATGTGGAATCTGTATGTAAGAAGTCATTGGGCACAATGGCCTTCAGGCAGGCATGGAAAAGGGTAGCACCTGCCATATGTTTGTAAAATGATATAACACACACATTCTGCTGCAAGTATCTTTAAGGAGGACTTTAAATGGCTTGCCTAAAGGAGACTGAGAGGAATCCACAATTTAATACATGGGCATTTACAGCCATGCAGTTCTTTGGAACTTTAACCATGCCAGGATGGTGGTGGTGCAGTAGTGGCTGCAGCTGCTTCTCCAGATCTGATGCTACCGTACCGGTTAAGTAAGGTGCCATGCAACTATTCTTAATTGAAGAACATTGGACAGTAGAGGGCTGTTGAGCTGTGGAAATGTGAGAACCTCAAAGTAAGGTACCTTCAGAAGAAAGCTGCAGGGCTGCACGACTTGGTCTGCTGTGGTGATCAGGTCTCTGTTGTGGGGACAAGGCCTCCAGACTTCAAAGTTGCTTGCTGCCAGTGGCCAAGGAGGAGATGCTGTGGTGGGTTTTGCTGAGGTGAGCCAGAGGGGGTTGCATTGTGGGCCTGGCTGGGAGGACCTGAAGGTCACTGTGTTCTATGGTGGAAGTATCAGGGAGCCCGGAATGGCCGTGTCAAGTGCCTGCCCCGGAGGTTCTGGAAGCTGTGCTGTCTTGGAAAATGGTGCCCTGCAGTGGATGGTGGGGTCAGCGAGGAGGCCCGTATGGACTTGTGAACTTTGAGGCGATTCTTCACTTCAAGCTATTAGACTTTTTAAAATCTAAGACTACAAAAATGTAACTGGTCTCCGCTGTGAATTCAGTCTAGTTTTTCAACTTTTACTGTATTGTTTGCACTGTTTTTTTTTTAAATTCACTATGTTGCTCTGTGTAGGTGTGTTTCAGACTTGTAGTTTTTTTTTCTGTTGTTTTGTCTGGTGTAGGAATGGCATAGTCTTGTGTTGTCTATGTTATTTTTATGTTATTTCATGATGTGTAGGTAGCATTGTAGTTTGGAGGAATGTTACCTTGTTTTCTACTGTTTTACAGTCTGGTCTTAAATGACAATAAAGGAATCGTATCGTGTTACATTGGATCAGGAGAACTTACTTTTTACTAACGTACACAGATTGTATTTTTCACAAACAATTAATTTCATTATATGCTGATTATGAAATTCTGATTTTAATCAAATTAAAAATTAAATAATCAGGCCACAGTTATTACTCTCACTTCAAGATATCACATGCAGAAATCAGTTATTCAGCATTCACATTGACAGCTAATGTTACTACTTTAAGTCTCAAAATGACATAATACTATCAAAGTTGTCAGATTTGAAACACATGTTTTCATATTCCTTATTCCTCTGGAGCGTAGAAGATTGAGGGGAGACTTGATAGAGGTGTTTAAGATTTTAAAAGGGACAGACAGAGTAAACGTGGATAGGCTTTTTCAATTAAGAGTGGGGGAGATTCAAACTAGAGGGCATGGTTTAAGATTGAAGAGGGAAAATTATAAGGGGAACATGAGGGGAAATTTCTTTACACAAAGGGTGGTAGGGATGTGGAATGAACTTCCGGCAGACGTTGTCGAGGCGGGATCATTGGTTACATTTAAGGATAGACTGGATAGTTACATGGAGAGGAGAGGACTGGAGGGGTATGGACCGGGTGCTGGTCAGTGGGACTAGGAGAGTGGGAATTTGTACAGCATGGACTAGTAGGGCCAAACTAGCCTGTTCTGTGCTGTAAGTGGTTATATGGTTATAATACAAAATGATTCCTTGCTTGCAAAATTTAGCTGATATCAATGAATCCACTAAATATTATTGTAAAACATTCTACCCTGCTGTTTGACATGGTTAACACAAACGACCATAGGTGTAAACTTTAGGCTGGAGATCATAGCACATTACAGATGTGGCACACTATATAAACCAATTCAACAATTTAAACCTTCCCTATCTCTCAGCCATAACTCTCTATTTTATTGCATCCAGGACTTAGATATGTCTTCTCATGTACATTCTGCTCACAGATGTGATTATTGTTCGTGTTATTTGTGAACTCTCTCACAACACATTGTTTATTTCATAATAGGTCCTAAATTAAATACAATAACAGTTGATTTAAGACCCAAATACAACTTATTTTCAGATGTGTTGCAAACTGCAGAATCAAAGAAAATGAGATAGGTTTGTGACTATTTCCTCATTTTATATTGGTACTTTTTTTTTGCCAACATTGTCAACTGGGAGTAAATATATCCAGTCATTTTTTTCAATCAATAGGAATTACATTTTTATTGGGTAGAAGTGCAAAATAGGAGATGATGTTTTTTTAAGCTTTTGAGCTATTTTCTTTTTCCAATAGTCACAAAGATGGGCAGCTGATTTTCCTCTTGCCCGTTTGTGCTATTGCCATAGATAGATTTTCTTTTTTAGAAGAATAATTTGAAGATATTTCAAAACCCTTTTGTCACTTGATGTACCTGTATGTGCTTCCATCACTGTTTCCCCAGGTCTTTTATTGTTATTATACAAAACAGTATACACTAATGGCTGTAAATGAGGTACAAGATTATTATTTTTAAAATATCCTTTTCTGATCCCAAAATAGCCATCAGATATTTCAGTATAAAATGGCGAATGCCAGATGGTTTTATCTGATCTTTACAGAAGATGAAGGCTAATTTAGTCATGTGCAATTCCTTACATCTGTTTCAAGCTGCATTAAACATCACAAGCAGACAGAACTCTCCAAGGTCTTAAAAATCTTCCACATCTTGAATTTCTGCCAATCTATTCACTTGGTTTTCAATAACTAAATATATCATTCAAATTCAAAGAATATACTTTTTAACATGGCATAAAATCTACTACTATTACACATTTGAAAAATTGTTCAGCAAGCTCATTCAGAAACATTTGAACTTAAAGGATCCAAACTTTAGATCATCTATCTGTTTTCAGAGCCAAATGTGACAGCTACTTTTAGATCTACTCTGTGATGTTTCTTTTTTTGCAATAAAGAAACATGATCTTTTAGAACAACTATACTTCATTACTAAAGAACTCACTCATGACCGTGTGAAGGCATCCATCTTGAATCCAACTGAAGCTGCAAGCAACTAGTCTCTGACTCCCTCTAGTGGTCAGGAGCACCTTACCACTACATTCCCTTTCCTTGAGATGATTCATGCAACATGACACACTAATACAGTATTCATTTCAATTGAAAGTTCAGCACAAACGTAAACACAAAATCAGGAGAACAAACTTTTAAGTGTGCAGTTCCTTTTCATTTAGAGATTCAGTCAGGTGCTTTGGTAACATGTGTGGATCTTCTTAATGCAGGTGCTTGTGTGGCTCTGCTGCTCCACTACTGTCTAGCACTGGTGATGTTTCCTCTGTTGCTGTGCAGGCTGGACTTTCTGCATTCGTCTATTCCTGCAGTGACTCTTGTATTTTTTTAGCAGGCTCTTTTGATTCCTTCTGAATATTTGACCCTCCTCTGTTCTGACCATGTAGGATCTTGGATTTACTTCCTCCAGAAGAGTAGCCTTTTAGTCCCAAAAGTTGGAATCTCTGAGTCTCACTAGGTCATATTGTGCCAGTGACTCTAAACTTCTTACTGACTTGCCATTGTTTTTTTTTCCTCCAGTGCAGACACTTGTTTCCATTTGACATCTTCAAGATATCTGTTCTTATTTGGGCTTGCAGAGTAGGGAAGTGTGGTGTGTGGTCTATATCCCATCAGAAGCCCAGTGGGTGACATGCCATGTTCAAGTGGCAAAATTCTGTACTTCAGTAGAGCTAGAATTCTAGAATTCTCTACAGCTGTAGCATGGTCCATTGTCACTGTAGAAATTTGAGGAATTACATGTCTTGCAAATATCAATTTCACATATTTGATTATGGAAGCAGCAGACATATTAGAAAGAAACCCTCTGGACAGTTTGATAGATAGTCAATAACCAGCAACTAATTCTTTCCATCCATGTGGAGCAGATAAGTCCCAACTTTCTGCCATGGATATGCTGGTACATCAGTTATTATCATGGGTTCCTTTGTGTGCTTTATGTGAGGTTTCAAACAGGTCTCACAGCTGGAAACCATCCTGTCAATGTCAGCATTTATCCCTGGCCAATAAACAGCAGATCTGGTCCTCCTCTTGATTTTTCCATTCCAAGGTGCCCCTTGTGCACTCTTTTCAGCATCTCTTGTTGCAATGATTGAGGAATGACAACGCTGTTCTGTCTGAGCAGAAGCCCATTAACAATACTCAGCTCCGATGGCTGATATTCACCTCTACACCATCCTTCATTCAGATTCTTGATGAACTTCTGTAGAACTGTTTCCTTTTCAGTTTCAGCTGTGATCTGCTTGGATATCATGTCAGACATAGGAAGAGGTTCAGTGATCAGGTTCACATGGAGATTCACATCGGTCTCTGTGGAACTCCCATTGTGTGTTTCATTTTGCGTAATTCCCCTGGATAACACATCAGCTAATAAATGAGGTTTCCCTGGTGCATGCACCCTCTTGACTAAGCTTAAGTTTTCACAGGTTTTGTCCATCTGGAACTACTGTGAATCTGACGTTACATGTACCTTGAGTTTACATGTACCTTTCATATCAATTCTCTGTCCATTGAAGCCTTTGAGGTGTACAGGATTTGTACGGGTGTATGGCTTTATCTTCATTGCCCTGATGTCATGCTCACAGATCAAGTTGACCTTTGCCCCTCTGTCCAGCTTGAAAGGAATATTTGTCCCATTTGTATGCAATGACACAGTCTACTCATCACGCTTGGCTGTTCAGTGTGTGTTGGTCTATAATCTTCCTGCACTACCATGCCCACGAAAAGTGTATCATTAAGAGGAGTTTCTTCTATAGTGTCCACAATTTTGTTTATATTTTGTTTCCCTTTGATTCTGCTCTTTGCACTTATAGGCGAGGCATTTTTTTGGCGCATGTTAAGTACAACATCATTTACAATTGAATGTCTCTTCTTTTTGTTCCCTATGCCTCTTTTTTTTTTGTTTATGTGTTTGGACACACTGTGGCTACAAATATGCCTTCATTTTCATTGGCATTTGCAGTCTCACTCAATTTTTTTTGAGTGCTGTAAAGCTAATCAAAGCTCTCTCACTACAGCTGTATGTATAAGCGAAACATGTACCTCTCCACCGTTTCATTTTTCTTTGGTGAACAGTGTTCATCAAAGGTCTCGATAATCTTATTGAACTTGCCCTGATCTTCTGCCTCGGCAAAAAAAATCATGTATTAATAACCTCTGTTGCTTGAGGTCCGACCATGGTAAGTAGCAGTGCAATCTTATGTGCACTAGGTTTGCTATTGATCCACTGGCTTGCAGGTACAGTGCAATTCTGATTAGTCAAAACTGGATTCTCCAAAATCCCATTTATCCAAATTTTTTTAAAAATTGGATTCATCTTGGTGATTGGTGGTGTCCAGCATTTTATGTGAGAATTAAATGTTATTTTAATTCTTAAAATCCCTTCTCTTTGCTATTGTTGTTTAAACATTGATATGTGATTTGCAACTATTTTTTTTAATGTTCAGTTTTCCAAAAGAAATAACATTTATCTGACATAGGCCCAGACTCAACCAGTTTAGATAATTGGTGTTGTGCTGTACCACATGAATCTTTGTTTGAACAACCTCCACTCATGGTCAACATGTCCAGTCCAATTTACTGCATCACAAATCTTTACACTCTCCATATCTCTGCTACTAACAATGGATACACACTCTGCAGACTCCTGTTGTTTCTTCCATTTCTGGTAGCATGCACACTGAACACTTATGGTACCATGTGATCTTTTGTTTATTGTAATAAATAAACTAGTTATTTTAAAACAACTATACTTTATTAGTTAAAGAAATCACTCATGACTGTGTAGAGGCATCCATATTGAATACAACTGAAGCTGCAACCAACTGGTCTCTGACTCCATCTAGTGGTTAGGAGGATCACTAGCACTCTATCATTACATGCTCCTTCTTGAAGTGGAACCAATAAGTATATGATAGAACATATTGTCAGTTTCAATCCAAAGGGATTTTCGCTATCTCATTTGCTGAGCCATAGAAGTGAGGTGCAATGGTGGAGTACATAATTAGTACAGCAAAAAGTATCCCTGTAGAATGGAAAAGAATACCTCAGCTTTCAAAATAATACAAATAATTGGCAAAAGGTCCTCAAGTCATTTAGGGCATTTGGTTCAATTTCTCAATGGTAGGTTCAATTGGCAGAGAAAATAGCTGTAGATGCAACCATAGTAATTGATACCCGAATCTCTCAAAGTTGTTTAGAATCCAGATTTCCATTATTAAAAGAGTTAAAATTTTAAGTAGGAATTGGCTTTGAATTACCCAACTGGGTTATATTTGGATGTAGCTTCCTTTTCTAGGAAAGAATTTCATTTTGAATTCCAATGCTTTCAGGGTTGACCAAGGAGATGACCCAAGATGTTCTATGGAGTACACTATATGTTGGTAAAATTCTGCTTGTTCCTTGAATGACAAACAGAGGGAGGCCTTTATGTGAAGAAAATCAAATTTTATCTGGACAAACTGATTTAAACACCAATATTGACAAACTTACTCTGGATATCAATTAAAACTGTTTCTCAAATATTTAACAATTATTTTTAAAAGATACCTTTATACTTAGCCCAAATCCACCAATGGTCTGTCTTCTAATTGTAACAGTTCTTTCCTAAAAAATGATACCAAGAGTTAAGATCAGTAATTACATAAATCAATGCAAAACCTAAACAATTCACACATCATATAAAAAGGGAATGTTTAGCAGACAATATACATGTTTTCTCACAATTAATAACAAGAATCTTTAGTGTTATTTTATGTCTGCAGTGGCGATTAATTTTATTCATTCTCAGTGAGCCTCTCAGTCAATGACGGAAATCTCCCTCATTAGGGGTTTTAGACTGCAGGCATGCAATGGCACAATCAAGGAATTTTGCTACTAAATAGACAGTTGAAAAAAGGAATGTGCAGGAATTTTGAGTCAATTCTTGCACCACGATTTTATCCTGCAGGACCCCTACAACATTGTGGAGGGAGCCTGCCATGTAAATCGTACCAGAAAAATTAATTGACTGGCATCCACTCTACTGCATGTCCAACCACCAGCACTGTTGCACTCAGGTACTTGAACTATAAAAAGGATGCCTAGGGTGAACAACCACATGGGCAGTAATTATGTTAATTTTTTTCTGCGATTATCCCGACATTGCGGTCTAAAAAACATAATTGACACACATTACTGCCTTCCTTTCCAATAATAGGACATTAGAACCAATTTATTCTTAAAACTTAAGATCAAACCCACATTCACCACATTGGATAACAGCACATTCCAAACTCTCAGCACTCTCTGAGTCAACAAATTCCCCTAATGTTCCCCCTTTCTGCTTAAAACTATGACTTTTCATATTTATCTCCCCCAATCTATTCTGTCTATACCTCTATCAAATCTCCTCTCATTCTTCTTTGCTCCAAGGAATAAAGTCCTAACAAGTTTAACCTTTCCCTGTAATTCAACTCCTGAAGACCCAGCAACATCCTAGTAAATCTTCTCTGCACTCTTTCATCTTATTGTTATTCAAACTCAATACTTTGATTTATAAAGGCTAAGATGCCAAAAGCTTTCTTTACAATGCTTTCCACCTACAATGCCACCTTCAGGGAATTAGTTGATCCAGATCCCTCTGCAAGCTTTGAAAATTTTCCTCACTCTCTACTTCGCCTCCTATCTTTGTGTCATCAGCAAACTTGTTGATCGAATTTCCCACATTATCATCGAGATCATTGATATAGACAACAAGCAACAATGATCGCAACACAGATCCCTATGTCAGAAACATCCACTACCACTCTTTCTCCCACACAGACAATGTAGAATGCAGTTTACAACTTCTCCATGGATTCCTAGATTCTTAACCTTCTGAACTAATGTCCCATGTGGGACCTTGTCAAAACTTTACTAAAGTCCACCTAGACAACATCCTCAGCCTTCCTTCATCTACCTTTTTGTTAACCTCCTTGAATAACTCTACAAGACTCATTAAAAATTACGAACAAAGGACATTCACCTTATGATAACTGGAAATGGTCTCCAAAGGTTGAATTCAGTTTTCAGACACTTGCTGGTAATGGAAGTGTATTTGGTGATCAGGGAGCAGTGTGTGAGATTGATAATTAAGACAATGGTTTTACTCTTCTATATTTTTTTTTAAATCAGAGGCCATTTCTGCTTATTCAGGACTCAATGTCAGTCAAGGTCAAAAGAGTGACTGGCCGTAGTAGGGATTGGTCAGGAGAACACTTTTGAGGTAGAGCTGGGTGTCTTGAGCATATAACTGTAAATTAATACTTATTTTTAGATGATATTGATATCCTTGCACAATTTTACCAAAATACATCTTATTTATTTTGAGCAGAATTGGCAGTTTTCTTGAATGTGTGGCGATGCACATCTCTGTAAGTGAACCGGCTCCTTTTGTATCACCACGCTGGCAGGGCAGCTCCAAAAGATGGCACCGTCAGGGCCTACTCTCTGCCTCGTGGCTTAGGCCACTGCTCGCAACCCGGGCCACGTGATGACATAAACTGCTGCACGGGGCAGAACTCCTATTGGCCTTAAAGGGGTGCGTGCAAAATTCAAATAAACAGTTCTACTGGAAATCCCACTGAGTCTAGCGGTGTTTTCTGTGTTGTCGCAGTCGCTATATTGGTGACCCCAATGAGCTCAGATGATATCTGGTCTCCAAATATGGACTCTTCGGCAATCAGTGCCATCTCTGTAAAGGTCCCTCCTTTCTGGACCCACCACCCCCACATGTGGTTCGGGCAGGCAGCAGCTCAGTTTCGACTGCGGCAGATCACCTCAGACTCCGCCATGTTCTACCATATGGTGAGTGTCCTCGATGAAGAAATGGTGGCTAGAGAGAACAAGTATATCACCCTCAAAACCCTCCTTCTCAGCACCTTCAGACTTTCCCATCAGCAGTGCACAGCCAGGCAGGGGGACAAAGCCTCGTCTGCATTGATAGATGAGATGCTCGCACTGGCAGAGGGTCACAAGTCCTGCCTGATATTTGAGCAAGCCTTCCTCAAACAACAGCCAGAGGACATCCAGCTCCTGATAGCGGACAAGGATTTCTCAGACCCCAGGAAGGTTTCAGTCCGCGCCGACGTGCTGTGGCGGTCGAAGAGGGAGAACAAGGCCACTATAAACCAAGTCGCCCGCTCTGCACCCAACCGACCACAACCTGCCCCCAGATAGAAGATCGAGGAGCACCAGGGATCCTGGTGTTTCTATCACCAGTGTTGTGGAGCACAAGCCTGCAAATGCCGCCAACCCTGCTCGCACCAGGGAAATGACCGGGCCAGCTGACACTGATGGCTGTAACAACTGGCCATACGAACAGCCTCCGCCACGTGATGGACAAAACCAATGGTCGGCGTTTCCTGGTGAACACTGGAGCAGAGTTGAGCATGCTGCCCCTGACCACTCTTAAGACCTGCACGAGACCCGATCCTGCTTGGCATACAAATGGCTCCAAAGGAAGACCTTCAAGTCTCATCCATAGAGCTTGTCTATGGTGCATCACTGTTGCAGCCAGAGGAGTTTCTCAGAGCAGACGCCGGATTGGAATGTGAGGCCCTGACGCTTCTCTCGGACCTCCGCAGCAAGCTCAACTCATTAACACCCCACCGCCAACCTACCACTGCAAGCACCCGGAAAACGTCCCCAATGAGCTGGACTTAGCGGAGTTAGTGTTCATCAGGTGAGGCCCACACCCAGCCCCCCTGCAACACCCGTACGAGGGCCCGTACAAGGTCCTCCAGCAATCGGGCAAAGCCTTTACACTGGACATTGGGGGCAGGAAGGAAGTTTTCACTGTCGACCAGTTAAAGCCGGCGCTCGTGGACTTGAGTGAGCCCATGCAAACGGCACAACCCAAACAGAGGGACCGGCTGCTCAAGCGGCGGGATGCGTAAACTAGTTCTGGGGGGTGGTTGTGTGGCGGCGCACATCTCTGTAAGTGAACCAGCCCCGTTTGTACCGCTGAACTGGCAGAAGATGGTGCCATCGGGGCTGCCTTGTGGCTTAGGCCTGGGCCATGTGATGACATCACCACTGCACGGGGTGAGACTCCCATTGGCCTTAAAGGGGCACGCGCGAAATTCAAATAAACAGTTCTATTGGAAACCCCACCAAGTCTAGTGGTGTTTTCTATGTGTAGCAGCTGCTACAAACGTTCAGCAGTAAAAGTAGTAATATGTTCTACAGACTGGTCTATTCATAAAGCATCATTGCAAAGGGTCAAAGTGTGAGTTCTCTCACTAGAGCAGAGAAAATGGTCAAAAGCATCATTATCACGTAGTCAGCTAGATGCAAGGTGAATCTCAGTTTCAAAAATAAAACTCAATCTTGAGCAAAAAGTGAATTTGAAATTGCTAGCCTGACTAATTATAATATCAATAATATATTAGTGTTTTGCCTTTGTGGCATTATTCCTTCTCCAGGAACGTTCACCCATTTGAAATCCTCTAAGGCTTGTGAGCACCTGTCACCCTGTACCTTCACTATTCTCCAAATAAAATGGTTGAATAATTTATATGTAAGCCTTCTCTTAAAAATGTGAGTCCATTTCTAGCATGACATGTAATCCGCAAAAGCTATAGAATATAACTTCAGAATACAAAATCCATAGATGGTTACAGACTTGATTATGCTCTGATCTTAATAGGGTAGTCTTGAGATACACCTGAACATAAGACCTTGACTGCTTTTATGGTAACCAGTATCATTGTATGTGAAAACAATAACTTGAGGAGTTCTCAAACAAAACACTCAAGGACTGCAATTTCAAATCATAGAGTCAAAGAGTTATGTAATGAGGAACAATGCCCTCAGCCCAACACATCCATGGCGGGCAAGTTGGCACTATTCACGAATTCCATTCACCTGCATTTGGTCAATATTCTTCTAAGCCCTTCCTATCTATGTATCTGTCCAAATTTCTTTGGAATGTTGTAATTATTCCTACTTTTATAGCTTCCCTTGGCAGCTTACTCCAGAGATGGACTGCTTTCTAAGTGAAA
The DNA here is from genome assembly GCF_036971445.1 of Narcine bancroftii. Lineage (NCBI taxonomy): Eukaryota > Metazoa > Chordata > Chondrichthyes > Torpediniformes > Narcinidae > Narcine > Narcine bancroftii. Next base: position 305,926,696 of record NC_091470.1, read on the forward strand.
AGATTAAAGTTCAAATTCAAGTTTATTATCATCTGATTGTACATATACAAATCAATGAAACAGGGTCCCCCCCCCCCCCCCCAAGACCATGGCTTATGCACAAAACACACATATACTGTACATAATGATATATTGATAATCAACATAAATATTTTGGCCTATTTCAGATAAACGTTTTTTTGGAGAATTGGTCATTTTTTAAAAAAATAGCCCGATAGCAACAGAAAATCATTTGTAACAGCAAACAACAAGATAAGGTTTTTTTTAAGCATTAAAATAATGTTTAATTCTTATCATAAAAATGCTGGGGACCTCTGATCACCAACACTTCACCACTGAGGCTATGCTCATGCTGGCAGCCCGAGGTCTGCTGCTGCTGGCCCCGGGAGCCCGAGCTCCCCGGTCAGTTCAGCTCTGAAAATATTTCCAATAAATGATGATTTCTGATTTGTTTCAGATATCCTCATTTATCCACATTTTTTTTTAGATAACTGATGATTTTGGAGAATCCGATTTTGGATAATCAGAGATGTACTGTATATGAATATTTGGCATGATTTACATGGTTACAAGATACTCTACCAGTCTCACAGCCTGTGGGAAGAAGCCATTCCCGAGCCTGGGAATCCTGAGTTGCTTCTCAGGCCTCTATTAATCTCTCCCCTTTCACCTCAGGTTTTCCATTTTAGAAGTGGGGGGGGGGAAACTGAGCATTTCACTTTATCCATGTCCCTCATGTGAGGAAACTGGATGCTCTGATAGCTTGACATATTCTTCTTACATCTGTGAATGATTTGATCAAAAAGGGCACAAGTAAAAAAGATCATAAGCCTTCTTTACCAAATGCAAGTCAAATAAAATCTGAACATCTTCAACCAATTTCTCCACAGAGGGCATCAAATATGGAAACAGAGGTCAGAAAGAAAATTACATTCAGAATAAGAAAATAGCAATTTTTTTCCAGATGTGTGCAAATCTTATTTCTTGGTGTGATTGTTTTCCTAAAACTTCCTCTGCAAACGTCAACCAAGATTTTTGTGTGAAGTAATTGTCAACTTTAGGGGCGAATGTTGGCATCCTGGGCAATTCTCTGGTCAAGTCTAAAGCTGGAATGGCAATCTTCTGCCAATCCAGGGAATCTGCTCAATGAGCTTGAACTAGTTTAGATCTGATGGTTAAGAACAATGGAGAAACACTAAAACTGCAGATGCTGAAATCTTGAGCAGACAAAATATTTGGTCGAGGAACTCAAAAGGTCAGATAGCATTTATGGATAGAAATAATCTCACCATTTCGAGTCTGAACTCTTTCTCAAGACGACAATAAAAACAAGTGAAATTGCATACATAAAGGTGGAAAGAAGCTGGGGGAGGAGCCTAGAGGGGATAAGACAGAATGTGTGAAAGGTAGAGCAACAGAGGGGGAAACCATTAAACAGGGGTGGGGAGGGGGGGGGAGGTGATATGTTAGAGAGAGAGTAGGTAAAGATAATGGAAAGATCAGATTCAGATGAGGGTAGGGAGAAAAATCAATGTTCATTCTCTAAGGTTTAAGGTTGGCTGTGGGAATAATTGAGGGAGTTGAAATCCTTGGCTCCAGGCATTGCAGGCTTAGAACCATGCACAAAGCAAAGTAGTCACCAAATTCTAAATATTTTGGAAAGCCAGATGCATTTAGAAATATTGAAGTTATTTGATAGATTTCATGGGTTTTGCACTGCAATTGTTTTGGAGGATCCGTGTGCTGCAGGAAGATCCATGCAGATGGACAAAGAAGCAATTTAAGCCTTTTTTTTTGGTCCCAAGAAATTTCATAGCAATAATTTCACGAGAGAGGAAAACAGTAAAAATACCCAAGTGCTATTTCAAAATACAATTGCTGCATCTGGGACAGTAGGAAACTGCCAAGTGCCACAGGTCACAGAAGCTGAAATATTGAGGAGACAATTTTTATTCTCATGCTGGAAACAGCAACTTGCAACAAAGCAATAACCAAAGGTGCAAAAGATCTGGTGATGAAGGTGAACAGGCACTAGCAATTGCACAGATGAAGCTTTTTGTGTCATTTTGCTACATAATGGAATTTGCTCAGAGATTGTTAAGGGACAGACTCCTTGACACGGAACTCAAAATATTATAGAACCATTTGATCGCAAATGGCTTTGTGTTACAAGGAGAATATTAGTTCCAGTTCAAAGCTTATTAGTATTAGCTTTCTCATTTTGGCCAAAGTGCCAGCTGTTCTAACATGTTTTTTTTTAATACCTGGTTGGCTTGACAAAACATATATGCATCTATTGTTGATGCACCTCCATTGAAACCTCCCTTTAATCTTGTGCGATTAATCAGTGTTTCTATTGGTTTTGCTAATGAGGTTCACCTCCACCATAAGGCAAGTGAATGAATTTCTGTTCGGACTGGCAATTATTGCAAAGCTTCTTCAAGATGATGACAGGAAAATTATTGTTAAAGTGAACAATTGCACTAATTTAGTGGGTGAAAATGGACCAAAGCCATTCTAACTACAGTAAAGCCTCTGGTATTTGTCACCTATTGAATTGGTAGATGCCATAAAAGTGTATTTTCTGGTTGCTTGCCTAACTTTCTTTCTTTCTTTTTCTTTGGCTTGGCTTCGCGGACGAAGATTTATGGAGGGGGTAAAACTAACTAATGCCTAACTAATACACCTGCATTAAGAATAAACAGTTTGAGACAAAAATACTATACTCCACTTACACTGAACAAACTTCACTTGCGTGAATATATAAACCTTAAAGCATTTTACTTTATTTTCAGGCACATTCTTTGAAAACATTTAACCATCACTGCAACTGCAGCTTCCTCCCCTCCACGGAGCCACCTGAAAGATGAACTTTAACATTGTAGATAATTAAAACCCCCTCTGTCAAGTTTACATACAAAGCCTAACTAATGTATTTAATAATATACTAATGAAGATAAAGACTCATACTAAGCAGGGAAAAGGAGACACTAAGAAAATCACCCCAATGTCGAGCGGCTTCAACCAACTCTTCATTGCTGTTTCACACATATTTATTCAAACAGCTGCAATGAGGAAAGCATGGCCAAGGCACTCCGCTGGTGGAATATTTGCTCCCATCTCCACCAAACATTTAGGTGTTACTTCAGAGAACATTTACAATTTTAAACTCACAGTACATATTTATTTTCCTTTTTTTTTGTTGATTGCTTGATGCTGTCAGTTGCTTGAATTCTGAATACTTATTCATCAACCTTTCATTCAGACTACCATGCTGGAAACCTGAAATTATTCCAACTGTGAAATAAATACCTAGTCTTATTTTCAGCATCAAACAAACTTTTACTCAACTTTCAGGCTCCACTCAAATCTATTGTGGCACATTCACTGACATGTTCTCTCTTCTTGCAGGGGAAAATATCACATGGCAGGAGAGAGTAGGAAATGAGTGGAGAAACACTGAGCATCATGAGAAGAGCATTGTTTCCGCTGAACAACAGATTAGGGTATATGCTAAACCATTCCCCTCTATTCTTTTTCAATTTTCACTTACTCCACAGGCCCATTGGAACTTTTTGATGGTAGCACCCAGACCTGTACTGAAGCTATATGCGATGCAGATCTTGCTTTCTGCTCTCCACTCATTGCAATCGTGCTTTTGTTTCCTATTCACGTTGGATACTCATGAATTTGAGCCTCTTTCATCAGAAGCTAAAAAGCAAGATGACAGTGAAAATGAAGAAAGAACATCCACCAACTGCAGATTTATGTCAACAAGCTGAATCTTGTGTTTGCTGCCCAGATTCGGAGACCAGACTTTGAGCAAAGACCTTTATGATGTAAGACAACAGAAGCAGGATGGGGGATAGGGTTGTGTACTGTACACATGACAAACATCACATTCTAGTTTTGCTGCAGATGAGGACTCTGAAGTATTGAATCAAAAAGGAGCCTTTGGTTTTGGATGATGAAATGCATGGGGTATGGGCAAGGCTTTCAGAAAACCCACATATAGGAAAGCAGGGACCAAAGAGGGTCAATTCAGCACCCACAACATCAAACAAGCGGAGACAACCTTACAGGTGAGGTTTTCTGAGTGTAGATTTCCGATGCAGCAATGCATTGCTCACAAGCAAATGTTTTTCAGATTTGATTTTTTTTTTCCAAAGCCCAGAATGAACCAAGTACACAACAGTTCAGATTTCATTAAACAGGAAAGTTTTTGCAGATGCTGTGATTGTAATGCAATACACAAAAATTGCTGGAGAGACTCAGCAGGTCATGCAGCATCCATAGGAAGTAAAAGGTGTCCAATATTCTGACTTGGAGTCCTTTGTCAAGGAATGAGCAAACAGCAGGCCTGAATAAAAGTTTTTTTGGTGGGGGGGAGGAGAGAGGATAGAAAGGAGGAAGGGGCAGAGGGGGCACAGAATAGACTAACAGGCAAGAGGTCATTAGTGGTTTTAGGTAGGAGGATAGAAGAGGAAAAAAAAGATGAAAAGTGATAGGGGTAGGGGTTAGCTCTCTGAATGGAAAGGGTAGGGAAGGGGGTGGACAGCTGAAGGAGACAGAATGCTGGGGAAATAGGGAGATGGGGAGGAGTTTAATGGAAACTCGAGAAAACAATATTAATAGCATATGGTTGGGGAGTGTCTAAGTGGAATATTAGCAGTTGTTCCTCCAATTTGCGGGCAGCCTTGGTTTGGCAGTGCATGGGGCCATGGATGGACAAATGGGTGGAAATGATATGTGGAGTCAAAATGGTTGACCACTGGAGGGTTCCTATCATTGTAGAGGACAGAACAAACGTGCTCAACTAAACAATATCTCATTCTGCGTCCAGTCTCTTCGATATAGAGGGAGCCACAACAGCAGCACCAGATGCAGTTGATGACCCCCACAGATTGTAAAGTATTGATTCACTTGAAAGGATGGCGAATGGTGGTGAGGAAGGAGGTGTGGGCACAAGTGTAGCATTTCTGGCAGTTGCAGGGGTAGGAACCGAGGGGGTAATTAGTGTGAAGGGGTGAGTGGTTAAGGGAGTCCCGGAGGAAGCAGTGTCTGCAGAAAGGGGATGAGAAGGAAAGATGTGTCTGGTGGTGGGATCATGGAGTAAGTGGTGGAAATTGCAGAGGATCATCTATTGGATGTGGAGGGTTATAGCTGAGGACAAGTGGAATCCAGTCCTTATTGAGTGTCGGGGGTGGGGAGGGGAGGGCCAGGGAGGATGTGCAAGAATGATTTAATCAGCTTGACTACCCAGAGCTATGTCTATTTATTTTAGAGCAGGCTTTTTAAATGAATAAAGAAAGCTTCCAAGCCAGCCAAACCACTGCCTGTAAAGTATTCAAACATGATGCAGGCTTGGGGATCCATGGTGGGAAATAAAATAGGAAGGATTCTCTACTCCATTTAACAATATGTTCACATGTGCCAACTTAAGATAGAGAGCTCGGGTGTCCAGTTGGGAAATTCCAGCTCTGGCTACAAATCAACAATGATGTCCAAGTTTGATTAATGATCGGCTTGCTCTGCGTTGTGCTACTGATTGTTAAACTCATTAATCGTGGTGATGCTCTTCGTGTGGCAAGTGTTTGCAAGTATCCAGGACCTCATTAGTTGAACGTTGGGTCTGCGCCTTGCTTAACAAATACAAAACAAATGTTGATCCTGCTTCTCTCAAAATCTCTCCTGACGTAGATAATTAAATGGGTTATTGACTGATTAATGCCTTTGGAGGAATATATAGATTTGCTCTTTGAAGTGTTCTTCAAACCTCTGGAAATTAAATGGTAACTTTAACCAAGCAAAACAAAAGGGTGAATGTAGTATGGGAGATAAATTGAAGACTGACATAAGGCAGGGAAAATAAAATGATATTCAATCTTCAATGAACCTCACAACTCCTTCAGCAAATACATTTTCCAAATGTAAAGCTCACACTGAAATTTGTCAATGTCATATGAATAATTTGTGCGTGATTTGTAGTTCCTTTGTGCTGAATACATGCTGCATTTTATTCGCCAAGTTGCCATGGATGTACAAGGGCATTATCATCTGAAACATGAAAGTGTGTATTTATTTTCTCTTCTGACAGGACTTTTTGTTAAGCACAAAGTATTTTGGACACTGATTCATCAAATGTTGAAAAGAGTTTTGCAATAAATCCAGTTTAAATAAGCAAACCAATTAAGAAAAGTAGAGACACTTCATTCTTAATTGCAAAAATATCAGCAATTAGTATTTTGAAAGAAAAGGTTATTACTTACACTGGAATAGAAGGCTTCACTTGACACGCAGATAACGTCTTGCTCCTGAATTGTTAAAATATCCTTTGCTAAGTGCAATCGCACTTCAAAGGGCTCTTGAGAACCATCTTGCAGTAAACAAATTCCCGTCTTCGTCTTGAAAACAAGGAAAAGATTACACTGATTTAAAACAGATTTGGGAGAATGATAATTGAAAGGAATACTAGTATAACCTCAGGTTTCAAAGTACAATATGCGTGAAATTTCATTTCAGAAATAATGTCTAAGACACAGTTATGCAGCTCCTTGTAGATTACAAAACCCTTATTGATTCTGTGCTTTGGGTGAGCAGCATTGTCTTTATCCACAGCACAAAGGGTATTGTTCTTAATATGTTCAAATGTAGTAGTAACCAGCCAGGTATTTTTCTGCAGGAGATAGTTTTTAATTAGGGTTTTACACAGAAACATAAGAAAAGGACGAAGAGTAGACCATCTGGCCTGTTGAACCTGCTCCACCATTCAATAAGATCATGGCTGATCTGTGTTAAAAGCCCAGAGGACCCCAAAACCCAGCAGCAATAGCTATTCACCAAGCCAAATGGTTACTTAAACAAAAGTTGCTTTTAATTATCTTTAAACACGAAAACAGAATCACACTTTAACTTATCATTATTGACTTAACTAACCTAACAACGCCCTTCTAATTCTAAGCGCACGTGTATGTAATGTGTATACAAGATCAGAAAAGTTCTTTGGTTCACAGTCCAATCTCACTTCTTATTCTTCCAAGTTCACTGGTTGCAGGCAATTCTTATACTGTGCACAGAATTTAACATTTATTAAGTTCATTGGGTTTTGGTGCTTGAAAGGTAAATGGTTACTGCTCAGGAAGGTTCTTGCCAGTTTTCAGAGATTTGTGGTTCCAGGACATCTGCAATGGATTCCTTTTTAATCAGCCACTCCAGTGTCTTGCTGACAAAACTTTCCCCCTCAGGGTTCTCCAGATGATAACTTCTTTCTTTCAAGTCACTACAGAGTGCCTTTTCTGTTTTTCTTATTTCAAGTGAAACCTTAGACAGCCAGTCCTCTCCTCGTGCATGAACCACAAGGGCTTTCTCCAGGCTGAACCAAGCACTCACAATCCATCTTCCAAATAGGGGTTTCCATAAGCTTGCCAGCTTGTCCTGTTCCAGTCCCAGTTGCTGTTGCTGACTGTATCACTGTAGATGTGATCTCTGTCTCTCTCACTGAAAGAAAGCCTGTTTGATTCTCTCTGCTTGCAAAACCACATGACCCTCTTAGAACAGCAAGTTCCCCTCCAGACAGAAGGCAGCTCCGATAAGCTCTTTCATCTGTGGCCTTTTTGTAAACAATAATCCATTAGTGAAGTCTCTTGGGCACTCTCCAAAGTTTTTGCAAAGTCTCTGAGGGCCCCAACATGTCTAGCATTAGCAAAGCTCCAGTATTTTAAATAAGATCTATTTTAAAGTGTTTGTATGTGACCTACACTAACAAATCTTGCCCCAATTTATCTTCCAAAAACATATCTATGTACTCTGTCACATTGGGCCGTGAAATCAGTCCATCTAGCCACACTTACCATAACAATACAAAATTCTATCCAACTCTTGTTTAAATATATTTAATGAGGCAGCCTCCACTGTTCTCTTAGGTAGAGAAATCCACAGGCTCACTACTCTATAGTTCCTCTTCAACTCTGTCCTAAATCTACTCCCCTGGATTTTGAGATTATGTCCCCTCATTCTAGTCTTGTATCTCTTCTCAAAGGCTAACCCCCTCATCTCTTGAATCAAACCGGGGGGGGGGGGGGTGTGGTGGGGCTACTCTACACTGCCTCCAAAGCCAGCAAACCTTTTCTCAGGTAAGGAGCCCAGAATGGTATTCAGTACACATTGTGTGGCCTGACCGCATGATGTAAAATAACTGCAAATCTTTCCTGCCTTAAATTCAACCCCTCAAGCAACGAAAGCCAACAAGTTTCACAGGCTTGTTTAAATAAGTGAGTAAAGTGCAGTTGAGTTCTTTTCCAGCAAAAAGGAGATGGAGCAAGAGAATATGAGAACAGGCATGTTCAAATTGGTGAGACGTATAAGCAGAGTGGCCATTGTGGGAACAGCTATCATATGAGTGGCAAGATGTAGAGAAGGGAATTGAGGCTTTGGCCCAAGAGGCTTCGATGAGCAAAGGCTGAGGTGGTGGTGGTGGTGCAAGAGCAACCTATCCTATCAAGAAACAAAAGTGATCAGCAAGGAGCCATAGGGAAGGGAATTTTTTTCTTACTTCTTTCTATTTCACAGACAGGGTGAATAGAAGGCAGGGCAGAGAGATGCTCCTCTTGGTGAATATGGATACTCAGGGAAGCCAACAATATGCCTGATGACTTCATCTGCGAGATGTGCATCCAGCTGCAGCTCCTTACATGCTGTGCTAGGGAATTGGAGCAGGAGGTGGATGAACTCTGGGACATTAGGGAGGTAGAAGTTCAGAGATGCAATCACACCTTGGAGGCAGGAGGAAGGTAGCTAGATAACAGTTAGGGGAGAGAAAGAGAACAGATAGTCATTGCAGGACACCTATACAACCCACAGTGATCTGGTATCTGGCACAGAGTCTGGCCTTGTGTCTAAGATGGGAAGGGAGGAGAAGAGGCAAGATGTACTGATAGGAGATTCCATTGTTATGGTAGCAGGTAAGAGGTTCTGTGAAAGAGATTGAGAATCCCAAATGGTATGTTGCCTCCCAGATGCCAAAGTCTGGGATATCTCAGATCAAGTTCAAAGTATTCCCAAGAAGGAGGGTGAGTTGCCAGATGTTGTGATCCATGTAGGGACCAATAACATGGATAGGAAGGGTGATGAGGTCCTGAAATAGTGTTCAGTGAGTTAGGTACCAAGTTGAAAGACAGGACCTCTAGGGTTATGATCACAGGAGTGCTACCCGTCCAATGTGCCAGCAAAGTTAGAAATAGGAGGATAATGCAGCTTAATACATGGATAAAGAGATGGTGTAGGAGAGAGGGCTTCATATTTCTGGATCATTGAACTTTCTTGCATGGAAGGTGAGACATGTATCAACAGGATGAATTACATCTGAGCTGGAGTGGGATTAATATCCTTGTAGGAAGATTTGCTAGTGCTGCTCTGTGGGGGTTTAAAGTAGTTTGGTAAGGAGATAAGAAACTATAAAAAGGTAGAGATAGTGGAAAGATTGATACAATGTGAACTTGTGAGGAAGGACAGGCAGTGGAGGGAGCATAAATGTAGTAATTGGAGGGTTTGAAATGAAAGATATATTAGGAATAAGGGAGGTGAACAGAGCATGGATCAGTAAGTAGAATTACAATGTTGTGGCTGTTGTGGAGACTTGGCTGATGCAAGGTCAGGAGTGGCTGATGCAGGTACTGGGTTTAGATGTTTAAAAGGGATGGAGGGGTAGCCTTTATAATTAGGAATAGTATCACAGCTGCAGAAAGGGAAGATATTGCAGAGGGATTGTCCACTAAGAGAGTATGGGTAGACGTTAGAAACAAGAAGGGTGCAATCACTCAATTGGATAGTCAGAAGGCCAACAAAGAGATCCTTGAGAGCAAATTGGGAACAGCTGTTCTCAGAGAGAAAACACAAAAGTAATGCGAGGATGTTTGTGGACCAGTTGTGGGTTCTGAGACAGGGAAAAGATGATAGGATAAAGGAACCATGGTTGTCAAAAGAGGTGAGACAGCTCATTAAGAGGAAGGAAGCATATGAAAGGTTTATGAAACAAAAGACAGGAAGGGCTCATGATGAAACTTTAAAAAAGGACCTAGAAGAGCAAAACGGGGCCAAGAGAAAGCCTTGGCAAGTAGCATTAAGGAAAACCCTAAGACATTCAATGCATACATGAAAAGAAGCTGGATGATAAGAGTGAAGGTAGGGGTACTTAGAGGTAAAATAGGCAATTTGTGCCTGGAGGCAGAGGTGGTCCTAAATGAATACTTTGAAGCACCAGATTTCACCAGAGAGAGGGACCTTGATCAATGTGAGGTCAGTATTGAACAAGTTTATGTGCGGGATCATGTTAAGGTTAAGAAGGAAAAAAAATACAGGATCTCCTTAAAAACATTTGGATTAATAAGACCCCAGGACCTAATAAGATATACCCCAGGTTACTACAGGAAGTGAGGGAAGAGATTGCTGGCCTTTGACAATGTTCTTTTCATCCTCCCTCGCTACAGGGGAGGATTGGAAAATGGTAAATGTCGTTCCCTTGTTTAAAAATGGTAATAGGGAGAATCTGGGAACTACAGACCAGTGAGTTTTACGTCAGAGGTGGGCAAACATTTGGAGAGGATTCTTAGGAACAGAGATTATAAGCATTTAAATAATAGATTTTTCAGGAATAGCTAGCATGGTTTTGAGTGGTAGTCATGCCATGTAATCATAATTGAGTTTTTTGAGGACGTAACAAAAGAAATTGATAAAAGCAGGGTGGTATATGTGATGCATATTAATTTTAGTAAGGCATTTGATAAAGTTCCCCTTTGTACGGTCATTCAGAAAGTCATGAAGCATAGGATCCATGGAATCTCCTGGATTCTGAATTGGATTCTGAATTGTGAATTCTGAATTGGATTCTGACTTGTGAATTCTGAACTGGATTCTGAATTGTGAATTCTGAACTGCATTCTAAATTGGATTCTGAACTGGATTCTGAATTGGATTCTGAATTGTGAATTCTGAATTGGATTCTGAATTGTGAATTCTGAACTGGATTCTGAATTGGATTGCTGCTGAAAGTAGAGGGTACGATGAAACATATTCTGCCCGGAGGCCAGTGGCTAGTAGAATTCCATAATGATCTGTTTGGGGGCCTCTGGTCTTCGTGATTTCTATAAATGACCTGGAAGAAATAGAGGAATGGGCCATTAACTTTGCAGATGACATGAAAGTTGGAAGTGTTATGGATAGCGGTTGACATAGGTTACATCAGGATATGGACAGGATGCAGAGTTACGCAGAAACATGGCAGACAAAATACAATCTGGAAATGTGGCAAGTCAAATTTAAGGCAGAGTACATGATTAATGGCAGGTTTTTTTTTAAAGTGTGGAAGAACAGAGGGGCCATGGGGTCCAAATCCATAGATCTTTCAAGGTTGCCACAGAAGTTGATCGGATAATTAAGGATTATGGTCTGCAGGCCTTCATTAGTTAGGAGATTGTAGTACATGCTCCTAGTTCATTTACATTTGAGTGGAACTGCCATTTTAAGAGAACAAATCAAGCTGCAAAACCTGCAAGCTTTGGAGATTGACTGTGAGCTGATAGGCTGGGGACAGCATGTATGCAAATTCACTACTTCTGAAGAGAGAGGAAGACTCTAGGATACAGGTGCAGAGAACATGTGACCAACACATTACAGAAACAGTACACTGTTTGATCAGGGGCCATTTTAAGGAGGCAACACAGGAGCCGGAGCTCTTGAAATATTACTGTGCTGAAGTGGCCTCATGTGTGTTAATGGACAATTTCTCTGATTTCTCCCTGTAAGGGGGAATGAGTTTGCCCTACAGTGGCCAAAGGAAAAGTCGCTTTTAAAGGGGACTTAGTATACCACACCATGACCAGAAAGGGAAAGTCACATTTTGGCTGATCTACAAAGGGGTTCCAGAAGCTTTGTGAAAGCCAACTCACTTCATTTACCCTCGAAAGGGAAAAGGTGAGTTTTGACAACAACTTGTCTGAAAGGATATTTCTCGAAAAGCAACTCAACAAGGATTTCATGAGTTTACAACAGTCTGACACTCCTCTCCCTCCCCCCTCATTCGTAAACAAACCTTTGCATCAATTTAAAAGTCCTTGCATCAACACTGGATTTCTGAGACTGAATTTCAAACTGTCTTCCAAAATTGGGCCTGAACTGTAAAGGTTTGAGATATTTTCCACATACACACACACACATATAAACACAATTGTTCATAGTTGGAAGTTAATTTAGAAAGGATGTTATATATTTTTCCTCAACATGGAACAATTTGCTATCACATGACCAGGATTCTTACAGTAGTGACAAAGAGGACCTGAAGATAAATGGATTGAGCATTCTGGTCCTTAGATCTTACAGTATAATTATCACTCTGTCACTCTAATCTCATCTTTACTTAAGAGCACTGCCCCACTTACCTTACCTTTCTTATTCTTTGCAGGCTGAGAAGCATTTAGTTGCCCATCCATGGTGACTTGCTGCTTTCTCAAACTGCTGCTGCCTTTGAGTTGAAGCTATTCCCTCTATGCAGTCAAAGAGGGAGTTCCAGGATTTTGCCCTGCTGCTGGTGAAGGAATGGGGATATATTTCCAAGTCAGGATGGTAAGGAGCTTAGATGGCCATGCTTAGGGGTGGTGTTCCCATGCTAATGCTGCCCCATCTTTCCAGCTGGTAGGTGCAAGAGTTTGGCATCCTCGTGTTGTCATCAGATACAAGAGTCAAATTGCTCATCTTTTCAGAGACGATCAGCACATTCCCAAATATTTTAATACACAAATGTGTTAGTGAAACTCAGCACGTGAAGCAAAGCTACAGTATATAACCAATGTTTCCAGTCTGAGCCTTACCTTAACAAATGGTTCAGGCCGGAAACATTGGTAATATATCTTTGATTCCTTTAGATGCTACATTACCTGTTGAGTTTCTCCAGCACTCTTCTGTATTGATCGACAATCATAGCATCCGCACACTCTCCTGTGCTATACTTCAGTCATGCTGAAGACAGCAGAATTTGCTGAAACCTGGGACAATAACTGCTGACAGGCACTGCCTGAGGATAGTTATGAAAATGTGCTTATAGATCCAAGGCTCAGTACCTTCTGTGACCGGACTGAAAAAAACCCACCTGAGCATTGCACAGCTCTTTATGCCTGATGCTTGCCTCAGAAAAGTACTAATAATGATTTGTTACTGTCAACCAATCACCATTCCCCTGGTTTGGGATTTTCTAAACATCAATGTGGTTTTGAGATGGCATTGCAAAAAGTTTTGATCTATATTAATTTGCGGTACTTTATGTGCCAATGAAAAATCATGGCCAAGAGTAAGGAAGAAAGGGAATCATCCATTCATAACATCACAACATTGGCTCACTAACTTTGTGATGACCTTTAGATAACTGATGGGACTAATGCTACATTAATCCTTTTTTATTCTTCCCACACTTTATCGATTCAGCCACTCATCTTTACACTAGGAACAAACTGATTAACTGACCATCACTGGGATGTGGGAAGAAACCAAAACGCTCAGTAGAAGTGTGGTCATAAGGGCAACATACACAATCCACACCAAAGGCACCGGAGGTCAGGATTGAACCTGGCTGACCGGAACTGAGACAACGCCACTCCATCTACTTTTGTGCCACTCCAGAAGTATGTCAAATACTGGTGTCCACAAAAATAAGAAAAATTAAACTGGCAAGAAAAAAAATAAGGCAAAGAAATTTTGTAAGATATTCAGGAAAACCATAAAATAAATTCAGAAATTACAGATAATATAAAAGAAACAGCAAAAAAACAAAGGATAACAAGAACATGATTCTTTTACTAAAATTATAATCAGATTACATGGTGGCTCAAATACTGAAGAAGCACGTAGTGAGGAGTAAAGAAACAGCAGTGATGTGAAGGGATACATTTGTCATTGCTTCCAGATGAGATAGAACAATTATTGCAGATTTTAACACAAAGGGAAAGTTTGTTATGAAGTTCTCAAAGCCTAAAAGAGAGAAAAAAATATATACATCTAAGGAATCTGGACAAGAAAGTTTAGAGGGTTGATCAATCATTTCTCAAGACTGTAAAGAATATCTGATTGCTGTTGGTGAGGAAGCCAGTGAAGGGGGATTTGGAAAGAAGGTTCAGCCCAAGAATGAACTGATTTTCATGATTCGCTCATAAATTCCAGTATTATGGGAATTTCAGTGCTTGCTTATCTGAACAGAGGAGTGATGAACTTACTGACAAATTCTTATAGAACCATAGAACATTACAGGACAGAAACAGGCCCTCCTAGTCTGTGCCAAACTATTTTTCTGCCTAGTCCCACTGATCTTCATCCAGTCCATAGCCCTCCCATCTATGTACCTGTCCAAATTCTTCTTAAATGTTAAAATTGAGTTTGTATTTATCACTTCAGCTGGCAGCTCATTCCATATTCCAACCACTCTGTGTGAAGAAGTTCCCATTAATATTCTTCCTAAATTTTTCTCCTTTCAACCTTAACCCATCTCCTCTGGTTTTTATCTCACCTACACTCAATGGAAGAAGCCTACCTACCATTACTCTGTCTATATCTCTCAATTTTAAATCCTCTATCAAATATCTCCTAATTCTTCTACACTCCATGGAATAAAGTCCTAACCTGTTTAATCATTTCCCATAACTCAGTTCTTGAAGTCCAGGCAACATCCTAGTAAATCTTCTCTGTACTCTTTCAATCTCATTGATATCATTCCTGTAGTTAGATGACCAAAAGTGCATACAATACACCAAATTTAAACTCACCCCAATGACTTGTATTACTTCACCATAACATCCCAATTCCTATTCTCAATCCTTTGATATATGAAGGCAAATATGCCAAAAAGCTCTCTTTAAAGCCCTACCTGCTTGTGATGCCACTTTCAAGGAACTATGGATATGAACTCCAGATCCCTCTGTTCTACCACATGTCTCAGTGCCCTATCGTTTACCATGTATATTCTTTCTTGCTTTGCCCTTCCAAAATGCAACACCTCACACTTGTCTGGATTAAATTTCATCTTTTCAGTCTATTTTATCCAGCTGGTCCCGATCCCTCTGTAGTTAAACCAGTGAGCAAGGTATCTATCAACACTTGAGGCACTTGTATTCTAACACAGATGATCTCAAAAATGAGTTTGGAATTCACAACACTTGATTCAGCAGGTTTATGGGTATATTTTAAAATTTCACACCATTACCCTGTATCCTGAAATTTCACAATCCTGCCACCCCCCTCTTATAATGGGAATGGTCACTTTCATTCATAGCCATTTCTATGTACACGAGAGATAATAGTGACAATACTACCTTTTTGAATTGTGCAATGAGTCTGCTATCAGCAGCACCGAATCTCCCAACGCTTGATTTACGTTCTGTCTCATCTCCATTTACAATTTGTTGATAAAGATAAATTACCACTACAAACCACGAGTATAAAACAGATATCACCAGCAACATTGTTGAGAGGAATTGCACAATCTGTTTTCGCTCCAATATTCAGTATTATCATAATTTATGTCTGCCAGTGGCCTTGAATAAATTGTTAAAGAAGGGAATAAAACAAGGAAAGGTTTTTTTTAAGTGAGGCTAAAACAAAAAAATTCTGGAAAAAGCATCTGTTGAGAGAAAAACAAGTTAACCTTTCAGCAGGACCTGAAATATTTTTCTTTCTGTAAGTGTTGAATGGACTACCAACTATTTTCAGCCTTTTATTTCATTATTTTTATCTTTTAGCAGGGTCAGTGTCATGGGGTGGGAGGGGAGAGGATTTGTGGCCCATGCCCCCCCCCAAAGGATTATTGTGCCCACCCACCCAGTCCATCGCTGCCGTCCCCTCCATCCCAGTCTGATGCTGCTGCCGCCATCCTCTGCCACCCCATTCCCATGCTGTCAAAAATTCAGTGCTCCTCTGAGATTACCCTAATGTGCCTTGATTAGATTTGTTCTGATGTGGACTCTTATAGCATGAATGTAATTAGTTATTTATCTTAAATAAAATCTAACCATCATTTTCCACTGTTATTTGGTTATCCATTATGCTTTAAAGGAGTGGTTCTCAACCTTTTTTCTTTCGACTCACATACCACTTTAAGTATTCCCTATGCCATAGGTATTCTGTGATTAGTAAAGGATTGATTGCTGTGTACAGAAAAAGTTTGAAAATCACTGATTTAATCATATCTAATTGACTAATGGGTCAATGACAATTTTTACTCAAAAAAATATATTTTAGAAACAATTAGGTCTGGAGCAGTGATTGTCAACCTTCCCTTCCCACTCAAATACCACCTTAAGCAATTCCTTACTAATCACAGAGCCCCAATGGCATAGGGATTACTTAAAGTGATATGTGAGTGGAAATAATAAAAGGTTGAGAACCACTGCTTTAAACCTTGCCTCTCAATGGATTGATCTGCATTCACTCTTGATCAGTGAACTGTGCATAAAAATATTATAGTGGAAATATCAACACCTTGATTCAATGAATATTTGTTTCTAATATTGAGTTAGACTTCCATTTATATAATGCGTTGGCAATCAATATAGCATCAAAACAAGTTTCATAAAACTGAGTTCTACTCTGTTGTAAATTTAAATGTACACATACATGTACACATACATGTACACATGACCTGTAACAGGTCATTTTGGCCCACAAGCCTGTGCCACACAATTACACCCAATTAACCTACACCCTCTGTACATTTCAAATGGTGGGAGGAAACCAGAGTCCCCAACACAAACAAGGGGAAAATGTACAAACTCCTTACAGAGCCCAATACCGATCGCTTGTGCTGTAACAGCATTGTGCTAACACTACACCATCCATGCCACCTATTATATGTCATGATTTTACTGGTGAAGCAGACCCAATAAGCCAAATGTCATAATTCTGCTCCATGATCATGGTCCAAACTAGGTTGATGACTAGTGGTATTCCATCGGGATTTGTTCTGAGATTCCTGCTCTTTGTGATCTTTTGAAATAACTAATGAAAAATAGGGGGAGCGGGTTATTAAGTCTGCGGAGCAAAGTAGGATGAGAGCTGACTTAATATAGGTGAATAAGATTATGAGGGCACAGTGAGTGTGGAAAGCCACCACCTTTTTCCTAGGGTGTCAGATGCCAGAGGACATCTGTTTTAGGTGAGTGGAGAAAAGATGGAGTGGAGATGTGAGCAGTAGTTTTTCTTTTTAAGAAAGAGTGGTGGGGTACCTGGACTGCATTGTCAAGCATATTGGTTGCAGCTGGTACAATAGGGATAGTTAAAGGCCACAGATGCGCACATGGATCAAAGAAAAATGGAAAGTTATGGGCTGTGTGGGAGGTAAGGGTTGAATTGATGATGGAGCAACATTGTATGGGACAGCCTGTACTGTTCTATGTTCTTCCATCATAAATTCCTAAGCTGCATTCACAAATAGAAATTAGATATGCAAATAATTTGCATTGGAAATTATACGTTTCTCCTCCACTTGTCTTTTTCCAGCTCATCAACCTCTCTTCCGAAGCAACCTCTATTTTAACCAGTTTTACTTTTGTTTCCCAAATGGATGCAAAATGTTCTAATTAAAATTAGTATTGTAAGAATAAAATAATAAGGATAAAATATATGACTTTAAAATGAGGACTGCATTACAATTGCATGGATCAGCTACATTATGAACCTCTCCTTTATATCATTAAAACAAGTAAAATTATGCCCTATTTTCAAACACTCTCCTCTGCAATTTAAGCTTTCAAAAATGTGATGTCATTTTAACTACACAAAGCACAGGCCACTTTCCATTCCAAGTAAACATGATTAATTTTTCATGATAGGAAATAAAGAACATGTACAAAATTCAAACACACATTAAGCTCCGCCAAACAAATGTTCTGTCTTTTAATAACACAAAATATAAGGAAGTTGAATTTCCAGATGCCTATTGAATGCATGTGCAGAGAATTATGCATGGTGTGTCTGACTTTTTAGCTTAACTGTACACTATATTTTAATTTTTTTTATCAATTGAAAACTCATGTTCCAGTGATGTTTTTGCAGTATTGACATAAATGGTTTTTTTTCCAATCAAAGGAAACATGTAAACAGTACATGGATTTGGAATTACATTCAATCAAAGACCGAAGTAAAAAAAAATGGAGAAAGCTGTCCAATTGCCATTGAGCAAGTTGTCCAAGTATGGAATTCAGGCTGTTATCTGGTTATCATTTAGCTCCTAGAACGCTTCCACCAGCGTTGTCTCCACTCCATCCTCAACATCCATTGGAGCGCTTACATCCCTAACGTCGAAGTACTCGAGATGGCAGAGGTCGACAGCATCGAGTCCACGCTGCTGAAGATCCAGCTGCGCTGGATGGGTCACGTCTCCAGAATGGAGGACCATCGCCTTCCCAAGATCGTGTTATATGGCGAGCTCTCCACTGGCCACCGTGACAGAGGTGCACCAAAGAAAAGGTACAAGGACTGCCTAAAGAAATCTCTTGGTGCCTGCCACATTGACCACCGCCAGTGGGCTGATAACGCCTCAAACCGTGCATCTTGGCGCCTCACAGTTTGGCGGGCAGCAACCTCCTTTGAAGAAGACCGTAGAGCCCACCTCACTGACAAAAGGCAAAGGAGGAAAAACCCAACACCCAACCCCAACCAACCAATTTTCCCTTGCAACCGCTGCAATCGTGTCTGCCTGTCCCGCATCGGACTTGTCAGCCACAAACGAGCCTGCAGCTGACGTGGACTTTTTACCCCCTCCATAAATCTTCGTCCGCGAAGCCAAGCCAAAGATTGTGAGTTGAATGCTGCAGTGAGTTAGACACTATTTTGCAATCCTACACATTTTTAAAGCCAAACCAGGCTAAATACAAGCTTTCTTTTCCTGTTGGTTGTTTTCAGTTCAAAGTTAAATTGTGGTGCAAAGTCTTAATTTTGTTGTTAAGGAACGGTTGAACACAGCAAACAGCACAGCCAAGCATATCAGTAATCAGATACTTCATTCAAGTTATCAACATTTTTATATAGAGCATTCCGGTATTTAATAAAATTATCTTAAATGTTTAGGGCAGTACTTAGGGATCTTTCATTGGCATTTCACTGGCAAAGACGTTGTCTTTGCCTGTGTCTCCACATTTTATTCAATGGTGCTTGATGCTGATTTCCATTGGAACTTGAACTAGAACATGACTGTTCTCCAGCTCAGGCATCTTTCAGATGAGTTCATCAAATAAAAATCCTGAGCATACAAACTTGCAGTGATGTTTCAGTCACTTTTTCTGGAAAGTTAACAATGAAGGCATTTGTCCAGCTCTCAAAGGAAGAAGCTACAGCAAATTAGGCAGAAAAATGATCAAAGACATCAGAGCTGAGTGACAAGGGCATCGACTTACTTTGAAAGATGGATTTCTTGACATCCAAGGCATTAGATTAAAAATATTATTTTAATTTGCAAAATGAATCAGTTATATGTTTAACCTAGAACCAAAGAGTAGAGTCTAATTAATCTATTAAATTCATGTGTGGCATTCATATTTGTAATTAATTTTAATTTACATCTTGCACACGAATCAAACACAAATGCATTCGAAGTTCATCTTGCAAAATCTAAACTGAGTTTAAATTAACTACCTTTTTTTTCACTGTCTGCTCATGTGCTTTTTATTCATTTAATTATCCAAATTCTGAGGATTTAAGAGAATGAAAAATTCAATTGAAGATAATGCTGGAACTTTTAAACAGGTAATTCTTTGTTTAGTGAAAATGCCCATCCATCAGTGCTGTTCAGTTAATTGCCAATAAATGTAATGCAATAGATTTCATATATTGCAGTAGTTGTGGGTAGGGCAAAGAATGCACACTAATCAAACCACTGGGAACACTGAATTATTTAAAGCAATAATTGCAGAAAATAATCACATGAAACTGATTCTCTGGCAAAGATGTTCAATTTTAGAATTCAATGAAGGAAATTACTGCTTTCTGCTGATTTAAATTTACCGTGCTGAAAGCTGCTTAACATTGCCATTAAAAGCAGGCAAATGAATTCCAAATAAATATCAGATGTTAAAAAATATAGCTTCATTGCTTTCTTGTTTCAAATTCCAGGAAAAGACCAAACAAGGGATAAATTCTCCTGTTTTCCACCTATTTAGCATCATAATTGAAGTTACTGCTATTAAAATGCTTTGGAAAATATATCCCAGGCATAAAAAATGCATTTACAGCTTTATGCACCTATCTATCATTGAATAAAATGCGGAGACACAGGCAAAGACAACGTCCTTGCCAGATTTTATGGAAGATCTTTTGCTAAGGACATTGGGACAGAGGCAATGTTAACCGCACTGAGACAACCCCCAGGCAATTTATGATCACGTAATTGGGCAGAATGGTTAGCATAGCAGTTAGTGTAATACTGTTACAGTGCCAGCAATTGGGACCACTGTTCAAATCCTGCGCTTTGTAAGGAGTTTGTACATTCACCCTGTTTCTGCATGGATTTCCTCCAAGTGCTCCAGTTTCCTCCCTCCCTTCAAAGCATATCAGGTGTTGTAGATCAATTGGATATAATTGGGCAGCAGGAGCTTGCAAGCCAAAAAGGCCTGTTACCACATTGTATGTATAAATTTAAAATATAATCAATTCAGGTATAAAGGTCTCAATTTTTATATGATTCTTTTGTATAAATCTATTAACATTTTTTACCTTGGACAAGTCAGATGTATTGTTATTTCAAGCTTTTTTTCAATTTGGCTTTTTGCCTGATGAAGAAATATTACTTTTAAAGAATGTAAATGGTCATGCTACAGTTTGTTTGACCAGTTTCATAAGAGCTTAAGTCTTCTGACATCATTCTCAATACATCTGGTGGCATTTTCCACCTCAACAACCACAAAAGTCTGGCTTCTGTGGAACTAATTCAAAGGAAACAGTAGAGTAAGATAAAATTACAATGTTTAAAAGACATTTAGATGGGAACATATGGATTGGTAGTTTGTGAGATGGCAGGTAAGGTTACTGTAATGATAGAGTGCTGGTGATCCTCCTAATCACTAGAGGGAGTCAGAGACTAGTTTGTTGGCAGCTTGGTTTGGATTCAAGATGGATGCCTCCACACCATGATGAGTTGGTTCTATAGCTAATAAAGTATAGTTGTTTTAAAAGAACCCAAGCTACTTTATTACAATATAAGAAACATCACATGGTACCAGGAGTGAGAATCAGTCAATATAGCAGCAGATACGGAGAGTGTAAAGGATCCTTACACTGGAAATTGACTGGAAATGTCAACCATGAGTGGAAGCTATACAAACAGAAATTCATGCTGTAGCTGCAAGCCAATGCAATTGATAGCAAACCTGATGCACAGAAGATTGCACTCCCACTTACCTTGGCAGGACCTCAAGTAATAGAGGTTTTTCAATACATTTGTTTTTGCCAAAGCAAAAGACCAAGGCAATTGAAATGCTTGATGATCACCATTCACCAAAGAAAAATGAAATGTTTGAGAGGTACATATTTTGCTCGCACACGCGGCTGTAGGGAGAGAGGTTTGATAATTTTTTTAACTGACTTGAAACCAAAAACATGCAATTTTGGATTGCTGCAGGATTCAATGATCAAATTGTGTTTGGGATTATTGATAAGAAAGTAAAAGACAGGTTGCTGCGAGACGAGCTTACTACTGGCACTGTTAAGAAATGCCACCTCAGTGAATTAGCTCTGCAGCACACAAAGAAGTTCAGTTAGAGTGCAAAAGCTGGTGAAAATGAAGGCATAGCCTTTTCCACAGTGTGTGTCCACACACAAACAAAAAAAACGAGATATAAGAAACAACAAAAAGATGGAGAGACATTCAAGTGCAAGTGAGGTGGCACTCAACATGCAGCAAAACAATGGAAAAGTCTGTATTAGTGCAAAGGGCAGAATCACTAAGCAAAGCACTGTTTTTCCAAAGGGAAGCAAAACAGAAGTGAAAATGTGCACACTGTACACACTATAGAAGAAACTGCCATCAGAAGTACACTTTTCATTGGCAATGGACATTGAATAGCCAGCATGAACAGAGTCGAGCAGGACGTGGACTGCATACAAATGGAACAAATATTCCTTTAAAACTGGACACGGGGCAACGGTCAATTTGATCTGTGAGCGAGATATCAGGGCAATGAAGATAAAGTTATACATCCATGCAAATCCTGTACAGCTTAAAGCCTACAATGGACAGAGTATCGACTCAAAATTTACACATAAATTCAAGGTGAAAGATAAAGAGTACCATGCCAGGGGTGAAAGGTAAAGACCAAGAGCACCATGCCAGGGGTGAAAGGTAAAGACCAAGAGCACAGTAGTCCCAAATGAACATAAATCTCTTTAAATTTTTTTTATTGTTTTTTTTATAAGAAATACAAAACAATGAACGAAACTGAAAATACAACATCATATATGTATACATATATATATGTGTGTGTGTGTGTGTGTGTGTGTGTGTGTGTGTGTGTGTGTGTGTGTGTGTGTATATTTCTCTCTCTCAGGATAAAATTTCAATCAGCATGAACTTGGTCCTCTCTCCACTGCAATGGGTGAAAAATTTAAAAAAACCCAACTTACTCTAATTTAAAAAAGAAAAGACAGCTAAGCAACCTTTCCTCAGGGTTACATATATTTTGTAGTTTTGGATTCCTACCATAAATCATAAAACAAAGGTAAGACTTTATTCCATCTGGAAGAGTAATTACATCGAATCACATTAGAAGCATTTACATCATGTGAAAATAAGACATGAAAGGTTGCCATGTATCTTCAAATTTCACCGATGAATCAAATACATATTTAATATTTTCTAAGATTAGACAAGACGGAAACACTGTTGGAGGTCTCGAATCTTCTCATGTGAATAGGATGACTCTTCTAGCCAACAATGAAGAGAAGGTCACAACCAATTGAACTGGTGCAGTGAACTTGAATTCACTGTCTGTGTATTGCTCTTCCCCTGGCTCCACTCTCATCTACCCCAATATCAACCCTCATTTTGCTGCCTGACTTCAGATTCACCCAAGGTCTATTGTGTCTACCGGCCATTGATTGTAAGTGATTAAAAGCGTGTTTGTACTCCTCACTTGTCTGAGTGCAATCAGTCACATTACAGTTTTAATAGCTTAACTTCGAAATGGGATGGAAGCCCTGTTGAAGCCAGGCATGCTCCAGATTTACCCTCTGACCCCAGAGCAATTTGCCTGCTGGTTGGAGTACTTCCAGTCCTACCAAGACATCTTCAACTCAGATAGTCTCCGGATATCAGCACTTCTCTCGAAGGGTATGTTGTCATCAGAGATTATGCTACGTGCAAGTCAGCCTTACAAGGCTTGAGGGCCCATTACATGAGGCCCCAGAATGATGTGCTGGAGCGGCACTGACTCTCTCAATGTTGGCAGCGTTCGGGTGATTCACTGGACGACTATGTTCTTGAACTATGGGCCATGACCAGAAAATGCCACGATGAAGTGGCCACGGCCCAGATGAGAGAGGAAGAACATATCCGGGACACCCTCATGGCAGGAGTGACGTTGAGGTACGAGATTCAGAGACTGCTAGAAGTGGGGAAGAAAGAACTGGCCAGCATCCTGGAGTTCGCGAAAGCGCTCAAGCAGGCCCAACTGGGAGATGATGACCTCATAGGCAAAAGCTGCACCTATTCAGAGGATCAGGATATATGGACGCTGGTGACCCCCCTTAGCCCCAGCACTAACTGCTGTGGCCATGCACAACCAGGGATGCTACTTCTGTGGACAGGCACAGCACCCGCATGCCTCATGCCCCGCAGAGGAATCTGTGCAGGGACTATGAAGGTCTGCTAGGCAAAAGGGAACCCAAAGAGGGCAACCACATGTACAACACCCGAATCATCGCTCGACCCATGCCCGAGTCCCAAGGTGTCAGCCCCAACCTCTCCATGCTGTTCACCTCCAGAGCCTTGCTGCACCTCATGGCAGGACCCGCCACTGGAAGTGAAGCATCACAGAAAGCCACAGTGGCCATCTTGCTGCACCTTGAGTTTGGCACCACCTAGTCCTTCATTGGATCAAGATGGAGGATGCCACGCCTCATGGTCGACACCATCTTGTCTAGCCACGGGCCAAGAGGAGAGGGTCAACATATGTATGGGGAGCGACAGAGTTTCTGCAGCACTGGCATTGGTCGTCCTGGATCATGCAATATCTCACCAACTGAATAACTCGACGATGGAGGTGAGGGTAAAGTGACGTTTGAGTGATTGCTTATTAGACATTGGCTCCACTGAGAACTTTATAAACTCTGCGACAGCTCTGTGGTACAACTTAATAGTGTACCCGATGGACTATCGTATTTTCCTAGCTTTGCACTCGCACTCTGCGATGAGCCAGGCGTATTGTATAGTACATCTAACTGTAAAAGGGGAGAATTTTGTAAGTTCTGATTGGATGTACTGAAGGATTTGTCTGCTCCTGTGATGCTGGGCCTGGACTTCCTATGTCACCTTAAAAGCATGACCATAAAGATACTTTGGCCCACTCTCTCCAATCATAGTGCACGGACAAAATGGTCAATGAGTTCGGATTGAAGGCCACCTTCCCTCATCTCGACAATGTCACTGTTTCTCCACACGGCCAAGGTCCTCAACCTCATGTACAACTCCAGTAAATGCATGTTCTGGATGAAACGTCTGGCGATCCTGGGCAATGTGATGGAGAATGGCATCATTGGTCCTGACCCCGATCGAATGTGCCCCCTGTTAGGGCTCCTGATCCCAAGGACCTTGAAAGCCTTAAAGAGATGCTTGAGCTTCTTCTCCTACTATGCCCAGTGGGTCCCTCACTCTGCGGATATTTGAATAAATACCAAAGGAACTTGTATTTATGGCAGGTCTTCCAATTCAAATTAAAATACAAATACAGGGTTTGAAACTCAAACAAAGAGCCCAGTTTAAAGAATCCAGACATGGAATGTCCCAGTCTACAGAAGTTTGAATTTAAAAATATGAAAAAGCATGATCAAACCAAAGGTGTTCCTCGAAATTACAATAGCAGTTTGTGCAAAAAGAGAATTCAAGATGACACAATGCAACAGGTAAGAACAAGTTTTACTGGATTCCTCAACTTTATGACAAATTGCAGGAGCCATTTAGTGACTATTTTCACAGAATAAAACTATTCTTCAAGATTAATGGCACAACTGAAGTGATTGGAGTAAATATTGAGTAACTGAATGCAACAGGATGAGGATTTAGCTGATAAATGTCAATGATTTAATTGGGTCAAGCACTTGGTTAACTTGAATGGAACAGATGCTCTTCAATTAAATCATTTAAATGTTGAGCAACCATTTTGATAAAGCAAAATGCAGCACAAAAGGAAAATGCAGAACCTTGGGATTGTCCATAAAACAGATAAAAAGTAAAGATTCGACTGCAGAGGAAGAACCATGAACTAAAAAGTACAAACGGTACACGAGAAGTGTTTGCTTCTTCAAAAAGTGATCCAAGTTTTCATGTGGACTCGAGGTTTTGTACAAATTGGATAATGTTTGATCTGCTCTCCATGAAAGTATGACTATTGTGACGGATCCAAAGGACCCCAAACCAGGCAGCAATAGAAATTCACCAAGACAAATGTTACTTAAACAAAAGTGGCTTTTAATTTTCTTTAAACATAAAAACAGGATCAAACTTTAACTTATTACTATCAACTTAACCCCCTTATAATTCTAAGTGCACATGTATGTAATGTTTATATTTTCAGGGAAGTTCTTTGCTTTAATAGTCCAAGTTCTCCAAGTTCACCAGTATCAGGCAATTCTTATACTGTGCACAGAATTTAACATTTATGAATTTTCACCAGGCTCTGGTGCTTAAATGGTTACTGCCCATGAAGGTTCTTGTTGGTTTCAGGGTGAGATTTGTTGCTCGATGGACACACAAATTGATTTTCTCCGATCAGCCGCTCCAGTGTCTTGCCGAAGAAACTTGCCCCATTATGGGTTTTACTAATGATAACCTCTTCTTCCAGGTCACCACAGAGTTTCTTGTTTCCCCTATTTTAGGAGAAACACTCTAATCAGCCATTTCCGCTTGTAAGGACTATGTAGAGTGCGTCAAAAGAATCAAAGACTTGTTGATCCAAACCAAGGCTTTTATTAACTAGAAGACTAGAGAATATCACATGTAGGTCAACCAGTCCAGAATGACCTGGTCTGGATAGGAACAACCCTTTAAGACCTGCCAGTAGGCGTGGTTACACTCTCAGCCAATCACAGCCATCCTATACTACAATCTGTACATATTCACATTGGTGATAGAATCTGTACTATCACAAACTACAAGGGTTTTCAACAGGCTGAACTCAGAACTCACATCCCATCTTCAAAATGGGGTCTTTCACAAGCTGCCAGCTTGCCATGTTGCAGCTTCCAAAAGCAACTACAGAATTGTGTTTTTCTACCTCCAAAAGAGAAATCCTGTTTGCTTTTTTTTTTCCTTTCCCTGCTTCCAAAACCAGAACTCCTTACAGAACTCCAAATCCAATCTTTGAAAGAACTTATCACCACTTGAGCCCAGACTCCTCCATTTGCACCTGGTTTTGAAAATTAATCAGTGGGGTGGGGAACAGAGGGTGAGAGCAGTGTCCAGGGAGTATGGCCACCTAGCTAGGAATAAAAAAGATAACAAAGGTAGGATGGAGATTAGGGTAGAAGGTAAAAAAAGAGAATATATGTGAGGGTCATTCTCTGAGATGCATATATTTTAATGCAAGAAGCATAGTGAACAAGGTAGATGAGCTGAGAGCATGGATAGATACTTGGGGTCACGATATTGTGGCAATTAGTGAGACCTGGCTACAGGAGGGGCAGGACTGGCAACTTAATGTTCCGGGATACATTTGTTTTAGAAGTGATAGATCAGGGGGTAAAAAAGGAGGAGGAGTTGCTCTGCTTGTTAGGGAGGACATTACTGCCGTGAGGTGGCAGGATGGTATGGAGGGATCGACCAGTGAGGCTGTTTGGGTGGAACTGAGGGGTGGAGGAGGCAAGAGGGTGCTAATAGGGGTGTATTACAGACCACCAAATGGGCCAAAGGAATTAGAGGAACAAATTTGGAGGGAGATAACGTATATGTGTGAAAATCATAGGGTAGTGATCATGGGAGATTTTAACTTCCCACACATTGATTGGGATACCCATACGGTTAGAGGGCTGGATGGGCTGGAGTTCGTTAAATGTGTTCAGGATTGTTTTCTAAATCAGTTAGTAGAAGAACCGACTCAGGATGGTGTAATACTGGATCTCCTGTTAGGGAACAAGCTAGGTCAGGTAGCGGACATTAATGTTGGAGAACCAATTGGGTCTAGTGATCATAATTCTGTTAGTTTTAGGGTAGTTTTAGGGAAGAGCAAGGAGAGGCCTAAAGTTGAGGTTCTGGATTGGAAAAGAGCAAATTTTGAAGGAATAAGAAGGGATTTGGGGAGTATTGAATGGGACAGGATATTTTCAGGTAAGGATGTTAATGAAAAATGGAGGTTATTCAAAAAAGAAATTTTGAGGGTACAGAGTAGTTATGTCCCAGTGTGGATCAAAGGAAAAGCTGGAAGTCATAGGGAGGCTTGGTTTTCAAGGAATATTGGAAATTTGGTTAGGAGAAAAAGGGAGGTGTACAAGAGGTATAAAGAGCAGGGAGCTGAGAAGTTGAAGGAAGACTACAAGGAGTGTAGAAGGAATCTTAAGAAAGAAATTAGAAAGGCCAAAAAAAGGCATGAAGAGGCTTTGGCTGACAGAGTAAAAATAAATCCAAAGGGTTTCTATAAGTACATTAAAAGTAAAAGATTAGTGAGAGATAAAATTGGACCTCTTGTAGATAGCGAGGGTAGGCTGAGTGAGAAGTCTGAGGAAATGGGGGAAATTTTGAATGATTTCTTTGCCTCGGTCTTCACTAGGGAAAAAAATGTTGAACCAGTTGAAGTAAAGAAAAATAGTGGGGAGGTCATGAAGCATATAAGGATAACCGAGGAGGTAGTGATGGCTGTGTTAAAAAAGATAAAGGTGGATAAATCTCCCCGACCGGACAAAATATTCCCTAGGACACTCAGGGAGGCTAGTGGACAGTCAGTGGGGCCATTAACAGAGATATTTAGGATGTCACTGGCCACGGGGGTGGTACCAAAGGATTGGAGGGTGGCGCATGTGGTTCCTCTGTTTAAGAAAGGGTCCAAATGCAAACCTGGGAATTATAGGCCTGTAAGTCTGACGTCTGTGGTGGGCAAGTTGATGGAAAGTGTTCTGAGGGATGCTATTTACAAATTTTTGGAGGTACAGGGATTGATAGGGAGTAATCAGCATGGTTTTGTCAGGGGTAGATCATGCTTGACAAACGTGATTGAGTTCTTCAAGGGGGTTACAAAAAAGGTTGATGAAGGGAAAGCTGTGGATGTTGTCTATTTGGACTTTAGTAAAGTTTTTGACAAAGTTCCCCACAGGAGGTTAGGAAAAAAGGTGGAGGCATTAGGTATAAATAAGGAAGTAGTGAAATGGATTCAGCAGTGGTTGGATGGAAGGTGTCAGAGAGTAGTGGTAGAAAATTGTTTGTCCAATTGGAGGCCGGTGACTAGTGGAGTTCCTCAGGGTTCGGTCCTGGGTCCACTAATATTTGTTATATATATTAACGATCTGGATGTAGGGGTGGAGAATTGGATAAGTTTGCAGATGACACAAAGATTGGTGGTGTTGTGGACAGTGAGGTAGATTACCTTAGATTAAAAGGTGATTTAGGAAGGCTGGAGGTTTGGGCTGAGAAATGGCTGATGGAATTTAATACAGATAAATGTGAGGTGCTACATTTTGGAAAGGCAAATTTAAATAGGTCATATACATTGAATGGTAGACAATTGAGGAGTGCAGAGCAACAAAGGGATTTAGGAGTTATGGTAAATAGTACCCTCAAGGCTGCTACTCAGGTAGATGGTGTGGTGAAGAAGGCATTTGGAATGTTGGCCTTCATAAATTGGAGTATTGAATTCAAGAGTAGGGAGGTTATGATGAAATTGCACAAGGCATTGGTGAGGCCAAATTTGGAGTACTGTGTACAGTTTTGGTCACTAAATTATAGGAAAGATATAAACAAAATAGAGAGAGTGCAGAGAAGGTTCACGAGAATGTTGACAGGATTTCAGGGTCTGAGTTACAGGGAAAGGTTCTGCAGACTGGGGCTTTTTTCTCTGGAGCGTAGAAGATTGAGAGGGGACTTGATAGAGGTGTTTAAGATTTTAAAAGGGACAGACAGAGTAAATGTGGATAGGCCTTTTCAATTAAGAAAGGGGGAGATTCAAACTAGAGGACATGGTTTAAGATTGAAGGAGGAAAATTATAAGGGGAACATGAGGGGAAATTTCTTTACGGAGAGGGTGGTGGGGATGTAGAATGAGCTTCCAGCAGACGTGGTCGAGGCGGGATCATTGGTTACATTTAAGGAAAGACTGGATCGTTACATGGATAGGAGGGGACTAGAGGGGTATGGACCGGGTGCTGGTCAGTGGGACTAGGAGGGTGGGGATTTGCTACGGCATGGACAAGTAGGGCCGAACTGGCCTGTTCTGTGCTGTAATGTGGTTATATGATTATATGGTTAATTTCAAAGCACTTCATTGGCTTTTGCAAAGCCACTGGTACCTGCATGACTGGCTTCAACCAAGCTCTTGCATTTTAAATGAGATGTGAAGTGTAAATATCTGTTTTTTGGTGATCAGATTAAACCCTCACAATCTATCTCTTTTAAAGACATATTAATATATAATATAAAATATAATCTACCCCGTACCACTATTAACATTTTAAACATGTTTGGAAATGTGTCAAATATATTTTGTAATGATTCTTACTGAATGTTATCATGAGTGTAAGTTTGTAAATTTAAATTTAAGTGATGGCTTAAATGTATGTAAGCCTCCAATATAAACTGTGCATTCAATTTTCTTATTTTTTTAATAAAAAGGATTTGGGGTGTATTATAGGTCTTTACTGCCAAGGAATATGCAACCTCCTGGATGTGGATTTCCACTATCATTTGAAAGTATATCACATGGTTGTCATATGAAAATGATTTTTTACAAATCATCCTTACAGTTCAGTTGAAGATCATATGTCACAAATAAAAGATGTATTTTCTTGAAGCTCTACAAGCCAGTGAGTAAATGTGTAAAGGGCAAAACTGAACAGCCCATAACAGTGTAACGCACACCACAAAATGATAAAATAATCTATAGCTCAGGATAATCTATAATCTCAGGATACTCTTTTTTTTCCAAAATCTCATAATTCTTTTTTTCCCACTGATGCTGGTCACCCCACTGAGGTACTCCTGCAATTTATTTTTTGCTCTAAATTTCAGCAAATGCAGTTCCTCCCATATCTCTCATTTTTTCTATTCATCTCCTATTCTCCAAATTGTTTTGATTCTTCTTCCCCTCCTTCCAAAACCCTTTTATTGCATGTTTATCCCATGAATATCTCCCTGCATGTGTTTCTCAAAATACAGCAGCAATAATGAACCTTACATAGCAGCAAATAAATACCATTAAGTCCCAATGATTTATTTCTGGACCTTATTTTCTTACTTCTCCTTCATGCTTCACCTGCATTATCTTCTGTTTTTAGTGTGGGCTTCAGAAATCTACCTATCTTATTACACAATCATAGCTGATAACATCTTCCTAACTTACTCATGAGTAATCTAGAGTGAAGTCTGGTGCATAATCAAGATGGCCTAATTCTGAATAGAGGTAAAATAGGGAAAGAAGCTATCCAAACAGAGGCAAATAACCATCATGAAAGCTCAGAGCAAAGTGGTGGAAATTAGCATATGGATTACAGAAAGTTGGTATGGCCATGAAGCTATGTGTGAGGGAAAGGTAGCGGGTACAAAGGTGAACCAAGTAGCATCTTTTAAATTAAAGTATGAACCAAGGGATACTGCTGATAGTCAATTTCAAAAGTATTTATTTGCAGGATTAAATCTATTGGGCAAAAACATAAATGTCAGCAAAGATGACCAAAGACTTTGACCGAACAGAAGGTTTGAATGAAATCCATCGCAGGCTCTGACTTTGCATTTCTTAAAGCCATTTATGTGAGGAAACAGCCTCAAGATGACAACCAACAATATCAAGGACCTTCAACGTTCTGGTCACAACCGCTCCTCAATGTTGCCTTCGGGTAACAATATATAGAAGGCTGAAAACCAACACCTGAAGTGTTCAGGATGAGATCATTTCCAATGGCAGTCAGGCACTTAAATCTCTTCTTGTTAACACTAATCATGGATTGTTCTGATACCACAAGCAGACTCCCTGTAATACCACTTTTTTTCTTCTCTTGTTAACTGAAAATTTTTTATCTATTAACTCTTTTTCAACTTAATTTAAATGAAGTACCACTTTTGCTGCAGCAGGAATTTTGATGTATATGTTCATTGTTCAATGTATCTAACAATAAACATGATCTCATTCTCCACACATTATTCCAACTTATTTCATTGTTTACATGTGAAAGGACAACTCCAATATCACACCTTCTGTCATTACTTTCCACCAGCACCTTTCATATCTTCTCCCTCCAAAAATATCGTTTCATCATTGCTACTAATAGATAACACCCCCAGCAAAGTAAGAAGGATGAAGGGTGTTACTTAACATTGGATTTGATCTCAAAAACTATGCTGATGCTCAGTGAAATATTAAGGAAGTGCTTACATTGTGGAAGGTGCAATCATTTGATCTCTCAGTATTGTTCTTCCGAAGAGTTTTATGATATCAGTTAAATTGCACATTTTTATTTCCAAGCGTGTTTGAGAGAATTTCCATCATATTTAGCCATTCATCCTTCTTAATGATTTAACTGTGGCTGAATGTCAAAGCCCTCACTGAACTGAAACTTCAATGACCACCAGTGGGAATGGTGAAATCATGACCCAGAGATTGCCAGCTCTTTGTGGGTTATTTTCCTTGATTTCAGCGATTCGTGTTGTCACTTTACAGATCCCTAAGAAAATTAATAAGAGTATAACCACTAGAAACAGTATTCAGAATATATTGCAAATTTGCAATGATCAATGCAAACACTATACTTTAAAAGCCATGCAAGATCTTCCTTAATCATCTATTCCAACAGTTTTAGCTTAAAGCATGAAATCAACTTACCTCCTCAGCCACAGTCCTGAAATCCATGTGCTACAGCACAGACAGTAATGCTGGCCTGCAAAATGAGAAAGACATCACCCGAATCAGTTCACTTTAATTAAGCCATAGCAAACAAGGCAAGATGTATAATTAATAAATATTACAAGTTATGCAAGATTGCATATTTTACTCTTGAATGCATAGGCATTCTTCTGTATAAAACTGAGAGGCATTCTTCTGTATAAAACTGAGTATTAAAACTAATTAACAGAAAAAGTGCTGAATATAGATTAGATGATACTTTGATATAAAACAGCACAGAGCAGCTGTTTAACTACAAGAGTTAAACAAGAAAGTCTGCAGACGCTGGGGTCAAATGCAATACAGAAATGTACTGGAGAAATTCAGCAGGTTACTAAGCATCCATTGGAAAGGGTAACATTAGTGTCAGGTCAGTTCCTATGGATACTGTGTGACCCGCTGAGTTTCTCCAGCACAGTTGTGTATTGTGTATTGTTTAGCTACAAGGATTCTTCCTTTGTCATAGCTGATTAGTTCATCCAACAATACCACCTGCCAGAATAAGCATGCACCTGAATCAACTGTAAAATGTATCATGTTTTGCAGTACTGTAAGTTGCACAAGACAAACTAATTGGAGCCCATTTATTTTAGGAAGGTATTCATATTAATGCTTGGGTGGGACAATATGAAAACACCCAAGCATTTCCAATGTTGTAAAAATTAACCATGCTGTAACTGCCTGAAGAAACCAGTATTAAACATGTCACAGATATTAAGGGAAAAGTAATTTTATTGCATGTCTTATTAGATCAGGCAAATGTTTAGAAAAATCTTTAACCTGTGATAAATTTTTTGAATCTTCAACTAAAAGTGTGTCGCAAAGGTACTGTATGCCTACATGACAAAAAATACTTAAATACCATTCCTATGATATGTCATTGAAAAATGAATGAATTCAGTATCCAGAAAAACAATTCTGCACAATAAAAAGTAAATATTACAAGTTTCTACAGAAATTACTACTTCGTGCCATTAGGATTCATGGTACCTAATTTACTATTTAATAATTTTATTTGTTATTAGCATAATCTCCAGTTTGACTGATATTTTTCGATGAGGCCATTATTTATCAGAGTGTGAAGTTATTTGGGGAATAATTGTTTAAGGAAGGTAGAAGATCTGATTGAAATGCTACCCAAGTTGACATTGTGGGCCAGAGACACAGTGCCCTCCATAATGTTTGGGGGAAAGGCACTTTTTTCCTTTATTTTTCTTTATTTTCCCCTGTGTTCCACAGTTTTAATTTGTAATCAAACAATTCATGTGTGATTTTCATTGGTAAACTCTGGTCCACATGTTGAAAAATGGCAATTACAGACTCCAAAGGTGATCAAAAGCTTAGAAGCAAGCCTAGCTCTCTTATACCTGCACCAATGATGCAAGGAAACATAACTGAGTACTCACAAATACCTGTGAAGCCAAATGTCCCAAACATTATTGTGTCGTGAAATCAGGGAACTATGGAAAATAATTTCATATTTTCATCATGGTCAAACCAAATTGTATAGAAATAAGTTTTAATAAAATCTGGAATGTCACTTTAATCACATGTAAATTATTGATTACAAATTTAAAACTGTGGAGCACAGGGGCAAATAAAGAAAAAAAATCTTTGTTCCAAACATTATAGAGGACATTGTATATATTACAGAATAGAAGAAATTATTATTCATTAATTATCATCACATAGTAATTGTAATTCACAGCAGGACCCTTCCATTTTGTGGCCCATTTTTCATCCTAAACTTTCAAATATGTAATGATTCGAGTGAATGGTGATGAAAAACATTAAAGTGCACCTCCCAGAGATACTGGACCCAGTTGAATTCACCTACAGATGGATCCGTTCCACTAATAATGCAATAGCTTTGACCCTCCATTCAATATGCCAGGCTGCTGCTTATCACTTTAGTTTGGCATTTAATATGATCATTAACCAGAGGCTGGAAGAGAAGCTGACCTCGCTGGGACTCAACCACCTTCTCTGTAACTAGATTCTGGACTTCCTAACAAAAAAAAACATGTTATCTGTCTGGGTCAGTAGCAAAACATAGATCACCAGTGCTCCCCAGGACTGTGCATTCAGTCCATTCGGGTTCATGCTACTGGCCCACGAATGCATCATCAGATCCAGCTTTAGCCGTGTCATCAAGTTTGCTGATGAGATGACAATAACTGGCCTAATCAGCAACACCAGTGAGTCGCACTATAGAGAAGAGATTGAAGACCTCATGTTATGGTGCACGAATAACAACCTGAGTCTCAATGCGGTTAAGATAAAAGAGATGATTGTGGATTTCAGGAGGGCTAGGGACAACCAGTCTCCACTATGCATCAATAACTCTGTCAATGGAGAGAGTAGAGAACACCAAATTCCTTGGAATTTACTTTAATTGACTTATCCTACACATCTCCTCACTTGTCAGAAAGGTGCAATAGTGACAGCACTTCCTGAAAAGACTGAGACAGGGAAGGCTACCAGCCACTATCCTGTTGACTTTTTACAGGAATTCTATTGAGAGCATCCTGACTGACTGCATTACAGTGTGTTATGGTTGCTGTAAAGCATTGGATCAGAGGTCAATTCACAGGACCATAAGAGCAGTAGAGAGGATCATGGGGGGGGGGGGGGGGGGGGGGGGTGGGGGGCGTCTCCCTCACCAGCGATAAAATCTACCAGGATCGTTGTCTGAGAGGCTTCACAAAATCACCACTTTCCAGCTACTCCCATCATGAAAGTATCAGAACTAGAACCACCAGGCTGAGAAACAGCTTTCTCCCATGGGCAGTGAATCCGCCAAATGACTGATGAACAAAAATGTTTATTAAGTTTTTTATGTACTACATATAAATCACTTGTAAATATGCAAGTTAGGACTTTATATGGGTTTGCATGCTTTTACATCAAAGAACACCATTTTGTCTCATTGTACAGTACTTGTATAATAAACTTGAACTTTATTAATTTAGACATACAGAATTGTAACAGGATATTTTGGCCCACATGCCCATGCCACCGAATTTCAATCAATTTAACTGCAACCCCAGTACTTTTCAAATGGTGGGAAGAAACTGGAGCCCTTGGGGAACACACACAGAGACTTGTAACAAGAATGTTCAGAGACTGGATTTGAAATACATAGTCATAATTTGATGTGAGCATCCCCTCACTGATGCTGTGCAACACTTATTATGAGTCCAAAACTGGAAGATAGTATCTTTCCAAGACCTATGTTTTGCATAAGATAAATTGACTGTAAAGCCAGCAATGAGATTGCATGCAAGTGGCAATGCTGAGATTCAATCAGTCGAAGAAATGATCAAATGTTCTCACTCCCACCAGTGCCTGATTATTGCAGAGATTTCTGCAAGTTATCTGCTCTGCAGCTGCTTCTTGCTTATGTTTAGCTTGTAAGGAAATGCCTTTTTCTGACTTTGAAGCTTTCATTGTTGTGAACTGCAGCAGCAACTTTGCCATTAATGTTTTGTTGCATTTGCACTAGTGGGCTGCCGACTGCGCCATGATTGAAGCGGCGACCCAACACTGGGAACCTGCAGCCTACACCACCGGTCGAGATGGGCTACGCACTTCGAAGTCAGCGCTTGACTAAGCAGCACATGGCTGCAGCACCCCACTCTGATAGGCTGGGCAGGAGCAGCCAATCGCGTGGAGCTAAGGAAGCAGCCACACCCAGGGATGAGAGGGGCTTACTGATTGGCCTCTCCCTGGATAGCGCTAAATAACCAATCCCAGGAAGCAGATTGTATGGCCACAATTCAGGTGGCATGATGACATCAGAGATAGTCTTCTGAGCCCTTTATAAGCAGAGCTCCCAGCACAATAAAACAGTGTTGAATTCACTCCTGTAGTCTCTTCTTTGAGCATAATCTCTCCAGCAGTAGCTACAAGTTCTAACTTACAAGACAAATGTTGCAAACAAGACTTCCATTTAAATTTTTGAAACAGAAGGCTACATTGGCCATTCAATGAAGCACAAAAATGACACAATAGATTAGAATATAGTTCAAGGTAATGTAATATCTTGTGGTGTATACTAGTTATCAAGATGGAAAATATCACCAAATTAATTAGGCAGAAAAGCCAAGGAAACTACAGGTATGTATCCTAAAGTGTACCTTGGTTATTGATAGGGTTTTTGTGTTCTAGTTAATTGCAAAATGACAGTAGCTTCAAATAAGGATGTTGTGGCGGCTGTGTAGGGGGCCAAGTGGGCGCTTAGGCAGTAATGCGAACCGCCACCATCAGTGCAGTGCACGGACTCACCCAAGGGCTGGTACTGGCATGCTAGTGGTACTGAGTGCCGAGGGACGGCACGTTGATCAGCTGGGTCCCCTGCTGAAAGGCCCGGGACGTTAACAAGTCTCAATTTAAACCTGCTGGTCCACAGGACCAGCAGCTGTTCCTTAACAAAGTCCCACCTTGACCTGTAGAGCCCGGGACAGCAGGGAATAAAAGCCATTTGTAAAGCTTCAATAAACCAGTCCTGAGTTGACTACTCTGGCGTCTGTTAGTAGCTCTACCATAGTAGCCACTACAATGTTTATTTTTACAGGAAGGAAGTTACTACATGACAAACATATGACATTCTAAATACACCATGCTGTCTTTGAGGAAATATGCATCACCACTTCTCGTTTATCTTACTGATGCATCGGACTTGTCAGCCACAAACGAGCCTGCAGCTGACATGGACATTTACCCCCTCCATAAATCTTCGTCCGTGAAGCCAAGCCAAAGAAGAATAAACCCTTTGTAATACTAGTGGGAGTGAGGGGATTCAAGAAAGAGTTCAGTGACTCTTCTCTACTCTAAGCCCAATATTCAAAGTACTGGAGTGTTCGCTATACATTTATACAGAAGTTGGGCAGGGGTCTGTATAAGACCCTAACAAGTTTTACATCATCTGCATTCTGTGTTTACCATTATGTGCTATCTTATAATGTCTAGAATTTTCTGAGAAGATCAGCGTGTTCCTTATCTCAAGGCATATTGACATTCTTGGGAATAATACTATCTCACTTGGCACAAATGTTAAAAAGCAATTACATTATAATGTTTGCAGTACCTGAAAGCCTTGCCTTTAGCCTTAATGCATTAACCCTTTATTAAACATAAAACTTATTCTTCTACACTTCGACGAGAAGAACAGGCTGACACCAAAGAAAGATCATCTCTCCCTAAAAAAACAGGCCCTTTGCATAGCCATGACTGAGGTTCACCTATCCAAGGTGAGCTCACCCAAGGCAATTGGACAAAACAACATACTTAGTCGAGTTCTGAAGAACTATGCAGACCAACTAATGGAGGTCCTTACAAACATCTTCAACAGATATTTGCAGCAGTCCATCGTCCCTGCAAGTTTTAAGACAGCCCAGTACCAAGGATGGTGACAATAAAAGGCCTCAATGACTATCGCTCAATGACACTGACCTCCATCCTTATGAAATGATTCAAGTGTCTGGAGATGAAACACATCAAAGTGCATGATCCTGAGACACTGGACTCATTTCTATTTTCCCAAGGACGGAACCATACCACTGATACAGATGGCAACATCTCTCCATTCCACCCTGTCCCACCTGGAAAATTATGCCTCATATGCCAGGCTGCTGTTCATTGACTTCAGCTTGGTATTTAATAGCATCATACCCCAGGGATAGTGGAGAAGTTGTCCTCAATAGCAGTCAAAATCTCTCTGTTAGTGGATTCTGGACTTCCTAACAGAAAGACCATGATCAGTCTAGGTTGGCAAGTCTGCCTCTTTCTCTCCATCTGAGATTCCAACTGCCAGCCACATTTCCTTCTCTCTGTCACTTGCAAAACCCCCTCCTTCTCTAGCAAACAATAGGAGTCAATCTTTTGCTCCCATCTGTTGTTTTAGGTAAACAAATTCTCATTAACTTTTGAGTAAGCACGTTGCAGAAAGGTTAGAAATGTCCAACACAGATGACCTGACTCGAGTCCAGGACAATTTCATGACATCATTTCAATTAGCAGCTACTTGTGAAATGTACATAGCATTCTCCATAGTTTCTGTAAAGTCACTGTATATGAATTCTTCAGTATTTCAAATAAGATACGTTTTAAAGTGTGTATGTATGAAAATTTTACCAATTTATCTCCCAAAAACATTCCCAAATATTACATCACACTACTGACCAAAGACTGCAATGCCAGATCCAACTTCAACAGTGTCATCAAATTTGCAGACAACACTACAGTAGTTAGCCTCATCAGCAAGAACGATCAGTTGCTCTACAGATAAGAGGTGGAAAATCTCATGAAATAGTGTGAGAATAACAACCTCAATCTCAACATAGACAAGATAAAGGATCAAAGAACGCTATTTCATTGGGTTTTACTTGTAAAATCAAAAAAAATTTAAACTTGTATATCCTTAGATTTAGCAATGAATCTTCATTTTGTGTAAGACATTGTTTATTACAATTTATGGTGGTACATAATATACATATGTCTAAACTCAAATGATCCTCCTTTTATGCAGAAGTTGATCCATTATGTGGAAAATGAAAAATATTTGAAGCCTCATTGTTTGGGATTGTCCCAAATTAGAAAGATATTCTCCCAATATCTTGCTAATGTTTATCAACAATTTTGAAGATTAAAATTATAACCATATAACCATATAACCACTTACAGCACAGAACAGGCCAATTCAGCCCTACTAGTCCATGCCGTAGCAAATCCCCACCCTCCTAGTCCCACTGACCAGCACCCGGTCCATACCCCTCTAGTCCCCTCCTATCCATGTAACGATCCAGTCTTTCCTTAAATGTAACCAATGATCCCGCCTCGACCACGTCTGCTGAAAGCTCATTCCACATCCCCACCACCCTTTGCGTAAAGAAATTTCCCCTCATGTTCCCCTTATAATTTTCCCCCTTCAATCTTAAACCATGTCCTCTAGTTTGAATCTCCCCCTTTCTTAATTAAAAAAGCCTATCCACATTTACTCTGTCTGTCCCTTTTAAAATCTTAAACACCTCTATCAAGTCCCCTCTCAATCTTCTACGCTCCAGAGAAAAACGCTCCAGAGAAAAAAGCCCCAGTCTGCACAACCTTTCCCGGTAACTCAGACCCTGAAATCCTGACAACATTCTCGTGAACCTTCTCTGCACTCTCTCTATTTGGTTTATATCTTTCCTATAATTTGGTGACCAAAACTGTACACAGTACTCCAAATTTGGCCTCACCAATGCCTTGTACAATTTCATCATAACCTCCCTACTCTTGAATTCAATACTCCGATTTATGAAGGCCAACATTACAAATGCCTTCTTCACCACACCATCTACCTGAGTATCAGCCTTGAGGGTACTATTTACCATAACTTCTAAATCCCTTTGTTGCTCTGCACTCCTCAATTGTCTACCATTCAATGTATATGACCTATTTAAATTTGCCTTTCCAAAATGTAGCACCTCACATTTATCTGCATTAAATTCCATCAGCCATTTCTCAGCCCACACCTCCAGCCTTCCTAAATCACCTTTTAATCTACGGTAATCTACCTCACTCTCCACAACACCACCAATCTTTGTGTCATCCGCAAACTTGCTTATCCAATTCTCCACCCCTACATCCAGATCGTTAATATATATAACAAATAATAGTGGACCCAGGACCGAACCCTGAGGAACTCCACTAGTCACCGGCCCCCAATTCGACAAACAATTTTCTACCACTACTCTCTGACACCTCCCATCCAACCACTGCTGAATCCATTTCACTACCTCCTTATTTATACCTAATGCCTCCACATTTTTCCTAACCGCCTGTGGGGAACTTTGTCAAAAGCTTTACTAAAGTCCAAATAGACAACATCCACAGCTTTCCCTTCATCAACCTTTTTTGTAACCCCCTCGAAGAACTCAATCACGTTTGTCAAGCATGATCTACCCCTGACAAAACCATGCTGATTACTCCCTATCAATCCCTGTTCATCGAAAAATTTGTAAATAGCATCCCTCAGAACACTTTCCATCAACTTGCCCACCACAGACGTCAGACTTACAGGCCTATAATTCCCAGGTTGGCAATTGGACCCTTTCTTAAACAGAGGAACCACATGGGCCACCCTCCAATCCTTTGGCACCACTCCTGTGGCCAGTGACATCCTAAATATCTCTGTTAATGGCCCCACTAACTGTCCACTAGTGTCCCTGAGTGTCCTAGGGAATATTTTGTTCGGTCGGGGAGATTTATCCACCTTTATCTTTTTTAACACAGCCATCACTACCTCCTCGGTTATCCTTATATGCTTCATGACCTCCCCACTATTTTTCTTTACTTCAACTGGTTCAACATTTTTTTCCCTAGTGAAGACCGAGGCAAAGAAATCATTCAAAATTTCCCCCATTTCCTCAGACTTCTCACTCAGCCTACCCTCGCTATCTACAAGAGGTCCAATTTTATCTCTCACTAATCTTTTACTTTTAATGTACTTATAGAAACCCTTTGGATTTATTTTTACTCTGTCAGCCAAAACCTCTTCATGCCTTTTTTTGGCCTTTCTAATTTCTTTCTTAAGATTCCTTCTACACTCCTTGTAGTCCTCCTTCAACTTCTCAGCTCCCTGCTCTTTATACCTCTTGTACACCTCCCTTTTACTCCTAACCAAATTTCCAATATTGCTTGAAAACCAAGCCTCCCTATGACTTCCAGCCTTTCCTTTGATCCACACTGGGACATAACTACTCTGTACCCTCAAAATTTCTTTTTTGAATATCCTCCATTTTTCATTAACATCCTTACCTGAAAATATCCTGTCCCACTCAATACTCCACAAATCCCTTCTTATTCCTTCAAAATTTGCTCTTTTCCAATCCAGAACCTCAACTTTAGGCCTCTCCTTGCTCTTCCCTAAAACTACCCTAAAACTAACAGAATTATGATCACTAGACCCAATTGGTTCTCCAACATTAATGTCCGCTACCTGACCTAGCTCGTTCCCTAACAGGAGATCCAGTATTACACCATCCCGAGTCGGTTCTTCTACTAACTGATTTAGAAAACAATCCTGAAGACATTTAACGAACTCCAGCCCATCCAGCCCTCTAACCGTATGGGTATCCTAATCAATGTGTGGGAAGTTAAAATCTCCCATCATCACTACCTTATGATTTTTACACATATACGTTATCTCCCTACAAATTTGTTCCTCTAATTTTCTTGGCCCATTTGGTCGTCTGTAATACACCCCTATTAGCACCCTCTTGCCTCCTCCACCCCTCAATTCCACCCAAACAGCCTTACTGGTCAATCCCTCCATACCATCCTGCCACCTCACGGCAGTAATGTCCTCCTTATCAAGCAGAGCAACTCCTCCTCCTTTTTTACCCCCTGATCTATCACTTCTAAAACAAATGTATCCTGGAATATTAAGATGCCAGTCCTGCCCCTCCTGTAGCCAGGTCTCACTAATTGCCACAATATCGTGACCCCAAGTATCTATCCATGCTCTCAGCTCATCTACCTTGTTCACTAGGCTTCTTGCATTAAAATATATGCATCTCAGAGAATGACGCTCACATATATTCTCTTTTTTTACCTTCTACCCTAATCTCCATCCTACCTTTGTTATCTTTTTTATTCCTAGCTAGGTGGCCATACTCCCTGGACACTGCTCTCACACTCTGTTCCCCACCCCCCTGCCAAACTTTTAAACCTTCCCCCACAGCTCTAACAAATCTGCTTGCCAGCACATTGGTCCCATGCCCTTTAACTGCCCTGTTTGTTTTTTTTCTCATTAACTGGATAAAGTTTCATCAGCATCTCAAAAAAATCTTTTAGCTTTTAACATGTTAATAGCCAGACCAGCTGGTTTTAATGAAATGGAATGAGGAACTCTCTCCAACTCATGGACAGTGGCTACATGATGTAATGACATATTTAAGTTTAGTGAAAAATCAGATACAATATTAAAGATAGAAATTTTCAGTTTGAAACAATATGGAGCCCATTCATCGAATACTATCACAACTGGCAGTTTTTAGGGAATTTGGATGCTCCAGCAATGCTCCTCTGAGGGTCGCTACTTGATCTATTTTTGTTAATTTTTTTTCTTATTATTAAGTAACTTTGATGAGAGGGAGTTAGATTAGTAATAGTTTTTTTTTTCTTTTTTCTGTTTTTTTTTATATAAGTTAATCATATATGGTTTAATTATGATTGTCATAGATCGTAACAATTACTTAGACATACCAAGGTATGACGAGTGTTGGTATAATGTAACTCAAGTGGTTTATGTTCATAATTATTTTAACATAAATATAAAATTTAAAAATATGGATGAAATTTATAGTAAAGTGCATTTATATTAATTAGATTATATTAGTCTTCTTTGGCTTGGCTTCGCGGACAAAGATTTATGGAGGGGTAATGTCCACGTCAGCTGCAGGCTCGTTTGTGGCTGACAAGTCCGATGCAGGACAGGCAGACACGGTTGCAGCGGTTGCAGGTGAAAATTGGTTGGTTGGGGTTGGGTGTTGGGTTTTTCCTCCTTTGTCTTTTGTCAGTGAGGTGGGCTCTGTGGTCTTCATCAAAGGAGGTTGCTGCCCGCCGAACTGTGAGGCGCCAAGATGCACGGTTTGAGGCAATATCAGCCCACTGGCAGTGGTCAATGTGGCAGGCACCAAGAGATTTCTTTAGGCAGTCCTTGTACCTCTTCTTTGGTGCACCTCTGTCACGGTGGCCAGTGGAGAGCTCGCCATATAACACGATCTTGGGAAGGCGATGGACCTCCATTCTGGAGACGTGATCTGCCCAGCGCAGTTGGATCTTCAGCAGCGTGGATTCAATGCTGTCGGCCTCTGCCATCTCGAGTACTTCGATGTTAGGGATGAAGTCGCTCCAATGAATGTTGAAGATGGAGCAGAGACAACGCTGGTGGAAGCGTTCTAGGAGCCGTAGGTGATGCCGGTAGAGGACCCAAGATTCGGAGCCGAACAGGAGTGTGGGTATGACAATGGCTCTGTATACGCTAATCTTTGTGAGGTTTTTCAGCTGGTTGTTTTTCCATATATAGGATTATTATGTTGAACTCGATAAAAATATTTTTAAAAGAAAAAAGCTAACTTGTATATCTAGTTTGTTGTAATATATTCCAATAACCTATCCTCTACTGTAGTCAAG
Organism: Narcine bancroftii; assembly: GCF_036971445.1. Classification (NCBI taxonomy): domain Eukaryota; kingdom Metazoa; phylum Chordata; class Chondrichthyes; order Torpediniformes; family Narcinidae; genus Narcine; species Narcine bancroftii. Next base: position 305,970,186 of record NC_091470.1, read on the forward strand.
CTCACAGGCAGATTAATCACTTAGCCTTTCTTAAAAAACGGAACAACATTAATTTCCTCCAATCCTCTGGCATGTTACCCATAGCTTACAATGTTTTAAACACCTCTGCTAGGCCTCTTACAATTTCTGTGCTATCCTCCCTCAAGGTCTGTGAAATGTCTTGTCAGTCCCTGAGTATTTATCCATTTTTATTTGCCTCAGGACAGCAAGCATCTCCTCTTCTATCATCATTATAGGGTTCATTAACTCACCTGTTTTGCTTCATTTCTAAAGACTCTGTCCATCTACCAACTCAATACTGATGAAAAAAAAAATTAATTTAAGATCTCTCCCATCTCTTTCTGCTCCAGGCATGGATGACAACTCTGGTCTTCCACAGGACCAATTGTAGCCCTTGCTATCGCTTTGCTTTTAATATATCTATAGAAGCCCTAGCGATTTTCCTTCACCTTTTCTACCAGAGCCACCTCATACCTTCTCTTAGCCCTGCTGATTTCCTCTGCAGACTCAAAATATTATCACAGAGAGCAAATCTTTTTATAATTGTATGAAGCATATAAGGGTGGAGTTTCTCCAGCACTTTTATGTGCTGGACTTTGTTGCATTAAACATAATTCCTTTGGTAAATAGAAAGGGGGAACATATGTTGGTAAATATGAGGTCATCCTCTTGAGAATGAAAAAATAGATCAGATTATTATTTATATGGTGGAGGATTCCTGCATGCTGTGTGCAGAGGGACTTGAGCATGCTTGTGCATGAACCGCAAAAGGTGGATTTGCAGGTTCATCCAGTAATTAAGTAGGCAAATGGAATGATGACTTTAATTGCTGGAGTGATTGAAATTAAGAACAGGAAGATTTTGTTCCAACTATCCAGGATACTGGTGAGGCTGCTCCTGGAGAACTATTTGCAGTTCTGGTCTCCTTACTTGAGAAAAAAATATATCGGCTTTGGATGTGGTGCAGAGGAGGTTCATGAAGTGAGGGGGTTAGTTGATGAGCAGAGATCGAGTCACCTGTGATGATACATGTTGAAAGTCACAAGAATGATAGAGGATCTTAAGGAAGCATACAAAATTATGAAAGGAATAGGTAAGATAGAGGAAGGAAAGTTGTTTCTGCTGGTAGATGAGACTCAAAAATAAGGGAATTAGCCTCAAGATTCAAGGGAATAAATTTAGGATGTAGATGGGGAGGAATTGCTTTTCCAGAGCGTAGTGAATCTATATAATTGTCTGCCCAAGGAAATAGTAGAGGTTGCCTCGTTAAATAGATTTAGGAGTTTGGTTGCTTTTCGCACAGTGGAGGAATTAAGGGCTATGCAGGAAAATGATCAAGCATGATCTTATTGAATACTAGATCGGGCTTGGTAGGCCAGATGGCCTACACCTGTTCATATTTCTTGTGTTCTGATGGAAAGCTGTCATATGATTTGGACAACAGATCTCTCTGCTGTGTTTTTCGTTTGGTAACAACACTACATCCTATGACCACATGGCTTATTGGCACCACCAAAAAATCTGTCTGCATTACTGAAATTTTACTTTCTTTCATACACTAAAGTAATTATGACTATTTATCTTTTTGTCCTTTCATTGTGATTATCTTGATTTCTGTCTTGCCATATGTGATAATTTAACTTTAGTTGGTCTAACTTCTATGTCTGTTCCGCTGCAGAAAGTAAAAATTTAGTGTATAGAGTGCATTTTACTTTTATATATGACAATAGACTTTCATCTCATCTATTTACATAGACATTCACAAATATGCCAAAATGTATGTTTATATTTCCAAAGCAGATCTAAATTAAATAGTTTTATGTGTTGAAAAAAGTTACATGACATTTCTATTGCTTATAATCCTACATTTGTTAAAAGTAAAATTGTTAACACGATGAAATCATGTTAGTTTGTTCAAATTTTAAAACTTTTGGATAATAATTCAGGAAAACGGAAAACAATTGTACCCAAAATATTAGGATATGCTGGCTAGTTATCTTTTACTCTTTATATTTTCATGATTTATTGAATTGTCAGATGATATTTCTTCAAATCAGATCCTTCAGCTTCCATGTAAATGAAAATCAAATATTCTTAGAGTTGGGGGACTATTTTGTATTGGAAGTTTAAATCACATTCAAGGCATTAATTGTTGATAACTATTGTTGAAGCTGAGCCCTCACTTTGCTACCTGGAAATACTCGGTCCCGTGCAAAGACTAGAATCCAGAAGCTGAGAGATTGATGGCGGCCAGCCTCTGGGAATGAGGCATCAGGCACTGAAAGCTTCCAAACAATTCAGAGATTCAGAACCAGTGGTAAAGAAGGTGTGATCTGAATACAGGACCAGAAGATCTGGCTCACTGCTGCAAAACATGTCACGGAGTTACAGAGGATATGAGAGTGCTAAAGGAGGTGACATCAGAGGAGGCAGCGAGATTCACGGCCACTCAATGTTTCAGAAGCTTCTGTTTTAAAAATGGCACCAGATTATGTGGTGACTCGTTGTTTACCTTTGCAGGGCAAGAAAAATTGTAGGGTTTTTTTGTGTATTTTGTATACATGGCAATATATTTCAATCAAAGATCCTTCAATATTCAGTAACTTCTTTGACCTGAAAGTTGACTCTAGTTCTTTCACCAAATGCTCCCTGACCTGATGAATGCTTCTTACATCTTCTGTTTCAACATTTCAACACCAAGTGGTGAACTGACACAACAATGAAGGACTCAGCAATAGAAAAGCCCTTCAGTTGCAGTCAAAACTGTAATTCATTGTTGACCTTGGTAACCATGTTTAGTTTAGTTTTGATAAATGAAAGCCAGTAGTCCCAACATGATGAAATAGAAAGCGAACAAGATGAGGTACAAAAAGTGGTTATATGACATTTTCGGGTGAATAATACCAATAACTATAGGAAGCATGGTGATCAGTGACAAACAAGACAGGAAAGAATGACATTAGATTGTCATCTTACAAGGGTGGGTGCCCAATGCTCAACAAGAATGGAGTGGCTGAATGGTCTGTTTTCATCCCATTCAGCTTAATGATTCTACAATTTAAAGGGGAACCCAGAAGTTTTATGGACAATGTTAAATTGTATATGGGTAGCAAATAGATAGTGCCCATATCAGAGACCTTAACCAAGAATCTTGAAGATATGACTGAGATGTTCAAGGAATATTTTTATGTGCTTTTTCAAAAAAGAAATGCTGGCCATGTGTCACAGGAAAAGAGGAAATGGCTGAGAAAATGGATGGGTGAAATATTGAGAGAGGAGCTGATGATATATGGAGTACGTAGTCACAAGTTCTGGTTGGAATGAATATTAGGGTGCTGTAGGAAGAAAAAATAGAATGTGCAAGTATTGGCCATGATCATCTGGTCATTCCTGAAATAAAGGGGTTCTGCCAAAGAAATGAAGAACAAAAACAATTACATCCTTGTTCAACAAAGATTTTTGGAATAACTCCAGAAATCATAGATCAATGCCGCTTTGTGTTGATCCTCAGCGGTAGGGAAGCGTTAAGGAAATAATAGGAAGTAAAATTTCCTGTTACTGAGAAAAGAAGATAAATAATGAACATGGATTTGTTTTTTTTTCTGTATTGACAAAACAGAGAGGATAAATAAGGGTAACATATTTTGAAGTTGTGGCAGTAAAATGGAAAGCCATTCATTTTGGATGGATGGACGATGAGAGACGATATAAGGGATATAATTCTAAAGTTGGTGAAGGAACAGATACCTAAATATTAATATGTGGTAAGACAAGTCTTTAATTATGGCTGGGCAAGTTGAAAAAATTGTTTTAAAAGCATGCATAATCCCAGGCATTGGGCATAAATGAGAAGACACAGTGTAATAAAACTCTGGTTTTCCCACAAGTGGACTATATTTGGTCACTGTATTTGAGGTGGAATGTAATGGCTGTGAAGAAAACTTCACTAGATTAGCTGTGGGAATGAGGGACTTACATTACAGGGAAAGGTTTGAAAAGTAGGGATTATTTCCTATGAACAAGGTGAAGCAGGTCATGAGAATCTGTCCCCATTGTCAGAAGCAACAGGAACCAGATTTAAAATGACAGGTAAAAAAAATCAATGGCTTAATTGGGTTAAACATTTGCATAGTTAACATCTTGAATGCAAAGATAGATTCCTTTTCTAATCTTTGAAAGGAAGATGTATCAGTAGATAAAAGGACGAGAAGTTTAGAGAATGAGAATTGATCTCATTGAAGTGCAAGGATTTTTAGGGGATGTGATGGGGAAATAGTGGTTGGACAAAAGAGCATAGTCTCATACCTAGGGGATACTCATTTAAGGCAGAAATGAGGAAGAATTCCTTGTGGATATTTGGATTAATCATAACCTTACTGAATGGAGGTGGACTCAAAGGGCTGAATGGCCTGCTCCTATTCCTTATGGTTATATAACTATTCTTCATTTATGTGCTCAGTTTCACAGATACATTTGACAATAAAGAAAAAAAGTTTATTCAACATTACAATTTACCTCAAAGAGAAACATAGAGATTGAATGTTCCCCCACCTCCATTAATGTTTGCATTTGGCTGAACTAATGTAACTACACAGTACTCACTCAGGGGCTCCGTGTGGCTGGTGGAACAGTGACAGCCAGTGCAGGAGACTCCAGCTATCAGAAGAGGATGAACTAGAGTAATACTGCAACCAGATGTCCTGGATTCAGCTCAAAGTTCTCATCAGGAGTGTGAGCAATCGGACTTGTGTGGCTAACAGGTAACACTAGCAGAGCAGAAAACATGAATACTGTCATCCTGAGAAAGGAGAGCAGATAGAGCTTCGTGATTCCATCACCACCTCTTTATTGTTTTCTCAACACTCCAAATGGAAGAAGGACTACTGGCTCGCTGCAAAATCCCTAAGCCCCTTTGAAACTTTGGGTCCCGTCAATGGCAGCAGTCTAAAATTCTGCAGCGACATGCAAAGGTTGTGAGGGTCCTCTCCAAACTGTAGAGTCAGCATGAAACTATAAAAGAAAAGCTACATTAAATTCTCCCTCCATTAGCCACCTATTACCCTGCCTGTGGAACTATACTCCACCCCCTGTCCCTTCCCTCCCAACCATTTTGATTAGGCACCTACCTAGAATTTACTCATACTTTAATGAAAGGCTCAAGCCCAAAACTCTGGTTATATATCTTTACTATTGTAAAGGACTGTGGTGACCCACTTACCAGCAAGCAAACATGGCTATCAAAATGACAGACATACTGTGGAAAACAAAGGAAATTGACCTGCATCCAACACAGGTTTTTATCTGAACTGATGACATCACTGTTAACATCACTTCGTGTCCATGTGGCAGAAGCAGTGATTTATACAAGTCCAGCATACAAGTTTGCAGGTGTCAGTTTTGCACTAGATTCCATAATATGTATGTTGACTTTCCTGTCTACACATATGTCTATAGTAGCTCAGTATAGAATAGAATACACGGTTTGACCTGCTGAATTACCCCAGCATTTTGTTTTATATAACAAGTGGAAAAGGTAAGGAAGAACCAGTCGATGTGATACATTTGGATTTTCAGAAGATTTGTCATAAGTTGCAACAAGAGTTTAATCAGCCAGCTTAAAGTATAAGGAGTTAGTGATAATATACTGATATGGAGTGAGAAATGAGTTATTAGAAATAAAGCAGAGAGTGTAAACAAAAAAAAACTTTTGTCAGGTTTGCATGCTGAAGGGACTGAAGGGTCATTCATTGAGCATTAGCTATTTGTGATCCATGTCAATTTAACTGGGGGACCAAATGACATGTTACCAGATTGCTGATTACACAGAACTACATGGGATGTGTGAGTGAAGAGGAGGATATGAAGATGCTTTGGGAGATGCACACTTAGTGAGTGTTCAAGAACATGCCAAATAAGGGGGAAGATGTGAAACATTTACTCTTCGGTTCATTAAACACAACTCTATACTTTTTTAAAATTTGGTTGATGTTCAAAGGGACCAAGCTATGCTCATGCACAACATGGAGTTGTGAACATACAGAAGCCAACATACAGATGTAGTTATGATTGGGAAGACCAATGTTATGTTGGGATTTACTCAGAGAATGTGAGCACAGGCAGAAATATACTTACTACAATTAGATTGGCCATTGTTAAGAAGGCACCTGCAATATTTTATACAGTATTGGTCTCACTGCCATCAAAATATGTATCTTGGTCAATATGGTTTATAGTGAGAAAAATAAAAAAAATTTAAAAAAACATGTACTTGTTACAAAGGCTGTATTACCAAAACTCAGTGGAGCAGGTTTGCCACACATTGTGAGATTGAGTAGACTGGGCCTGATTAAAGTTTAGAAGAATAAAAGGTAACTTTTTTTCATATTTACAATATGCTTACAGAACTCAGAGTGGATGCTGGGAGGATTGTTCTTTGGTCGAAGAATCTGGAACAGGAAGAGATGGTCACAGAGTAAGGAGGAGGTCATTTAGTACTGAGATTAAGGAGAAATATCTTGATTCAGGAGTAATGAATCTTTGGAATATTTTATTCCAACCTGCTGTGGATGCTCAGTCATTTGGGTTCATTTGGAATAGTAAGAGAATTAAGGATGATATGGAATGTGCAGGAAAATAACATTAAGAGTAAAAGATCATCCAATATCTTGATTAATTATGGAAAATGCTCAAAGGGACTACAACTTTTAATGTTCTGATGGAACTTGAGTTCTTGGCCACAAGATGCCATTGGGTTAATAATCCCACAAAATTTTCACTGAACACTTTAACTATGCTCCTTTAATTCCATGGATAGGCACCATCCATTTTATAGAGCATATCCATCAACCTTCTTCTGTGAGCTGCCCATTGATTTATTCACTTGAATCCTTTGCAGTAAAACACACCCAAGCTACCCTTTCTCCCAGCCCTTGTTGCAGGCCACTTACCCAGCACCTCATCAAAGCTTCTGTCCACTAAATGTTGATGCCTTTGTATGTTATATAGGTTCCTGTTTTATTAGATTTAACCCTCACTGTTCTGTGAACTCATTGCCTCTCAGGAGTTAAAATACCTCCAAGTGTTCTCTTTCCAGTTCTAAACAGCTGATCAAACAGAGAGGTCACGCCTCAGTGATTTTATATGTGCAGTGATCACATTTTTCATCATCCAGATTGCCTCCAGAAAATTTTATTTGCACTTGATAGAAATTCATCCAAACTTTCGAAGAAATTAGAGTTCAAATGGTCACAGAAAACTGAACAAACTTTATATTACTGAAAAGACAAGGGGAATAAATGAAACACATCTGAAGATATTGAAGAAAATTAAGGTTAAAGAGTGAAAGGGGAGCTGTGGAGAAAACTAGGGGTCTCAACTCACAAGACTACAAGCACAAACTCAATTTTTAATGATTAGAAACATTAGCCTGAGTCTTTTCGCTTGGATTTGTCAGTTGGAAGGTTCTTGTGATCTTCTGAATGGAAGTGATAATAGAAAGCTTATCACGAATAAAAGCAATAATTGTGTCAAAATGGATAGATGAAGTTCACCACAAACCTCAGGCCTCCCCCAAGGAAGTAATAAACTCTAAAATGAAATATGAAAAATGATAACTTCTGCAAGACCTTTATATAAAATAATCTATAAAAAGATCTGGACTCAAATTAAAATGGTAGAATGTCACAGGTCAGCACCAGAATGAATGTTATAGGGGGGGGGGGCATTAGCATGTTAGGTGGGAGGCACAGTGCAATGCTTAGTGGGGGGGGGGGTCAGTTGGCGCACACTAGTGATGCAAACTGGGTGGGTTGGGGAAGAGTCACTAGCATGCGTCAAGGTAGACACTAGTGAGGGGTGGTCTGATGGCAAGCATTGGGCATGACCATGTGGGGCACACAGCACCTCGCTGGTGGGGGGGCATTGCCCGCAAATGCCCCCCTGATGCCGACCATGGAAATATTAACTGCATCATCAGTTAATGAAAAAAAATATAATGGAATACAATTCTAAGGATATTAAATTGCAAATTTTACATAACATTATTTAGACCACATAACCATCAATAAAATGTGTATTGACACTAAGTTTGGTAGGAACAGAGTTTCTAACTATTATTGCAACATTTCAAAATTTGGCTATAAAAGTAAACCACTGTCTCAAATAGTCATGAATTGACACCTGCAAAGTGAGGTAAGATTCAGACATAACTTCCAAACTCGCAAGACACCAAATGAATCAGTGTTCATCCAAGTAAATGCTGGTATAGAAATTCAACTTACATATTCCTAGAACTTTTAATGTGGAACTTTTAATATTTAGATATATCTCTGATTGAGTTCACAGCATTCTGGAGGGGGACTTTGATCAGCCAGATGTCATGGTTCACATAAGGACCAATGACATAGGTAGGAGTAGGGACAAGGTCCTGAAGAGGGAATATAGGGAGTTAGGAAAGTTAAAAAAACAAAACCTCATGGGTGATAATCTCAGGATTTCTGCCTATGCCACGTGCCAGAGAGGGTAGGAACAGGAAGTTGTGGCAGATGAATGCATGGCTGAAGAGTTGGTGCAGGGGTTCAGATTTGTGGATCATTACGATCTCTATTGGGGAAGGTCTGGCCTGTTCAAAAAGGATAAGCTGCACCTGAACTGTAAAAGGTCTGATATTATCCTGGTGGGCAGGTTTGGTAGAGATTTTGGGGAGGGTATAAACTAGCTTGGTGGGGGGAGGAGGGGGTGGGAATCAGAATGTGAGGGCAGAGATTAGGGCAGAAGGTCAAAAGCATGATGCCACATGTTCTGAGTTCGTGAGGAGTGACAGGCAGGGGATAGAACATAAATGTAACCAGTTAGAGGAGTTGAAATGTGTCTATTTCAACAATAGGAGTATTAGGAATAAAGGGGATGAACTAAGAGCATGGATCAGTACATGAAACTATAATGTTGTTACAGAAACTTGGGTGGAGGAAGAGCAGGATTGGCTGATGCAGATTTGGGTGTTTTAAAAGGAATAGGTTGGGAGGTGGGAGGAGTAGCATTACTGGCCAGGGATAGTATCATGGCTATAGAAAGGGAGGGAGTGTTCACTGTGTCACTGTGGGTTGAAGTCAGAAATAGAAAGGGAGCAATCACTATGCTGGGAGTAAGCAGGCAGATTTTGGAATGGTGCAGGAAATACAGTGTTGTAGTCATAGGTGATTTCAACTTCTCTAATATTAATTGGCATCTTCTAACTGCAAGAGGGATGGATAGGGCTGAAGTTGTCAGGTGTGTACTAGAAGGATTCCTGACACACTATGTGGACCAGCTGACAAGAGGAGAGGGCATACTGGATCTAGTACTGGGTAAGGAACCTGGTCAAATGGTGGACCTCTTGGTAGGTGAGCATTTTGGTGAGAGCGACCACACTCCCTTAGCTTCAGCACACCTATGAAAAAGGGATAAAAACAGACAAAATGGGAAAGGCTAATGACAAAAGGATGAGGCAGGAACTAGCAAGAGTACATTGGAAACAGATGTTCAAGGATGAAACCACAGACATAATGTGGAGGAAGTTTAGGGACAACTTGTGTTGGGTTCAAGATATGTTTGTCCCATTGGGACAAGAAAAAGATAGTTGGAAAAAGGAACCATGGCTGATGAAACAGGTGAAGCTACTAGTGAAAAGGAAGAAGGAAGCATAATATTAGATACAGGAAATAGGAAGGGACATGTGAAATATATGGTAACCAGGAAGGAGCTTAAGAAAGGACTTGGGAGAGCTCAAAAGGGGCATGTGAAAGGCCTTGGCATGTAGAATTAATGAGAATCCCAAGTAATTCTATGCATTTGCAAAGAATGGAAAGATTATGTGCCTGGAGGTGGAAGAGGTTGGGAAGGTCCTAGATGAAGACTTTGTTTCAGTATTCACAAGAGAATCAGGGTGATGTTGGAATGGAACACGCTTGTGTGTTGGACAATGTGGAGATGAATGAAGAAGTGTTGAATCTTCTTAAAAACATCAAGATTGATAAATCCCTGGGACTGAATGTGATATACCTCAGGTTGCTTTGAATAGATTGAAAAAGTTTTCAGCCCAGCAGTTTTTCAGTCCTTCCTGACCTTTGATCAGGCTTGATCCATCTGATGACAGCAAGGGGGAGCATCTTGATTTAGATGGACCATCAATTGACTTTATGGTGCTGAAAAACTCTCTGGTTGCCTGCATGTCTTCATAGCATTCCACCTGCTCAGCCTTACTCTGCCATCACTTCTCCCTCATTTCTCGCAGTTCTGCCTGTATTTTGTACTGCAGATGTTAAACGTGTCTTTCTTTAAGACAGATGGTGGGTCATTTTGCCTTGTTCTTGGCTCTAAGGGCTGCAGGAATGGTCTCATGGCTTTCATCAAACCAATCTTGATGCCCTTGAGTTTTCATTCGGAGTATAGTTGTTGCAGTCTGCATGACAACATCTTTGAACTGCTTCCACTTTTCAGAACAGGTTCCCAAAAGTAGTAAATAGCTGGAGAGCTTTTCATCTTGAAAACGTTTGGTTTGACCTGGATCTTCCCGTCTACCAATGTTGAATGACTCTCTGACAGTCTTTGATTGTTTATGATGCAAAAGGGCTACATGCAGTTTGAGGACCGACTGAACCAGCCTGTAATCTGTCCAACACTCAGCACCTCACATGGCCCAGCTGTTGGTGACATCTTCAAGATCAAGGTGGTGTATTATGACATAGTCAGGTAGGTGCCAGTGTTTGGACCTAAGATGCATCCAAGTTGTTTTGTACTTGTTTGCAAGTCTGAACATCGTGTCAGTGATGCACAGGTTGTGCTCGACACACTTACTCAGAAGCAGCAGGCCATTACTGTTTGATTTTCCCACTCCATGTCTCCCAAGGACTCCATCCCAGTTGTCGCTATCTATCGCTACCCTAGTGTTGAAGTCACCCAAGAAGTCACTGACTCCAGTGGGTAGCATAGGGGTTTGTTGCTGCCAGGGGTTGTCTGAATAGTCTGGTCCAGGTCCTCATAGAAATTTTCCTTGTCTTTGTTTGTACTCACGAGAGTTTGCGCATAGACAATGACAATGGTGATATTCCAGCACTTAATGAGAGGGAAGCGGAAGTTCATGATACGTTCACTGACTCCAGTGGGTAGCATAGGGGTGTTGTTCAGCAGAGCAGGTTTGATTGAAGAGCCTACTCCGTGGATCCTATTGTCAGTCTGTGGTTTTTCTTTCCAAACATATGTATATCCACTTGCTACTTCCTGTAATGAACCCTCATCTGCAAGCCTGGTCTCACTGAGTGCAGCAATGTCAATGCAATAACAGCATGTGACAGATGATGTTCTGTTTGTATTGTATATAGATAAGTTTTTGGGAGATAAATTGGGGAAGGTTTTTTTAGTGTAGGTCACATACAAATAGTTCAAAAGAGATCTCATTTAAAGCACTGGAGCTCTGCTCAAGCCTTTGCAAAAACTTTTGGTAGTGCCCAAGAGACTTCACTCATGGATTGTGATTTTGAAAATGTCAAATATAAAGTGTTCACAATCACTACTCTGGAGACAAAGTCTTGGAGAACAGGTTCAGCTTTATTTTGAGTCTGCAGAGTCGGGTGCCTCTGGTCTGGAGACACACCGGAGGTTCAGAATCATCACTCTTTTGTACAGTCCTTGGCTCAATATCACCCCACCTTCATTTACCTTCTTCAAATCAGAATCTTAGTATATTACAATATTCTTCTTCTCCCTTCCATCAATCCAAGAATCACTCAGTTCCTCCTTCTTCATACATCGCATATTATGTTAATTAGTTCATTCCCTCCTTAGGGACGTCTAAGTTAATATTCATGTTTCTATTAAGCAAGTGCAGTACTAGCCTGAACCAGATCCTTGGTGTTCCTGATAAGAAGAAGCCCACTATCCAGTACTATCTACTCTCAAGCTTTTATCTACATACTTTGCATTCCATCACTTTTCACAGAATGGTGCGAGTTTAATTATTTCCATCCATATTTCACAAAAAGCAACAGATGAAAGAGATTGTAGGAGGTGTTCATAGCCGCAGGCTGTCTGGAGTGCAACTTGCTTTTCTAGTAGGATCATGTGGTTTTGCAAGCAGAGAGTGAGTCAAACAGGTTTTTCTCTGAGAGAGAGTTCAGTTCTGCAGTGTTACAGTCACCAGCAGCAGCTGGGACTGGAACAGGACAAGCTGGAAAGCCTGTGGAAAAATTCAATTTTGAAAACGGCTTGTGAGTTCTTAGTTCAGCCTGATCAAAGCCCTGGTGGTCCATACAAGAGGAGAGGACTGGCTACCTAATGTTTCACTTGAAATAAAGGAAACAAAAAGGAACTCTGTGGTGATCTGAAAGAAAGAGGTTATCATCTGCAAAACCCCGATTGGGGCATGTTTCTTCAGCAAGACACGGACATGGCTGATTAAAAGAGATCAGTTTGTGTCCAGAACCAACAAATCTCTCTCTGAAAACTGACAAGAACCTTCCTGAATGGTAACCATTTACCTTTCATGCATCAAAACTTGGTGAACTTCATACATATTAAATTTTGTGCACAGTATAAGAATTGCCTGCAACCAGTAAACTTGGGGGAATGAGAAGTGAGATTGGACTGTGAATCAAAGAACTTCACTAAACTTACACACACATTACATACACATGCGCTTATAATTAGAAGGGGGTTAAGTTAGGTTAGTTAAATTAATGGTAATAAATTAAAGTTTAATCCTGTTTTCATGTTTAAAGATAATTAACAGCAATTTTTATATAAGTAACCATTTGTCTTGGTGAATTTCTATTGCTGCTCGGTTTTGGGGTCCTCTGGGCTCATAACAGGTGAACTTCAGCCACTCTAAGTGCAGTTCTTCTTTCAGGCCTTGCCACCTTGTCTCTATCCAGTTAGGTGTAGACATTCCAGGTGCCAAAAATGAGCTTTCTTTGAGTTATTTTTCTTGTATGTCAACTGCTGAAGTGATGATCTGCCAGCCATGGATCTGTGGTAGGGCAGGCAATGATTGGGGTACCTTTTCTAACCCCTTCCCTCATGTGAGGATTGGCAGTGTTGTCCTAAAAAGGACTCCCTAGTCACCCTGAATGCAGCTGGACATCTCTGCTGCTCCAGGCAGAGATACAAATGACCACCTATGTACATGTTTATGGCTACAACTGCAAGTGGTCATCTCCACCTGTTGCTTTGCCACTCCCCCATCACCACAGGACCTGATTAATCGCACAACAGAAACCTGTGCCTGCTGGAGTATAAGTGGAAAAGCTGTTGATTTGGGGTGATCCCTCTCAGCAGAGAAGACCTTGATCCAATGGCATAGACAGCCATTATGGCTGGAGACCACTCTTGCGGTAGTGGATGACCAGGATGTTTAAGTCTCTTAGTGCACCACAATGCCTGCTGAGCTTCCCTACTTGATTGTTGGACCATTGATTGGCCTCTTCTGCTCAATCCACCAGGGCCAGACTTCACCCACTGGGATAGACAGATCCCCTACCTCACTGAGGGCCCTGATTCATCTTCTGACACCCTGCCTGGTTTAGCCCGTCTGCCGAGATGGTTTACTGGGGTGTGGCCTCTGTGCATGCTACAACTACTTCGATCCACAGGTGAGAGCTGAGTGTCAGGTGTGGCCAAGGTGGACGAGCTGCCCGAAAAGAGCATTACATTCAGTTCTAATTGCCTCATTACAGGAAGGATGAAGATCCTTGAGAGATGGTGCAGAGGAGATTTACCAGGATGTTGCCAGGGTTGGAGATCATGTCTTATAAAGCAAGGTTAACCAAGCTAAGACATCTCTTTGGGGCAATGTCCCTCGTGATTTTATCTATATATGGTATGTCTTGATCTCAAGCTGGCCTCTCAGTTAGTTTGAAATGAAGTCACAATGGTGAACTCCCATAACCCTGCAAGTGCTCTACACTCCCCATCAGTGAATTGTGTTCCATTGTCACACACCCGCTTCTCAGGAATCCCTTGTTCAGCAATGAGTATTGTGGTTAAAAACCAAATTCTTCAATCCATCTGATGAACTGGCACTTAAAACAGTTGAATACAAACAGGAGATAACATGCCTTGTTTTATGTGAACTAACCAGTTACCATGCTAATCTGGGCCCGAGATTATTAACCCGCTCCTTTGTCAGTGTGCACTTCTGTACTTCTGGCCTACTCAGAATAATATTGAAAGATTCTATTTACTTTATTTAATATTTTTGAGACCTAGACAACAAGGGCAAGGTTGGTGTCGTCACCTATCGCCAAATGCTCTTGAGAAGCTGGTGGTGCACAGCCTTCTTGAAAGTCTACAGTACTCCCACTGTGCTGTGGATCGAATGATCCAGAGTTTAGACCCAAAGATGTGAACAATCAACTATGTATTTCCACATTATCAGTGGTCACACTCCCACTGGTTTACTGTCCTCATCCTACATGATGGTCGGGATCACAGATTTGGGAGGTGCTATCAGAACAACCAATAGTGCACTCTCCTGCCAGTAGTGAAGGGAATGCATGTTTAATTGGTTGGTTGATTGGTTGTTTTATAAGAGGTGGCATCCAGTTTCTTGAGAGTTGTCAGAGCTCTATTTATCAGGTAACTGCAGAGTTTTTCATCACACTCCTGATGTGCTTTGTAGAAGGCCTTTAGGTGTCAGAAGGTGAATCAGGAGACCCAGGCTCTAACCTGCTTCTGTGGCCATAGCGTGATCTGATCCATTCTCACTTTGTCAAGATGGACAATCTCTGGAAATTTTGTGGCAAGAATATTATTTACCACTTATGAGGTCCAGTCTGAATGTTGTCTAAGCCTTATTTTATGCAAGCAGGGGCTATTTTATTTAATGAGGATCTGTGGATGGAAATGAGAAAAAAGCAATCTTTAGTGAGGAGTTCCATTTCTGACCTTATGATGGAAGAAAAGTCTATGATGAAACAGATGAAGATGGCTGAGCCCCAGACATACCCTAATGGTCCACTAGATTGATGCCCTAAGGCTGCGATGATTGACCTCTGACAATTACAATCATGTTCCTTTGATGCCCTATTCACTTCAGTTGTAAATGAGTGCCTTCAGGTCTTATCCTGTCACTCTCACCACACCTCTGGAATTCAGCTCTTTGGCCAGAGTATTGAACTGATGAAATCCTGAAAACAGCCAAGCTAGTCAGCTGTACTTGATTACTGATGGGTAAGTGCCTTTTGAAAGCACTGGCAATGACCGCTTCCATCACTTTACTGATAATAGATAATAAAGCAATGTGTAGTTTTAGCTAAATTAAATTTAACCTGATTTTTGTGAATAGGACATATCTGCAAAAGGTTTCACATAAAAATTATAATTTTTAAAATGTCAGAAACCTGAAACAAAGCTGGTCTGCTTACAGGAACACAAATACCTGAGAAAAAAGCCCTGCAAATGGTAACTGACACAGCCCAAGACATCACAAGAAAAGTCTTCACATCTTTGAGAACATCTACAGCAGGGGTGTCAAACTCAAATTCACAGAGAGCAAAAATTAAAAACTTGGACTAAGTCGTGGGCCAAACTAAATATTTATTGAAAATTTTCAACAACATCTGCATGTTTTCTCTTCTTTCAACTTATGTAATGTTAAACTTTTTCTTATTAAAATAAATGTTTAATAATAGTTTTGGTTAAACTCTTTCCAGAAGAAGCATTAACAAATGAGAAATAAAATATTCAATAAATAATGTTTCTCTATAGCCTTTAAGCTCCTTTTAAATGTATTATTTTCACAAGCCAACAGGTCAAAAAAATAACAACTTGCTTCAATGACAAACAGGTTTGTCTTTTAAAATGATGAACATGTAGTCTGCCTCCCACCTGTCTTGAAAGGTCCTGTTTTCTGTCTTTCGTTTGGCCATTTTTCGTAAGAGGTTTATTACTTGTGAGTTGGGCGACAGGTCGCAGATGCTAATGAAAGTAAAGAGAGGAGGTGGGGGCGATTAGCGGGCTGACGGGCCAGCGCCAATGCATTTGCAAAGCATTCTGGGATTTGTAGTATTAGCTGTGCATGCGCTATACTTGCGCGGCAGCCAGCGGGCCAGCTCTAATACATATTTGACATGATCTGGCGGGCCAAATATAATTATATCATGGGCCAAATTTGGCCCGCGGGCCTGCGTTTGACATGTGTGATCTACAGAGAACACTGTCATCAGAGAGTGGCAGTAATCATCAAGGATCCACAGCACACACTCTGTTCTCTCTGCTACCATCAGGAAAGACTGGCACCATCAGGTTCAGGAACAGCTGTGATCCATCCACCATCAGACTCCTCAACAACAAACTCAATTAGGGACTCATTTAAGGACTCTAACTTTTGCACTTAATTGATTTTTTAAAATCTCTATATTGCAGTTTGGTTACTTATTCTTTATTTGTTTACGTATGTACGTTAAGTACAGAATCTTTATGCACTACCAATAAGTGGTAATTCTGCCTCACCTGAAGGGAAAGGAATCTCAGGGTTGTATGTGACATCATGTATGTATTCTGACAATAAATCTGAAAATCTGAAAATGTTGGAAGCATTCAGCAAGTCAGGCAACCTCTGTGAAAACAGTTTGGATGAGTCAACAGAGTTAACCTGAAACATTGACTCTGTTTCTTTTTTTCCCCACAGACACTGCACTATCTGCTGATGACATTTTTGTTTGTTTTTATTTCAGTTTTCCATATTGTCAGCCAATCCCAGTGTTTTAAATGTATTGAGGCACTTTTGATGCCTTTTACAAGTAGATCACTGCAGTTCTGGAATACAGGTATATGAGCTGTATGTCTTCTGGACTTGTATCCAATGCCCTCAGCTGTTTCTTGTTTGAATTCAATTGGTTTGAAATTGACTTTATATTGTTGGGGTTGTCAAGAAGAAGGCAGGACAGATCATCATTTTGAGTCTGATAACCCTGAATCTTTTTAGACCCATGCATCTTACACAGAGGTGTCATCTCTCAAGAGCTAGTAATGGTTAATTCCTGTTTGCACCTGCTTTATCTTTTCGTTTAAGATAATCGTACATACAAAGTTGTCTTATAAAAAAAAGCATGTCATATCATATACATATTACATATTAATATAAATGTCATTTTAAAAATCCATGACTGTTGATTTAACATTATTTCTTAAAAATAATTCTGGATAGAAACAAATTCAGTTAAATTATACCAGTCCTTGGTCAAAACACAGAGTAATATCTGTCTAATTTGATGATATGATCTAGGACACACAAAATTAAACCCATATAAAATCAATTAATCTAAAAAAAGGGGGAAAAAATTAAAAATTTAAAAAAAACTAAACCAATTCTAATTTACCCCCTCCCTCTAATCAAGGACACCTTGTGGGGAAAAGAAGAGATAGATCGAATAGCGACCTTCAGAAACCAATCAGAGAATCGCCGGAGCATCCAAATTACTTAAATCTTCCAGTCATGATAGTATTCTATGAATGGGCCCCACATCTTTTCAAATTGAAACTTTCTACCTATAATGTTGCATCTAATTTTCTTCAAGCTCAAATATGACATTACATCATGTAACCATTGTGCATGAGTAGGTGAGAAGTTATTCCATTTCATTAAAACTGCTTGTCTGGCTATCAACGTGCTAAAAGCTAAAACTTCTCTTGAGATCCATGCAAAAGTTTGTCTGGTTCACGAGAAAAAAACAAACAAGGCAATTAAAAGGCATGGTTCTATTTTGATCTTAAAAATTGTTGATAAAGACTGAAAATTGTTTCCCAAATATCATCCTAAATTGGGTCACTCTCAAAATGTATGAATCAATGAAGCTTCAAAAAATGAAGAATCAGTATTCAAACTAAGAGTAGTCTTCATCTGAAAATGTTATATCGAGATCACATTCCCAATCATTCTTAATCCCAGCCATTGAGACTGATCTTAAATCCAATATTTTTTTACAAATAGATGATGTTAATCTACTGTGAATGAACAGTAAATTAAAAAAAAAGAATATTTGAATTTGCAATTCGAAAAAAATCATGTAATTTTGACTGAACAAAATGCCTAACTTGGAATAAAGATTAAATTTGGCTGACATTTGTTCAAAGGGGGAAAAGTTATTTCAAATAAAAAGAACTTTTTAACTTTTTATACCCTAACCCTAACCCTAACCCTAACCCTAACCCAATCTATACCATTCCTTAAAACCTACATCTAACACTGTCAGCTGAAAAAAGATGGTTATCTATAATGGGACCAGCATGAGGAAAAACTGTTATAACTAAAAAAAATTCCAAATTGAGCCCATATTTTCAACTTATTTCTCATTATCAGATTATGCGTCAATTCAGAAAAGGAAAAGAGTAAAACTGAATCTAAAATTGCCAACATAAATGATTTTTTAGTAAACGAGTTCCAATTCTATCCAAGAAGGGTGATTCATTAATTTATTAAAATGTTATAATAAAAGTAAATTACAGACATTAATTGACCAGTTGAAAATTTGGAAGTGATAATCCCCCATTCCTTTTAGATTTTTGAAGATGGGCTTTATTTGTATGAGGAAATAACTGAATCTAATGAGTTAAAGAAAGATTTGGGAATGAAAGTTGTTAAAGCTTGAAAAAAGTAAGGAAATGTAGGTAAAATATTCATTTTAATTGAATTGGTACATCCAATCATTGTAATAGATAATGGTGACCATCCCGATAATAGTAATTTAATCCGATTAAGTAATACTAAGAAATTTTCTTCCAATAAATTTTTATAACCTTTGGTAATTGTAATTCAGAAGTAGTGAAATTGGTCTTTCACTACTTTGAATGGAAAATTAGTATACATTGAAAAAGATTCCTTAAAGGGTAATAATCCACTCTTGTTCAAATTTTGCTTTCTCTTATCCAGTCACCCAGAATCGCTTGCTGAGAGGAGGTTCATATTATTATCAGTATCTGAACTGGCTCATTGCAGTTATCACATTCCAGATCAGATTTTCACATCCCGATCTCATGCTTCTCCAACAGTGACAGATGAAGTGGCACCTCTGCTGCCAGCTTTTATTTTGTTAGTGGCTCCATAGCTCAGTAGTTACTGCAAATTTGATACCACTCTTGGTGGAGGATCTGTAACGTGAACAAGAACAGGCTTGATCTGCTGACCACTGTATAAATTCAGCAGATCAAGCAGTATCTGCTGAGGCAAAACGTTTAAGGGTTGTCCAACATTTTAGAAAACATACTTCATGGGAAAATACCTGTTGGCATTCATACTTTTGTTTGGTAGCTTACTCAGGTTGGCATTATGCTCTGTCATTGAGCTTCAGATTAGCTTTAGAATGCTTCTCAGTTCATTCTTGTCCATGAGTGTGTTCAACTCTAACTTCTCCACTTGCTTCTTCCATCATTCCAAAGCACTGATATTTGTTCTCCTTTATGACCTGCAAGAACTCCAAGACCTGGGAGTCAACACTCCACTGTGTAATGGGATCCTGATTTTCTTCACTCCAGACCACAATCAGTGCAAATTGGCAAGAACATCTCCTCCACAATCTCCATCAGTACCAGAGCCACACAGGGCTGTGTTCTTAGCCCCTTGCTTTACTTGTTGACTTTGTGGCTCCGTATGACAACACCATTTACAAATGTACTGAAGATACCCTCGTAGTGGGTTATATAAAAATGGGTCAGCATACTGGAGGGAGATTAAAAACTTGGCTGAATAGTATACTAACAACAATCTCACACTCAAACTCATCAAAACCAAGGAGCTGATTGTAGTGTTTACGAATGGAAAGCCAGAGGGGAATGATCCAGTTATCATTGAGAGATCAGAGATGGAGATAGGTGAGAAAATTTAAATTCCTGGGAGTTACGATCTCAGAGGTCCTTTCCTGGACCCAACACACTAATATCATTGTGAAGGTAGCACATCAGTACCTCTACTTCCTCAGGGGTTTGCAGAGGTTTGGTATGACATTGAAAATCTTATCAAACTACTACAGATGTGTAGTGAAAAGTATACTGACTGACTGCATCATGGTCTGGTATAGGGATACAAAGGCCCCTGAGCGGAAAGTCATGCAAAAATTTACGGACATAACCCAGTGCATCAAAGACCAAGCCTTCCCAGTATCGAGAATATCTACATGGAATACTGCCATCAGAGAGCAGCAGCAATCACCAATAATTCACAGCACTCAGGACATGCTCTGTTCTCACTGCTGCCATCAGGAAGAGAAATAGGTGCCACAAGACTCATGCTACCAGATTCAGGAACAGTTGCTACCTCTCCACCATCAGATTCCAAAATAACAAACTCAATCAGAGACTTGTTTAAGGACTCTTACTTTGCACGTTATTTATTGCTGAATATTTTTTTCAGTATTGCACAGCTTGTCTATATCATTTTAAATGTATTAAATTTTTAAATTAGACATACAGCACAGTAACAGGCCATTTCAGCCCACAAGTCTGTGTGACAAATTTACACCCCATTAGCCTACACCCCTGGTACGTTTTGAATGGTGGGAGGAAACCAGAGCCCCTGGAGAAAACCCACAGAGACATGGGGAGAACTTATAAGCTCCTTATAGACAGCTTGGGATTTGAACCCCAGGCCCGATGGCTGGCGCTGTAAAGGCATTGTGCCAGCCATGCCTTTTATTCAAAAGAATGATGCATCAGTTAATCATAGGGAAGTAATAATAATGGAAGTAATAATTGGAATTAATAATCACCATACAGTATGGGCTGGAGATTGGCAGCTTTTTTTTAAAAAAACAACAGAAACTTCCTGAATTCAGAGATTTAGTCCAAAGAGATTCACAATTGAAATGTAAAAATGCCAGCAAAATTTGACAGTGGTAATAAATGGACTGCTAATTAAATTCAGAAAATAAGAGTTGCTCAAACAATGGATCTGGAAAGTGTGGACTAGAGAAATTATGTATGAGGCTACGGCAGAAAAGGAACATGGTGGAAAATTAAGGAAATTATGCAATATATTACAGGGATCTTTACAATGCACAATCCAAGGATATCCAAGGATTCAGAAGGAAAAAGAGAAATAGGAAAAAAAAGCAGCATGGAAAAAATGAATCATGAAAAAAAGAATTATTCTTCCAGAATAATTTAAGGGATGATGACCCAATTGAGAATACTGTAGACAGCAAGTAGCAAAAAAGCGGCATTGATGAGCAGATCATCGAAAGCAGTATGAGGAACTGCCCTTGCCTTTTTAACTGAGTAGGTAGCTTTGAAAAAAATAGTGTGATATTTCAGCATGTTGCACAAATGAAATTAATGTGGAGAAAAATGAGAATGGCCTATGTGTAAAATATGCATCACTGACAATTTCTAGCATCATCAAGGGGTCAATCAGCATTTTCTAAGGTCAATAAATCATACATCATTCAACAAAGAAACATTTGAAATGAGGGTTCCTCAAAAAAAAGGAAATAGTGGAAATGCCTCCAAGCTGTCTACATTTATCAGAGGACATCTGTTCAAGGTGAGTGGAGGAAGATTTAGGGGAGTAATCTGAGACAATTTTCTTTTTACACAGAGAATGGTGGGTTCCCTTATATGTAACATAATGACATACATTAATGTTTGTTTGCCATAGTTGTCATTAGCACATTGCCTTACCAATTGTAATGATAATGATCATGGTTGCAATGTAACTAGCAATACCTTAAGGATTATGGCTCCCATATGATTATACTTGGCTGTCAGCAGGGGCTGACACAGAGCAGGAGACTGCAGCATGCAGGAGCCATAATGGAGGCTTGCAGCCTTATGGCATGCCTCATGGTGCTGCTTACAATAACTTTAAAGTTAAAAACTTTTTCTTTCCTCCATGTGTTGTCTAAGAACTCACATACGAATACAAGATGAAAAATTGTGTCAGAAGTGGGAGGAAAGAAATTAGAAGGAAATACTTTAAAAGGTAAAATCTAAAGTCAGCAACTGATCAGTGAAGAGAAGCGAACAAAGTGGAAAAATGGAAGGATCACACTCACCCACAAAACTTCAGCTGTCAGGTCATTTGGCTGAAAATTGGAACAGATTTAAACAGCATTTTGGATTGTATTTAGTGGCAGTTGGAACTGACGGGAAAAATTATTAAGTGAAAGCGTCAGTTTTCTTACATGTCGTGGGTGATGAAGTCCTGGAGGTGTATAATAACTTCACATTTGCTGCTGAAGCAGTGAAATAAAACTGGAAAAAATAATGGTACAGTTTGAGGCATTCTGCATACCTAAATGTAACGTGTCATTTCAGAGGCACAGATTTTTCATGTGTACAAAACATGGAAGAAAGTACTAATTAGCATATGACTGAATTGAGAAACAGAAGCAAAACATATGAGTTTCGTGGACTGACTGACTCGCTGATAAAAGACAGACTTGTGTGTGGTATTCCAGATAATAGTCTAAGGGAAAGACTGCTAAGAGAGCAAAATCTAGACCTGGAAAAGCCATAGCACTCTGTACAGCAACAGAAACTGTAAAAATGCAGGCAAAAGAGCTGTTGTGAAACTAGCTGTAAGGTGAATGTGTTGAGGAAAAACTGACAAACAGTTGAACAAAAAGCACACCAAAGTGAAAAGAGAAGTGTGGCCAGTGAACAAAAAATGAAAGGGACAATCAAAAGCCATGTCGTCGATGCGGTACACAACACCTACCAAAAAAGTGGCCAGCATATGGTAAAAGATGCAATATGTGCAAGAAAAGCAACCATTATGCCCATTGCTATAGGAACCAAGGTTCATGCAGTAGATGAAAGGGAGGTAGAGGAATTCAATGTAGATGTTGTGACTGAAAACAAGAAAGAAAACAGAGACTGGATGTTGAAATTAAAAGTGAATGATATATACATTTCAGATAAATTGGATATTGGAGCACAAATTAATGTAATATCAGAGACTGATTTTAAGATTAGACTGAGACCAAAGATGTATGGAACAAAAGTGAAGGTGACAGAATCACAAGTGCACTGTCCATATCAGGTGCAAAGTGGACCTCAAAAGTCAGAGACAAACAAAGATGAAACACTGAGAAAAAAACATCTTCTTAGATGGCCCAACATGAAGCGGGACTGCTCAGCTAACACTTCAAAGTACTGGAACTGTAGGCTGAACTATCAGTGGTTGAAGACCATCTACAAAGGAAGCAAAATCCTTATCCCAAAGAGTCTGAGAAAAGAGATGCTAAAAAGGATCCATGGAGGACATCTCAGAATCAAAAAGTGTAAGAAAAGAGCAGGAAAGGTGATGTACTGGCCAAGAATCAACAATTATATAACAAATGAAATGTCAAACTATACAATATGCCAGAAATATCAAGCAAGCAATCCTGCAGAACCACTAAAGCCACACCCAGCACCATACAGACTTTACCTGAGGTAGGCGCTGACCTAGTCAAATATCAAGGGATGGACTACTTTGTAGTCATAGACTATTACTCCCTGTATTCAGAGGAGTGTAGACTGAACACCACTACTGCAGATGCTGTAATAACAGATATGAAAGCCAATTTCTCCAGACATGGCATAGCAAGCGAAATCTTCACAGACAATGACCCCAGTCTTGCAATTTAAAGTTCTGATAGTTTGCCAAAGAGTGGGACTTTATACACACCACGTAAAGTCCTCATTTTTCACAGTCCAATAGTCTAGTGGAAAAATCAGTACAGACAGTGAAAAGACTGATCTACAAGGCAAAAGACAGTGGAACAGACCTCCACCAGTGTATGGTGGTATACCACACAATGCCACTTGAATGTGGTATGTCACCAGCACAACTCCTTATGGGACGAAGGCTAAGATCAAACCTACCCATTCAGGAGAACCTCCTAAAAACAATAGAGGAGGAGAAAGTGAGGAAGTTCAAAGAACAACAGAAAGAAAAGCAAAAGTATTACTTTAACAGAGGAACAAAAAAAACTACCAGAACTCCACACTGATGACCAAGTAAGGTGAAAAGACAAAACAAACTTATGGAGTCAGAAGGGAAGTCCAACAAAGATCATACACCATTCAGACAGATGAAGGTGCTGTTCTGCGAAAAAATCATTAAGAGCTTCAAACTGGACCTGCCACAGTTGAACAACCTGAATGCACATCTGAGAAGACATCTTCTGAGGCAACAACTCAGATTCAAGGACAATCAATCAGGAGATCATCAAGACATGTAAATCCTCCTAAGAGACTCATTGAGAAAATTTAAAGACTCCAGCTTATAGAATAAAATAGTGCAATCTTATTCGCTCTTCAAGTTTTAGTGTATGTAAACATGAACACACAAAACAAGTTCCTGTAAGATCACCACTTCAGCTTTTCCTTCTCAACAGGGGTGTTCTTCCTATTTCTGGTACCTTGTGCCAGTCTGGTGATCCCTGGAATCTGCCAAACACAGACCCTCTGGTTGCAGGATTTCACAAACACCATCGGCTCTTAACAAGCTAATTAAATCATTAGATTTCTGATTTAAACATACACCATGGTTACAGGCTTTTATAGCTTGGAACCCATACCTGCCAAATTCCCCAATCTCCATACAATATTTTTTGAAAGGTGGGAGGAAACTCTGTGTCCAGAGCAGTGGTTCTCAACCTTCTTTCCACTCACATACATATTCCCTATGATTAGTAAGTGATTGCTTAAGGTGATATGTGGGTGGAAAGAAAAAGGTTGAGAACCATTAGATTAACCTGCTTTTAGATTGTATAAAATAGAAGTGATCCAGACCATAGACATTATTTTGTTGTAAATCTGAAGAACTCTGAATCTAGAAACGTAAATATGATTGTCAATACGGAGTACAAAATAAAGAGAGATCATTTGTAAGAATATATGAACCACCATCTGCTGGCAAAGACAGAACACTTGTCTTGGCAAATCAATCAGATATTTTGAGGCATCAACCTGGCCAGGAAAGGATTTGATGAAAAATAGCAGATGGTTTATTCCTCTACTTCACACCTCTGCTTTTCAATTGTATTTTACTTAATTGTCAAATAGTCACCCAGGAAGTATCTTGGCAAAATTAATGTTATTGTGGTCCAATTTGCAGCAATTTCATAACAGGATTTAATAAATGAAACAATGAACTGATTATGATCAGAACAGTTTCATAACTGTCTCATCTGCAGGAAGATTCCAGAAACCTGTACATGAACAGTATTTAATATTTAATGAAAAATGCCATTTAATACTATTGCTGTCCATTGTCTCTGCACATTCAAACATCTCTGAACAAAAACCTAGCATGTTTAGTGTAAAAGCATTTGGTCACTGTTAGAGAGGTGTAGAGAGGGGGATAAAAAAAAAAGGAAAATCAAAATAAACACTCTTGCAATTAAATCACACATTTCACAGACAGCCCTGAATATAAAACATTTTATGTACAAGGAAGTACTTTCGAAGCCAATATTTATGATGTAGAATGCATAACAATCAATTTATTCACAGCAAGATCCAAAAGCAGTCATATTATTTTGAGCTGATAACTCTTCAGCAGTATTGGATGTAACATAGTTATCTGGCAGGGTAAATGGGGTAATTTGCCTCCTCTTCTTCAGATAGCATGAAATCTTTTGTCTTACCATGAGAATGAATATATGGTTATCACCTCGCATGGAGGATTGTACTGCTGACATGATGTCAGCCTGGATAATTGTATTTTACACATTAATCCACAACCTTCTAACTGAGAGGAGAGAGTACAATGAACAGAGGGGAGGGGAGAGGAGAGAAGACCAGACTTCTATTATTATATTCACCAGTACTATATCTGGTAGATCATTCCAAAGAACTTTACAGCTTATATAAATAGGCAATTACAGTGACTGGAAGCATCCTAGCCAATGAGCACACAGCACAGTGAATAAGTTTGAAACTGATATGAAACCAGGCTTTCACCAAAATTTGAATCAGGTCATGTACTGCCAGTCTGAGACCGCCCGCAAATTGGAGGAACACCACCTCATCTTCCAACTGGGCACCCTCCAACCAGATGGCATTAATATTGACTTCTCTGGCTTTCATTAAAATTTCACCCCCCCCTCACCCCCTTTCTTCCCCATAGTCTCACTTTTTCCTGTCTCATTTCATACAGACATGATAAATTTCACTTTGTCCCTTATCACATCCAATTAACAATTTTTTGTTGGTCTGGATTCCTCCCCCATTCTGAGATGTTCTGACATATCCTGCTTTTCCCTTTTCTGATTTTTCCTTGAAGAAGGGCTCAGGCCCCAAATGTCAGTAATATATTTTTGTTAAAAGATCCTTTAGATGCTGAATAAACCGGCTGTGTTCCTCCAGCATTTTGGAGTTTTTATTACATTCGCAGAATCTGCAGCCTATCACGTTTCTCTCATTGTTCACAGACTATTTGGCCTTAAAAGCTTTACATTGGCAAGCAGGTTTGTTGACTTGTTGCCTTAGACTGATAAGGATTAGCAGGACTCTCAGCTCAACTCCTGTTAACCACAGAAAATTCAAAGGGGCAGCAGATAACAACCTTTCAGTCATGCTTACCTACATTTAAAGTTATTTGTCACAAAATTCCTAGGACAGTGAGAAGGGTTCCTTTGTGAGCAAACACAGGACATTGCTAACATTCATGCATCATAATTACAGAAATAAGTTTGCAATGAAAAGAATCAATTAGCACCAAGCAAGAGAAGCATAGTGTAGTGCTGCTATATATCTCAGCAGGTGTAGACAATTCAATTTGGATTCTTTCTTCACTGAACCAAGACTCAAGAGATGTTCCTGTCACATGACTGAAACAAAATTCAAACTCCAAAAATATATATCCTGTGAATATGATTCCCTACAGGATTATGCAATTAGAGCATGTATTGTTTTTGTCCTTAAGGAATAATTGATTGGAATCGGTTTTGGTTCATGTTCAATTGCTTTCTATGATTTATTTAATGAGTTTTTTTCCTAAAGGAAGAGAGAGAAATTCATCTGGGCTTAATTAATAATAGATATTGAACTGATTATTAAAATTGATATTTGAAACATTAGGCCTTTTCATAGAGGAAAAAAAATCAAATGTAAAGGCTGATATTCTCCGCTTTTACATCGATTCAACTACCTTTCTAAAAACTGTGACAGTGGTTGCTGGATGAGGCTCCAATCCTTCCGGGGTGA
Organism: Narcine bancroftii; assembly: GCF_036971445.1. Taxonomy (NCBI): domain Eukaryota; kingdom Metazoa; phylum Chordata; class Chondrichthyes; order Torpediniformes; family Narcinidae; genus Narcine; species Narcine bancroftii. The sequence goes on from NC_091470.1 coordinate 305,997,348, forward strand.
TGGGGGGGGGGGAGGGGTTGTCTCACAGGTGAAGCGAGTTGCTCTACCTTGTTCCCATAAAGGGAATGCCGCTGAAGGCAGCTGCTTTAGGGGTGGGCTGATAACATCACGATGACGCCATCAGCCCACGACCCATGATCCACCACCAGGGCTCCCATTGTGATTTGGTGCTTAGGTTAGGGCTCCTTCTTGCTACCCATTAATGTGCTCTTCCCATTCCTCTTCCACTTTGCTCCTTCACCAAGGCCGTTAAGACCGAAGAGCAGAAGGACAGCGAGGAGTAGGACGACAGCGAGGAGCTGGAGTGGGAATGGACATGCAAGGTGAAGGGCAATGGAGGGAGTCCAGCCTGAATATCATGGAGGCCCAGCAGGGGCAAGGAGAATCAGAGCCTGCTGATCTGCCGGGGCCAGAGGGGAAAGGGATCTGGGTGCTGAGCTCTACAGCCCGGGATGAAGGAGGACAGATGCTGAGGAATGGACATAGAGAAGCAGAGCTGGGGGTCTGATGGACAGAAGAGGGAAGCAAAGAGCTGGCTTGGTATGCTGGAGGGGCAGCACCAGTCAGAAGAGCTGGAAGAAGGATCAATGGCTATGGTCATTACCCGTAATCCCCTATATAGCTGGAACCACTCAGCGTTTCCCAGAGTGGTTCCAGCAGCATGGGGGATTATGGGTAATGAACACAGTTATTGTCCAGCACATTTACTTGACCTCATGCCGATGGCTGGCGCTACTGCTCCACCTGCCCCACCTCCGGAGAACAGCTTTCAACACTGCTCTCTATAAAAGCCATGCTGGAGCAGCCTTATAGGCTTTCTCCATAAAAAGGTAAGTCTGCTTATTTTTCCACCCAATGGAACTGGCCTAAATGTAGCATTGCTCCATAAAAACACCTCATGAGGCATAAACATTGCAAACTTTCTGGCACAAGCTGGACTTCAAATATGGGGAGTTTTTCTGTACCAAGCAACAGAAGGCTTGTGGCTATCTCTACAATGTTGGCTTGAAGAGCCATCTTATTCAAATGGAACGACTCCAACCGCATTTCAATGATTCTCTCATATTATGTCCTGTTTGTGAGTGCTGCTGTGCAAATAATTCTGATGCAAAGTCCACAGACTGTACAACAGGTTTTAATTAGCTTAAACTTGTACATACCAGTCTCAGTATGTTTGCTAGCTCCACATGTCTGACTCTCCGAAGGGGCCGGCTCAAGTCTTTATATGGGCTCGTGATTAACAGCCGGCAGGTGGAGCCAGCCTCCTAGCTTGCCTACCTGCAGGTACAGTGGTTGCCCCCTGAAGTAAGCTGGTAGGACTACGGCCAGTGTAGTGGTTGTATCACCACACAGTTTAAGTTTAGAAAAAAATAGATATCATTGGTTCATCAGTGAAATTTGAAGATAATTTTATGTCTTATTTTCCATTTGATGTAAATATTTTTAATGTGATTAGATGTACTCACTCTTCCAGATTTTTGATGTATTTTCTATCTTCACGCAGTGCAGTGGAGAGGGGAACCAAGTTTATACTGTTTAAAGTTTTATCTTGATAGATATACACACATGTGATATTGTATTTTCAGTTTTATTCCCTTTTCTTCATTGTACTGTATTTATTATAAAAACCAATAAAAAAAGATTGAAAATAAGGAGTAGGTTCTCCTTACACCTTAAAATGGTGGCCCTGCCTGAACTGCTGTAATGGCAGTACTGCTGCTTGTGTGGACCCAGGAGAGAGGGAAGCAAAGACACAGCACTGCTCAAAAGGGTTCAACCATCTTGTCCTAATGTCAGGAGCTCTGTACAGGCTTCAAACGGACTGTTAAAGGAGCCAATGGTGTTTTTAAGTAAAATCCTGCAACACCAAGTCTGTGTCCAATATGGTGGCAACTGTGCTGGGCTTGCAGTGGCCATTGGGGTTGCACACTCTGGGGAGCAACAGAACAGCACAGGGCTCTAGAAGCATTAATGCTCCAGAGGCATTAATACATTAATTGGAGTGTAATATAGACTATGCAACCGTGTCTGCCTGTCCCACATCGGACTTGTCAGCCACAAACGAGCCTGCAGCTGACGTGGACATTTACCCCCTCCACAAATCTTCGTCCGCGAAGCCAAGCCAAAGAATATAGACTACCAAATGGGCTGAGGGAATTAGAGGAGCAAATTTGTAAGGAGATTGGGTATATGTGTAATAAACATAAGATGATTGTTGTTGGAGATTTCAACTTTCCCACATTAACAGGAACACCCATACAGTAAGAGACCTGAATGAGGAGGAGATTGTTAAGTGTGTTCAGGAAAGATTTCTTAATCCATATGTAGAGGAACCGACTTGAGAGGGGGTAGTTTCGGATCTCCTATTAGGGAAAGAGGTTTGTGTTGGGGAACACTTTGGGTCTAGTGATCACAATACTATTAGTTTTAGACTAGTAATTAAAAAGAATGGAGGTGGGCCAAAGGTTGAGATCCTTGATTGGAAGAAAGAAAATTGAGGGGATGAGAAAAGATTTGGAGGGTGTGGATTGGAATAAGATATTTTCAGGGAAGAATGTAGCAGATACATGGAGGATATTCAAAGGAAAAGTTGTTTAGAGAGTGCAGAGTCAGTATGTCCCCATGAGGATTAAAGGAAAGTTTAGAAACTGTAGGGAGCCTTGGTTTTCAAAAGATATTGGGAACTTAGTTCAGAGGAAGAGGGATGTGTACAACAGTTATAAACAGCAAGGAAATGGATGAATTAAAAAAAATCTTAAGAAGGAAATTAGAAAGGCTAAAAGGAGATATGAAGCTGGTTTTGCAGGAAAAGTAAAAAAATAAATCCAAAGGGTTTCTATAGGTACATTAAAAGTAAAAGAATAGTGAACGATAAAATTGGACCCTTTGAAGATGAGGGGAATAGGCTCCGTGAGAAGCCAGAGGAGATGGGTGAAATTTAAACAATTTTTTTTCTTCAGTATTCACTAAGGAAAAGAATATCGAGCCAGATGAAGTGAAGAAATATGGTAGGGAGCTCATGGATAAAATAAGGAATAATGAGGAGGTAGTGTTGGCTATATTGAAAAAAGATCAAGGTGGATAAATCTCCAGGTCCTGACGAAATATTCCCTAGGACCCTGAAGGAGGTTAGTGAACGAATAATGGGGGCGTTGACAGAATTATTTAAAATGTCACTGGCCATGGGGGAAGTGCCGGAGGACTGGAGATTGGCTTGTGTTGTTCTGCTGTTCAAAAAAAGGATCCAAAAGTAGACCTGGTAGTTATAGGTCTGCAAGTCTGACGTCAGTGGTGGGTAAATTAATGGAAAGTGTTCTTAGAGGTGGTATATACATCTATTTTAGAAAAACAGGGGTTGATTTGGAGTCGTCAGCATGGTTTTATACGTGGAAGATCATGTCTAACAAATCTTAGTTTTTTGAGGAGGTCACTAAAAAGGTTGATGAAGGGAAGGTGGTGGATGTTGTCTATTTTGACTTTAGTAAGGCTTTTGATAAAGTTCCCCATAAGAGGTTAGTAAGGAAGGTGGAAGCATTAAGTATTAATGACCAAGCAGTGAAATGGATTCAGCAATATTGGATGGGAGATGCCAGAAAGTAGTGGTGGAAAATTGTTTGTTGAATTGGAGTCTGGTGATGAGTGGAGTGCCTCATGGATCAGTACTGGGTCCACTACTGTTTGTCATATATATTTAATGATCTAGATGATGGGATGCAAATTGGATTAGTAAATTTGCAGATGATACAAAGGTTGGCAGTGTTGTGGACAACAGCTTACAGGGTGATATAGGGCAGTTAGAAGATTGGGCTGAAAGATGGCAGATGGAGTTTAATACTGATAAATGTGAGGTGCTATATTTTGGTAGGACTAATAAAAATAGGACATACATATTAAATGGTAGACAGATGAGGAGTGCAGTGGGACAAAGGGATTTAGGAGTCTTGGTACATAGATCTGTGAAAGTTGAATCACATGTGGGTAGTGTGGTGAAGAAGGCATTTAGTATGTTAGCTTTCATAAATCAGAGTATAGAACACTGGAGTTGGGATGTTATGATGAAATTGTATAAGGTATTGGTGAGGCCATATTTGGAATATTGTGTGCATTTTTGGTTGCCAAATTACAGGAAGGATATAAACAGTATAGAGAGAGTGCAGAGGAGATTTACGAGAATGTTGCTGGTGTTTCAGAGTTTGAGTTACAGGGAAAGGATGAGCAGGCTGGGACTTTATTCCCTAGAGCATAGAAGGTTGAGGGGTGATTTGATAGAGGTATTCAAACTTATAAGGGGGACAGATAGAGTCAATGTGGATAGGCTTTTTCACTGAGAGTGGGGGAGATTCAAACAAGAGGCCATAGATTGAGAGTAAAAGTTTAAGGGAAACATGAGAGGAAATTTCTTCACATAAAGGGTGGTGGGGGTACGGAATGAACTTCCGGCAGAGTTAATAGAAGTAGGATCGATGTTAACATTCAAGGGAAGGTTGGAGAGTTATATGAATGGGAGAGGTGTGGAGGGTCATGGGCCAAATGTGGGTCAGTGGGACTAGGTGGGAGAAGATGTTCGGCAAAGACTAGTAGGGCTAAACTGGCCTGTTTCTGTGCTGTAATTGGTTATAAAAGTGATCATGCCAGCAGATGAGCAAGGGGCTCAATGACTGCTGGACATTGGCTCATGGGAACTGGGTATCAGAACTAGGATTTGAGAGGGTGCTGAGGGGAAGAAAGGCCACCAAATAGCCTCGGGTTCTGAAAGCCTCCTGATCACGTCAGAGGTTGGTTGTCGATGAAGCCTGTGTATGGCTGCAGAGGATGCAGGACCACTGAAGGTGAATCCACAGACACTCAGTGTCTCTGAAGGGCCGACTTTACTTCTCTTTTTCCTCTAGTTGGAGCACCAGGCAATGCTCATGATGACTATTTGCATGCCTTTCAGTGTATCATGTATGTTACATTTTCATTGTATTAATACATGACAATAAAAGTAACCTTGAACTTGAATCTAGGTTGTTTAGGTCAGAGATGAGGAAAAATTGCTTCACGGAGAGGGAATTATATCAATAAATGCTGTGCAGGTGATATAAGTCACGTAGCCAACAGAGTTAGCAAGGTATGAGATGTGGATGTGAAGACTCCAATTATGCTCATTCTATAAGCATATGAACTGTGAGATGAGATTAGCGATGATTGGCAATCGGTGATAGTGATGAATTGAATAGCTTCCAAGTGTATGGTGCACCAATTGGGATGTTGCACTTGAAGGTTCAATTATTGCCTTCTTCATGAGGTCATTGAATTGCTTCCAAGTCCTTGGAACTTACCTCAAAAGATAACCCAATATGATTACCTGCCCCCAATGCCTTTTTGAGCAGCACTTCAAGGTTCTGATGGCTACCTACAGATGGAGGATGTGCCACATCCTTTCACCTCCATAAGCTGGGTATGTGAAAGCCTTTGAACTCACTCTCTTCTGCAAATGTTCACTGTGAAAATCTTCCATGTTTTCCATATCAGCTTCACATCAAATATCTGTGAACAGCTACTCCAACACCAATGCTTCTCCCCTTTAAGCAGGGAAGGTTGACATTAATCAATTCAGCCTGACAATAAATGGTGCTTATCACTGAAAATATTATGCCTTTGATAATTGTTTTTTTTCTGCTTCAAGTGGTAACGACACTATTTGTTGCTCGATGCATCAGCAACACTTTGACTCACAAGCCTCAGTAATCAAGCTGGACCGATTAACAAGCAACAAGCAAAGCCAGTGTGCTTGCTGCATTGCTCTCAGTGGGCACGGGTTAATGGAGCATCGTTATCCCTGCATCTGTCTTCAAAGGCTATTAAATTTGGTCCCCACTAGCACTACCAATAAAACTACATGAATCTTAGAACAGTGAATAGTGGATTAAACAGTAAAAGACAGACTAGAAGGGCCAAAGGGCCTGTTGCTGTGCAATAGTGTTCTATAGTTCTAAAAGATGACAACCTGCGACTGTAACTTATTGTTGTGGTTCAGATCGGGTGAGCTCTCCTTGTTAAATATAGAAGTGCTGACGCTAGAATCTTGAGTGAACAATGAGAAGCTGGAGGGACTCAGCAGATCAAGCAGCATCAATGGAGAGTCAATATTTTAGATAAGGAGCCTTTTTTGAGACCCCAGTTGACACTTTGGATTAGACCCTTTATTGAGACTGAATTAGATCTGACATACTCCTAACCCAAAGCATTGACTGATCATTTCTATCCAGGGGTGGTGCATAATCCACAAAGACATGTTTATTTCTCCTCTTTGCTTTCTGTACAATAATTGATATTCAGCTTATGTCAGTAAAGTATATGCTGTTTTCTTGAAAACCAACTATCCTGTACGGAACATCATTGAAAGTTTTCTGATGATCTAAGTACACCACATGCTTCGGTCCCCTTTATCTCATACAACTCCAATAAATAAGCCAATCATGCTTTCCCCTGCATAAGTCGTACTTATTTTGCTCTATCTTATTATTCCTTTCTCAATTTTTGTTATTGCTTCCTTCATAATAGATCCAAATAAATTATTACTAAATTAATAGTTCTATGTTTCCTTGCTCCCATCTTGAATAATGGAGTCAGATGTGCAACCTTCCAGTTCTCAAGAATAATTTCAGAATCTTTAGAATATTGGAAGAGGGTTAAAAAAAAAAACAATCATAACCTTTATCACCACTTCTTAAAAACTTCAGGATGTGGACCCCCAGCTCCTTTTAATTCATTGATTTTCATCCTGAGAAACTTTTTTTTCATTAATATCAACTTCCTTGTTTTTGCAAGACCTTCAGTTCTCCAATATTTCAGTTAGGATTTTTTTTGTGTTTCATTCAATGGAAGCAAGCACAAAGTATTTAATTCATTTCTCTGCAGTCCCCTGTTACCCATTATAAATATTCCTGTTTCTTTTTTTTTGCCCATTTATTCTCATATTGTATCTTTCCTTTCTTTAATTAATTTCTTCAATCACTTTTGCTAAATTCTAAAATGTCCCCAATCATCAGGCTTACTTCTTGCAACTTTGAAAGGTTTTTCCTTTGATATAAAATCCCCCTCAATTTCTCCAGCCTCTTTGTTTTTATTGTCATATCCTTTCCTGCAGTTTCCCAGCATCATAACCAAACTCACCACTCATACCTGTGTCATTTTCTTTGTTAAGATTTAAGGCCTTGGTTTTTCATTGAACAGTATCACTTTCAGACTTGATATAATTCAAACATATTATGGGTATACTTCCTTAAATATTCCTATACATTCAGATTATGAATTAATCCCTACTAATTGCACAATATTGGACCCAAAAGAGTCTTCTTGATTCCTGAATATGTCAATATGGAAAACCTTCTTATTCATGTTCTATGAAATCATCCTTCACTTTTTGGATACAAATTTGATGTATCCAGTTTATGTGCAGATTACAATCCTCAATGATGACTACATTAACCCTACTTCAGACAGCTCTATGGAATTTCATGAAAAATACATGACTAAACCATGCAAACATATGAAATAGAAATATGTGAAGGGAACATGTCTACTCCATTATTAAATCAGGCTGTTCTGTTTGTAATAAAGTAAAACACTAAAGTCTGCAGATGTTGGGATTGTAGCAAAAACACAGAGATGCTGGAGGAACTCAGCTGGTCACACAGCATCCATAGTAGGTAAAGATATATTACCGATGTTTCAGACCCGAGCCCTACCTCAAGGTGTGAGCAAAAAGCAGGCAAGGGGCCTATATTAAAAATCTGGTGAAAAGGGGGAAAATGGGAGGAGTAAGAAAACAGAACAACAGACAAAAGGGGTTAATTGGATATGATAACAGGACAGCAGAGGAAAGATGAAAATTGATACTTTGCATTTTCATTAAACCACTGTAACCTCCCACCCCTTTGGTTATCAGATATTTACCTACCTCTATCTTTGAAGTATTCAATCTCTGCCTCCACTATCCTTTGAGGAAGAAAGTTCCCAAAGACCCTTGATCCAGGAATTGACGGCAAATTTACTGGTTAAGGGTCCAGTGGAAAAGTGAATCAATTGGCACGCTGGCATCAAATCATGCAAAAATCACACTGGGAATTGACAGCTTTGATCCCTATTCACATCCCTGGCATCAGCTGACACTGGTGTGCCGATTAAGCCAGTGAAAAAAGGACAAGTTGCATCCTGGGACTATTGTTGAAGGTAGACCCTCCAATCCCCAGGGACAACTTGTGGTCAGTGTGAAAGCAGTTTGTGTCCTGGTTAAAAGGGGCCTAGTGGGAATAGCAAAAATGGCTTCTTTAACCGGGACACTGCATGGCCACTTAACTGGGATGACAATGAAAAAATCACAATCCTCCAAGAGAAAAAGTTTTACTTAATCTCTGCCTTTCTATAATAACCCCTTATTTTTAAACAGTGACCCAAGTTCTAGGTTTTACCACAAAAGAAAATATTCTTATCCATCCTATGAAGATTCCCCAGGATCTAATAGGTTCTATTGAATAACATTATTGACTCATTTTATCAGATCAAGCTGAATTTTTCCTCACATGATAACCTGCACAACTCCAGTCACCATCTCTGAACCATTTCTAATCCAATTCCACCCTTCTCCAGATGACGAGATAATGTACACAATGCCTCACAACTCTCACCAATAATTTCTGAGTCTTCTCTTTTTAGCTTAACAAATTGATTATAATCCTAACTTGTGATCTACCAAGCCATGATCAGTTCCAAAAACTGTAATGATCTCTTCCCTTTTTAATATCTTAACTTCACTTCCTTTTCCTTTCTGTCTTTTCAAATACTGAATGCCCTTCAAAATTCCCTGTTCTGATACACTGGTGCCTTATTTCCATAAAGGCAATTATATCAAAGTAATTTACTATATTTATGTCATTAATTCATCTACCTTATTAAGAATGCTGCACGCATATAGATGAAGAGCTTTTAATATTGTTCCTTTGACACTTCTCTGTGCATTAACTTCAAATGCACTTGCCTTTCTTTCCTCTGCTAACACTTTACTCACTTCCCATTGTTGCTTGTTTCTCTCCTTCCTGAATTCTAATGTTCTTCCCCATGCTGGTGAGTTTAAATCCACACTAACACCTCAACCAATTAACCGTACATGGTGTTGTGAGTGAAGAAACAGGTTTGTTAGGTCTCAAAGGCGAGGATCTGGACACAGTTTTGATGGGGAAGGATTTTATTTACAGAAACCAAGTGTGGGAAATGGTAACAGATAAAGCGCGCGTGCACACACACACACACACACACACACACACACACACACACACACACACACACACACACACACACACACACACAGAGTTTACAGCAGCCATGGGAATGTAATAGCGGACAACTAATAATGAACGTAGGGAAAATAGCGTGGGAACAAAATACACACATTCACAGACATAAAAGGAAAGAAATCACTATGATGCCCCACCACCCCTTAACAGTGCAGGCATGGCTCTATGCTACAAGGGACACTAATTCAATGCTCCCAACCCTTTTAACAGCGCACATCTTACCAACAGTTTCTCCAATGCCGTTCCACATTTCTAGGCCTGGAGTGAAGCAGGGTAGTCCCAAGTTGGCAAAGAGGGACAACAAAGAACACATGGCACTTTTATAGTGCTGGAGGGTCCAGCCCAAGTCATTAGCAGGACCCAATGGCTCAGTGCCAGGAAAGTTAATCCAATTACAACAGCCAAAAGCTCAAGGCCAAGTACACGCAGGCTGGAGAGACCAGTCCAGGTAATTCACAAGAGTCCAACAGCAATGTGTGCACTAATAGGTGGGGTGGAACCAAATCTTGATTGGCAGCTGGTGTGTCCTCTGACTTGGTAGGGAGCAGTGCTATCAAATGACAGCCACAATCCTTCCCAATACACATGGATATCATATTAGTTGTTATGCATTCATTATGGATTGTTACATATCTGCCTCCAAAGAAAGGATTTATTTCATTGCTGTTTCGAGTTAAATCATGGCTTAACGTTTCAATTTGAAAGACATGTAAAATTGTGGATGAAAGTATCTTACAAAAGGGACTGTGAGCTATCATGAACCTTACACACAAGAAAGTCACTTTGCACAATGAACAATTTGATTTTCAAATGCTTTAAATTACTTTGCTTATGTGGCAACTGTGGTGGAGCACTGTATTGCAGTCATTGTACTGGTTGGCCCACCCCAGATACGGTAACTCCTCCCTCTCCAGGATTCCCAATAAAGGTGGCATCGCTCAATCCACTCCCGCAATACTGGTTGGAATTGGGCCAACAGTATGAAAGACATGACTGTAAGTTTACAGTGATTAAAGCCTGTTAATCTCCACTTTTGGCTTGTCAGGTTTAATTGATTACATTAAATTTCATGGACAAGGCTATTCCAGCAAAGAAGCTCGACAATGATCCCAAGAACCTAGAGACCTATGTAAAATTCGATCAGTGGCTGCACTCCCTCAACATCTTTATGAGGCAACACAACATTTAGGAAAAGGTTGATAGTGTTGGGTATAAGCCCGCCCTCTGCTGGACATCATAATGCTCACGTCATGTCACCCTTCTATATAGATAACCCTGTGTGTCAGTAGCCAGGATAGTCTAATAAAAGTAAAGGATGAGAAAGCATCACGTCTCCGAGTCTTAATTATGTGAGTGCATACACAAGAGTGGTGATGAGGAACGAAACGAACCCTACATGTACTCCATGCACCAACCTTGAGAAAGAAAATAACAGAAGATAGAAGACAACTACCTAACAACCCCAACAAATTTCTGCCAAAAGATCAAGGTGAAAATGCGCCAACATGGCGGAGAGAAAGTTTGGAGAATCCAACGAAGTAGAAGAAAGTTGGAATAACTATGTAGAATGGTTTAACCACTACTGCGTAGCCCACAATGTTGTGGAAAGTCCAGTAAACTGCAAACATGCCCTCTTCCTCAGTATAATGGGCAGCAAAACATTCGACCTCCTTAAGACCTTGCTGGCCCCAGAGGATCCAAGGACAAAGACAGTCAATGAATTATGCACAGCTCTAAGAACCATTTAAGCTCCAAACCACCAATTATGGCAGAAAGGCAACAATTCTATGAAGGGAGACAAGGACCAGGAGAAACAATAAGTTAATACCTGGCATTGTTGTGCAAACTGGCAGAGCACTGTCATTTCAAGCAGTTCACCGAGCAAGGCAAGAATTATTAGGAATGGATCAATATGTTACGTTACAGATTGCATACAGGGCTGCCAGCAGATCGGAAATAGAGATAAAAACCTGGATGTGGGTCAACCAGACCTACTGGTCAGGAGTTCTTCCCACTACCAATGCTTCCATTGTGGGAAATACAACCACCAACTTGAAAACTGTTTCTTCAAAAATTCTAAATGCAACCATTGCAAAACAGAAGGACATAACAAAGCTAAATGTCTGCTTCTAAAGTGCAGATGGCATGCAAATAAACAGGCATCTAAAGTCGAAACAATCGCACAGAGAGGGGGGGGGCAACCTGGCAACGATGATGATAACAGCCCAATACCTGACCTTCAAGCTCCTGAGATATTAAACATCCAAGGAATAAATGGAGGAAACACGGCAATCTATATACAGCTAAAAATAAACGGACTCCCCCTGAAGATGAGTTAGATGCAGGGGCAGAGGTGTCCCTAATACCGTTACATGAAAAGGATCGCTTGCTACCATGCCTCCTGGTAAAAACAACTGAAATAACTCTAAGATCTGTTACAGGAGACAGATTCAAAGTGTTTGGAATTTGTATGGTCCAAGTACAATACAAACAACAGCAACCAAAAACACTCTCTCTCTACATTGTAGATACCCAGGGACCAGAACTCTTTGGAAGAAACCAGCTACAACACATTCTCCTAGACTGGCTGGGAAATTGGTTCAATTCTAAATGTAAACCACACAGATACCACCCAGCCAACAAGGGGGAAAATCAAAGGTGTTCAAGCCAAACTGCAATTAAAAGATATACGCAGAAATTCTTCAAAGCCAGAACAGTCCCATTTGCTATGAAAGGAAAAATTGAGGCTGAATTAAACAGACTAAAACATGAAGGGATATTAGAACCAATACTAAACAGCGATTGGGCAGCACCCATTGTACCCGTACGAAAAGCAAACGGTGAAATTATAAAATCACCATCAATCCATCACTCAAAATAACCGAACACCCAATGCCCAAGGCAGAAGAATTGTTCCAAGCACTAAATGGAGGGCAAAAATTCACAAAACTAGATTTGTCACAAGCATATCAACAGATAGAATTGGACAAAAAAAATCAAGGGAATATGTGACAATCAATCCCCATCTAGGACTATTCACCTACACACGGGCCTTACGGAATTTCAGCAACACCTGTGATTTTTCAGGCAACATTGGACAAGTTACTACAGGGACTCTCAGTTGGGTGTTACCTAGATGACATCGTCATCACAGGTCGACAGTGAACACTTATAAAACATTGAAAAGGTTTTAACCAGATTACAACAGGCTAATATACAATTATGAAAGGACAATGTGTCTTCATGTGCCCCTCAGTAACATACCTTGGGTTTACAATCGACAAGGAGAGGGTGCGAATGAATCCAGCAGAAACAGAAGCTGTTCGCAAGGCCTCATACCCAACCAACAAATTGGAATTAAAATCCTTCTTAGGACTTGTTAATCACTACAGTAAACATATCCCTACTATGTCTACACTATGCAGCCCACTGAACCAATTACTCAAGAAAGATCAAACATGGTATTGGAACACAGAAAATAAAAACACAGTCAATCAACTAAAGGAAATACTAATGTCAACAAATAAGGTGCTGATCTACTATGACCCTAGTAAAGAAGTTACATTAGCCGTGGATCCTTCACCAGTGGGACTAGGAGCGGTACTACCCCAAATCACAGAAAAAGGTGAGCAACCAGTAGCGTATAATTCGCGAACATTAACCACAAGTGAATGCAATTATGCCCAACTAGAAAAAGGATTGACAATAATTTTCGGTGTAAAGAATTCCACCAATATCTTTAGTGAAAAATATTCACCCTGATCAAAGACAATAAGCCTCTTAGTTTAATCCTGGGGCCATACAAAGGTATACCAGTATTAGCTGCAGCCAGAATTCAAAGATGGGCCATGCTACTACCAGCATATAGCTAAGACATAAACCAGGAACACTCAACAGCCATGCAAATGCCTTATCACGAATGCCACTACACGAGACAGAACAATGAGAAGAAATTATTAAATGAACAGCAGAGGCTGCAGCCGTCAACCAAGAAAAACTTCAACAACTGTCCAAGATGATCACTAAGGAAACCCAAAAAGAGGCCACGTTAAGCAAGATCTTATACTTCACCCTTAATGAGTGGTCCGAATTTGAAGTCATCCCAGAACATCTAAAACTTTACCACACACACCACCATGAACTATCAGTCAAAGAAGAATGTTTACTATGGGGTACCCGTACAATTATTCCAGGCAAATGGCAAATTATCATGTTATCAGGACTGCAACATAACCATCCGGGAATGGTACGAATGAAGGCCCGGCCCAGATGCATGTCTGGTGGCCCTCCAAATTCAGAGACATTAAAATAACAGTAAGGGAATGCAAAGTATGTCAGTCGATGCAGCCAAAAATGCCACAAGCCGAAGCTAAACCATGGAAATGGCCATCCAAACCCTGGCATCAGATTCGTGTAGACTTCACTGGACCATTCATTGGTGAGACTTTTCTAATAGCTGTGGACGCACACTCCAAACGGCCAGTAGTTTCACAGCTGAAAAATACCAAAGGAGATCGCACAATTGACTGTCTACAAGCCATCTTTGCCACTTACAGATTGCCTCATGAATTAGTTATGGACAATGGGCTTCAATTTACATCAGAACCTTTTTTAAAAGTTATGCGCGACAACAATATCAGACATATTTTATCAGCACCCTATCACCCAAGTACTAATGGGGAGGCAGAACATTTTGTGCAAACATTGAAAGCGACAATGAAAACCAAAAAACTTCTAAATGCCTCCTGGACACACAAAATCACAGATTCCTGTTGGGATACGAAACACGCCACATTCTACCACAAAACATACTTGTTGTGAATGTCTGCCAAGCTGCCTGTCTCCCCTCTGGAGAGCCTTGCTGTTCTAACATTAGCTGTTAAGGACACTCCCCTTAGATATAACAGTATATGCATCTATTGTCTTTCATTATTGTACCATGAGTTTCTGCTAATAAAAGCCATGATTATGGTTTGACCACATCGTCTTTGTCTACTTTATCAACTGGCACTTCAGTACCCCAGCAGAACTAATGTTTGGCTGCAACCTGTGGACCAGGCTGTCCACAGTTCATCCAGATCTGGGTCTCCATTTGCAAAAAAAATCTTTGCTGCAAACCTCACCTAGAACATTGGAAGTGGACAAGATAGTTCTGGTACAAGATTGTCGACAGTATAAAGACCCATGGGTGGTAGGAGTAATCTTACAAAAATTGAGCCCCTGCTCATGCCCTGTTCTAGTGGGGGACCGATTGCGGATGTGACACATTGATCAATTACGAGCATTGACTGACACCAAGATCCATGAACTACGTCATGAACTGGTGGAGGTGGAACCAGATCTGCTGTGGCCTGTCCCGACCATCCTCCCCTTTTATAATTACAAGTACTCATGAGATGTATTCTAATTTTCGCTTGTAGTCCTGGGCCCAATGTAATATTATTAGTTCGAAGGGGTCCATCAGCATTTACTGCATGGGGGCCATCTGCTGGACATCATGATACCCACATCATGATGTCACCCTTCCATAATATATAACCCTGTGTGTTAGTAGCCAGGTTAGTCTAATAGAAGTAAAGGATGAGAAAGCATCACGTCTCCCGAGTCTTAATTGTGTGAGTGCATACACAAAAGATAAGAGACCTACTGTTTGCACAGGTCGGCCATTGCGCCTTCCAGATGATTAGGAACTGTGAGACTTACTCAGCCACTATGGGACTCCTTCAGAAGCAGTATCTGGTCCCAAAGAACATGATCTATGCCAGATACCTCCTGGACAGCCATCGACAAGCACCTTGTGAGTATATAGATTAATATATTCGAGCCTTGCAGGTGCAGGGGAGGGGTTGTGGCTGGACCAATGTTACAGCTGCTGTCTTACCAGGAGGAACTGATCAAGGACACTAGTGTGGCCAGTCTCAGGTCTGATCATATCAGACAAAGGCTCCTGAAGAAGGTAATCAAACGCTGCAGGATGTGGCCAATCTCACAAGGGCATTAGAGAAGGCCCAACAGAACATGGAGGTTTATTTCACCAGCAGCGCAGGCGCCATGTGGGGAGTTGGGTGCCACAATCTTGGAACGCGAGATACCAAACTGCAGCCACCATCACCCAACGTGCTATTGCTGCGGCCAGACAAGCACCCGTGGAAGAACTGGCTTGCTAGAAGCGCGACCTGTTACAGCTGTGGAAGAAAAGGTCCAGACCTTCCCCTTGTAGCACCGTGTACAAACAGCAACTGCCACCATCTTGGACCACATCACTTCCAGTTGTGAAAAACAGCACTGTGCGGCCCTAAGCACAACGCCCAGGGTCAATAACACTTCCAACTTCACTTCTGGTGGCGACCATTTGCGAACCATGGGGGCAGCCATCTTCAGGCCGGATATCTAGGAGACCGCCGGTGTACACATACGGTAGCAGTGAGTCAGACATCATTCTGGATCAAAGCAGCCCACACCAATTAGCACAGTCTACCATGGACACATGGCTGCATTATAAACTGCTTGTATGACATGGGGAGCACCGAAAGCTTCATACACCCTTCAAAAGCTTCGTACAGCACTGCTCCCTCAGTGTGACCCCCGACAAGTGTAAAATTTCATTGGGCTCCAAATCCCATTCAACTGAAATCCAAGGGGGCTCCACAGTAACACTAACCATGGGGAGCACCAAGTACAAGAATGATGCTACTACTCTGTGCACCGGTCATACTGGGGCTTGACTTTGCAATCTTGTGCACCATGTCAGCAATGCGGGGGAAGGAGTAGACATCCAAGAGGGTGAACTGGTTGATGGTCTGTCTGTAGTCTATGACCATCCTGTGCTTCTCTCCACTCTTCACCACCACGACCTGTGCTATCCAAGGGCTTGTGCTCGGCTCTATGATGTCTTCTGCCAGGAGTCCCTTAATCTCAGCCTTGATAAAGGCTTTGTCCCAGTGATACATGCTGTAGACAAATCCATCCTATTACAGGTGGAAACCGATGTGCCCAATTTCGCCCTGGATGCCATGCTTCCTTACTCTCTGGAATAAGTCAGGAAACTGACTAAAACCTGTCCTGTTTGAGCAGAATGCAAACCGCAATACTTCAAAGCTCCAGAGGCCACTGTCATCAAGGCAACCCAACCTTTTGAGAGGATTAGATTAGATTTTAAAGGGCCGTTATCTTCCAACAAAGGTTGGAAGGCCAGTAGCATTTTTCTCCTGTACCCTCTAGGGCCCCAAACTCTGGCCCTCAGCTACTGAGAAGGAGGCCCAGGCCATAGTGGAACTTGTGCACCACTGGAGGCATGACCTAGCCGGCAAAGCATTCACCCTGCTGACCGAACAATGTTTGTCGTATTTATGTTTAACAACAAATAGCGGGACAAAATTAAGAACGAGAACATCCTAAGATGGAGAATTGACCTATCCACCTAAACTATGAGATCTTGCACTGGCCCAGGAAGCTCAATGAGCCCCTCGATGCCCTGTCCCAGGGTATCTGCACTAATGCACAAGCAGATCATCTCCAAGCCCTACACAACAGCCTCTGCCACCCCAGGGTCACCAGGCTCTATCACTTTGTACATGGTGGAGGACATCAGGGAGCTGATCCACAGCTGTCCGGTTTGCTGATCAAGGCCACCTGCCCCTTCAAAAGTATGGACTTCAAGGGTCCCCTTTCCTCCATGAAGCAGAATGTGCATTTTCTTAACATTATTCACGAACACTAACGATTCCTGTTTGCTGTCCCCTGCCCAGATATGACTACGACCACTGTCATTAAGTCACAAGATCACAAGATAAAGGAACAAAATCAGGTCACTAGGCCCATTGAGTTTGTTCTGTGACTCTACCCTAAGCTGAACTATGCTCATGCCTAGTTCCAATTTCCAGCCTTCTCCCCATGTCCCTATGTAACCTTTTCACACTCTTTGGATACCTGAGTCATAAGCGAGGAGTTGCTCAAATACCTGCTGGCCAAAGGCATTGTCACAAGTAGGACCACCAGCTATAACACCCCCCCGAAGGGAATGGCCAGGTGGAAAGGGAGGACAGCACCAGTCATAGGGCAGTCCTCCTGGCCCTCAAGTCAAAAGGGCTGCCCATCTCCCAGTGGCAAGAGGTCCTTCCAGAGGCTCTCTATGCCACCAGGTCCCTCCTCTGTATGGTGACAAATGTAACCCCACATGAAAAATTATTCTCCTTCCCCAGGAGGTCAGTGTCGGGAACAAGGCTTCCGGTCTGGCTGAAGACCCCAGAACCTAAATGAGGTATGGGTTCTCCCATATAGGTCCTGAGTTTGAACTTTGATGATCTGATGGGAGGCAGGTTGAACCCCCATGTCCTCCTTTCGGTCTCCTCACTGATGATCAATGTTCTGGCCCCTAAATCAATCTCAAACTTAATATCTTTCCTCTGACGGTGACTGTGGCAGAATATGGTTCAGGTGGTTCCTTATCCGTTTCCACTCAAAACATAATGTAAGCACACACTGATTCTTCTAGGTAGTGTGCAGCTGCCAGAGCTCAGGCTTAACCTTATCCTTTGAACTCCTGCACTTCTTAGCTAAATGTCCCTTTTTGTCACAACCACAGCAGGCAGTGTCTTTCAATTTGCACAGTGCATCCCTCCACATCAAAAACATTCCACCTGCTTTGCCTGTATTCCAGTCTCCCTCCTGACTTGGTACCCTGCCGCTGAGTGTAACCAATCCACCCCCCCCCCACCCACCCCACCCCACACACACCCCGTGTCCTTTCTGGATATCCTTCACATCATTATTATTAACCATCTCCATACCTTGGGCAAACTCTAGGGCTTTCTTGCAAGTCAGCTGGGTGTTTCCCCCAACAAGCGGCATTGTATAGCATCATTATTAATGCCACGTACTAATCTATCACAGAGCATAACATCCAACATTGCCTCAAAATTACAATCTCCAACAGCTGCCAAAGCTCAGCCACAAAATTGGCCACAGACTGCGCAGTCTTCCTGAAAAGGATGTAAAACAAACCGTTTCACTATCACAGAAGGTTTCAGATTGTGGTGGTTCCCCACGAGCTTGACCAGTTCATTAGATGTAATTTTCCTCTGTTTCTGCAGTGTGACTAAGTTCCTTATCAACTTTATGTTTTAATCCCCACCCTCACAGGAGAATAGAGCACTTCTTAACCTCCTCAGTAATTCCATTAGCACATAAAGAATGTCCCAATCTTTCTTCATACTCTGGCCAATCCTCATTTCCTTCCACAAATTCACCAGTAATCCTACACGTAGCCATCCAAACGCAAAGCTCCCATTCAAAACAGGTCAACACTTCCATAAAACCAGTTCACTTCATCACCAAAACTACGTGGTGACTTCTACTTTGAGAAAGAAACTCTTGACAACTTCAAGATCAGAACAACTTTATCTGGAGCAACAAAAAAAACACACACACACAGAGAAGCTTGTCTTCTTCCTCTGTTGCTTCTCCACTGACACAGCAAAGCCTTCAAGCTATACACAAAGAAAACAGGAAGTAAAGAAGACAGACAAGAAGTAAAGAAGACAGACAGGAAGTAAATAAGGTAGACAGGAAGAAAACCTCTCCCAGCTTCACTTTAAAAACTGCTCACATTATGATTATCAATACAATCCCAGTGAATACATCAAATCATTTTCCATTTATACTGCTTGTGGTAAACCACTGTAATGCATAATTATCTGGTCAAGCATGCATATTGGCAGGTTGCACCTGTGGCCTCACCCCACAGGCTCCTGTATAAGTGTGACTGTTCCACAGCCCATGTAACTCAGTGCAGGACAACCAAACAGTAAGGATATGCTATGTTCTCAAATGAATTAAAACCTATTGGTTTCTCCACAATAGTTTCCTGAGTGATTGATGGTTCAATTTAATTCACTTGAAGTTTTCTACAATGGAGCAGATCCTCAAACCAGGAAAACTGGAAATCGACCCCCAATCACTGGAGGCATCTACCAGCTTTTAATTCTGGCTGTGCTGTTTTGAAGTATTGCTGCAGGCCTCCTCTACCACTGTGCGATCAGAGACCAACAAACTGGAAGTACTGCACTCCCGAATCGTTACACTGGTGTACTCCATGATCAGGGACACCACAACGTACCAGGGGGCCATGGGCATTCTCAAAGGGCAGTACTGGGATAAAATCTACATTGTCTATGCTAGACACTTTCTAGTGACATGAAAACATCAACCTGGTGAGTCAAATGCTGAATATCTTCAGGTCTTGCAAGCACTTGACAGGGCCTGCAAATTCAAAGGCATGTCTGTCATGGAGTATATAGAGGACATGATCTGGGACACCCATGTTGCAGTGATCAGGTCGAATTACATATGACAGAGACTTTTGTAGCCAGGGGAACTCAGTCTGTGGAGAGCAATCAAGCTGGCAGGTACGCTAGAGGTGGCTTTCCAGATCATGGAGGCCTACTCGACTGAAAACATAGCCACCTCATGGTCACCCCAGTCGCAGCCATCCTGGGAAGCGCCACCACCACCACACCCTACTACACTAATGACCAGACTACAGCCCAGTGCTCCCCGAAAGCCTCCCGATGCTCTCGACCAGTTCTGGTAATGACCCGACATGAGGAAAAATGGTCAGTTGAGACCCTTGATCATTACCATTTTTTCCCATGGATGCTGCCTGACCAGCTGAATCCTTCCAGCTTCTCATTATTTGACAGATAATTTGAGAAATATCTAGATAAGCATCTGAAATGCCAAGATATGGAAAACTATTGGCCAAAGGCAAGTGAATGAGATTAGAACTATTTATTATTGAAAGTACTTGATGTTCAGTGGGCTGAAGGAACCATTTCTGAACTGTGTGAATCTATGATGCCAAGAAACTGTAGTTTCCAAGGGTTTTGAGTTATTCCTTATTTTTCCCTGGTTAGTGCTTGGAATAGAACAAATTGTAAATATGCTGAAGGCTTTCTGAATTTGCATTTAAACAGTAGTATTTGCATTGGTTAACAAACACTGGTACAATTAGTAAATTGCTTTATAAGTAGAAATACGTACACAGTTGATGGCAGCATAGTGATTCAATATAAAGGCCAATACAAGCATACTCTTTATAACATGGTTTTGAAAAGCATAGGTTTTGATATAACATGGTTATATAATTTCTGACCTGCAGTTTTAAATTTGCAGCTTTCAAGTTTTATTGTTATTGTTATTTAAACCACCATGAAAGACCTCAACAATGAAGACGCTGTTTACATCCGGTACCGGACGGATGGCAGTCTCTTCAATCTGAGTCGCCTGCAAGCTCACACCAAGACACAAGAGCAACTTGTCCGTGAACTACTCTTTGCAGACGATGCCGCTTTAGTTGCCCATTCAGAGCCAGCTCTTCAGCGCTTGACGTCCTGTTTTGCGGAAACTGCCAAAATGTTTGGCCTGGAAGTCAGCCTGAAGAAAACTGAGGTCCTCCATCAGCCAGCTCCCCACCATGACTACCAGCCCCCCAACATCTCCATCGGGCACACAAAACTCAAAACGGTCAACCAGTTTACCTATCTCGGCTGCACCATTTCATCGGATGCAAGGATCGACAACGAGATAGACAACAGACTCACCAAGGCAAATAGCGCCCTTGAAAGACTACACAAAAGAGTCTGGAAAAACAACCAACGAAAAACCTCACAAAGATTAGTGTATACAGAACTGTTGTCATACCCACACTCCTGTTTGGCTCCGAATCATGGGTCCTCTACCGGCATCACCTACGGCTCCTAGAACGCTTCCACTAGCGTTGTCTCCGCTCTATCCTCAACATTCATTGGAGCGACTTCATCCCTAACATCGAAGTACTCGAGATGGCAGAGGCCGACAGCATCGAATCCACGCTGCTGAAGATCCAACTGCGCTGGGTAGGTCACGTCTCCAGAATGGAGGACCATCGCCTTCCCAAGATCGTGTTATATGGCGAGCTCTCCACTGGCCACCGTGACAGAGGTGCACCAAAGACGAGGTACAAGGACTGCCTAAAGAAATCTCTTGGTGCCTGCCACATTGACCACCACCAGTGGGCTGATATCGCCTCAAACCGTGCATCTTGGAGCCTCACAGTTCGGTGGGCAGCAACCTCCTTTGAAGAAGACCGCAGAGCCCACCTCACTGACAAAAGAAAAAGGAGGAAAAACCCAACACCCAACCCCAACCAACCAATTTTCCCCTGCAACCGTGTCTGCCTGTCCCGCATCGGACTTGTCAGCCACAAACGAGCCTGCAGCTGACGTGGACATTTACCCCTCAATAAATCTTCGTCCGCGAAGCCAAGCCAAAGAAGAAGATTTAAGCCACCTCAAAATACTTTGCAAGATTCTACAATATTTGAAATATAGGTACTGAGTTGTGGAATAGAGAGAGTTAAATGGCTGTGTTGAAAGTTATTGCTGTCCCTGCACCATCCCACAGCGTGCTGCCTTACACTGATGAGAATCTGGTTTATTCCTCATCTCTACTCTGATGTGGCAGAGCAGTGAGTTTCCAAATAAACGATGTTCACTTTTGGCAATAAAGATCTATTGCCAATAAAGATCAGTTTTATATATCCCCTTCATAGGATTGGGACATATTACATTAAAGTGCATTGTAATAATGGTTTGAACAGTGCAGCTTTCCATAACACTGAACTTGCTTGGAACATATTAACCATGTTATACAGGGTATGCCTGTATCTTATCATTTGCTTAAATGTTTGTATTATCAGTATAAACGTCCACATCTGATCATTAGTTCGAATGGTTGTTCATAGAATCTCACTCTGTGATAAACAGCTAGGTTTTGTTTTTTTCTAAGCATATTCACATCTAACAGATGCAATATTTCTAAGCAAGCATGCCAAGAAATTGGATTAATTAGCTTATATATAGAAATTCCACACTAAAACCATTAATTCCTGTTAGATTGCTTCAGTATTCACTTTCAGGTGAAATCATGCCCGTCGGGAATTGGGCTCCATAGCTTCATTCCAAACGTGTTCATCTTAGCATGTCTACTGTTCTTTAATACCTAGTTACACTGAATCACAGAGTTAAATACAATGGAAACACTGGTGGTCTGTACCAGGTAACTGAGGGAGTCCTACGTTTGCCATGGATTTAAAAGAAGAGTGAATTCTTAGCACAGGGTAACTTATATATAAAAAAAAATTTTAATTTAGATATACTGCACGGTAACAGGCCATTTCGGCCTACATGTCCATGCCACCCATTTAACCTGCACCCTCCGGTACATTTTGAATGATGGGAGGAAACTGGAGCCCCCACATAGACACAGGGAGAATGTACAAACTCCTTACAGACAGCGTGGAATTCAAATCCCAGTCCCAATTGCTGCCGCTGTAAAGGCTTTGTGCTAACTCCTGCACTAACCATTCCGCTCAGTTTCTCTACTGGCTTTGTTCCTCTTTACCTAACAATTACAGCAGCGATCAAGGGAAATTTTGGTGTGAACAGGTCTTCCCTAGCATTTTGATCCCAACCTACACTCAGCAAAAAGCATTTTAAAAGCCTTGGTATCTTTGCTATAAACACTCCACATAATTTCATAGCAAATCAATATTGTTGAAATTGTTATGCCATTCTAGAAGTAATTAGGAGAAAGAGTTACTGTTTCATGCCAGTGGCCTTAAAAATGGGATATATGTGAAGGAAGCATAAGGAATGGTTGTGATAAAGTGGAATGCACAAAAATTAAATGGAAGAAGATGATGATTTAAGGTGAGTGTATTTTTATAATGATCTGTGTTACTTCAGTGAAGAGATCCATTTACTGATTCAGTGTAAGTGGACAGTTAGGAAATGGTTGGAGGGATAAGGGCTGAACATAGGCAGATGGGACTTGCTTGGTTAACATGGACAACTTGAGTCAAAGGGCCAGCTTTGGTGCTGTAAACCCCGATGACTACTGAGCTATTTTGTTCTCTCGAGTGGACTGGACAGAGGTGAAGTCCAAAAGGCCAAACATTTTCTGAAGGTCCTTTGGTCTGCAAAACCCAATGTTAGAATGACAGAAAATGTAGTGAGACATTTGCAAGAAGCAGTAGCTCTATAAAATTCCCAAATATTTCATCACACAAACACCAGCTAATTTGTACCTGAGAGATAGATATTGCTATAGACTAATGTGCTATAAAGTGTTCTGGCAAAATGATGTAATGATAGCTGATCTCTCCAATTAACTATTAAAATATCACACCGTCTCAGCTCTTATCTAATTACATTCACTGATTAAATTACCGTTTACATTCCTCACACTTACAAAGTGCTCTCTCTTTTTCTCTAGTGTACTTTCTACCATGCTTAATTTTGCAGCTGTCAATAAGCCAGGCAGTAAAATATCCAAGAGTTTCACAATGCAGATGAAGTTTGCTACCCTTGAATTTTTCCAGTAGTTCTGCTATTTTTTAAAAAATCACAAAGAACATTTTATAAGCACAGGAGATTAAACTAAAACAAGCAAACATCTTAGAGATGTTGCAACAGACCTCACGGTCTTCAGTAGAAGAATGTCTGCTCTCTTTGGTACAGTTGATCATTGCTTAGTGATTATTGCAAATACACATTCTTACTCTCATGCAAATTCAATATTCTGAATAATTTAAAGGTCTAATCAATAATTATTGAGTTAAAACAGTGGTTCTCAACCTTTTCCTTTCCACTCACATACCACTTTAAGTAATCCCTAGGCCATAGGTCCTCTGTCATTAGGAAGGGATTGCTTAAGGTGATATGTGGTGGAAAGAAAAAGTTGGAAAACAACTGTTTTAATTGTACCTCATTGACTTGTTATGTGCACAGTTTCATAGCTCCAAAGGAAATGGACCAATGACAATTATTCTCAAGCAAAATACTTCAGTAACAATTGGATCTAGAGCAGTGATTCCCCACCTTCCCTTCCCACTCACATACCACCTTAAGCAATCCCTTACTTTAAAAAAAAATATTTAATACTTCACCATGAACTATTTCAATAACTATACAAACATTCATCATTAAAATATACAGTGTCATTTTCCCCTTTCTCCCCACCCTCCCCATAACATAAATCAAAAATAAAAGAACGCAAAAGAAAAAAAAATTGTATCGTCCAAAATTCCATATTTAAGTATTTTTGTACTTAAAGTGATAAGCTACTAATATGAAAGCAATCCCTTACTAATCACAAGGCACTGATGGCATATGGATTACTTAAAGTGGTATGTGAGTGGGAAGAAAAAGGTTGAGCTCCATTGATTTAAAGGAAATCAATTTCATTAATCAAAATCAAGAACAATGGCTCATAGACACAAACAATGAGCATTGTTAATAAGGCAATCTGCCCAGCTGCCATTACAATTCAAAGGAATTTGCTAACCATCAACATGCTTAACTGGACCATCCACTTAATTACTATATACACACACCAAAAAAAAGGTTACTCAGAAGCTGCAAAGAACAATACAATTCATAACTCCTCAAAGTGTCTTTGCCTTCTACAAAGCCCTTTAAGTATGGAAGTAGTACTCTTAACTTGCTGAGTGAATGCAGCTTCATCATTGAACTAACTTGATAGAACGCAGCACAAAACCCTTAACTTGACTGGTAGCCCATTCGGCACTGTAAAATTGGAATCATTAACATCCCTCAGTTGTAGATTTTATTTTGCCACTCAACAATGCATTGAAGCCTTCACTTCTATAATCACTATCAACTAGAAGAATAAACCAGCAACAAAAAAAAAATGCCTCCTCTAAATTCTATGCAATTTAATTCTGGAAATATATCAACTTTCCTTGTTTTTCATGAGCCAAATTCCTGGTGCTGCCAACCCAACAATTTCATGTACGTGCCTGAAATAAACAACATGCTGTCCTTTTCGGTAACATTCCTGAATAAATGATACATAACCAAAGAATTGGGATTCCATGCTGCAATAAAATTAATAATCCACATAAATAATCAAAAATTCCATCTAGATTTTATGTATGGAGAATTGGAGTACAAAGAGGTATACAAAGTGCCAGTGAAAGCAGTGAACAGTCCCATATGTTAGAACAGGTATCTACTTCACTGGAAGTTTGGCAGCGTAGATAGATCAATATGCTACTGGAGTTCTAAAAATTGGATGACTAAAAGAGACTATAGAAATTTGCTTTGTACTTTGAAAAGAATAGGTAGATCCTAGGACAAGTAATAATTTCAAAGCTGAGGTCAATATATTCTTTGACTAAGCAAAGTTAGTCAGCAGTATGAAGATACTACAGGTGGATGAATTTAACATACATATGTTCTGCAATCTCATTAGAAATGGATGGCTAGCAACCAGCATATGATCCTAACCATTATTTGACTAATTTATTTGTGTTTAAACAATGAAACTTAAAAGCCAAACATTAGAGACAAAAAGATCAGTCACTGGCCTTCCAGCCACCAAAGGAATCCCAATATTAAATGGATTTTTGTGTTTGTTCTGGCAAAAGGGAATTGGACCAGGAACTTCCCTTTATACATGTTTGCACTTCTGGCTGTAGGCACTTTCCTCCTAGATACAGTACTTCAACCTCTGCACCATGATGAAATAAAATTCTGGGTTCAGAATCTATGCCCCTCCTTTCTATCAAATAATGTTTCAGAGATTCCTCCTCAGTTTTCATACATTTTTTTCACCAAGTAATCGCACCCAGAAGAATTCTGCCAAACTAAGAATTTAAAACTTTCTGAAACTAATAAAAAAACAATTGTTGCAGTTAGGATAGGACCAATTAATACATTGTTCATGCACATATGATACTGCTAACAGTAGATATGAATCTGCAGATGTCAAGACCAGTTTCAATTTCTGTGAGAAGATTGTGCATTCTACTTTGCAGTGGTAGCTATTTTAAATAATGAGTATTGATGTTTCTTTTTATACTGCTACATTCAGAAGAACCCAGTGTTATCACTCACTGCAATGTTACCTGGCATTTCATCTTGTGATAAAATAAAATTTGTATTCATTTATCTTGCATTTAATTCCCTGGAAGCATTGTGTAAATGAGAAAATGTGAAATGAAATGTTGAACACAGTTATTATATTGATCCATAGTTTCACAGTAAAGTCCATCGTTAATAATATCAGAGGTATTCTCAATAAGATTTCACATAATAGCTCATCCAAAGATATAAAGTTCACCAAAAAAAACAATAAAGAGCAAGAGATGGCGAACAGTGAGAGTTCAGAGTGACTTCCAGACCTTAGGGAATTGGAGATTATTTCTGCTACATCAGAGTATAATTTCACACATTTTTAAATTAGATACTGGCTGAAGCGTGCAGCACAGACTGTGAAGGACAAAGCATCTGCCTTGCCAGTTAAATTACAAGCCAAATGTATAATTATTTATATCCTGCTTCCAATGTCAATGCACAATAGGGTTCCCAATTTGTTTGTTCTCAGCAGGTGTCTACTTTAATGGACCATTACATGGAATATTTGTCTTCTCAATCTTGCTGTTGAATACTTGGGAAAATATTTCTTTCATGTGCGAATTTTGGAAGTGGGTCGTACTAGTATGATTTACCATGGCTTGCAATTAAACCTCATTACTGAGCCCTTCTGGTCTTGCAACTGTTTTGAATCACCACCTCCTCACTAGCTGAGCAGAATGGCATTGAGGCCAGCAACATTCAGCTGAATGCTAAATCTTGGATGAATGACTTTGATAGAGCTGGCATTGGGGTGGTGACGTGGGTGTGCACAAGGATGCAGAAAAGTAAAAGAGTGACAGAAGAAAGCATGAAATTGGAACTGACAAATGGAATCTTTCATTCCAGATTTACAGATCAGACAATGCCCCATTTTACCATCTCTTCTGAAGTGTGCCATCTCTGGCAATGCTGATGTCTTGACATTTATGCTCAAATTCTGCAGTGGGAAATGCTCGCAACTGTTTAACTCTGAGGCAACAGTACTGTGGACTAAACCATGATGAGGCTAAGTTTGGATTTAGTTTTATTAAAAAGACCTGAGTTTTGGATAATAACATTGCCCAGAAATTTTAGTTGGAATTTATTTACAATTATATTGCTTTTGTGAAATGTCAATGGCATAGAAATATCTAAGTAATCTATTTTAACATTACTTCTACTGAAGATTCCTATTCTTTTGTATATTGTCCTTGATTTAGTTTGCTGTAATCAATCTGATCTGACAAATGATCTGTTACCAGAAACCAGAAAATGTCTGACCTGCTGAATGGTTTTCTACTTTTTTTTTCTTTCCATTACAGAGTTTAGACATTGTCTATAAAATGGAGTCACAGAGATGCACAGCATGGAAGCAGGTTGTTTGGCCCACCAATCCCATGTAACCATCAACAACCCATTTATATTAGTTCCTCATGAATCCATTTATTTTTATTCTCTCCATATTCTTAATAACTCATCCCAGATTCCACCATTCCCCTACACACTAGGGAAATTTACAGTGGTCGATTAACATACCAACCCATACGTCTTTGGGATACAGAGAGGAAACCGAAACACCCAGAGGCACCACATATGGCGAGAGGGACAACATGCAAAATCTACACAGGCAGCACCTGAGGTTTGGATTGAACCCTTGGTCCCTGGTATTGTGAAACAGCGGCCCCACCTGCTGCTCCATTGTACAATAAATTACACCCTGCAGAATGACTTTGTATTTGGAATAAAATATGATTAGATCACTGCATTGCTGCAGCAATTTTAAATGATAATTTCCAACAGGAGGCAAACCTGCTGAGCCACTCAATAATTGATCTTTTACTTCAGGCAACATCTTAAAATATTCTACTATTCTTGGCTGTAACATTGTGCAAGTGTAGTAATGCATGCAAAGTATTAAATATGTACATTACCAGAACTTTCAAGATCATCGCCAGAGAAATCAATTAAGTGCTGTATTTTAAAGCTTGGTAAATTATGTTTGAACAAACAGCTGCTCTCTTCTTCAAGTATCTGGAGTGAGCTACCAGAGGAAACAAAAGTAGCGGGTAAAATTGCCACATTCAAGGGACATTCAAATGGATGGGAAGGTTTTCGAAGGATAAGAACCAGAAAAATAGCACTAGCCCAGAATGACAACTTGGTTGGCATGACAAGATGGACTCAAGGGCCTGTTCCATGCTCCATGACTTTCTCGATGACTCTAATGAAGCACTATTGTACAGTTAAGGGTTCACAGAATGGTCCATCTTACCGTTGTGACCATGTGATACGATGCTGGGACTTTTTCATGCAGTCTAACCTTCAGAAACTGGAAAATAAACTATTTATCGTCCCATTAAATTTAACTTTAAAATTACAAGAAGTTAAGAAAAGACTTACACACACTTTAAAGATGGAATTGGCAAATCGGTGTAGTAGGTTTCTAGTAATTTTTTTTGTCATTTGGGGGCGTTATTAAATATTTTTTCACCTGTGCAGTAATTTCTATTTGTTTGTATATTTTGCCTATCTGTGTAACTATATAAAATCGTAGAACTAGAGAACATTACAGCTCAGAAACCAGGCTCTTCATCTGTTCTCATTTGTGCTGAACCATTTTTTTGTGGCCTTGTCCCACTGACCTGCTCTCAGTCCATAGCCCTCCATACCTCTCCCATCCATGTGCCTGTCCGAATTCCTCTTAAGTGTTAAAATTGACCACCTCAACTGAAAGAATTTCAATGCATCGGTAT
Source organism: Narcine bancroftii (assembly GCF_036971445.1). Classification (NCBI taxonomy): domain Eukaryota; kingdom Metazoa; phylum Chordata; class Chondrichthyes; order Torpediniformes; family Narcinidae; genus Narcine; species Narcine bancroftii. The sequence goes on from NC_091470.1 coordinate 306,026,397, forward strand.
GTGGTGCTTATGTGTATGACAATAAACACTCATTCATTCAAGAACATAGAGCATTACAGCACAGTAAAGGCCTTCAGCCTACAACACTATGCTGACCAATATAAATCTACTGCACAACCTTAACCCTCACATCCATAACCCTACATTTTTCTGACATCCAATCTGTCTAAATGCCTATCTAAGAGTCTTTTAGATGTACTGGCCTCCACCACTACCCCAGGAAATATATTCCATTCACCCACCACTCCCACTGCAAAAAACTTACTACTTCCCTAAACATATCTCCACTCATCTTAAATGGATGACATCTGGTATTTTTTTTTAATCAGCCTGGGAAAAAAGATGCCCCTCATAATCTTCTAAACCTCTATTAGGTCACCTCTTATCCGCTCCCAAGAGGAAAGCCCTAGCTCAATCAACCTTGTTTTATAAGACATTCTCCAATGCAGGCAACATCCTGGTAAATATCCTCTGCACCCTCTCTAAACCATCTACATATTTCCTATAATGAGGTGACCAGAAATTAACACAATACTCCATGTGGTCTAACCAGAGTTTTATAGAGCTGCAACATTAATTCAAAGCTGACAAACTCAATACACCAACTAATTAAGCGCAGCACCCTCTCTGCCCTCTTAATCAGCCTATCAACTTGTGCAGTAACCTTTTATGATCTATGGACAACAAGACCCCTTTGCTCCTCCACACTGTAAAAAAAATCCATATACTCCATCTTGAAGTTCGACCTCCTAAAGTGCATCACTTCACACTCATCTGGATTGACCCCATCTGCCACTTCTCTGCCCAACTCTGCATCCTTTCTACATCCTGCTGTAACCTTCCATACTATCTGTAATACCTCCAACTGTCAAGTCATTTGCAGTTACCAATGCACCTTCCACTCCTTCATCCATCAAATTAAAAAAAAACAGATTTTAAAAGAGCAGGGGGCCCATAAAAAAATCCTTGTGAAATACCACTTGTCACTGACCTCCAAGCAAACCATTCCATTTACTACCACCCTCTGCCATTTGCAGGAAAGCTAATTTTCAATCCAAGCATCAAAGTCCATGGATCCATGCCTCATGACTTTCTGAATGACTCTACCACAGGGGACCTACTTAGATGTCTTAATAAAATCCATACACACCACATCCATCACCCTACCTTCAACAATTTCTTTTGCCTCAATTTGGCTCATGACCTGCCCCTTACAAGAACCCTGCTGACTATACCTGAGGAGACTGTGCTTCCCTAAGTTCTTTTATTTCATATCACAGAAATACACAGAAGATTTACTAGGATGTTGCCCAGACTTCAGGAACTGAGTGACATGGAAAGGTTAAGCAGGTTAGGAATTTATAATCTAGAGCATTGAAGAATGAGAGGAGATTTGACAGAGGTATTTAAAATTATGAGGGGGATAGTCAGAGAAAGTGTAGGAAGGTATGTAGGTAGGCTTTTTCCACTGAGGGTAGGCGAGATACAAATTAGATGACATGTGTTAAGAGTGAAAGAGGAAAAGTTTAGGGGGAACTTCTTCACACAGAGAGTGGGGAGAGTGTGGAACAAGATGTTAGCTTAACTGGGGAATGCAGACTCAATTTTAACATTTAAGAAGATGGGAGAGGAATGACAAACTATGGACTGGATGCAGGTCAGTGGGACTAAGCAAAAAATGACTCAGCACAGACTAGAAGGGCCAAAGGAGCCTGTTTCTGTGCTTATTGTTCTATGCAGGATTAATTTCCTTATTCAGCACTTCCATTAAAATTAAGATACTCCATATTCAAAAATAAAAAAAGACAATTGGTAATTTTATTAGAAAGATGAATAGAAGTGAAATTTCAAACACAGTTATGTAAGCTCTTGGTGAGTTTAGTCATCAATTTCCACAGGCTTCTTGACAGATATTGATGAATTTATTTCTTTGGCTTAATAAAGACAAAATGTAACCCTTGGATTGCCAGTTCCTGGCACTTAGACTTTTGCTCTTTCCTCCAGTGTGAACCACACACAATCACTAGAAGGCCACCTCAGTGAGGTTCACAAACAAGCTTCTTTTTTTAATAAACAGCAACTGTTACTTGCAGAATGCCTTTGACATTCAATGAGCCTCCTTTCCCCTCCAATTAGGTTCACCAGTTGTCAAAACTGAGTGTTTCTTATTCTCACTCAGAAAGCCCTTGAAACTATTAAAACATTTTAAATATTTTCAAAAATATTAAAACATTAGAAATAGAGGATTTAAGTGGTGTGGATGCTCCAGGGATTCCCTGTCTGGTGTCTGTGGGCCATTATTCGTTCATATTTACAATATATACAGATAGACTTGTTTAGAGGGAGGGGGTAGATTAGTAGGGATTTTTTTTTCCTTTTTTATTATTAATAAGTAAAGTGGGGTGGGGTTTGTAGGCGACACTTCCCAGCTTCTAATATTTCCCAACCTCAAAACATGTCATCTTCTAAGAGAAGTTACCCTTGATATTCTGAATTGTATTTTATTCATCCAAATAAATCAAACTTTGTAATTGTAGCTGTAAATAGCTTTGATTTTTCATTGATAAAAGCCAATAAACATTTTCATAGCTTCGCATTTCATAACAATGAGTAACATAAAGCATATTGTAAATGATAATGATACTCAACTTCAAACAAATATAAACAAATTAAAATGATAATAAATGATAAATAATGAATAATGATAATGAATAATAAGGATAAATTCAAAGAAAAGTTTCTCGAGAGCTCATGTCTCTTCCACGGTCATTCCAAGAATGGGAAATGAGCTCCTCGTCTGCTCAGATATGATGTCATTGTAACTATGGTAACTCTACAGAAACAATTAATCCTTAAAGGAAAAGTACAAAAAAACCCATAAATCATAAACACAAGGTTTTAACCTCTACAGGTTTAACTACATATCACTGATCATATCGCAGAATAACATGAACACAGAGAAGTATAAAATATCTTGTATAAGGGACTTTTACATGTATTATTTATATAATTTTTCGACATAGTACAAGTTATAATTTAATTATTTCATTATAATGGTAATAATTATGGTTCTGCTTCTAATTTACAATTGATATGTGACATGTATATGATATGATTTTATTTATGTTTTCATTAATATATCTTGTGTAAAGGGCTTTTGTTAAACTCAATAAAATATTTTAAAAAGAAAAGAAATAAATAACTACACATGCACTCTTGGACAATCAAATACATCCTAAGTTAATCTTAAACCATGCAGTGGACGACAAGGTTAGTGTAGTGGTTAATGCAATACTATTAAATCACCAGCGAGTTGGGTTTAAATCTGGCGCTGTCTGTTTGAGTTTGTCTGGGTGGTCTGGTTTTCTCCTACCTTCCAAAAACATATGTGGTTTGTAGGTTAATTGGGGTATTTTAGCAGAATGGGCTTGTGGTCCAGAAAGACTGTATGTCTAAATTTAGGGATTTTTAAAAAAAAATGCATTACAGTGTTCAATGCAGAGCTGTTTCTTCTCATTAATTTCTATGGCATGTTCTCGCACCAACCCTCTTTTCAATCTTCTTCAGCATGATGCTGAACCAAGCCATGAAAGACCTCAACAATGAAGACGCTGCTTACATCCGGTACCGCACGGATGGCAGTCTCTTCAATCTGAGGCGTCTGCAAGCTCACATCAAGACACAAGAGCAACTTGTCCGTGAACTACTCTTTGCAGATGATGCCGCTTTAGTTGCCCATTCAGAGCCAGCTCTTCAGCGCTTGACGTCCTGTTTTGCGGAAACTGCCAAAATGTTTGGCCTGGAAGTCAGCCTGAAGAAAACTGAGGTCCTCCATCAGCCAGCTCCCCACCATGACTACCAGCCCCTCCACATCTTCATCGGGCACACAAAACTCAAAACGGTCAACCAGTTTACCTATCTCGGCTGCATCATTTCATCGGATGCAAGGATCGACAACGAGATAGACAACAGACTCACCAAGGCAAATAGCGCCCTTGAAAGACTACACAAAAGAGTCTGGAAAAACAACCAACGAAAAACCTCACAAAGATTAGTGTATACAGAACTGTTGTCATACCCACACTCCTGTTTGGCTCCGAATCATGGGTCCTCTACCGGCATCACCTACGGCTCCTAGAACGCTTCCACTAGCGTTGTCTCCGCTCTATCCTCAACATTCATTGGAGCGACTTCATCCCTAACATCGAAGTACTCGAGATGGCAGAGGCCGACAGCATCGAATCCACGCTGCTGAAGATCCAACTGTGCTGGGTAGGTCACGTCTCCAGAATGGAGGACCATCGCCTTCCCAAGATCGTGTTATATGGTGAGCTCTCCATTGGCCACCGTGACAGAGGTACACCAAAGAAGAGGTACAAGGACTGCCTAAAGAAATCTCTTGGTGCCTGCCACATTGACCACTGCCAGTGGGCTGATATCGCCTCAAACCGTGCATCTTGGCGCCTCACAGTTCGGCGGGCAGCAACCTCCTTTGAAGAAGACCGCAGAGCCCACCTCACTGACAAAAGACAAAGGAGGAAAAACCCAACACCCAACCCCAACCAACCAATTTTCCCCTGCAACCGCTGCAACCGTGTCTGCCTGTCCCGCATCGGACTTGTCAGCCACAAACGAGCCTGCAGCTGCCGTGGACATTTACCCCTCCATTTACCCCTCCATAAATCTTCGTCTGCAAAGCCAAGCCAAAGAAGAAGACTGTATTGGGTCAAGCAAGCCTGCAGCTGGCTCAGCAAGTATATTCCCAAACCTGAGATTAGAAATCCATGGAAGTCTGCACTGTCCCATTAGATTCCAACTGGAGTCCACCAAAACAAAGCAGATATCTAGAGGATTCAAGTGGATCTGTCACCTATTTTGTGAACATCTGCCCTTCTATTTTCCATCCAACCTAGTACTTAAGATAAAAGTTTCCAGTGCTGGTCTGAAATCTAATCTATTATATGGGTGTCATGTGTCCAACAATACTAGCGGCGGTTGCCCCTCATCTCCAGCAACCTGAGTTTGATCCTGACCTCCAGTGTTGTCTGTGTGGAACTTGCACATTCTCCCTGCAACCGTATGGGTTTCTTCAGATGCACTGTCGGTTCCCACATGTCGGTTGGTGAATTTGCCTTTGTAAAATACCTGCTGGTGTTTAGCTGGGTGGTGGAATCTGGAGGGAATTTAGGGCAGTCTTGGATGAATAACAATAGATTACCATCATCTACACAAGAGGAATATCTTCTGGTGGTCAATTACCCCTCCATCAGCCCTTCTTTGGAATATGGGAGAAAATGGAGCACTCAGAAGAAACCCACACATTCAGAGGGAAAATGTTCAACCTCAACAGACTCTACTTGATGTCAGGATTGAACCCAAAGACACAGAATCTATGAGGCAAAAATTCTACCAGCTTTGCCATCTTTCTAAAATGAAGCAAGCAAATTGCCTTGGACAGATCAGACTAGGCAATTTAAGTTATGTTGGAGCATTCTTCTTCCTCAAATAGAGATATGCTATTACATTCAAAGCCTAAAACTTCTTGAAATGCATACCACAGTAAAATTAATCTTGTGTGTCACACCAACAGACATCAATGTAATGGGCTCTTGTGTGAAATATACAAAGAAACTAATGTAATATCCCAAATTGAATCGCATTAGACAGGATTGCCAATTACTCTTTGCAGGTAAACTTGTTTCAAATACCATATCAAATGTTATTTGATTCAACTGAAGTTCTCACTCCACAATTCTCAATTCACCTAACTAAAACCCTAGAAACATGCAACACTACAGAAACAAGCCTTTTGGCCCTTTTAGCCTGTCCCACTGACATGCATCTGAACCATATCTCTCCATGTCCCTCCATCCATATACTTGTCCAAATTTTTCTGTCAAAATTAAGCCACATTTACAATTCAGCTCGCAGCTCGTTCCACACTTTCTGCATGAAGTTCCCCCTAATTTACTCTCTAAACTCTTCCCCTTTCACCCTTAACCCATGTCCTCTAGATTTTATCTCACTTAATTTCAATGGGAAAAAACCCTGTTTGAATTTACTCTATTTATACCCAAGATAATTTTGCTCATTCTTCTGCACTCAAGGGAATAAAGTCCTGTTTAATCTTTCCTGGTAACTCAGTCTTTCAAATCCCGGCAACATGCTTGTAAATATTCTCTCCATTCTTTCAGTTTTATTGATATCTTTTCTGAGGTTAGGTGACCAAAACTGCACACAATACTCCAAATTTGCCCCCACTAATCTTGTACAACTTCACCATAATATCCCAACTCCTATTCTCAGTGCTTTGATTTGTGAAAAACAATGTGCCAAAACCTTTCTTTATGACCCCATTGAACTGTGACACCTCTTTCAGGGAATTATAATCTGTATTCACAGATCCCTCAGTTCTACAGCATTTTTCATTACTCTACTGTTTATTAGAGTACCACCTTCCAAAGTGTAACACCTCACACTTGTCTGCATTAAATTCTATCTGCCATTCTTCAGCTCATTTTCCAGCTGCAAGCTTTGAAAGGCTTCCTCACTGTCCATTACACCTTCAAGCTCTGTGTCATCTGCAAACTTGATGAACCAATTTACCACATTATCATCCACAACATTGATATAGATGACAAACAATAATATACCCAGCACCAATCCTTAAGGCACACCACTAGTCAATGGCCTCCAGTCACCACCCACAACCATTCTCTGACTTCTCCTCTAAAGCAAAAGTCGAATTCAATTTCAATTGTGGTGAATTATTGGGCATTTTAAAAATAGTTATTCAGAGAAAATATAAGTATCATATTTATTTTCATTTAATTTTACTTGTGTGAAATATACAAACTCAATTTTCAGAAAAGATTAATTAAATTGATTATTCCTCACTCATGTATTAGTTGAAGTAACTGCAGGCCCTGACAGATTTTATAGTCCTATGCTGTAAATAAGATGCGTGTTCTACCAACAACATCCAAGAAACTATTGAAAACGATACTTAGGGATCGGTCGGTTTATCACATTTGGAAATAAATTGACAGATTAGGAACAGTCAACATGGATTTGTGAGAAGCATGTTGGGTCTTTCCAATTTGATTGACATTTTGAGGAAATGACAAAACTAACTGATGAGGGTAGAGCAGTGGATCTTGTCTACTTCAGCCATTCTCAACTTTTTCTTCAGATATGGCCTGCCTAGAACTCTGCTCAAAGAGTATGGGCCACCAAGAGGCCCCTTTCCCTGTGATGCAATCAAGTTTTGGTTTCTTCTGTACTTCTCTCCTGCATCAGCTGCATGAGATGAAAAGAAAACAAGGCTTTTCCTTAAATATGCTGTGGCCCCCTTTGAAAAAGGCTGGTCTACATGGTCTTTAGAAGGGAGTCTGATAAGATCCCTTATGATTGGGTGATCCATGGCGAATTGATTGTTTGGATACAAAATTGATGCCTCACCGAAGACGGAGGGTTATTCTGGCTGGATATCCATGACTAGTGATATTCCATAGGGATGGGTGTCAGGATGACTATTGTTTATATTAGACGGAAATGACAGGATGAAAAATTAAGCAAATAGGTTAAGTTTCTAGATGATAAAGACTGGTGTAGTTGTGAGCAGTGTCGAGGGCTATCAAATAATATAAAAGTTAAAGGCAGAGAAATGATAGGAGGAGTTTAATCTGGACAAGTGGGGGGGGAGGGGTATTGCACTTTGGTGGGGGTGCTAAATGTAATTAGACCATGTGCAGTTAATGACAGGGTTCTTAAAAGCATTGGTGTGCAGAGGAATCTCAAGGACCAGGTCCATAGCTCATTGAAAGTGACCACACAAATAGATAGGGTGGCAAACCTTGTATCGTTTTTGTTGAACAGGGCATTAACTATAAAAGTCACATTGGAGCTGTGTGCAATTCTGGTCACGCCATCAAAAGAAGGATTTGAAGGCTTACCACAAGGTGGCCTGTTTAGAAGGCAAGAGTTAAGGGGAAAAGTTGGACAAACTGGAGTTGTTTTCACAAGAGCATCAGATGCTAGAATGGACAGTCAAGATCTTTTCCCTGAGGCAATAATGTCACACGTTGGGGAAAAAAAAAATTGCTTAAGGTGAGGGGGAGGAAGTTTAAGTGAGATGTGGAGGGAAAATCTTTACACAAAAAATGCTGGGTGGCTGGAATGGGCTGCCAGTAGTCGAGGTGAAAGCGGATACCACCGTAGCATTTAAGAGTCCTCTAGACAGACACATGAATATGAAAAGGTTGGAGTGATACCTATCAGGCCCAAGAATCAGTGTTTTCGTTCGATTTTTTCCATCATGTTTGGCAAAGACATTTAGGCTGAAGGGTCTGTTCCTGTCCTGTGGTGTTCTACATGTAAATTCCATGCACATCCTTCAACATGAAACATTAACTTATTTTGCTTTCCACCAGTGCTGCCTTACTACAGATCCTGATCATTTTTTATTTGGTTTTATTTCAGATTTCCAGCGTCAGCAATTTCTTTTTTTTTTGCCTTTTGATTAGAAGGCAATTTTCTACTTAATTTGTAATCATCTGTGATGATCTTTCCAAATGGTGCAAGAAGTAATTTCAGTTTTGTTTAATGGGCAGCAACATGGTTTATGAAGCACTTAGCCTTATCACCACTAGGTATTATACAAATTAGAAATGGAACCCCCTATGTTATAATTGACCTTGTGTTCATGTTTCTCAGTTGCCACTGCAGAATCATTTCCTTTACACCTATTGTTATGAAGGATATTGAGGAATTTGATTTTATATCTGAAAATGTAGAGAGAGAGAGAGCAAGAAAATTTCCCCTTTGGATCAAAACAGTTAAAATGTGACATAATTGGGCATCAGGACATAGATGCTGGCAAGTTCCATCAGGAATAAAAGGTTGTCAGCTTTTATGAGGAGACCAAAGAAGCTGGGATTGTTCAAGGGCAGATTCATGAGTGACGTTCAAAATTAAGAGGATATTGGTGGAGAAAATAATAGAAACTGTTTCAAGGTGGGGGAAGGCAAGAATTTCAGCATGAAGTAGCTTCGATAGTTGTTGTGCAAACAGCACTGAATTTAAATGAATTGAACTATTTCCACAGTAACCAGGAAAGAGAAGGAGGGAGAGAATAATTGGATCATTCATTCAAAAACTTAGTATAGGTACAGAGATAGAGTCACAGAATCATAGAGAGATACAGCAAGGAAACAGAGGCTTCAGCCCACCAAGATCATGTTAAGTATCAACATCCATTTGTATATTAATCCTATCCAAATCTATTTTATACTCCCTGTATCGCGTCGAATGACTCAAAGACTTGTAGATTTTTATTACCAAAGGACTGGAGCGTAGTACGTCGAGGTCAACCAGACCAGACTGACCTGGATCTGGTTAGGTGCAACACTTTATGCCCTGACCAGTAGGTGTGGCTCTCAGCCAATCATTAACACTATATACAAATATATACTGAGGTGATAAGATCCCATATTATCACTTCCCACTGTGGTGATATGTTTCCTCCATTGTATATAATTATCATTGTTGGTGGTGTATATGGAGCTGGCCCGCCCATGGATGACACCTACACTATGACTCCTCCCCTGTGGTCCTGGGCCATAAAGGTAAAGCCACCTTTCCCTTGCCGCCATTCCTATCCTGAGATCTGGGCCAGCAAGTTTCTTCTGTGTATTAAAGCCTATCCTTCTCTCAGCTCGTCTCTGTGGTTACTGATAGTGCCCTACACCCATTGCTATCACTCCAGGTTTACTGACATATCAACATACTGGAGGCCATTGCGGTGGCCAATTAAACCATTAACCTGCACACTTTTAAGGTGCAAGAGGCTATCAGAGCACCCAGAGGAAGCTCACGCAGTCAGGGAGAGAACATGCAAACTCCAAACATTTACTTACGTTTAACTTTTACAGGTAGGTTCTTCCATTGCATCGAGCAGAAACTGGAACCAAAGCAGAGGCAGGGATTTGGAAATTTTGCTGCAGGAGGATTTTGCCAACACATGGCACACAAAATCTACACAATCGTGATTACATGGATGAGAAAATTCTGGATTTGGTGATTGGGAAATTCAGTGAATCGTGAGAATGGTACTGTGTTCGCATTTCAAAAAATACATCAGAGTTCACTTCATAGGAAACACCATTAGCAGGACGCAAATCAAGAAGCTGTAAAAGAATTCAAGTGTGACATCACCAGAAGGCACCACAATTGAATCAGAATTTAGTGTCACAAATAAGTCACAAAATTTGCTGTTTTGCATCAGCAATCATAGTGCAAACATTCATATAAACCACTTTTACAGCAATAAATTGGAAAAAAAAAACCCAAAATAGTGCACAAAATGTAAGGAGAGTCTAGATTTGTTGATTATTCAGGAAGGTAGGAATTTCAGCATGAAGTTGCTTTAATAGTTGTTGTGCAAACAGCACTGAATTTAAATGAACTGAACTATTTCCACGGTAACCAGGAAAGAGAAGGAGGGAGAGAATAATTGGACCATTCATTCAAAAACTTAGTATAGATACAGAGATAGAGTCACAGCAGGGAAGAAAATGTCCTTGTGCCATTGAGTGCTCGTCTTTAAGCTCCTGTACCGTTTTCCCAATGGTAGCAAAGTGAAGAGGGCATGGCCTGGATGGTGAGGGTCTTTGAGGATAGGGGCTGGTGAGTATTGACGTCTCTTTATTTTAAAGGTGTTTACCTTGAATTATAAATCAGTATAGAAAGCATTGCTAAATTTGGTACCATAATGTATATTAATAATTAGATTAAATCATATACATCATTATTAAAAATTATATAATGCTGCTCGTAAAATGTGGTGGAGGCCTGAACTGTCCTCATAAGTAAGTAGCAGAGTTGCTCGAAGAGCTATAATGTGAGGGGCTGTGCACCAAGATCAGAAAACTGGATTAACCTGAAGTGTACCTTGACTGCTCCAGGCAGATTGACCTCCTCTATGCCTTGGATTCTTGAATTTCCAATGATTTTAAGATTGTCATCATGTACATGCAGCATTTTTCTCTTGGCAACCACGCAAATGGATTTTAGCTTTCAAAACGACTGCTTATTTTACCAAACTACATTTTCAATTCTGAAGGGATATGAAGCAGTTCTCATTCATTGAAAAAGGGCACAGAAAATGAATTGCCTGAAATACCAGCACTTCTGTGTACTGCACCTGCTGAGGCCAACACTAGCTCCCCAGCATTGACGGACTTCTTGTTTACCAGCACTTCTGTGTACTGTACCTGCTGAGACCAACATTAGCTCCCCAGCATTGACGGACTTCTTGTTTACCTCCATTACAATCAATTAATCCTATTTTTTTTTAAAAGTTAAATCATTATTCTGAGCCTTTATTCACTACAAGTGTTCTGTCTTCAACTCTGGTCTTGTAAACCAGGGGTTGACAGTTCAATCCTCGCTCGGGCCTAATTTCTGTGCATGAGTGGTGACCTCTGTCTTCCATATGGTAAGCAAAGAATTTCATGCATGTTACATTTATAAATATAGTGTTATGTAACAATAATGGAACCTTTACCTTGTCAATGTGATTTTCTGTTCTCCTATACTGGGTTTGCCTTGTCAATGAGTGACTTTGGCTTACAAATTCCATGACTTGGCAATCATGCCAGCTATGCATTTGACACCGAATTCCACAGACACACCGGTCGGTATCAGTTATCACCCCCATTACGCTGTCCTACACCAAATATTCACCACAATATGTCCAGTATGGATCCAAGATCGTGCTTCATTTTCTGAGAATGTTTCAATGCAAAAGAAATACCCTCTGGTAAAGTAATACCATTGGTTGATTAAAATGTAATCAATACTGAATGGTGAAAGACAAATAAAATTATAAAATCAGATAACCATCAAAGCTCTTTTCACTTTAATCCTCCAACTGCAACATAGAGATTGCTGCAGCTGTTATTTTTGGACTCACTTGTTCACATTCAGTGCAAAGTGATGGCTAGTTGAAAATGACGTTTAAACAATATACTGCTCACTTAAGATTCAGCCTTTCTCACTTTTCATTATATTTCAGAAACTGAGAAATTCCCTGGAGAGGACAAACATAGATACACAATCACTGAAAATATGGGCATGAGTAGGCTCTACAGCTCTTTGTGCCTGGTCCACCATTCAATCTGCTTCAGTATACTGTATCCACGATCACCACATACTCTTCTTAGTACTTAATGATCAACATCCTCCGCTTTCTGTAGTAGGAAATTTTACAGAATCGCCACCCTCCGGGTGAAGAAATTTCTCCTCATCGTGGCTCTAAATAGTAAGACCCATAACCTGTTGCTATGATCCCTGGCTTTGGGTGCCCCAGCCACTGAGAGAAATCTTCCTGAACATAACATGGTTTTTCTTTCCACTTGGTGTTTCCTCAATGCCTTGCTTTATTTCAAAGGGATGGTGAACACATGTGTGCAGCCCCTAATGGTTAATCTCACTCCACAAGGACCTAAACCAGGACCAAAACAATAGCTAATTATTTCTGACTGGCAACTAAAACTTTCATTCTTGCTCCTCACCCAAGTGAAACCAAGAAAACTATCAATGAACATATCGAATGAAGGCCAACTATTTATTTTGTTCCTTGCCCTTTATCTGTGAAGTTCCAATTCAAATGCAGCCTGAAGGAAATGAGATGAAATCTGTGCTCCCTGCTGGTTGCACGTGAATTGATTTCAGCATGTGCTACATTAATCTCCAGTCAATCATGATTTCAGCCCCAAATGAAAAAAAACCTGCAATTTATCACTGAAAATGTTGCATCCACCACATGAGGGAAGAGTGTAGACCTCATAGCAGCTGCCAAAAGGCAGATGGGAATAGTTTTGATTTGATTTATTAAATCCTCATTGACACATTAGTGCCTCAGTGACTTCATTAGTGCGACAGTTAAATTTAATCGGCATTACAAAGTAACATGCTTATTAAAATTAAAAATACATTGAAAAACTTTCAAGATTTGCTTAATAATTTAAGACTTAATGTGCCATTAGAACAAAGGATTATTTAATTTAGGTAATGTAGAGGTGATGTGCTGATGTAGCATGGATTGAAGGCAGATTTAAGGCTTCTGTTTTCATTCGAGGAGAGGGGAAAACTGCCGGGCATACAAAGCTCAAGACTGTGACGGCCATAACAGCCATGACATATGCAACTGCACACCTACGTTTTCAGGATATGACAGCTGCCAGAAGGCCACCTGTTCCACTCATCAGTAATGATGTCCAGAAACCAGTGAAATGGTTAGCCACTTATACCAGTGGGTAATTTTAATGGAGTCCTTATAGTTTTCAGCATCAGGAGTCTGGTCTGGTCATCCTCTAGGGGGCAGCAGATGCCTTCCACAAGACAAGGAGAGTCTAAAACATTTACTATCCATTTTCCTCCAATAGATTTCCAAACTCTGCCTGACCTGCTGTGTTCCTCCAGGAATTTTGTACACTGTTCCAAAGTCTCTGAGAGCTGATCGGAGCTCAGAGTTTTAAATCCTCTGTGTAACTGAACAAACGGCTGCCTGCATTCAGTTGACAATCTGGCGCTAAATTGCAGATTTTTAAATCATTTCCACCCTCCAATGAACTTAAAACGGACATCACCAGATCCACATTCAACCATCAAATGGATACATTTTTCTGTAGCACAAACTAACCATTTGTCAAGGAGGGGCAATGTTGCCCACCCATCTCTTCACTGCCATCATGTGACAGCAGCTGGTTTTGCACTGCCTGATCGCCACCTTTTCTTGTGCAAACCACAAGGAACCTTGATGCGGATGCTCAAGACCAAGGGCACCATTTTCCTCGTGCTTCTTACCAAGGGGTCTAAAAAGGCAGAGCTTCACAACATTCACATTTTATGTAAAGTATCAGAAAATTTTCAAAAATTTTATCAATGTTGCTGAAATTTTAATTGATTGTCCATAAAGTCTCCATGTTTGTCAAAAAGTCTTTTTTGAATGTCCAACACCAAATTAATAGGAAAATAAATACTTTCAAATAGGATTCAAAATCCAAAGCAGTGACATTTTGTTTCCGAACGGCTTTTTTCTTGGATCTGCAGCAGATAAGAAAAAATCATGCTGGATCATTAAATGGCTACTTCATGGCAACAATTTCTATTAGTACTTTAATTCTTGATGCTGATTTGTGCTTAACATGTAGACCAACAATTCAGCAAAAGAACTTATCTTTGGCATTTAGATAGCTCCTTAGCTCCAATGCAAGCCATCAATTGTTAACAGAGACAGAGCTAGGTAACAGGAAGAAGAAGAAAGAGAGGGTGGTTTAATGAAAACCAGAGAAGTCCATGTTAATGCCATCTGATTGGAGGATGCCCAGGTGGAAGATGAGGTGTTGTTCTTCCAATTTGTGGGTGATCTCTGTTTGGCAGTACACGAGACCATAGACAGACAGGTCTGCAAGGGAATGGGATGGGAAATTGAAATGGGATGGAAAATTGAACTGGGTAGCCACTGGGAGATCCACACTATTGCGGGGGACAGAGCTAGGGTGCTCAACATAGTGATCTCCTAGTCTGCGCCCAGTCTCTCTGAAGTAGAGGAGACAATAATGGGAGCACCGGATGCAGTAGATGACCCCTGCAGATTCACAAGTGAAATGTTGCTTCATTTAAAAAGACTGTTTGGGACCACAAAAGGCAGTGAGTGAGGAGGTGTGGGCAGAGTGGGAGCATATTCTATGGTCACAGGGGAAGGTGCCAAGGGGATGATTGGTGGGGAGGGAGGAGGACTGGACAAGGGAGTAATGGAGGGTCAGGTCCCTGCAAAAGGCAGAGAGGGAAATAGATGTCAATATGTGTCTGGTGGCACAACATCTCATCTTTCATCTGAGATCATCCAACCGGATGGCATTAACATCAACTTCTCTGATTTCCATGAAATCCCTTCCTCTTCTACCCTCTGTCGTTTTCCCCCCTGCTCTCTCTCTCTCTCTATTCCCTTTTCTCTCTTTCTACTTTTAGAGAGCCAAAATCAATTCTCACTTTTCCTCTTGTCATATCCAACTAATGGTTTTTTGTTGGTCTGGACTCCACCCCCTGTCATTCATCTCAATTCTGACACTTTCCTTCCTTTGCTTATACCTTGAAGAACAGCTCAGGTCGGGAGGGGTCACGTGATGGAGTAGTGGCCGGACGGTGAACTCCAGCCCTCTCCAGAAAAGTCGGGAAAAACAAGAGAAAATACAAAGGCACAGAAATACAAGTTAAAGAAAAGTGAGTATAAAGGTGGAAAGAAGATGGAGACAAAAGGAGAAAAATCAAAATCAACGGAAAGAAGAGAGGAAGAGAAGACAACGGAGGAAAAAGGTGAAGGCCTTACCTGTCCGAAGAGGCCCGCTGTGGAGAGAAGACCCCACTACCTCAGGTCGGTAGAAAGAGAACTACAACAATGGCTCACAGAGCCGAGTAAAAGTGCGCAACCGCGCATGCGCATACAAAAAAACACACCGACGGGAGGGGGGACCAGCTGGGGAGTCGATCTCCACAGCCGGCAACGACAGCTGCAGAACACCTGCAGCAAGAAGAGACCACAGAAGACAATAGAAACAAGAAAGAAGAGGAGGAAAGGGCAGCAAAGAAACAACAGATGGTCAACCTAGAGGAAGAAGAAGAGGAAGAGGAAGAGTACAGGGAAATAGAAGAAGAAAAGATAGGCAAGGTAAAGGAGGTACTTGCTCTTGTTAGAGGATACATGGAGTCATTTAAAGAATGGCAAACACAGGAATTCAATGATTTAAGAAGAAGAATAAACAACACAGAAAAGAAAATAAATAAAATGGATATGACCTTAACAGAAATGGGGAAAAAAATGGACAAGATGGAAGAACGGGCAATAGCAGCAGAAATGGAGGTAGAAGACTTAAAAAAGAAATTGGAGGAATCTAATAAAAAAACTAAAGAGACACAAGAATTACTAGCCCAAAAAATAGATATAATGGAAAATTATAACAGAAGAAATAACATAAAGATAGTGGGCCTTAAGGAAGATGTAGAAGGCAAGAATATGAGGGAGTTTATAAAAGAATGGATCCCTAAGGCCCTAGGATGTCCAGAACTACAGCAAGAAATGGAAATAGAAAGGGCACATAGAGCATTGGCCCCTAAACCACAACCACAACAAAAACCAAGATCTATTGTAGTAAAATTCCTAAGATATACTACAAGAGAAAAGGTACTGGAGAAGACAATGGAAAAAGTAAGAGGGGGCAACAAACCACTGGAGTATAAAGGGCAAAAAATCTTCATTTATCCAGATATAAGCTTTGAACTCCTAAAGAAGAGAAAAGAGTTCAATGCAGCAAAAGCGATTTTATGGAAGAAAGGATATAAATTTACACTGAAGCATCCTGCGGTATTGAAAATATTTATTCCAGGACAACAAAACAGACTATTCTCGGATCCAGAAGAAGCACGAAAATTTGCAGAACAATTACAAAAATAGACTGAGGGATGAAGACGGGTAATGAGAGCAAAAATTATCACGATTGATATGTATGTGGGTAAAGATAAAAATAGACTGAGGGATGAAGACGGGTAAGGAGGGTAAAAATGACCACGATTGATATGTATGCGGGTAAAGAGGTATAAGAGTGAATAGAGACAATGGGCATATGTGAAAGTATCTGTAATTAGAGGAAAACATAGAAAGTATAGACAAGAATTAATAAGGGAAGGTAATGGAATAGAGAGAATAAGGAGGGAACTAAAAGAGTGACCTTTGTGACATATAAAAAACGAAATCTTTTCTGGGGGGGGCTGGGTGGGGGGAAAAGAGCGGTCACTGCAAAATCAGTTGACGCTTGCGAGTGGATTCGCAAATCCAAATGGAGAGGGGAGATGTGGTTGTCCGACAAGGGATAAAGGGCAACTCAGGAGGGGAAGGGGAGATTGGGGATAAAGAAGATAGAAATAGGAGAATAAGGAAAATGTTGGATGTTGTAGGAATGTTGTCTGGTAAAGAGTTGAAAATAAGAAAACAGAAATGGAAAAGGAGGAAAGGTAATGATGGAAAAACGGAAAGAGAAGATAAACAAAATATAAAATGGCTACGCTGAACTATATGACTCTAAATATTAATGGAATACATAACCAAATTAAAAGGAAGAAACTACTAAATTTACTGAAAAAGGAAAAAATAGATATAGCATTTGTCCAAGAAACACATTTAACTGAATTGGAGCACAAGAAATTAAAGAGAGATTGGGTAGGACATGTAACAGCAGCATCGTATAATTCAAAAGCAAGAGGAGTGGCTATATTAATTAGCAAAAATGTGCCATTTAAAATAGAAGAGGAAATAATAGATCCAGCAGGGAGATATGTTATGATAAAATGTCAGATATATTCAGAGCTTTGGAATCTACTTAATATATATTCACCTAACGAAGAAGATCAAAAGTTTATGCAAGATATCTTTTTGAAGGTAGCTAATACGCAAGGGAACATACTAATAGGAGGGGATTTCAATCTGAATTTGGATCCAAATATGGATAAAACGGGGAAAAAAATTAACAGGAAGAACAAAGTAACCAAATTTATAATTAAATCAATGCAAGAAATGAAACTTGTGGACATATGGAGGAAACAAAACCCAAAAGAAAAGGAATACTCATACTACTCGACTAGACATAAAACATACTCAAGGATAGACCTATTCCTGTTATCAGCCCACATACAAGGGAGAGTTAGGAAAACGGAATATAAAGCTAGACTATTATCGGACCACTCACCCCTGTTATTGGCAATAGAGCTAGAAGACATCCCTCCAAGAATGTATAGATGGAGATTAAACCCCATGCTACTTAAAAGACAGGATTTTAGAGAATTTATTGAAAAACAATTAAAAATGTACTTTGAAGTAAATACGGAATCAGTGGAAGATAAGTTTATACTATGGGACGCAATGAAAGCATTCATTAGAGGGCAAATAATAAGTTATGCAACCAAGATGAAGAAGGACTATAATCAGGAAACAGAGCAGTTGGAAAGGGAAATAAAAAACATAGAAAAAAAATTAGCAATAAAGGAAGATACAACCAAAAGAAGAGAATTGGCGGATAAAAAAATAAAATATGAAACATTACAAACATATAAGGTGGAGAAGAATATAATGAAGACAAAACAGAAATATTATGAACTAGGGGAAAAAACACACAAAATCCTAGCATGGCAGCTTAAGACAGAGCAAACTAAGAAAATGGTATTGGCAACAAGGAAAAAAGACAAACAAATTACATATAATCCAAAAGAAATTAAGGAAAACTTCAGAGAATTCTATGAACAATTATACCGAACCGAAAACGAAGGGAAAGAAGGGAAAATAGATGAATTTTTGACTAAAATTGAACTACCAAAACTACAAATAGAGGAACAAAATAAATTAACAGAACCATTTGGAACAGTAGAAATACAAGAGATAATAAAAAATTTACCAAATAATAAGACACCAGGAGAGGATGGACTCCCAATAGAATTCTACAAAACATTTAAAGACCTAATAATACCGCCCCTCCTGGATGTAATCAACCAGATTGATGAGACACAAAACTTACCACATTCATGTAAAACAGCAATAATTACAGTGATACTAAAACAAGGGAAAGATCCACTCTCACCAGCGTCATATAGACCAATATCTTTGCTAAACACAGATTATAAGATAATAGCTAAACTATTAGCGAACAGATTAGCAGAACAGGTACCGAAAATGGTAAATTTAGACCAAACTGGATTTATCAAAAAAAGACGCACAACAGACAATATTTGTAAATTTATTAACTTAATTCATGCAGTAGAAGGAAATAAAGCACCGGCAGTAGCAGTTGCTTTAGACGCAGAGAAGGCCTTCGACAGAGTAGAATGGAATTACTTGTTCAAAGTATTGCAAAAATTCAGTTTACCGGAGAAGTATATTAATTGGATTAAAGCATTATATAAGGGACCGTTAGCGAAAGTGACAGTAAATGGACATGTATCAAAGCAATTTAACTTAAGCAGGTCAACGCGGCAGGGATGCCCACTATCACCATTATTGTTTGCGCTAGCTATAGAACCACTAGCAGAATCGATAAGAAGAGATAATAATATAAAAGGAATAAAAATAAAAGACAGGGAATATAAAATCAGTCTGTTTGCGGATGATGTGATAGTGTACTTAACAGAACCAGAACTATCAATAAAAGAACTATATAAGAAATTGAAGGAATATGGAGAAGTGTCGGGATACAAGATAAACGTAAATAAAAGTGAAGCAATGCCTATGAATAACGCGGATTTCTCAAAATTTAAGGAGGAATCCCCATTCAGATGGCAAACGCAGGCAATAAGATACCTAGGTGTGCAAATAAACAAAAATCTAGGCCAATTATATAAACTCAATTACAATCCACTAATGAAAAAATTACAGGACGATTTAGAGCATTGGAAAGAGCTACCACTAACACTGATAGGAAGGATAAACTGTATTAAAATGAACATTTTTCCAAGGATACTATACTTATTTCAGGCATTGCCAATACAACTGACAGAAAAATTCTTCAAAGAGTTAAAGAAAATAATAAGGAGATTTTTATGGAGAGGGGGGAAACCGAGGATAGCACTAGACAAATTAACAGAATGGTATAAACAAGGAGGCTTACAATTGCCAAACTTCAAAAATTATTATAGAGCCGCACAATTAAGGTACCTATCAGATTTTTATCAAACAAGGGAAAAACCAGACTGGACGAGACTAGAATTAGATAAAATAGGGGAAAAGATACCTGAACACATATTATATAAATGGGACGAAAAATTGGTACAACATAGAACTTCTCCAGTATTACACCATCTCCTCAATATATGGAAGAAGATTCATGTAGAAAGAAATAAAATAAATTACCAAATACCAAAACTAATATTGACGCAAAATAAGCTACTCCCTTTTACAATAGACAACCTTGCCTTTAGAAAATGGGAAAAAAAAGGGATTAAAAGAATAGAAAATTGTTTTTCAGGAAGTAGATTCTTATCCTTTGAACAAATGAGAGATAAGTACAATATAACGGGAGATACAGCGCTGGCATATTACCAACTGAGATCCTACTTGAAAGATAAATTAGGAAGCAACTTGAGTTTACCAGAGGGAAGTAACCTTGAATATGTGATTACAGATACAATGTTAATCAAAAGATTTATAAAAAATATGTATATTAAACTGCAAGAAAAGGAAAATGAGGAAACAAATGGTAAAACTAAACAAAAATGGGAACAAGATTTAAATATAAAGATAAAAAAGGAAACATGGGAGAAGTTATGCTCTGGAACGATGAGAAATACAATAAATACGAGGCTGCGTATGATACAATATAATTGGTTACACAGACTATACATTACACCGCAAAAGTTAAATAAATGGGACCCAACAGTATCTGATAGATGTTTTCGATGTAAAAAAGAAAGGGGAACAACAATTCATGCAATCTGGACATGTGAGAGAGTAGAAAAATTTTGGGATGATCTCAATCAGATATTAAATAAAATAACAGAAAACAATATACCAAAGAATCCAGAGATCTTTCTCCTAAGTAACATAAAAAATAAAGAATTTGGAATTGACTTGGAGGATGCACAAAAAAGATTTGTTAAGATAGCCCTAGCTGTAGCAAAAAAATGTATTATGTCAACCTGGAAATTGGAAGATAATTTGAAAATACAACAATGGTATATAGAAATGAATAAATGTATTCCATTAGAAAAAATAACATATAGTTTAAGAAATAATATTGAAATATTCGAACAAGTATGGGAGCCTTACATTAAATACAATAGCGAAAACCTACCGGGAACAAACATTACCTAAGTTGATGGAAGGAGAAGAGAAGAAAAGAATGGACTCAGTAGAATTTCTGGTGTATTTTTGTTGAATGACAACATTGTCTAACTGAATTAATGCAACCTAGATTGTATAACTAAAATGGATGAGAGGGGGGGGGGATGGGGGGGTGGCTTGGGAGGAGGGAGGGGGGAGGGAGAAAAAGTCACTGTAAATGTGTGGAAAAGAAAAAGTGTATATCATGGCTATTGTGATTTATGGTGTGAAAAATAAAAAATTTAAAAAAAAAAAAAAAAAAAAAAGAACAGCTCAGGTCCAAACATCGGTAATATATTTTTACCTCTTATGGATGCTGCAAGACTGGCTGAGTTCCTACAGCATTTCTGTGTGTTTTCACTACAATCACAGCATCTGCAGACATTCATGTTTCACACCGTCACACTTCAAGTGTGGCCTAAACAGGGGGGAGGGGGAGGGAGAGAGGAGGGGGCGTGGCGAGATGGCGTAGGAAGAAGTGGAAACCCACCTCTCTCCAGCTGAACTATTCAATGCCCGAATTATAAAGTTTGGAAAATCTGGAAAAAGTTTCTGAAGATATTTGAAGTCAGAAGATATACAATGAGTACAAATGTGAAGAAAGCTCAAACTCAATTACAAAAGAAATTGCCTTTTAAAAGTGCTGAAGAATGGAGGCCTACTTCCCAGAAAGAAGCCACGGAGTTGACTGAAATTGCTCTTAAATTGCAACCTGGCAGGCTGAGTATTACGCTAATGCCCATCTTGCAGCCACAAGATGACGCCGGCTTTGTTGCCCACCCAGCTAAGCCAGAAATGTGGGCCAGGACGAGGCAGCCGAGTGGCGTCTCGTGACATCCTCTAACCAGCGCGAGCCTGTTAGCGTGGCCAGCGGCACAGTGGTCCGCAGCAGTGCATCAGGGCTTCTGGGCATGCACGGAAATATGTGCGTATGCGAACTGCTGGAGTGGGTTTGGACTGTGGGGGGACCCGACTGGCATCGAGCTGAGGAAGACGGCCCGATGTCGGCGGGGGTCCAGACCCGCCGTCAGACATCACACCCAGCAGCGACTGCAGGTGAAGAGGGGGAGGAAAGTCCTGCTCTGCTGGGGACTCGGGAGCAAGAAATTTTAACTGCAGCAGCCACAGTTAAGGAAGGTAGGCCTCAGAGAGGTACTTTAATTAAGATGTCTCAAGGAGTGGAAGTATCCGGAATTGAAGCTGTTTTTACTGTTTCCTAAACAGATGGAGAATGTTTTTTTTTCCAAATGACTTCAGATGAATCAAGGATTTATGGACATGAAGGCCAGAATGAACAATATTTATGAAGTATCATCTGTAAAAAAAAAAAGGATATGTCTACAGTGAAAAATGATATGAATAAATGTTTGATGGTGGTCGATACAGTGCAAGATAATTTTAAGAAAATTGAAGAGGCTTTTCTTGAATGTAAAGATCAAGTGGAACAAAATAGAGAAAAAATGGAAAAAAGTGAAAGATTCTTTCATGGGCTGGGAGGTTCAGAAGAGAGAATTGTTGAAGAAGATTGATTCTTTGGAAAATCAAAGTCGGCATAATGATGTGAAGATAATGGGACTTCCAGAAGATATTGAAGGCTCAGAACAGGTTAAGTTTTTTTAAGAAGTGGATTCCAGATATTCTGGGTGCTGAATTTTTCCCGAACAGCTTGGAATTGGATGGAGCATATAGAGCATTAAGGAAGAAACCTTACCCAGGTCAGCCGCCCTGGATTGTCTTAATTCGCTGTTTGAGATACCAGGATAGGGAGATGATTTTGCGGATGGCTGTTCAAAAAGCCCATCAAAATCAGGCTCCACTGATAGTTCAGTGTAATAGAGTATTATTTTATGCAGATTTGAGCCAAGAGATCATTAAGAGATGTATGGAATTTAATTCAGCTAAAGAGGTATTGTGGAGAAAAGGGTACAAGTTTACCTTTTGGTACCCTGCTGTGTTGAAAGTTTTCTCAGGGAATTATCAATCTCAATTCTTTGAGAGTGATAATGATGCATTCATTTTTACAAATTCTTTGCCAGATCTACGTGTTCGATCTGATCGACCACAATCACCTGAGAGGAAAGTATCTGACAAAAGGAATGGGAATGGGAAGGGGAAATGACGCAAAGTCTACTTGATATCGAAGACCCAGAACAATCCTTGTCTGGACTGGAGTGAGTACGATGAATTTGAACAGGACAATTAATTTTTAAGAAGCTCAGTTGGGGGGTGGTGCGGTAGTCATCTGCCACTAGTGGCGTTGTCCACGCCCAGCTAATTGGGGACTTACTACATTTGTTGCAGTTTTAGGGAGTTTTTTAAAAATATTTTATTCTTTTTTTAAGGGGTTTTTTGTGTAGTTTTAGAAAGGGATTTTTTATTTACAAAGGGGAGCCCTTTTTTAATATTTGTATTGGCTGTGTGAGTTGTTTATTTTTTAAGTAAAATATGCCTAATTTGAATTTTGCAACTTTTAATGTTCAGGGTCTTAATAATCCAATTAAGCATAAGCGTGTATTCTTTGGCTTGGCTTCGCGGACGAAGATTTATGGAGGGGGTAAAAGTCCATGTCAGCTGCAGGCTCGTTTGTGGCTGACAAGTCCGATGCGGGACAGGCAGACATGGTTGCAGCGGCTGCAGGGGAAAATTGGTTGGTTGGGGTTGGGTGTTGGGTTTTTCCTCCTTTGCCTTTTGTCAGTGAGGTGGGCTCTGCGGTCTTCTTCAAAGGAGGTTGCTGCCCACCGAACTGTGAGGCGCCAAGATGCACGGTTTGAGGCGATATCAGCCCACTGGCGGTGGTCAATGTGGCAGGCACCAAGAGATTTCTTTAGGCAGTCCTTGTACCTTTTCTTTGGTGCACCTCTGTCACGGTGGCCAGTGGAGAGCTCGCCATATAACACGATCTTGGGAAGGCGATGGTCCTCCATTCTGGAGACGTGACCCACCCAGCGCAGCTGGATCTTCAGCAGCGTGGACTCGATGCTGTCGACCTCTGCCATCTCGAGTACTTCGACGTTAGGGATGAAAGTGCTCCAATGGATGTTGAGGATGGAGCGGAGACAACGCTGGTGGAAGCGTTCTAGGAGCCATAGGTGATGCCGGTAGAGGACCCATAATTCGGAGCCGAACAGGAGTGTGGTTATGACAACGGCTCTGTATACGCTTATCTTTGTGAGGTTTTTCAGTTGGTTGTTTTTCCAGACTCTTTTGTGTAGTCTTCCAAAGGCGCTATTTGCCTTGGCGAGTCTTTTGTCTATCTCATTGTCGATCCTTGCATCTGATGAAATGGTGCAGCCGAGATAGGTAAACTGGTTGACCGTTTTGAGTTTTGTGTGCCCGATGGAGATGTGGGGGGGCTGGTAGTCATGGTGGGGAGCTGGCTGATGGAGGACCTCAGTCTTCTTCAGGCTGACTTCCAGGCCAAACATTTTGGCAGTTTCCGCAAAGCAGGACGTCAAGCGCTGAAGAGCTGGCTCTGAATGGGCAACTAAAGCGGCATCGTCTGCATAAGCGTGTATTAGCGTATATTAAAAAGATGAAGGTTGATATTGCTTTTCTACAGGAAACAAAAAAAACATTAAAAAGAATAAATAAAGTGTGGCCTAAACAGAGTTTTATACAACTGCAACTTTACCTCATGGCTATTGAACTCAATCCCCCAACTAATGAAGGCCAACACGCAATAAGGCTTATTAACCACTGAAGTATATACGTAGTGCATATGTATCATTTGTATGTATGTGCGTTATGTCTCGATGTGTCTTTTGCACCGAGGACCAGAAAACATAGTTTCATCAGGATGTACTTGTATAACTGGATGATAATAAACTCATGTTGCAAGCATGAGGATTCCACAGACCTGGACCCCATGATTCCTCTGTTCTTCCATATTGTTAAGAATCCTGTCATTAAACACATACACTGCCCTCAAGTTCAAACTTCCAAAGTGCATCAGTTCACACATCCAGATTGAATTCCATCTGGTACCTTTCACCCAACTTTGCATCCTATCCAAATCCTATTGTAAACTTTGACAATAATCTACACTATTCACACCACCACTCACCTTTGTGTCATCTGCAAAATGATTTAGATCAAGATAAATTAACTTTGAAAATTAGTGTTTGAAAGATCAAATACAATTGCTGATTTCAGTCCAGATGCTAATTCATAGGTGAATGCCGCCATAAAAATCTGGGCCAAAGAATTGTATGCAAACAGATTAAACATTCGTAAACAAATATTCTCCCAGCATCATCTAAATATACAAATATTTTTCACATTAGTTATTTTTGTGATATTTTACGTTACTCCAAAATGATCAAATCACATTCCCTACCTTACATCCCAGTTTATCTAATGCCTACACAATAATTTATGAAAATGAACAATTCTACAACCATGTACAAGTACTTTTCTGGGTGACTGATACGTGCTTTCTTTAAATCAAAGTCATGCTTTGACAAGTTTTCATTGAATCTTGGTTCCTAATTTAAAGATCAGCATTTTTTTTTGTCTGCAGCAAAAGGAAATACTTTTATAGCAAAGCACGACTTTGAGTTGTTCAAGTCACCAACATTTCTATTCAGACTTTATATTACAGGTGCAAATGTGCCTTATATATTCATATATATGATGCACTGACAAATTTCCAAATTACAACTGAGATGGTGGTTTGAAACCTAGAAATTCAATCCACTAAACCATTTTACAATGATTTGTTCTTAGTAACTCATTTATATTTATATATTGCCATTTTGAAGTTAAGACTGGTGGAGTACATGCCTTAAAATCACTGCAGTTCCTGTGCTGCTAGTGTTCGCAATGTCATGGTTGGTATTTTGATTCTGTGATGATTTGTGTACATGCCAGGCCTGTGAGTGATTTGGTTGGAAGCTGGAGATAGTGGTATGTCAGGACACTCCTGCTCTTTTTATTTGAAAGGCCAGGAGAATATATGCTGTGTTGTTTCAGCACATATTGTAGATAAGGAGTCATGCATTTATACAGCAAGGTTCATTTCCTCAGGACTCTTCAAAGCCAATAAAAGACCTGAAATATAGATACCCGAGGATAAAAAAAATCTCTGTAATATGAAAATGATTTGATACCGATGTAAACAACAGTCATGCTGTGCAGAGGTACAGGAAATGGGTATTACTTTCAATGACAAAGATACTAATCAGATGGCTCTGCTATGGATTGTACTAAGCCTTTGTCCAAGGAGAGTGAGTTGTATTCCATTACAGGTGCCTAACCTTTTATCTGGAATTCCAAAAACCGACAACCTTCAAAACCGGCACTTTTTTTTCGGTGACGTTTGCTCATCAAAGATGGAGTTTGACACCAAACATGGCCAGCGCATTCCGCTACTTTATAAGCTCCTCCGAATCACCTATGTTGACACCCGTCCAGCGTCACTCCACTTTCAGTCAGCCCGACAGTGGCTCAATAGCTGTCGTCACTACCTGCAATCCCCCTCATAGCTCAAACCTCTGTATCAGCACCAGCGCAGGGGAATCAAGAAGGGGGCCATTCTGCTGGTGCTGGTACAGCAGGGGGTGGTGGTGGAAGAGAGAGACCAGCAAAATTCAGACAGGCGAGGGGGAGAGAGATGGCAGCATGACTTGGGCAGGTGAGGGGGGGGGAAGAAAGTAGCGTGACTCAGGTGGGCATGGAGGGAGAGAGATGGCAGTGCATCTTGGGTGGACGAGGGGGAGAGATGGCAGTGCGACCCCGGCGGTCGAGGAGGGAGAGATGGCAGTGCGACAGGCGGGCGAGGCGGGAGAGACGCAACGTGACTCGGGTGGGTGGGCAGGCTTAAAGGGACAGAAATCAAAATGATTACAAAATCCAGAAGATACCGAACAATGGCAAGTGTCCGGTTCCAATGATCCCATATAAAAAATTAGGCACATGTACTTAGTCTTGAAGCATTTAGATGGTGGTGATTCATAAGGATACAGAGATTAATGGTAACAATATTTACAAACATCAGGCAAACATGTCTGTGAATTGAGTGCAATAAGTTGTCAGTGATTTCTTTGAAATAAAATTATCCAATGTTTTTACATTTGCAATTTTTTAAAATAAAGACTAGTTAGTTGAATGCTAACAGATACAAGGTAACATACTGGTTTGATTCAACAATATAAATAATTAATTAATTTGTCTGCATTTTGGGGTGGAGTAGAGCAATACTCTAGCAATGGAAGCTTAATCTTACACACTGGCTAAGAACAGGCCTGATGATGTTTAAGACACTTGAAGCTGCATTTGCGATGTGCCCTTCCTATTTTAACTGCCTTATTTTTGGCAGGGCCTGGTTGCCCACTCCAGGCAGGCAGGTATCAGATAACAGGGAGGGTAAGCAACCAGATGTTGTGACCCACATTGGTACCAATGACATAGATAGGAGTAGGGATGAGGTTCTGAAGATGGAATGTTATATAGTCAGGATAATGTGAACTATTTAATCAGGTTAAAGTACTATTATCAGCATTGTCTATTATTATAATTGGACATATTAATTCAATTAAAATGAATATTACTGAAGCAAAAAATCTATATGATAAAAGAATAAGTGCATGTCAATTATTCTCCTAGTCTTCACAACCTGATATCTTTGAACCCATCCTTTTAATTATTCAATCTTGCCTTTTATTTTAAGGTAACATTTGCAGAACACAATTGGCAAGATATCTGTATCAATTTTATTCAGCAATTTTTAATTGATTTTTTTGTTGTATTTGCCACTTGGGCTTCCCGTTTACTTATCTCACTCAAATTATTCTGCTCCTATTTACATGCCTGATATCTGTTGAAGCTTCAGGATATTGTTTTCCACCCATTTTCATTAATATCCAGGTCTAAGTCACAATTCTTTGTAGACAGATTCTTTCAGGAAAAAAGTAATGTTCATTCACACATTTTTCACAACTGAGAATATTTTCCATTTCTAATTCACAAGTACCAGGCTTTAATTGTAAATTATTTTTTTTAATGTAGCTAAAAAGTGCTGCAGAACAAATGTATTCCACAGATCTAACTTTAACGATCTTTCTCCCAAAGCTCCCCAACAGGCTCCCATCTCTGTAACAGAAACAGAGGCAGGTGGAAGAAACCAGTTAAAAGGGTCAGCTAACATATCCTGATGTTAACCAGAGCAAGTAAGAAGCAACCTGACCCAAAATATATGCAGTGTACTCCACCATGGTGATTAAATCCATGGATTAGTAGTAGAAAAGTCAAAACTAATGATCCATAGACAAAATCTTACAACTGTAGCTGGGGAATTAAAACTCAGTTAATTAACTGAAAATGAAATAAAGTCAGGTCACTGAAAACGAACCATGAACTGCTGTTACGTCTGGAAAAAATCTAAATGATTTAATAATGTCCTTCAGAGAAGGAAATATGGTGTCTTTGCCTTCCCTACACAGCATTGTGACTGCCTCTTCTCTCTTAAACAGTCTGGCAAGCTACACAGATCCAGGACAATTAAAATAGGCAATTAATAGCAGCCTAGGCTGGAATGCACAATCAGTGAACACATTTAAAAAAAAATCTTCACTAAAAGAATCAGGTGCCATTGGCCAAAAATGAGCCATGCAAAATGCTGTCTTTTATTTCATTCTTCTGATGCGATAGAATTAGGAATACTGCATTTTTCATAATTTACACCACAGAATTGTGAATGCTGAATAACTGTGTGACTATCAAGAGAATGAAAAGGAATAGACAGAGAAAGCAAAGCACCCCTGTGGGCATTCTCATAGACAAGAAGGATATTGCTTTGGATACTGTTGGTGGGGACGACCTATGTCCCTGGCACCAAGACTGGACCCTCAGTTCAGAAGGGAAGAAGGGAAAAGAGGAGCAGTAGTGATAGGAGATTCGATAGTTAGATGGACAGATTAAAGGTTCAGTGGGACAGAATAAGAATCCTGGATGGTCTGTAGTCTCCACGGTGCAAGCATCCGCAATGTCTTAGATCAAGTTCTCAGTATTCTCAGGAGGGAGGGTGACCAGCCAGATGTTGTGGTCCATGTGGGGACCAATGATGTGGGTAGAAAGGATGAGGAGGTCCTGCAATGAGAGTTTAGGGAGTAAGGTACAAAGTTGAAGGACAGGGCCTCCAGGGTTGCGATCTCAGCAGTGCTACCTGTTCCCGATGCTAGTGAGGCTAGAAATAGGAAATGAATTCAGGTAAATAAGCGGCTGAAGAGTTGGTGCAGGGTTGGGGGGGGTTCATGTTTCTGGACATTTGGGCTCCGTTCCAAGGAAGATGTAACCTATTCCAACAGGATGGTTTGCACCTGAACTGGAGGGGAACTAACATCCTTATGAATAGGTTTACTAGTGATGCTCTGGCAGGGGTTTAAAGTAGATTGGCAGGGTGATGAGTACCAGAGTGTTAGAGTAGTTGGTGAGGACTGCATGAATAAACATAAATCAAAGGTTTGTTTGTGATAGAAATATTCTCAGGCGTATTTATTTCAATGCAAGGTGTACTGTCGGAATAACGATCATAAGGCATGGATTGGCACGTGGGATTACAACATTATTGCTATTAATGAGACTTGGTTGCAGGACGGGCAGAACTGGCATCTCAATATTCAAGGTTCTGTTGTTTCAGATGAAATAAAGGGATATGGATGAAAGGGTGAGGAGTGGCATTGCTAGTCAGGGAAAATGTCACAGCTGTGCTGAACAGGAAAGTCTTGGGGACTTGTCTACAGAGGCTATAAAGATGGAGCTGAGGAACAGGAAAGGTGTGACCACACTGAGAGGGTTGTATTATAGACCGCCCAATATTTATAGAGAATTGGAGGAGCAAATCTGTAGAGAGATAGCCGATCGATGTAAAAAACAGAAAGTTGTGGTAGTGGCAGATTTTAACTTTCCACATATTCACTGGGACTCCTACACTGTAAAAGGGATGGATGGCTTGGAGTTTGTCAAATAAGTTCAGGAAAGTTTTCTAAATCAATATAAAGAGGTACCAATGAGAGGGGATGCAATGCTTGATCTCCTATTAGAGAACCAGACTGGTCAGGTGACAGATGTATGTGTAGGCAAGCATTTTGGGTGCAAAAGTTCAAAAGTAAGAGTCCTTAAATGAGTCCGTTGATGAGGACTAATGGTTGAAGGGTAGCAGCTAATTCTGAACCTGGTGGTGTGAGCCTTGTGGCATTTATGCCTCCTTCCTGATGGTAGCAGCAAGAACAGACCATGTGCTGGGTGGTGAGGGTCCTTGATGATTGCTGCTGGTCTCTGATGGCAGTATTCCCTTTTGATGGTCTCGACGGTGGGAAAGGTTTTACCTAGAAGGTCCTGGGCTGAGTCCACCTCCTTTTTCAGGGCTTTAAACTCAGGGGCATTGGTGTCCCCCTACCAGACTATGATGCAGCCAGTCAGCTCACTTTCCACTGCACATCTGTAGAAATTGTCAGTGTTTCTGATGTCACAACAAAACTTCGCTAACTCCTGAGGAGGTAAAGGCTCTGATGGGCTTTCTTCATGATGCCATTTGTGTGTTGGGAGAATCTAAGCAAAATTATTTGTGATGTCCTAGAGGGTTATCTTTGCAATCCAGTGCCATGCCGGGAAATGAATGGTTGAAATATTGGCCACCATAAATATGCAAGTTAGTATCCTTGAAACATAATGGAACACACTTTAATAAATATTATTGCACCAAAATCCAATATATTCATGAAGATTTATCTTTTAAGTCTACAGATTCCATGTGGAGATTTGTCCATTACTGAATGGATAGATTGTCAGAAAATCAGTTTGGAGAATATTTGGAATAGAAGCTGTGGAAGATTTTCCAGTGACCCCAAAGAACCAGCACTGAATATTAAGCATCTTCTGTGCTTTAAGAACAAACAAAAAATAACTATTAATGACTTGTTAGATTGTCTTGAAATGTCTCTCTACCTAATGCCATTGTAAAATTATAACTGTAAGCAGAAATTCAAATTTACTCAAACTGCATATTTCAAGCAGTGCAGAACCCTTTCTCTTCTTTCCTGAATCTACCAACTTTTTTTTCCAACTATATTGTGCACAGTTTTAGCTACTGGACTGATTTGCCAAAGTGGTTACACTTAGAAATTAAAATGCATAATTAGTTGCAATAGGACTGGCAAGAGAAAAACTGTGGATTCCAAAAAAAATTCTAAATTGTACCTATCATTATCAGATTGCTTGTTAATTTAGAAAAAGAAAAAAGGACCCTAGGACTGGCAAATTAGATGGTTTTCTAAAAAAAAATAAATAACATTTCCACCCAAGAAGGATGGTGAACTAATTAATCAAATTTTACCAAAAGGAGCAAATTATGATATTGACCACCCATTGGTAGAATCTAAAATTTGGAAGTGACAGACCTCCACTCCTTTTAATTTTTGAATATATGCTTTGTTTAAATGAGGTTGTTTTCCTTGCCATATATATGAGGCAGTAAACGATCCAGTGAATCAAAAAAAAAAGATTTAGGAATAAAGATTGGTATAGACTGGAAAGATATAAAAATTTCAGTAATATTCATTTTAATTGAATTAATATGTCCAATTATAATAATAGACAATGCTGATAATAGTACTTTAACCTGATTAAATTTTGCAGAAAAGTGTTCCTTCGATAAATTTTAGTAACTGTAATTCCAAGGTATCTAAACTGATCATTCACTAACTTCAAAGGGAAATTGGAATATCTGAAAGAAGACCCCTTCAGGGGTAATAATTCACTCATATGCAGATTTAATTTATAGCCAGAAAACTAGCTCATCTTTTTTCTTTTAACCTTCTTTACAGGTTTTAGGGTGTGGAGTAGATTTAGTATAAAAAATTTTAAAGATCTTTTTATTTGAGATATTCTCGCTTCTTTTGAACAATTGAGGGCAAAATTTAAATTACCGAACAGTTATTTTTTTCAGATAGCTACAAGTCAGACATTTTGTTCAGTCCAAGATCTCTGATTTTCCACATATTTCTGAAACAAACATTCTTGATTTATTTTTTGACTTTCAATTTTCTCATAGAGACTCAATATCAATTATTTATAATTTATTTTTTTCTGCTTTAATATTTTTATTGAGTTTAACATATAAACCTACATACAAAATTTTAAGGAAAACACGCAAGTTTTCTCAAATACATCCAAGCACAAAAAAGATTGGAATGACATTAGGCAGTTCCTTGATCCACATGAGAAACAAGTTATTGGATTGATCAATTATTTATAATAATTTGATGGATTTGAGAATATTTTTGCTAGTTAATATTAAGAGTGATTGGGAGCATGATTTGGATTTCTCATTTACAGATGATATTTTTCTAAATTTAATTAATGAGTTTTCCTTCTGCTACAGAATGACTATATCTTTAAAAGATATAGATTGTGGGGGGTTTTAGTGTGGGTGACTTCACAAACAGAGTAACACAACAAAAGACATCACATTTGCTGAAGGTAAACTTTCAGGCCCCAAGTTGGCTTTGCAAAAGACAATGGAACTTTAGAATTAACTTTAAAAGCAGGTGCAAATGGAAAAGTCGGGGCTCAAGTCCTGATAAGATCTTTCAAAGATTGGGTTTGAAGCCTTGAGAGGTTTTGGTTTTTACAAGCAGGGGGGGAGACGGGGAGACGGGGGGGCACAATGAGTGGAGGAAGGCGGGAGGTGGCAAGGAGAAAGGGGGTGACGGGGAGAAAGGGGGTGACGGGGAGAAGGGGGGCGACGGGGAGAAAGGGGGCGACGGGGAGAAAGGGGGCGACGGGGAGAAAGGGGGCGACGGGGAGAAAGGGGACGACGGGGAGAAAGGGGGCGACGGGGAGAAAGGGGGCGACGGGGAGAAAGGGGGCGACGGGGAGAAGTCAGTTATACAGTTGCAGTTGAGGCTGCCACTTGGCAAGCTGGCAGGCTTATTGAAACCCCATTTTGAAGACGGGTTGTGAGTTCTGAGTTCAGACTCTTCGAAATCCTTGTTGTCCTTACAAGAGGAAACAGCTGGCTAGAGTGTTTCTCCTGAAATAAGGGAAACAAGAGAAACTCTGTGGTGACCTGGAAGAAGAGGTTATCATTTGGAATACCCACGACGAGTCAATTTTCTTCGGCAAGACACTGAAGTGACTGATTGGAGGAAATCAGTTGGTGTGTGTCCAACGAGCAACGAATATCTCTCTGAAACCAACAGGAACCTTCCTGAGCGATAACTATTTACCTTTAAGCACCAGAGCCTGGTGAAGAATCAGATATGTTAAATTCTTTCCACAGTATGAGAATTGCCTGATACCAGTGAACTTGGAGAAGTGAAAAGTGAATGATTGGACTGTGAAACAAAGCACTTTCCTGAACATATACACATTATATACACGTGCGCTTTGAATTAGAATGGGATTAAGTTATTAATAGTAATAAGTTAAAGTTTGATCCTGTTTTTATGTTTAAAAGAAAAAAAAATTAAGTAACCATTTGTCTTAGTGAATTTCTATTGCTGCTATGTTTTGGAGTCCCCTGGGCTTGTAACACTATTGTGCCCAACATTATTTGTTGCAATTCAAAGTAGTATATAGAATACATATTTTAAAAGTTAAACTATCTTGATTTTATTCTGATATTGATTCATTACGTGATAAGTGTACACTTTTTTAGGCCTATTGATACATATGTTTTGGAGTTGCCCTAGTTTAGAAGATTTGGGGAAAATTTATTTTCAAATTTTGTCAGTCACTTTTAAGGTCAAATTTGAACCCTGCCCCTTAATTGTTGTATTTGTTGTTTCTCAAGAAGAAGGAACTTGTATCGACTTCAGCTCAGAAGCGAATTTTACCATTTTCCTCCTTGATAGCTCGATGGGCAATCTTGATTAAGTGGAAAGACAGTACTCCACCTACTCATACTCAATGGTTACAGGAGGTCATGGCCTTCCCAAGTTTAGAAAAAAAAATCAGATGCAATATTAAAGATGTAAAGTTGATTTTTTTTTTAATCAAGATGTTGAGCCCATTGATGGAGTATGCCCATAATGTAAAGAATCAAGGTGTTTGGATGCTCCTGAGCTGCATCTTCTGGTCTCTGAATGTCATCCTTCATTTCCCATGTAAATTAGATATGCAAGTTAACCTTGATTAGAGGAAGGGGTTCGATTAATAGTCAGGGGTTCCTTTTCCTCCTTTTGAGTTTTTTTTTTAGATATTTTGACAAAATAGGTTTGATTGAGAAGGGCACACACAATTTATACTATGTATAATTAAGGTATAATTTGAGAAGTACAAATTATCTCTTGAATTTCATCCCGTGTATTGGATCGCTAGGTGTGTATGTTTATTAATAAAACACAATAAATTAATTTTTTAAAACATTAAAAAAGTAAATTAAAATGCCTGCTAATTAGTTTCACAAATAATCAATAAAACACTCACTTAAACCAATGATTATGTTTATCTTAATTTATTGTTTTGCAAGCCTCCAGCTATCAATATTATCATTTGGAAATGGTGTCTGTATCCAATTTTTACTTACCCCACTTTTCTAAAAGATTCTCATGTAGAGAATTATTCATAAAACACTGAGAAAGAAACTTTGATTTATACACAATTTAAAAAAAATACACATTAATATCAGTTGCTCTGGTCAGCCCAAACCTATTGGTCTTTCAGCACACTGACATGTCAGTCTGGGAATGCTGCCAACTGGCACATTCCAGGCTGTAGGTGTACGTGCAGCCAATGCGAAGGGTCTATGGGGAAGGAGTATAGGTTACAGATCTCCCATTATTATTGCACATTGAGGGACTGACACAGAGGGGAAACCCCTCAACCAAACAACAGTGGGGAGGGAGAAACAACAAGGCACCACAGGGTGGTGACTGAATATTAACGCAACAATGTAAAACATGAAATGTGCATTGATGAGATGAATGACACTATGTAAAAAGTTTCTGAACAGTTTGTCCTGTATTGTAAATAACTTACTCAATACGAGATGACTGACACTATGCAAAAGTTTTAAACAGATTTTGTAAATAACTTACTCAATTTGACTGAATCAGAATGTAAAGTCTTGAACAGCCTTTTAAATCTTGTATTGTATATAATTTATTGCAAATAAAGTTTATTTTTAGGGGAAAAAATCAGTTGCTCTCAATTTCAGCAAGACTAAGGAACTTATTATGGAATTTAGGAAGGTGAGGTGAATGGACCAGGCACCTGCCTTCATTAATGGACTCCAGAAAATGGCACACCAAACCAATTCTATCAAAGGCACTGGTCTCCCATTCATTGAAGACATTTATGTGAGATGCTGCCTCAAGAAGACAGCCACCATCATAATAGGTCCCATCACCCTGGTCACAATCTCTTTTCACTGCTTCATTCAGGTAGAAGGTACAGGAGCCTAAAGTCCAGCACCTCTAGTTTTAAAAACAGTTTTCTTTCTCCCTCCCCCAAGCAGCTGTCAAGTTTTTGAATCTGCCTGTATAACCTTAAGCCGAACGATAAACTACTCTGGGACCACCAAAAGAACTGCCTGCCTGCAGCTATTGAAGCATGATGTTTTAATGGATGTGTGTTACATACATTTGTGGCTGCAGCAAGAAAGAGTTTCAGTGCATCTATACATTATACTTTCATACGTGATGTTGACAATAAACACTCATCATGAGATGTAGCATCAATGAAAAATGGGTATGTACCATATATAGGCTCAGACTGGGGATAAGACCATATCGCTCCCCTCTTTTTCCTTGTTATCATGTCATATACTGTCGACATCAAGTGGTGCTGTTATCACATACACGTTATGTGAATGCATTAACATTCACGTGACATTTTATACTGTACATTAATGCATCAATAAGTTTCTCAACTAGCATTAAAAACAAAAAAATGCTGAAAACAGCATCTTAGACATGTCTAAAAAACCAGATTTATTGTTTACAACCAGCTGATGAGTATTTGACCTGAAGCATT
Organism: Narcine bancroftii; assembly: GCF_036971445.1. Taxonomy (NCBI): domain Eukaryota; kingdom Metazoa; phylum Chordata; class Chondrichthyes; order Torpediniformes; family Narcinidae; genus Narcine; species Narcine bancroftii. The sequence continues at coordinate 306,062,293 of NC_091470.1, forward strand.
AAATTGCTTTCCCTCTCAAACAAAAAAAAAGCGTTTGCACTGTGGATCGGAAAACACTGTCTGGTTGGGTTGTACTTGAACACTTCACAGTGTTTTCAATTTTTTTGTTTTTTTTTATTTCCAAACTCCAGCATCTGCAGTTATTTTTAATTCCCATCTAGCAGTTGAAAATAACCATGAAGGATCATTCCATTTAATTCAGCAAGACTTACTCTTTCCAGTATTTCTGACCTTCTTGTTCTTAAAAACAATCTGCCCTCATCCACTATCATACATCTCAATTTTCCAACAAAGTATTTCCTGGCCATCAATGTTAACTATAAGAGCTACTCATTGATATCACCCAAATTAGACTTTTGGCATGAATGAAGCAAGAACTAAACAAAAAATGTTTAACAGCTGAAAACATGCTCCAAAAGACCTCCATACAACTAACCAAGTCTTTGTAGACAGGGATATAAACTAGTCAATCAGGGATATAAACTAGTCAAACAGGGATATAAACTAGTCAAACAGGGATATAAACTAGTCAAACAGGGATATAAACTAGTCAAACAGGGATATAAGCTAGTCAAACAGGGATATAAACTAGTCAAACTAGACAGTTGACTCCTGCTGCATGTATTTTTATTGCAGATGGGGCCAGAGATTTTTGCCTGGAAAAGTAACATGTAAGTAGACTACATTACACTTAGATTCTATAGCCTAGAATAAAGTGACATCTTAATAAATTTTTCAAAACAATTACCATTGCTGGTGATTATGTTCAATGAAATATGATTTTTTTAAATCTCTCAATGTCATCAAGAGACGTCTGCAAATATCAAGCCACAGTCTATCCAGGTCAGGCACAGTATTTATTGGTGTGGAAAATGTCTTTATTACCTCAATGGAAAGATAATAGCAAACACTTTTTCCTTGATGATTCGGGTATATATTTTTGCACACTCAACTCTGCACCTATACAGTTATTATCAGGTTTACTGGTCCAGCAATGCCACCTGCCCAAATATGGCGTGATCAATGAAACTTTGACCTAAATATAAACACCACACAGAGAAGCAAGTGTGCAAAATTCCTCTGGGATAAACAATTAAATGGATTGAACATTTTAGTATGGCAATACTCATGAAGGGAGCTTCCTGCAGCCTTATTAAAAGAAGGGCCTGTGCTCTGCTGTTCTATGTTCTATAAGGGAAGATAGCAGCTCCTCCTCCATTGGCATACAAGCCTGGATTTAATGATGAAATTCCAGTAGAGCTTAAATACATCCCCTTCTGACTTCTCCTGTCACATTTTTACATTTCAGTTTAGATCATTAGATGTTAATATCAGCTATTTAAAACTCTAGGGACTATGTGGTACAATTTCTGCTATAACTGCGAAAGAAAAAGACAATGTAATATTCTGACCTGCATATATTCCTCTCCCCTGCTGCTGCTGGTTTCCCAGGATGCCTTCATGGTCTTGATACCACAAGAGCTTATTTTTGAAGGGGGGAAAAAAATGTCTTTTCAAGATTACTTTTATAGGAAACTGTAAGGATTGCCTGACTAATAATTAATTCCAGAATTTAACTCTGGACGCTGGAAGGTGACATATATCCAGGTAAATACTCATGCATTGAGAGGAAATGATCAAGCACTTCAGCTCGAAAGCTGTTAGGCTTGTAAAAAGCTGCATTCTGATTGGTTAAAGAGTAATCATCATCTCAGCCTTAATCAGCCATCCAGGCCTGGGAAGCTGAAGCAGTTTGAGAAGGCCGATGTGAGTTTTGTTTTACACATACATTCAAAAAAAGGAATTTGGGGGATGGATCAAAGATTAATTTGGACAATGTTACATTTATAGGATTAAATTTAGACATACAGCACTGTAACAGGAAAATCCAGCCCTACAAGTCTATGCAGTCCAATTTACTCTCCATCAACCAACACCAAGTAAAGTTCTCACAATTGGAGGGAGAATAAATTTTTTTATCAGCTTATAACTAAGGATATGGTTTCACAGTAATCTTCAGAAGGGTTCTGGGTTGAGGTGGGAAACCAGAATTATATGTGAGCAGATGGGGGGCGGAGCCAGCCATCAGCACAACACCCGACCGGTGAATCTCAGTTCACTGCATTCACCCCTTTCTGTAGAATTTAGGGACTGTGAATGAAGGCAGAGAACATGGGTTCAGAAAAAAAAAGTTGAAAAATATACAGATATTTACAAATGTACAGATTTAAGCTGTCCAAGGGTCTGGAGATCCTGGTGGAGAGCCTTACCACCAGGGGGCCTTGGACTCCTTGGGCCTCCTGGTCCCCTTGTGAGGGAGGAGAGGGGGGCTGGGTCTCTAGCTCTAAGGTGGAGGGGGATGCACTTTCCTCCTGAACCAGATTTCCCGAGGCCCTGACTGAGGACGGCAAGAATAAGCTCCGTGGCTCGCAGGGCACTTGAGGGAACAGAACCTCTGTTCCGACGGGTGCCAGTTCCCTGATGGAGATGATGTCTTCCCAGCCATCCATGTACTCCACATAGGCATATGAGGGATTGGCATGGAGCAGTTTCACCTTTCCACCAGGGGGCAGTCTTGCTTCTCCTCCGTGCTTCCCGAGAAGGACTGGATCAGGAGTGGTGAACCTGGTTGGGAGTGTAGTTCCCATTGCCAACCTTCTTTCAAAATTGAATAGGAGTTCATGAGTAGTAGGGTTGGTCGCAGTACATAGCAGCAACCAGATGGAGTGGAGAGCCATGGGGAGGACTTCCTGCCAGTGTGAGTCTGGATGGCCTCTTGACTTCAGGACCAGTGTGACAGCCTTCCAAACTGTGGCATTCTCCTTTTCAACCTGCCCATTCCCCCCGAGGGTTGTAGCTAGAAGTCCTGCTGGATGCGATACCGCTCACCAGCAGGTTCTGATACATCTCGTCAATAAAGGATGAGCCCCGGTTGCTATGAATATACCTGGGATATCCGAACAGGGGGAAAATGGAGTCTAGGGCCTTTATGACGTGTCTGTACATGGAATGGTGAATGGGAAGTGGGAGTACTCATCAATGATAGAAAGGAAAAATGTGTTCCTGTTCATGGAGGGGAGAGGTCCCTTAAAATCGACACTGAGTCGTTCGAAGGGCCTGGAATACTTGATCAGGTGCACCTTTGCAGGGTAGTAGTGGTGCGGCTAGCACTCCACACAGACCTGACAAGACCTGGTCATTTCCCTGATGTCTTCCATGGAGTAGGGCTGATTGCGCACCTTGACAAAATGAGCTATGTGGGTGATCCCTGGATGGCAGAGTTCATTAAGCAGAGACCACAGTTGGCCGGTGTGTGCAGAGGCACAGCTTCCTCTGGATAAGGCATCTGGAGGGTCATTAAGGGCTCTTAGCTGATAGGAAATGTCATAATTGTAGGTGAAGAGCTCGATCCTCCACCTAGTGATCTTGTCATTCTTGATTTTTCCCCTCTTGACATTATTAAACGTGAATGCAAATGAGCACTGGTCAGTGAGGAGAGTAAATCTCCTACCAGCCAGGTAATGTCTCCAGTGCCTCATGGCTTCTACAATGGCTTGAGTCTCTTTATCCACAGATGGGTTTCGGAGCTCGTGGCCTTGTAATATCTGAGGGTAGGGTTTCACAGTAATCATCAGAAGGGTTCTGGGTCTAGGTGGGAAACTAGGGTTATATGTGAGCAAATGGGGGTGGAGTTAGCCATCAGCACAACAAACTACCAGTGAATCTCAGTTCACTACATTCACCCCTTCCTGTAGAATTTAGGGTCTGTGAATGAAGGCAGAGAACATGGGTTCAGAACGAAAAGTTGAAAAATACACAGATATTTACAAATTTACAGATTTAAGCTGTCCAGGGGTCTGGAGGTCCTAGTGGAGCACCTTATATCTGAGCAGATGGGGGCGGAGTCAGCCATCCGCACAACACCCTACCAGTGAATACCAGTTTGCTGCACGCTGCGGTATGTTTTTGAAGAATGGGAGGAAACCAGAGACCCTGGAGAAAACCCATGCAGACATGGGGAGAATGTACAAACTTCTTATAGACTGCGAGATTCTAACCCAGGTCCGTTCCCGAATGCTGGTGCTCTACCTTGTCATTTGTCAGGATAATGAAGAAACAAATTAAAGCCTAGAAGCGACAGAGCACTTTAACCTCTTGCAGCTGAATTGTTATTTCCTCATTTATCTGCCCATGTAATTATGAAGCCCCTCAGCCTAAGCAACAGCTCCCAAAAACAATGTGATGCTACATCTTGAAGCTGTTCATTATGTCCCTGAGCAAATTCAACTGGCAGCACTCAGCTTCCCTCATTTTTTAAACTCTGCAATGAAAGAAAACGACATAATTATTAATGAACAATTCCAATAATCTCGATATTGCAGTCCAAGGTCACCACACCAAGTTTTACTTATACTGTTTTACTTTTACCGCACCAAGTCTCATCTAATGTAATGCAATAGGATAGGAATGATTTTATAATCTAGTTATCTTAATTATCCTCCTTGATTCTTGACAACATAGACTGAATTAGCTTTTGATCTATTCCCCCACCCCCTCTCACCAAAAAAAAATCTGTGATTGGTCATTCTGGGTAAATTATTTTGCTATGAGGTGTTTTGAGGTTTTATAAAAAAATGTATTTGAAGCCAATGAAGGAAGTAAACAAAAATTAAGTTCACATCAATGGTTAACTCATTACTAGTGTATCCTCATCTGTTCAATAATTGTTCATCATTTACTTTTAAACAGTATTTTGGCTGCAACAAAATTACAGTGCGCAGAGATCCATCTGTAATAATTTTTTTCTGTGGAGCCTGCATAAGAAGTCACCAAAAGTGTCGCAGTATTAGATGGATTGATTCAGCTTCCTGACGCTATCACCACCACTAGTTATAAAAATACAAAATGCTGGAATGCTTACAAGATCAGTGTCAGTGAGACTGAAACAGAGTTTCAGGTCAACAATCGCTCTGGTTCTCTTTGTATAGATGCTTCCTGACCTGCAGAGTGTTTCTAACATTTTCAGTTTTACTTCACAATTCCAGCATCTAGATTTTATTGACTTTTTAACCATATTTTGCTCATCCGCACAGAATGGAAATAGTTGCTTGTAACCATTTCAAACTCGATGGATGGGATCTCTCAAGTAAAGTTATGAACAACTTTTTACTTCCAACAGGATGGGTGACATTTGTTATTCACCTGTAAAGAAGGTAAGCTTCAAATGTAATTGTGTTTATTGTTTTTCCTTCGAGGAATGTCTGGGAATCACTCTTGGAAGGTGAGGAGATGAAGGTGAGGAAAGTGAATAAAGTGCAGCCTAAAGGATATGTGGCCAGAGAAATACCCAGTTCAGGAATAAAGATCACAAGATAAAGGAACAGAAGCAGGCCATCTGGCCCATAGAGTCTGCTCCTTGAAACCTCCCTGAGCTAAACTGTCCTTGTATCTAGTTCCAAGCTCCAGCCTTGTCCACATATCCCTTGATACCCTAATTAGATACCTATCAATGTCCTTTTTAAATTCCCCAAAGATCCTGCCACCACAGTAGCATGTGGCAACGAATTCCACCAATCCACTACCCTCTGGCTAAAGAAATTTCTCCTCATCTCTGTTGTAAATTGGTGCTTTTTAATTCTAAGACTGTGCCCTCTTGTCCTGGAATCACCCAACAGGTGAAACATCTTATTTAGATCCACTCTGTCCAATCCATTAATAATTTGAAATGTTTCCATGAGATCCCCTTCTCATTCTCCTATATTCTAATGAATAGAGTCCAAGAACTGCTAAGTGTTCCTTAGCCTACTCATTCCTGGAATCATTCTGCTAAACCTCCTCTGCACCCTCTCCAACCTTGCTATATCCTTTCTAAGATGGGGGGCCCAAAACTGAACACAGTACTCCAAATGAGGTCTCACCAGTGCTTCATAGAGGCTCATCAACACCTCTTTATTCTTATACACAATCCCCTTTGAAACAAATGCCAACATAGCATTTGCCTTCTTTACCTCCGATCCAACCTGGCAATTACTTCCAGGTTATCCTGCACAAGGACCCCCCTCCAAGTCCCTTTGTAATTCTGAGGCTTGAATTTTCTCTTCATCCAAATAATAATCCGGCTGTTTATTTCCTTGACCACAATGCACAACCATATATTTCTCAACATTATCTCTCATCTGCCATTTCTTTGCCAATTTTCCTAAGCTGTCCAAGTCTCTCTGCAAGCTTTCTATTTCTTCTACACTTCGTACTCTACCACCTATCTTCGTGTCATCTGCAAACTTTGCCACGAAACCATTTAATCCACAATCTAAATTGTCAATATATATTGTAAAAAGAAGCAGTCCCAACACCAACCTTTGTGGAAAACCACTAGTATCAGGCAACCAACCAGAATGCGATCCCTTTATTCCCACCCTTTGCTTCCTGCCTATCAGCCAATGCTCTATTGTTTTTCCAGTAATTCCATGTGTTCTCATCTTATTAAACCAGCCTCTTATGTGGCACCTTATCAAAGGCCTTATGAAATCCAAATATACAACATCCACAGCTTCTCCCTTGTCCGACCTATTTGAGGTTTCCTCAAAAAATTCCATTAGGTTGGTCAGGCAGGATCTTCCCTTCATGAACCCATGTCAACTTGGACTTATCATGCAATGCACCTCGAGGTATTCTATAACCTCGTCCTTGAGGATCGATTCCAACATCTTTCCAACTACCAGTCGGACTAATAGACCTATCATAGAATGTGTATCTGGAACAGATACTGGCACAAAAAAGTGAGCAAGTAGATTTCTGTTTGTTATTTCTTCATCCGATATTATTTCCCTGAGGGTTGTGGCGAGATGGTGTAGGAAAAGGACGTGTAATTCCACCTCACCCCAGCTGAATAATTAATACCTGAAATTTAGGGAGTTAAATACTTAAAACTTGTTCTGAAAATTTTAAGAAGTTTTTTACAGTCATAATGAAAGGAACCAAGGGTCAAGCTGCAAAAAAACTACAATTTAAAAGAGCTGAAAGTGCTGAAGAATTGAGGCCTACCTCTTCGAGGGATCCACGGGGATCGACTCTGGAGCTGCCGAAGCTGCAGCAGACTACTCAGGCCACAGTTGCAATTATACCCACGCCCTCTTCGCGTCCTACCACGCAAAATGGCGCCGACACGCTAAGCCATTATTTGGAGAAGGCGGGACCGGCGCGACTCCGATTGTGTGCCCGGGGATGTGGGGCCTCACAGAGGCGAGGGTTTCATTCCCAATCGTGGTTGCGAGTGCATTGGACCAGCTGGCGACCTGCTGAGCCTGAGTGCAAGGGCAGAGGACCTGCGCTTCCGGGGCCTTGGCTGATTTGGGCATGTGCGGAGATTCGCACATGCGCACAACTCCCAACTGGACACAAGCTGCGGGAACATCTCTCTCCCGACGGGCTGACAGAGTTAGCCCTGTTTGGGAGGGAGTTCAGACCCGTAATTGTGTGGCTCGGGCCGAAGTGGTAGCATTGGAATCGGAAGAAGAAGATGAAGGAATTACTACAGAGACCAGAAGATGAAGAAGCAGCAATACTCCATGCTGCCAGAATCATACAAGGTAGGCCTCAAAAATCTCAAAGATTTCAGAGACTTAAATCTCCCACTTTACAAACCTTTCAAACTGTACAGGTAGAGGAATGTAGTAGATACTACATTGTCTGTGTCAGAAGAATTTATGCATCGGATGAATAGTATGCCAACTCAAGTTATGCAAGGATTTAAGGATAATAAGTTTCAATTGACTGAACTGAGAGGAGAAATGTCATTAATTAAACAAGATGTAGCCAAATGTTTGAGAGCAGTTGACGTGGTACAGGATGAATTTAAAGAAATTAAGCGGGTGTTTTGTGACTGCAATGATAAAGTGGAACAATATACTGAGAAAATGGATTATGGGATGTCCAAAAATGAGAGTTTCTGAAGAAAATTGATTCACTGGAAAACCAAAGTCGGCGTAATAATGTTAAGGTAGTTGGACTGCCGGAGGATGTTGAAGGAACAGATCTGGTGAAGTTTTTTTCATAAATGGGTACCAGAGATGTTAGCAAAGGATGTATTTCCAGAAGGTTTGGAATTAGATAAAGCGCATAGAGCAATACGGTGGAAGCCTTTTTCAGACCATCCACCATGAGCGGTGATTATCCATTGTTTATGTTACCAGGATCATGAGTTGATATTACGTCTGGCAACGCAGAAGGCCCATTAAAATCAGGGATCTTTAGTGGTTCAGAGTAATGGAGATTTTTTCAAGCAGATTTAAGTCAGGATGTGATAAGAAGACGTAAAGAATTTAACCCAGCTAAAGCTGTGCTATGGAAGAAGGGTTATAGGTTTGTGTTTAGATATCCAGCTATGCTGAAGGTGTTTTATGGTCATTTTCAGGCTCAGTTTTTTGTCGATGAAACTGAACCTCTGACTTTCACTAACTCTTTGCCAAATAACCCACATAGTTTTGAGTTGCAGAAACAATTGAAATCACAGGGATCTTCAAAGAGGAATGAGAATGTGAATGGTAACGGCAGGAAGAAAGTGGAGGAACAACATCTGATTCAGAAGGGAGATGATGGTCAAGTTGCTGGTGCTGTTGGTGTTGAAGATCAAGCAAATGGAGTCATGGGTGTTGTGGACTGGATCTTTCTGTATGAACAAGTGGTTTATTTTTATATAAGAATATCAGCTGGGGGGGATGGATGGATGGCTCTGTGTCTTCTGAAGTCATCTGCCACTACTGGTTTAGGCCACACCCAGTTAGTAGAGGGGGGTACCACTTTGGTGGGGTTTTTTGGTGTTTTTTATTTTATTTTATATTATTTTTTTTTTTTTTTGGTAAATTTAAAAGAGTTTTTTTGGAGTTTATATTTTTTGTGAGGGTTTGCTGTGTTGGGTATCATTTGTAACAATAAAATTAGTAAATTAAATTTTGCGACATTTAATGTAAAAGGGATGAACCATCTGATAAAAAGGAAACGCGTGTTGGACTACATCAAAAAGATGAAGGTGGACATTGCATTTTTACAAGAGACTCATTTGACGGAGAAAGAACATTTGAAATTGAAATGAGATTGGGTTGGACATGTGCTGGCATCTTCTTTTAATTCTAAGTCTAGAAGAGTCGCTATTTTGATACATAAAAAGGTGCCTTTTGTTTTAGAATCTTTTTTCTGAGAATGCTGGTAGAATTTTAAAGGTTAATTGTAAATTATTTTCAGAAGCTTGGACTTTGATGAATTTATATGCACCAAATGAAGATGATGTATAATTTGTTACAGATGCATTTTTGCATTTAAATCAATCAAATGAGAATATTATGGTTGGAGGGGACTTCAATTGTTGTTTGGATCCACTGTTGGATAAGTCTCCAAAAATTGTAAAGAAAACCAAAATGGCAAAAAGAATAATTGAATTGATGGGGATTTAAATTTAGTTGAAATATGGCGACGGATGAATCCGACTGAGAAGGATTATACTTTTAATTCAGCATGTCATGAGTCATTCTCAAGAATAGATTTCTTTTTGTATCAGGTCATTTGCAGGGTAGGATTGAACAGTATAAGAGTAGGATTTTGTCAGACCATTCATTGTAATTAATTATTGCTGAAGATTTAATGAAATGTTGTTAAAAAGGCCTGAATTCATTGTAAGAGATCAGATTAGGTTCTTTTTAGAAACAAATGCAGGATCAGTTAAAAGTAAATTTACATTATGGGATGCTTTAAAAGCATACTTACGGGTTCAAATTATTAGTTGCACAGCAAAAGTGAAGAAGCAATATAAAGTGGAACTTCAAGATTTAGAAAAAGATTGCAGCATTAGAGAAGATGTTTCAGAAAAATGTAACAGAAGAGAATAAGATTCATTTATATAAATTGAAGCTTCATTATAATACAAAGCAAACTTATATTATGAAAGAATGATTCAAAGATCAAAACAGCATTATTATGAGTTGGGTGAAAGAGCACATAAAGATTTGGCAAGGCAGTTGAAGACTGAACAAGTTTCTAGAATGATTAATGCAGTTCGGAGAAGTTCGGGAATTACTTATAATCCACAGGAGATTAATGATGAATTTTATACTTTTTAATCGGGATTTATACACATCTGAAGGGATTACTGATGAGGAGCAGATTGATTCTTTTTTATTAAATTTGGATTTACCTTTATTGGAGGAAGAGGATATTAAGATGTTAGAGAGTTCATTTATTATTTGGAACTTAAGGAGGAGTTACAATCTATGCCAAGTGGAAAATCACCTGGAGAAGATGGTTTTATGACGGAATTTTATAAAGAATTTCATGATTTGTTATTTCCGGTTTATACGAAAGTACTTAAGGAAGCCACTGATGTACCAAAGAAAGATAGAGATCCATTAAAAGTTGCATCATATAAACCTATATCTTTATTGAATGTAGACTATAAAATTGTAGCTAAAGTTTTGGTGAATCGATTGGCTAATTTTTTGCCAAAATTAGTACATGTAGATCAAGCAGGATTTATTAAAAACAGGTATTCAGCAAATAATATTACTAAATTAATTACTATAATTAATGCATCAAGACAGCAACTCGACCAACCAATGATACTAACGCTAGACGTGGAAAAGGCCTTCGATCGTGTAGAATGGATTTTTTTATTTAAAGTGTTAGAAAGATTTAAATTTGGACCACTCTTTATTGGTTGGGTTAAGGTATTATATACTAATCCTTCCGCTCGGGTGGTGATGAATGGACATGTTTCGCAGGTATTTAATTTGTTCAGATCAACTCGACAGGTCTGCCTGTTGTCGCCAGCCTTATTTGCATTAGTTATAGAACCATTGGCTCAAGCTATTAAGCAAGAATTGAATATTAAATGAATTACAATTGGCAGACATGAGTATAAAATCAATTTATTTGCCTATGATGTGTTGATATATTTGTCTCAACCTAAGAATTCTTTAGAACCATTACAGAATTTGTTGAAACAATATGGAGTAATCTCAGGTTATAAAGTAAATTGGGATAAAAGTGATATATTACCAATTATTTGGGATGGGGATTATTTATTGTCAGCAACTTTTACTAAATTTAAATAGTCAAATAAAATTAAATATCTGGGTGTAATTGTGGATAAGGACTATCAAAATTTGTATAGTTTAAACTATGTTCCATTATTAAATAAGATTAAGTTTGATTTGAATAGAGGGAAGGACCTACCGTTAACATTGATTGGACGGGTAAATGGTATTAAAATTAATATATATCCTCGTATTCAATATGTTTCAATTTAATCTGAGTGCTATACCGGGAAAGTTTTTTTAAGAAATTAAATAAAGTAGTTAATTTGTTTCTATGGTAAGGTAAGTTATCCAGAGTATCTTTGCAAAAATTGACATGGAGATATGACTTGGGAGGTCTTCGGCTATCACATTTTCAAAATTATTATCAAGCAGCACAATTAAAGTTTATTAATAGACTGTTTGATATTGACTAGCTGCCAATGTGGGCGAAAGTGGAGGTAGATCAGATACAGGGAAGATCAATATGTCACTTTATATATAAATGGGATCCTTTGCTTTTACAACTATATAAATTGCCTGTATTGAAACATTTGATGGGGATATGGTATGTAGAATCAACTTATAGGATCAAAAGAGGTGATTTAAGCTAAAACTCTGTTATATCAGAATCAGTTAATTCCATTTTCTATGCGTAATCCTTATTTGAGGGATTGGGATTCAAAAGGATTGATATTAGTGGAAGATTGTTTTGAAGTAGGTTCATTTCTTTCACTTAATAGACTTAGAGAGAAGTTCGGTATATTACAAAACACTTTATTTGCTTATTATCAAGTACATCATTTATTATTAAAATATTTTGGACGAGATTTAATATTACCGGGTCAAACGAAATATGAGAAATTAATTGCTGATAAGGAAAATAAAGGGTTTGTTTCAAAATGTACTTGTTATTACAGAAAAAGATGAGGAAGGTAGATATATTTAGAATAAGAGATTAATGGGAGCAGGATTTACTTATTCCTATATCTGTGGAAGAATGGTCTGATATGTGTTTAGATAGTGTTACGAAATTAATTAATGTACATTATAGTTTAGTTAATTACAACTTTTTGCAACAGTTATATTTAACTCCTGAAAAATTGAAAAGATATGGTTTAAGTGAGTCAGATTTGTGTTTCTGATGTGGGAACCAGACAGGTACTTTTGTACATTTGGTGTGGGAATGTACAACGGTTAAGCTCCTTTGGGAAAAAGTAATTCTGTGGGACCTATTCCAAAGAGATTTATATGTGGATCCATGGGTGTGTTTATTGGGTTATATGAAGAATATTATGGCTAATTTGTGATTGGAAAAACCTCAAATTGCATTTAAATTATTAGGATTGGCGGTGGCTAGAAAATGGATTGCTGTAACTTGGAAAAATGATGTCAAATTGAGTATACAAAGATGGCACAATGAAATTCAATCATGATGGTATTTAGAAAAGATAATGTAGTTTGCAAAATAACTATACTTTTTTTGTTAAAATGTGGACTTTATATCTGGAATGTATGGATTTAGATGTTAAGTAAAATTTTTATTTGTGTTCAGACATGTAAATAGTTGACAAACCACACTGCAGCCTGTTTCAATCGAATGTATGTTTTTTTTTAATAAGCTCCAAGGAGGGGGAGGGTTGTAAGGAGTGGGGTAGTTGGGAAGGGGGAGGAGTGGGGGGGTAGTATGGGGTAGTTTTAGGTTTTATTTTGTATTTTAAATACTTGTAAAATTTTAAATAAATAAATAAATAAGATTTTTTCCTCTTGTAATTCAGTCAGTTCAGCTCAGTTATCACATTCTTTAGTTTATAATTTAATTTATTCCTTCTGTCGCATTCATACATCTTAAATCTGTATTGCTCAGATAAGTAATTCATTAATGCTCAGATATTAAGGTCTAAAATGTTTTCCCATCTCCCCAGCATTCTGGAAAGTGGCCACGTAGAAAGATATGATGGTAAAGAAGATTAAATGACCAGACCACTTGAAAGACTGAACTTGTGACTTTGAATTGTAACCTTGTAAGTTCCAGTTTACCCTGCAGGACTCTTTTTACAAATAAGGGGTGAATGTGGTAAACAATTGTTATGTGTAATTATCTAGTCAGGCACACCAATTGGCTGGTTATATCTGAGGCCCCTCCCCACAGACTCCTGTATAAAGGTAACTGTTCATCAGCCCATGAGACTCAGTGCAGGACAGTCGGACAGTATGCATGTACTTTTGTTCAAGTGAATAAAAGCCTATTGGTTTCTCTTCAATAGTCTTTCAAGTAATTGATGGTGCATCAGGGACAACCAGAATTGCACATAGTATTCCAAGTGAGGCCTGAGCAATGTTACTTCCCTACGTTTATACTTAATGTCCTGGCCCTATTAAGCCTTATTTTATGTAAGGTTAAGAAGCTTGGCTGTTTCAAGAAATTTCTGGAGATTGGTGTCATGGTCCTGCTGCTTGTAACCACAGATAGTGACATTACTGAGGTATGGGAAAGTGGCCCGCAACTTGTACTGACCCACTATCTGGTCCATCTCTCATTGGAAGACCGATATGCTGTTCCTAACACCAAAGGGGAATTGCAGAAAGTGGTAGATGCAGGCATCTGCCTCAAACACCATATACTGGCGGTCCTCTGGGCGGATAGGGATTTAATGATATGCCAATTTCAGGTCAATGATCGAAAAGACCTAATACTGGGCAATTCGGTTGACCATGTCGTTGATATGTGGGAGGGAGTGTGCATCCAATTGCACGTATCTGTTGATGATCTGACTATTGTCAATGACCATCCTATTCTTTTCCCTGTTCTGTACTACCTGCACGCTCCAGGGGCTGGTGCAACTTCAATTACCCCGCTCCTTGAGTAAGCACTGTACCTCTTCCTAGATGAAGGCCCTGCCCCCTGCACTGTACCGCCTACATTTGATGGTGATGGGTTTACAGCTGGGAGTGAGGTGAGAAAATGGCAATTGGAGGGGGGGGATTTTGAGTGGAGGGTCCGCAGGTCGTGTGTGGTGAGTGGCCAGTTTGAAAACTGTCATTTACATATAGTGAGGGGTGAAAGGGGCCCATTTGCCTGCTGAGCCATTCAATGAGATCATGGATGATCTGATGGTAGTTCTTTGTCTTTTCCCAATATCCCTTAATTCCCCTATTATGTAAATTTTATTTAAGAGATTGAACAAACTTGGGTTATTCTCTCCAGAGCATCAAACGTTCAGGGGCAACCTGATAGTATACAAATTATGAGAGGTATAGAGAGAGTCAATAGTAAAATACTAGAGAGTATAGTTTCAATGTGGAAGGGTGAAGGTTCAAAGGAGATTTAGAAGGCTTTTTTTTTTCTTTTTACACAGTGTGTAAATTGAAATGCGCTGCAAAGTGAGGTGGTGAAAGCAAATATGATAGTGTGGTGGATGATGTTTGTGCCCATACACCATCATGTTGAAATAATGAGACCACACCTGAAGTTGTCAGCCAGCGAAGAGAAGAGTGTTTATTACAGTGTTATCTGGCTTAATATAGACACACAACATGTGACCTGGCGTCATGACATCTGAAGTGCTAACGACCTCACAACATAGCTACGTTGAGTAGGCCAGGGCCTACGGGTGCTTTAGTGGCAGTTGCCAGTAGATAGGAGGCTGTTGTGTCTAGCTGTAACAAGGCAGCTGTTAGCACTGGTTCTGCCCACTCCCTCCAAATGTACCACTACAATAGCAACATTGAAGACGCAGTTAGGTACACGATATCGGCCACATATAGGCAGATGGGATAATTTCATTTGGCATTATGGTCAGCATGACCTACCACCATCAAGAAAGAGAAGCAAGAGCATCAAAAATGAGGATTCCCAGGCTGTGAGAATGATAAACAGTACCCTGTAACCAAGTAAATCAATCCAAATGTTTATATATGTGATTATTATGGGTGGTGTATTGTGTGTGTATGTGTATTCACCATGGTCTGGAGAAATGCTATTTTGTCTGGTTGTCAATGTACATTCAGATGACCCTGGCAAATTTCAACAGATGTGTGGTGGGGACATGGTGGGGACAGTGTGGTGACTGGCTGCATCACAGTCTGGTATGGAAACACCAATACCCTTGAGTGTAAGGCCCTCAAAAGGGTAGTGGACACAGCCAAGGAGACCACAGGCAAAACCATCTCCAATATTGAGTACATCTACAGGGAATGCTGCCATCGGAGAGCAGCGGCAATCAAAGACCCACACCACCTAGCACACATTCTGTTCTAACTGCTACCATCAGGAAAGAGGTATAGGTGCCACAGTATTTGCACCACCAGGTTCAGTAACAGTTGCTACCCCTCCACTATCAGTCTCCTCAATAACAAACTCAATCAGAGTCTCATTTAATGACTCTTACTTGTGCACTTTATTGATTTTCTTTTTGTTCTCTCTGTATTGCACAGTCAGTTTGTTAACATTTGTTATCTGTTTACAGTTCTTTGTTTACATTTTACTCTGTATACAGTTTATATTTTGCACTATCAGCTAGTGGTAATTCTGCCATGCTACAAGAAAAAGGAATCTCAGGGTTGTATGTGATGATATGTATGTACTCTGACAATAAATCTTATAATAAATTAACTTGAACTTGAGCAGAGACATTGTAAGATAAAGGATGTGTTGATTTACTATACCATTCTCTTCTATGTTCGGAAAAATGTTACCAAAGCACCTGGGATTGTATTACCCAAATGCCTCAGATTGAGTTACATGAGAGTGACAGATTAAGTTATAGAAGATGAATTATATGAGTACTATGGAATATTTTACTAATTAATCAGATCAAATTGCACAAGCACTAAGAATGGATTTCCTAAACAGTGGAGCCGGAGTTACTCAAGAATCACACATGAAGTTGCCTGAACAATTGTAAATGAATACACAAACTCGGCAAAAGGAATTATCCAGGCATTAAGGGATATTACCAAGCATAAAGAATAAAATACCTATGCACTATAGTAAGGAATATCTGACCACAACAGAAGGAGATACCCAAGTAGTAAATGTAGTACAGATTTATTCAAGCACTTCAGATTAAGTCTGACTGAAAAACAATGCATTAGAAATTTGCTGAATGTAACAGAATGCAGTGCAACCCATGCACCACAGACCGGTTTACCCAAACATTACAGATTAAGTAATCTGAGCATTGCAGAATTAGTTGACTAAACACTGCATTTGAATTACTCTAGAATTACAGATTGTGTCAATTAAGCAACACAGAATGATTTGGGATGTACCTGAGCACTATGAAGTTAATGCCGGCACACTAATGCAATGAGATATGCAGGCAGTCTCGAATGAATCACCCAAACATCACAGATTAAGTTTCTGGAACAACAGATGGAAAATGTAACATTAAAGAACAAATCATCCTACACCACAAAATAAGATGTCAAGCACAAAAGAATAAGTTGTCTGAGTATAAGGAAAGAGAGGTTTAAACATGACGGAATAAAACACTTGATCATTACAGAATCACAGGAGAGCTGCAGGTTGTTTCCAAGTAATGCCACATGAAAATATCCATGAGTTACAGTAAAAGTTACCTGTTACAGATTGAATTATCGAAGCACCACAACAAGAATTGCCTGAGCCATATGGAAAATATTGAGCCAAATGCTCTAGAAGGAGTAATTAAGCAATAGATACAAGGTTACCAAACTAATTAAGAATGGAACTTCCAAGCACTAATCGTAGAAACTTCCAAAGTGCAACAAAAGTGAATTACAATACTCCAAAGCACTGCAGAATAAAAACGGGACAGGATGATTTCCCCAAGCATTGCAGATTTTGTTTCAGATGAAATTACCCAAACATACAGATTTAATTATCCAAGGGCCACAGAAGGAATAACCAGAATAAATTACCTAATCGCAACAGTAGGAATGACCCCAGCACTGGAGAGTATGTTACTCAAGCACTACAACTAAGATGAGCAAGAAGTGTGACTTGAACACTTCAGTTTTTGTTGTTTCCCCGAGCAATACATACAATCTGGGATTGTCTGAGCACTGAAGCTGATTTTCCAGATGCAACAGGATGAGTAATTCAAGCACCAGAGACCAAATCACTTCAAAATTCTGAGCAATAAAAAATAATTCATACAAAAAAGGCAGTGTAAAATACCCAAGGGCACTCATTTGAGAGCTACAGGTACCATGTAACCCAAAACTACCTGTCAGCGACTAAACTGGCTCCCCCACCAGGTTTTCCTGGTGTGGAGAGTGGCTAGGCACCCTGCAGGATGAAAATCAAGACCTGTCAAATGGCGGATGAACCCTCTCGTAGGCAGTCTAGAATCTAATTGTTGCCTCATGAAATATATAAACTCTATTGGACAAACATGAATTGCCCAAACATCACAGATTACAATCTGTCACTCTCATGTAACTCTCATAGGGCAACATCTCTTGCATCAAAGCTTTGTCTGGCCATTCATTGCAACAGAACTTCCTCCAGCCCTCTTGGCCCTCATCATGCCACTGGATCCAGAAGGGGATTCACACACACACACTATTCCTTTCTGAAGAGTTGTGCATCCTCGACACACACAAGTCCTGAAGCGATGGACAAGTGGTGAAGCGGTAGGCTTGATCAGCTAGGAGCCATAGCCACATGTCTGCTTGTGGACGGCAGTGGGAGAGTGGACCCACATGGATTACAGAGTGGAGATCCAATGAGGCAGCACCCTCTGCGTCTGAGCAGCACTGTTTAGGGAGACACTGCTCACCCTACAATAAGGGAAGGGCCTAGAAAAGGTGGCTCAAACAAAGCCTGCTCACACCAACCTGGCCTGTCTGCTGCGGCTGGCAGATTGTCCAATGCTAGTGGTAAGAATAACAAGTAGAATCTAATTGTTGCCTCATGAAATATATAAACTCTATTGGACAATGCTATTTCTGATCGCCCAGAGGGACCTACTGCACATTGTTCAGTGCTTAAGTTCTACAAAGTGGACATTGGAGGTCTCCAGAAGTCTCAACTCGCTGGAGAGGACATGCTGTGTGAAGAGAAAGAAGGGTACACGTTCTTCTGGTCTGGCAGGTCTGAAGAGGAAATAATAGAATCTGATGTGTGGTTGGCTATCAAGAATTGCCTCGCAGCAAAACTACCAACCCTGCCTGTTGCTGTATATGATCGAATCCAGACTTTGAGAATACCTCTGCAAGCAAAATGGTACCGCACCGTTGTCAATTATTACGCCCCAACGCTGACAAATCCTAAAAAAGTCAAGGAGGCATTTTATAGTGAGCTGAAAACCATCATCAGTAGTGTGGCAACTTCCGATAAGCTGCTTTTGCTGGTAGACTTTAATGCTTGGGTTGGTAAGGAATCCACTGTGTGGCCTGCTGTGATCAGCTGCTAAGGGACTGGCAACAGTAACGGTCTACTGCTTCTCTTGATGTGCACAGAATTCAAACTGTGCATTACTAACACACTGTTCAGATTGCCAAACAACCTCAAATCCACATGGATGCATCCATGATCTTTGTTATCACCTGACAACAAGACATCTCTGACGTTCGTATCACCAGAGTTAAGTATGGAGCTGAGCGCTCAACTGATCATCAAATGGTATGGTCAGATCTATCATTATCAATCAAACCACCATGCAGACTGATTGCTGCCAAACCACCCAAAAAGCTGAACACCACCAAATTGAAACACTGTGAGTATGTTGATGTCCTGAAATCCTCCATGAAAACTATATTAAGCAGACTTGTTGAGAATCCACCAGACAATATTACTGAGCACCGCACTGCCCAGGACACCCCTTGGGGAAAGTCAAGTGTAAGCATCAGAACTGGTTTGATGAAAGCAACCAATCTGCAGAAGTCTTTCTAAGGCAGGTGCACACAAGCTCTTCTTCGATATCCAAAATGAAGTTCCAAAAAAGTGCCTATTTTGAGTGCAAAATCAACTTTGCAGAGGCAGCTCCTTGTCCAAGGCCAAGGAGTAACAAGCCTTTGCTGACTGTAATGACTCAAGAAACTTCTATGAAGCAATCAAGGTTTTGCATGGTCCATCAAAGCAAGGTACCTCACATCTCCTGAGCAAAGATAGTACATCCATCTTCATTGAGAAGTCAGAGCACATAAAAAAATGGCAAGAACAGTTCTACGAGCTGTTGAATAGATCAGGAACCATCACCAATGAAGCACTGGGCAGAGTACACCCTCGACCCATATTGTTCAAGCTAGATGCTTCCCCTACTCTTCACGAGGCCATCAAAGCCATCAAACAGCTAAAACCCAATGAAGCACTAAGTCCTGATGGTATTGGAGCTGAGATCTACTAATATAGTGGTAAAATACTGATATCATGCCTGCAGCAGCTGTTCACGAAGTTGTGGGGAGCTGCAGAACTACCACAAGACTTCAAAGATGCATCAATTATGACCGTCTACAAGAACAAGGGAGACAAGAGAGATAGCAACAATTATTGTGGCATCTTTCTTCTGTCATTTGCAGGAAAATGTCTTGCAAAGATCATCCTTAGATGTTTGGTGTCCAACATCAATGACAACATCCTTCTAGAAAGCCAGTGTGGTTTTCGAACAGGCCATGGTACACTGAATATGATCTTCTCACAGAGGTAGCTCCGAGAAATGTGTTGAGCAGCAGAGAAGTCTATGTCACATTTGTTGATCTAACCAAAGTGTTTGAAACTGTTGGTAGAGATTGTCTGTGGAAGCTCTTACCAAAATTTGGTTGCCCCCCACCATGCCTAACAAACATCATCTGTCAGTTCCATGAAGGTATGGACAGCCACATCAATATGTATGGTGAGTTGTCAAACCCATTTCCCATCAGCAACTACATAAAACAGGGTTGTGTTTTGGCTCCTACTCTGGACAATTTTTCTCTGCTGTTCTTCAGGATGCCACATCAGATCTTAAGTTAGGGGCCTTCATACCAATGAGGGCTGATGGTGGGCTCCTCAACCTTGTGAGATTGTGAGTGAAAACAAATGTCAAAGACATTGTGGCGCATGAGCTATAGTTTGCTGTTGACTGTGCACTAGTTACCTACTCTCTTGAAGACCTACAGGAAATCACCCATCGTTTTGCCAGTACTGCTAAAAGCTACGGATTGGCAATCAGCCTGAAAAAAGATGGAAGTTTTGTACCAACTGGCCCCTGGCTCAAGCTATGAAGAACCAACTGTCCTCATTGATGACACTCGCCTCAATGCTGCATAGGTTTTGCTCTCTGGGCAGCATAATAACATCCTCAACTTCTCTCGATGTAGAGATTGAGTCAAGAACCAGAAAGGCCTGCTTTGCCTTTGGTCCGCTGGATGATCGGGTTTAGTCACAGAATATCAGGTTGGCCACCAAGTGCAAGGTGTACAGGGCCATTGTCCTATCAGCCTTGCTACTTGGATGTGTGGCTTGGTGCCCATATCAGAATCACTTATGTCACCTTGACCAACTGCAGCAGTGTCACCTACGTTCTCTGATGAAGGTCACCTAATGAGAAAAGGTCTCCAATATCGAGGTCCTTTCTCGAGCCTGAATCGCAGCAGTTTTGACCTTGATGATGTCAACCTAATTGCACTGGGCAGGACATGATGTCAGAATGCCCGATGGAAGACTGCGCAAGGACATCTTGTACGGCCAACTGTCCAGTGGTACCCTAAATGAGGAGGCCAGCGACTACACTACAAGGATGTTCTGCACAAGAACCTCAAGAAAGCTTACATTGCCCCATCAACATGGGAGGAACTGGCTCAAGATTGCTTGCAGTAGAGGGATGCCATCAGAAAAGGGGCTGAGAAAAAGCTCAAAGAGGCAGCAGAGGGAAAGCAGAGGAAGTTCCACAACCAAGCTTTTGCCCCTGTTTCCCTACCAGGCCTCACCCACCAAGTATGTGGCAAGCAGGGCCTGTCAAGGTTCAACCTGTACAGCCACTCCAGGGCACTTATGTTCAACCCCCACAAACTCAATTAAAAGAACCATCATCATCCAACAGGATGGATAGTCAGAAGAAATAGAATGATTAATGCAAATAAACACATTAAAAAACCCACAATTAAATAGGAGTTGTGGGGAAGCCACCTGGCGAAGCAAGCCTGCTCTGTAATTAAATTCATTCATGGCTGATTAAATATTAATAAATAAATTACTATAATTCTAGACAATAAACTAACTTAAGTTCTATAGAAAAGTTACCTGAAAGCTGGAGAATGGATTACAAAAGAACAAGAGGATGAACAACTTAAGTACTGGAGAAATAATTAACCAAGCATAACAGAATGAATAACCCAAGTTATACTGTATGATTAACCACGCTGGATAATGTGATAAAATACTAAAGGGTGATTTACATAAACACTAGAGGAGTTATCCACATTCTACGGAACAATTAACTCAATGTGAGAGCATGAATTAACCAAATGCTAAAAGATGAACGACAAAGTACTGTAGAGTGAATTGTCCAAGTACTACAAGGTGAATTACATGGTGAATGAATTGTCCAGTGACTTGAGAATGTATTTGCCTGAGTATTCATGAATGAATTACCAAAGTATTACAGGATGACTGACTTGACCCAAACAGAAGGAAAAATACATGCACATGGTTAGAAATTTAACCAATTGTAGGAGACATTACAAATCAAAAGACCCCAGGACTAGGGAATAAAGTAACTGAATGTGAAAGAGTGAATACCAAAGTTCTATGGAGTATAATACCACACTCTGGAGAATGAATATCCCAAGTGTGACAGAATGTATTACCCAAGCACAATAGAACATGAAACCTAAACTCTGTAAAGTAACCAGAGGAGCACAGAATGAATTAGGTGAATTACCAACTGTGACACAATGAATTAACTGATCACTAGAGAATGAATGACCTGACTATGAGACAATACCATCGCTGAACTCTCCAAATGAATTTCATGAGCATGACATTATTAAATTCCTGAATGCTACAGAATTTAATCCCTGAGTTTTCTAAACAAGTTTCCTGAGCACAAAAGAATGCATTACCCAAATGCAGGAAAATAATTTCTCAAAGCACTACAGAATTATTTAATTGAGCACAATAGAACAATCCAATCATCACATGAGAAGATCTTTAGGTGACAGAACATAGATATTAATTATATTGGTATCATAGATCATTCTACCTGTGCACAAGAGAGTGATACAGAAAGAGTTACCAAGTACAGAGAATGGACTTCCTGACCACAACAAAGTATGGTTGAAAGCTCTGAAAAATAAATGTACTGCAGATTAAATTAACCAAGTCGCAAAGAATGATGTACTTGCACAAGAGAAAGAACATTCTAAAGACCACAAAATGAATTGAATTCTACAGAATGACAACCAGCTGCCAGAGAATCAATTACAGAGGATTATAGAGTAAAACACCCTTGTATAAAAGACTGAATTATCCAAGTACAACTAATCAAATCACTGAGTTCCAGAGAATGAATTAAATGAATGCCAGAGAGTGAATTCCCTGATGTTCCACAGAATACAATGTAACTGGTCCATGACTTTGTGACTAAAAGACTGCAATCAAGAGAAGGTGCATAGCAACATCTCCTCCGTGAACATACTCAACACTGTCACTCCTCAATGATGTGTACTCAGTCTACTGCTCAATGTCCTCGAAACCCCCGATTATAAATTTGTTCCAACTCCATCTTCAAGCTTGTACTGACACCACAGCAATGGGCTCGGAATCAAATAATGAATACAGGAAAGAGATTGAAAGTTCATTGGCATGGTGCCAAGATAACAAAATCAAGATCAAATTCAAATTAATTTACAATCCAATTGTAACAGTACAAACCAACAAAACAGCATTCTCCAGTCCCTAATGCAAAATCAGTGCAAACACACCTATGGTCATATAATACATGTGCAAAGATACACAGAACCTAGGTACAAGTTTTATCTACCTACATTAAATAACAATATTATTAATAAATAGTAGAATCATGGGGAGGTTTTTTTTTTAATAAAACTATTGCCTCTGGCCATGGGAAGAAGTTGTTCCTCAGCCTGCTTGTACTGGCTTGAAGGCTTCTGTATCTCCTTCCCAATGGAAGTAGCTTGAAGATGCTGTGTGTGGGATGGTGGGGTCCTCACAGATGTGTGCTCTCTTTCAACAACAATCACAGTAAATAACATCAAGTTGGGGAAGGGAGACCTCAGTGATCCTCTCTGCTGTTCTTACGGTCCTGTGGATTGACCTCCGATCTGATGCGCTACAACAACCATACCACACTGTGATGTAGCTGGCCACTATGCTCTCCAAAAAGCTCCTGTGGAAAGTTGAGAGAATGGTGACCAGTAGCCTTGCCCACCTCAGCCATCCAAGGAAGTGCATACGCTGTTGTATGTTCCTGCATGACCACAAGCAACGACTTGATTGTAGTTACTGTTTGATTAGACTTGGCTGCCAGCATGGGCTAACTCACAGTATGTAATCTGTAATGGAGGCTTGCAGCCTCATGGCATGCCACATGGTGCTGTTTACAACAAGTAAAGAAACTTTTCCTTCATCCATGTCTAAGAACCCACACATATGAAACATGGGATGAAGGAAATTAGGAAATATTTTAAAAGGTAAAATCTAAAGTCAGCAACTGATCAGTGAAGAGAAGCTAACAAAGTGAAAAATGGAAGGATTACATAAACCAGCAAAATTTCAATTGACAGGTAATGTGGCTGAAAATTGGAACAGATTTAAACAGCATTTTGCATTGTATTTAGTAGCAGTTGGAGCTGACAAGAAAAGTGATAAAGTGAAAGCATCATTTTTCTTTCATGTTATGGGTGTATGATAACTTCACATTTGCTGCTGAAGGAGACAAAATGAAATTGGAAAAAATAATAGAACAATTTGAGGCATACTGCGTACCTAAACGAAATGTGTTGTTTGAGAGGCACAGACTTTTTACATGTATACAGAAAATGGAAGAAAGTATTGATTAGTATGTGACTGAATTGAGAAACAGAAGCAAAACATGTGAATTTGGTGGACTGATTGACTCACTGATAAAAGACAGACTTGTGTGTGGTATTCGAGATAATAGTCTAAGGGAAAGACTGCTAAGAGAGCAAAATCTAGATCTGGAAAGAGCCATAGCACTCTGTAGAGCTGTAAAAACACAGGCAAAAGAGCTGTTCAAAGAAACTAGCTGCAATGTGGATGCAGTGAGCAAGAACAGACATAAACCATTTAACAAAAAGTGCACCAAAGTGAAAAGAGAAGTGTGGCCAGCAAACAAAAATGAAAGGGACAATCAAAAGGCATGTCGTCAATGTGGTACACAACACCTACCAAAAAAATTGTCCATCATATGGTAAAACATTCTCTTTGTGCAACAAAAGCAACCATTATGTCCGTTTCTGTAGGAACCAAGTGCCACGAAGCAAGGTTCATGCAGTAGGTGAAAGGGAGATAGAGGAATTCGATGTAGATGTTGTGACTGAAAACAAGAAAGAAAACAGAGACTGGATGTTGATATTAAAAGTGAATGACATATACATTTCAGTTAAATTGGATACTGAAGCACAAATTAATGTAATATTAGTGACTAATTTTAAGAAGATTAGACCCAGACCAAAGATTTATGGAACAAAAGCGAACGA